>NW_028317802.1:607500-1215000 GCF_062004578.1 Staurois parvus | reverse complement strand
ACACAGAACTCTCTTAAAAGTCATAATAAAATGTCAGATCAGTACACAAAAACATGTATTTGGTACATAATAGGCAGCCTTAAAACAGTATATAAGCACTTGAATGGGAAGTCAATAGAAAGTGACAAGGCAGGTTTTATTTTGCAATAAAAATGTGAGTGTAATATCTGAGAGACAATAGTGACATATATTGTTTAGTGACTTGACTGTATGTGAGCAGCTTGGTCAATAAATATTGTTCACAGGCTGGACAGTGTGTAAGTAGCTTGAATAAGTTGCAATATAAGAGAGAGATAAAGCAGGTTTTATCCTGAAATAGAAATTAGATTATATAATAAATAGTACCATTTTAGAGACAATGGCCACAAATATATTTTACAGTGACTGTACAGGGCAGCTCCGGATTTCAGCTGGCATCGGTTTCTACAGTTGGAGCAGAAGAAAAATGTACTAAATCACCCCCATGCCCACAGTCTTACAGTAATTCCACCTTGGCAAAACTGCTGGCATTACAGCTGCTCCCATCCCAGCTGGTAGAATCAGCCCCCTTCTGTGTGCTTATGGCCCGATTACACCACAGTGGAATGTGTCCAGCTGTCATTATTTTATCCAGAAAGCCATCCCTGCCCTCCACCAGCATGTGAAATGTAATGTGTCTGTGCTGTACCACACTGTCAGTGGTAGGGTGTGCATTTGTTTTTTTTGATGATGACAACCTTCATCTTCACTGACCTCACTCTCTGACTTCTAAAAACTATCGATCCCCCCAAGCACCCAGAGCCTATGCAAATGCTGCCATTGTGTGTTTTAGGTCTATGACCTTGAAAAAGAGCCACAGGACCTGAGCTTCAGACCCAGGTCAAGTGGTGGCTGACCCTACGTCTTCCTTAGCCAGGAAAGATCATGTTTGACAACAGCACTAACCTGCTGACTATCCTTTGGATGGGATAAATCATGTACCTTGCTTGGCACATTTCTTCAACCTGGTGGTGTGACACTTCATTATAACATACTCTGGCTTTCAGGAGGTCCTTCATCAGGCCAGCAGGGTTTGTTGCCACTTAACGCAGTCATACCTGGCTAATGTTTGCCAGGCAGAATGCAGCACTAACATCAGATGGCTACCAGGCAGGGCACTGAAGGCATAGCTGCTTGCGTTTCCTCAAATCAGGGAGAAGAGCAGGCAACAACAAAAGGAGGGGGAGAATTCTACATTAAAAGGAAATGTTAAGCAGCAAAAATTAAATGTAGAATCCCATGGTTTTAGGAAGTCTGTCTTTCCACCAAAAAGGACTGTGCAAAAAAAAACAAAAAACAGGCAAACCTAAAAGGATGGGTACTGGTACTGTCACATGGAGGTACTAGGTGGCCAACTCTGTTAATGTGACCTTTTCCTCCTCCTCCACCTCCTCTCCCATCTATTCCTCCTCCCTTTCCTTCTTCAGTTCTTCATCCTCTACCTCCCTCTCTTTCTATGCATGAAAGGACAAGAGGGGAAGGGCAAGAAGCTGCAAAAAATTAACCATGAAATCCTGCAGCCATAGGTTGCCCACTCTTCCCCACAGTAAATCCTTGGCAGCATTTGCCAACAACAACCACACCTCCCCCTACCGTCTCCAGTAACAACCGTCCCATTTCAGGTTTTTGAGGAAGGGAAGTAAATAAAATGTTGCCAAAACCTTTCACACATCCAGTCCCTGTATGCTAGCTTGGTACTTTCAACTAGTTTCTAGTAAACATGTAAGCAATAAATAGTGAATATGCAACAGACAGTTGAACAATAGAATTTGTCTCATAGCCAAGGACAATACTTACAAAAACATGTCACAGCAGTTATGAGATAGATGACATCCAGGGGATGAAACCACATGAATCCAGGTCCCATTGTATTGTGCCAACCAAAAAAAGCAAGAGTGGTCAGATGTAAGTCACCAGGAACAAACGACAACTGGAAAGCACCAAATCACCCCCTAAACTTACTGTATTTCAGTATCTCGATTTCCCACTCTATTGCTCCGGGCTGTCATCTTTATCATCAAGTGAAATTTCAATTTATTTTTGCCCCGATTTCAACACGGTTAGTTTTATTTTTTATGGACCACTTTGAATATTTCTCACTAGGCCTACTAAATTATGTTTTATTTACTTTTTGAATTTAACCTACCTCATTTTCTATACCACCCACAGTAAGATTAGGGGGTGATTTGGTGCTTCCCAGTTGTCGTTTGTTCCTGGTGACTTACATCTGACCACTCTTGCTTTTTTGGTTGGCACATTCTGCCAGGACCTGGATTCATGTGGTTTCATACTGGATGTCATCTATCTCATAACTGCTGTGACATGTTTTTGTAAGTATTGTCCTTGGCTATGAGACAAATTCTATTGATCAACTGTCTATTTGTTGCATAATCACTATTTATTGCTTACATGTTTACTAGAAACTTTCCCTGTCTTTTTGCCCCCTGAGGAAGATCAAAAATGTGAAATGATCAAAACGCGTCAGTTTAATTTTCTCTTCCGGTAAGAATATGGTCAGAGCGATGTTCCTTTTAAACTCATGTATTTTATATTAAATATGTGTATATAATAAAGCTGATATTTCTTTTACAAAAATGTTTTCGTGAATATACGTGTAATACTTTATTGCTGCAAAAAAGTCCCATTGGGGGGTCTTTTTGTACATATGCCTACACCATGTTCAAAACTATTATGCAAATGATATTTTTCTCATTTACCTAAATAATTGATGTAAATAACAGTCAGCATAATTCTCATGTTATCAACTATTAAGAGTACAATTCAAATTTTATTGAACAAACCTCCTAATGATAACAGTATTTTTTAAACATAAAAAACGTACAATGCACTGTTCCAAATTATTACGCACAGTAAGTTTCAATACACTTTATAGGTTGTAAAGAACTGAAAATTGTCATTTGTTGTGTTTGCAGCATATTTACTGAAATCAAAAGCTATTTCAATCAAACTTTTAACAACATTTTAACTTTTTAAACATTTTAACAGGTCACGTTACATTTTAACATAGGATCCCTTATTTGATAGCAGCTTCACAAGTCTTGCATCTATTGAACTTGTGAGTTTTTGGACAGTTTCTGCTTGAATTTGTTTGCAAGATGTCAGAATAGCCTCCCAGAGCTGCTGTTTGGATGTAAACCGCCTCCCACCCTCATAGATCTTTTGCTTGAGGATGCTCCAAAGGTTCTCAATAGGATTGAGGTCAGGGGAGGATGGAGGCCACACCATGACTTTCTCTCCTTTTATCCCCATAACAGCCATTGATGCAGAGGTATTATTTGCAGCATGAGATGGTGCATTGTCATGCATGAAGATGATTTTATTACGGAAAGCATAGTTCTTCCTTCTGTACCAGGGAAGAAAGTGGGCAGTCATAAACTCCACATACTTTGCAGAGGTCATCATTACACCTTCTGGCTCTCTAAAGGGGCCGACCCGCTCTGTTCCCATGATTCCGGCCCAAAACATGACTCCACCACCGCCTTGCTGACCTCGCAGCCTTGTTGGAACAGGGTGGCCGTGCACCAACCATCCACTACTTTATCCATCTGGACCATCCAGGGTTGCACGGCACTCATCAGTGAACAGGACTGTTTGAAAATTAGTCTTCACGTATTTTTTTGCCCAATGCAGCCGTTTCTGCCTGTGAGCATTGGTTATTAGTGGCCGAATAGAAGGTTTATGCACAGTTGCAAGACTCTGGAGGACTCTACACCTTGAAGTCCGTTGGACTCCAGAGGCACCAGCAGCTTCAAATATCTGTTTGCTGCTATGTAATGGTATTTTAGCAGCGGCTCTCGTGATCCGATGCATGGATCTGGCAGAAACCTTCCTCAATGTGCCTTTATCTGCACAAACCCGTCTGTGCTCTGAATCAGCCACAAATCTCTTAATAGTGCGATGATCACGCTTACGTTTTCATGAAATATTTAATGTTTCCATACCTCGTCCAAGGCATTGAACTATTTCACACTTTTCGGCAGCAGAAAGATCCTTTTTCTTCCCCATATTGCTTGAAAATGGTGCTCTGCTTAATAATGTGGAACACTGTCCTTCAGTAGTTTTTCCTTAAATTGGGCTCACCGGCCAATCTAATTATCACAGGTGTCCGAGATTGTTTTCAGTGATCAAAAGAGCCCTGACACACAATGCCATCCATGAGTTAAACTGAAAAACAAAATATTTAATCTTTGTGACACTTAAATAGAATTTGCATAATAATTTGGAAATGTTTAGAAGCAATTATAGGATGGACTACTGGCTGTCAAATGATGTATCACTGGCTAGAGGTGGCTCAATATGAGCTTGAGTTACTAGCCTGCCCTGCTGTACATGTCATGTCAGAGAGGGACGTTAGCGCAGCCAGGGGATTTGTGACTGAGAAGCTGACTGATTAAATAAAATATTTAAACCTGAATCACAAAGAAGTACCCTGTGTGGCATTCAACCTAGAAGAGGAGGCAGCCATTCAGTACTGCTTCCCAAACTCTTTTTTTTGTACACGAAGGAGGGCTATTTCAAAATTAAATAACCTAACAAAGGTTATTATTCATAAAAAGTTGTTTTGTATATGAAACCTATAAACTAGTTGTGTCAGACTCTCAATTCAGGAAAAGTTGAAAATGTACTGACTGTTTAAAAGTCAACCAAGGATAAAACTGGTCTTTGAACGGGCAATATTGAGTATTCAGTAATTGTTTGTGTAATAAAAAAGAGCATTGATAATGTACAATAACACAGATCACGCTGTTAAGAAAATAATTATGGGATCTAGCAGAAATGAGAATACAGAATGTAAATTAAGATTCTCCATAGAAAAACTTGCATAACATCAGGTGATTAGAGAGCACAGATGAATGCTTCGAGAGAAAAGAGCTGTTTAGAGAAAATTTTATGAACATTCTGAATTCAGAAAGGATATTGAAACATGCAAATTTAAAGAGCAGTCCATGGCTATATATATATATATATATATATTTATATATATACAGTCATGGCCGAAATTGTTGGCACCCTTGATATTTTTCCTGAAAATCAAGTATTTCACACAAAAAAGGTATTGCATTAACACATGTTTTGCTATACACATGTTTATTCCCTTTGTATGTATTGGAACAAATATAAAACAGAGGCAGAAAAGCAAATATGACATAATGTCACACAAAACCCCAAAAATGGGCTGGACAAAAGTATTGGCACCCTTAACTTAATATTTGGTTGCACACCCTTTGGAAAACATAACTGAAATCAGTCGCTTCCTATAACCATCAATAAGCTTCTGACACCTCTCACCCGGAATTTTGGACCACTCTTCCTTTGCAAACAGCTCCAGGTCTCTCTTATTGGAAGGACACCTTTTCCCAACAGCAATTTTAAGATCTCTCCACAGGTGTTCAATGGGATTTAGATCTGGGCTCATTGCTGGCCACTTCAGAACTCTCCAGCGCTTCTTTGCCATCCATTTCTGAGTGCTTTTTGACGTATGTTTGGGGTCATTGTCCTGCTGGAAGACCCAGGATCTTGGACGCAAACCCAGCTTTCTGACACTGGGCCCTACAGTGCGACCCAAAATCCTTTGGTAATCCTCAGATTTCATGATGCCTTGCACACAGTCAAGGCACCCAGTGCCAGAGGCAGCAAAACAACCCCAAAACATCATTGAACCTCCACCATATTTTACCGTAGGTACTGTGTTTTGTTCTTTGTAGGCCTCATTCCGTTTTCGGTAAACAGTAGAATGATGTGCTTTACCGAAAAGCTCTATCTTGGTCTCATCTGTCCACAAGACGTTTTCCCAGAAGGCTTTTGGCTTACTCAAGTACATTTTGGCAAACTGTAGTCTTGCTTTTTTATGTCTCTGTGTCAGCAGTGGGGTCCTCCTGGGTCTCCTGCCATAGCGTTTCATTTCATTTAAATGTCGACGGATAGTTCGCGCTGACACTGATGCTCCCTGAGCCTGCAGGACAGCTTGAATGTCTTTGGAACATGTTTGGGGCTGCTTATCCACCATCCGGACTATTCTGCGTTGCAATCTTTCATCAATTTTCCTCATCCGTCCACGACCAGGGAGATTAGCTACAGTGCCATGGGTTGCAAACTTCTTGATAATGTTGCGCACTGTGGACAAAGGCAAATCTAGTTCTCTGGAGATGGACTTGTAACCTTGAGATTGTTGATATTTTGCCACAATTTTGGTTCTCAGGTCCTCAGACAGTTCTCGTCTCCTCTTTCTGTTGTCCATGCTTAGTGTGGCACAGACAGACACACAATGCAAAGGTTAAGTGAACGTCTCTCCTTTTTATCTGCTTTCAGGTGTGATTTCTATATTGCCCACACCTGTTACTTGCCCCAGGTGAGTTTACAGGAGCATCACATGCTTGTAACATTCTTATTTATCCGCAGTTGTGAAAGGGTGCCAATACTTTTGTCCAGCCCATTTTTGGAGGTTTGTGTGACATTATGTCGAATTTGCTTTCTTTCCTCCCTTTTTTTGTTTTGTCCCAATACACACAAAGGGAATAAACATGTGTATAGCAAAACATGTGTTAATGCAATACGTTTCGTGAGAAATACATGATTTCCTGGAGAAATATCAAGGGTGCCAACAATTTCGGCCATGACTGTATATATATATAAAAAGAAAGGAACTCGGTAATGCTAGTTTTTATTGCGTTTATGCAATACATTGAAAGTGAACCTGTCCTCTACACACAATACAAGATGTGAATACAAAGTACAGATTGTGCTCTAAATGATAATGTTACCATTGTTTCCCATGGCAGGAATTTCTAAATCTCTAAGCTGTGGCTGTTAAGGTAAAACCCCTGCAAAAACAATTTTGAAGAAGGTTGAGAAGCTATATGAGTTTTTTTTATTGCCACTGTCTCCACTTGGGAGAACAGGAACAGGAAGGAAGTGATGGCAAATGGGACATAGATGAAGATTTTTGTACGTAAGGGTTAGATCTTCTGTTTTTTGTGGTCTGTGCTTCCAGGGCCACTGATAAGGGAACAGCACTGGTACGGGGCCCATGTTCCACCAGTTCAACGAGGGGCCTGTAATGTTTATGGCAGCTCACCAGATTACCTGTGTGGGGCGCAGTTACTGGAACCAATCTCCTGTGACTCCAGCTGCATTGCAGCCGTCTTCTACTCCTCTACTTTCCGCTTTGTCCCAGGAATTGTGTCACCCCACTATTCACCCCCATTTAGACCCCCCCTTCCTGCAGTTCTTATTTCCCTGTGTACCCCTGCCTGTAGTGCTACTGAGAGGCAGAATATAGAGGGGGGTATGGCTTGGAGCCCAAGGAAGATGGCCGCAGATTGAGGAGCTCCGGGATCTCGCTGGCTTCTTCTGCCTCACTCTGATCCCCTGCATGCCAAAGTATGTGGAAACTTACTCGGCACACCCCACAGCAACGTTCACGCTGATCGGTCTCCACGAACTCATCCCCAGTGAGGAACATTACGGAGATTTTCCGCTCACAGTCTTCGGCCAGGAGCAGCATGGCAGCTGGCAAGATGGCGCCGGCACGACAGGACAAGGACTTCAGTGAAAATTTGCAGTTGGCCTGGGAGGATGGGGTGAGAACAGCAACCTTTACAGAGCAGTCACTGACCTATTCTGACATGACCGCTATTGCGGCAGACATTAAAAACACACTGTCAGCAGATATCCCAAAACTTGAAGGCAGACATCTTAGTGCTTACTGAACAAATGGCTACCATGGAAAATGCAGGGAAATACAGGGATAAAGCCATTCAGAGATTAGATCTCATTACTGATTCTCACACTAAACACCTTATTTAAATGAACAGACATTTAGAAGATCTTGACAACAGAGGCAGACCAAATAATATCAGAGTGAGGGAAATATCTGAAACAGTTCTAAGTGATCAAATACCCTCTGAACTTCAGAAAGTATTTAATAGTATTCTTGAAAAACCTACAGATGCCAAAATTGAGTTTGTGAGAGCCCACAGGGCATTGAAGGCTAAAGGCCCAAATATGACACCTCCTAGAGACATCATCTGCTGCCTCCTCAGTTTCTCACTAAAAAAAGAGATCCTGCAGAAAGCAAGACAAAACGATATGATAACTTTTAATGGTGATTCTATTTCCCTGTATCAGGACTTACTGCCTATTACACTTAAAAACAGGAGAGCGCTAAGGCCTTTACTTGAGAAAATCCATGAGCAGGGCTTACAATATAGATGGAGATTTCCCTTCGCTCTAAGCGTAACCTCGCAAAGCAAGCAACTTCTGTTACGCACTCCTGATGACCTTTTGGATTTCTGTGATGTGTTGCAAATACAGCAACCTGACTTATCAGAATGGTATCAAGTCTGCAGCTCTCAAAAATCACCGCTTTCTACTCCAGACAGCCGCATCACCAAAAAGGGTAAAGATAGGCATCACACATCAGCTCGGTTAGATACACCGCTATCCCGTAGCAGAACCCCTAGATAAAAAGTTCTCACATGATCCACTGAGCAGTCGGATGTAGATGCCTGTTGCACTTTCGATACTACTGGAGGCTCGATCCATTTGTTAGGGGTCTAGATAACCCTTTTGCCACTTATCTGTATGATTTCATCTGGGTTACTTTTAGGTGTACTGTCTTCAAGGACTTTACGGAAAATTTATGGTTGCTATACTTGTATTTTTCCTTTTCTTTTTTCTTGGTTTCCCTCTCCTCTCTTACTTTGAATGATGAGAGGGACAGTTGCCACCGAGTAAGGGGAGGAGGTTTCCCCCCTATCATTGCTGAACCGTTGCTATTTTTCCTGTTTGCTATCTATATGAAGTGGCTCTCGATTGACCATTATACCTGACATTCAGCGATGCAGGCTCCCGGATACTTTAAACCTAGAGCAATATTAACTTACTGAATGGGCTTGATAACCAATTGAGCTTGGGCGCTGGGAGCCTGCTCTGCCAACCGGCTCAAGGGCACGGTATACAATGCGATAAGTTTTGATATGGTCAACTGGTTTGAGATATTGACGTTTTAGTTGATAACGAGGTATCAGAGTGAACGTGTATCATTATTAAACATGATTTTGTTGAAGCCTAGATCCCTTCTCTCTTTTTCTTACATAACCTATAGCTCTGTTTTTTTTACATCCTTCCAAACGCTGCTATCACTGCTTCCCACAAGTAGTTCTGACTCCTTCATTTCCACATATATACCATTAGGTTTATACTACAATTTTGGACCTTTTAGGTACATAGATATCAGAAGGTATTATACACAGGGTCAGTAGGGGGCCCCATGAGATGCCCCTGGTACCTTTTTCATAGGCTTTTTTGAGTTTGGGCAAGGACACAGGGGCCCCATGATCCCCTATTGCCCGGGGGCCCCATGAGTTGTCAGTCCGCCCCTGGTCTATATTAGTGAGCAAGGAAGCCCACTTTACCTTGCAACAACAATTAATCGATCCTGACGGGCGGCACATATTTTTGAAAGGCGACTGCGGTGGTCAGACTTTGACCTTGGCAAATGTGTACTTTCCAAATACAGCTCATATCACCTTTTGTAATAGCGTAATTCAGGAACTGAAGGGTTTTGCTTCAGGATGCCTAGTATTAGGGGGCAATTCTAATATCCCGCTGAACCCACTGGTAGATACTTCTAATGGGAAATCTTGTGTAACATATACGATTCTTAAAAGGATCAAAACCCTTTTGCAATCTCTGCTTTTAGTGGATACTTGGAGAACACTGTTCCCGGAGGGCAAAGATTATACTTTCCATTCAATACCACACAATAAATATTCGAGAATTGACTATCTATTTGTTTCCCAGAGAGACCTGATCTTTCTCAAACACGACGCTATAGGCATTCAATCACTTTCAGACCATGCCCCCATAGCTATGACGTTGGATATAGCCTCATCCAAGCCAAAACATTTTAATTGGAGACTTAATTCTTCCTTGATTACTGATAACATTACCAGTCAGCATTTAGCTGAGCAAATTAAACTTTTTTTTCTAAATCAACCCAATGAGTGAAACGTCACCATTAATCACATGGGAAGCACATAAATGCGCGATAAGGGAGGAACTTATAAAAATTGGCTCTAAATGTAAAAAGGAATACGAGTTCAAACTCAGGACACTTTCCCAAACTATCTCAGCTCTAGAACAGATGAGTAAATAATCTAAGGCCTGTAGGGTTAATATTGAACTTATGGAAGCACATACTGCTTTACGCCATTTACTAGACCTCAAAGCAAAAAGAATTATTTTTTTTCAAAAAAATTATTTATTATGAGCAGGGGGACAACAGAGGCAGATTCCTGGCTAGGGCTTTGAAAGACGCTACTACGGCCTCCAATATTTTTTCCATTAAGAATTAAGATGGTAAACTAGAATTTGAGTCTGGTATGATTGCTTCTCAATTCCATTTATACTATTCCAAATTGTACAATTTACCTACCCAGCACAAACCCCCAGAATTACTGAAAAATAGATTGCAAGGTTTGGGGGAATACCTGGAGAATAGTGGGTTACCATCTTTAAGGAAGATTGACGACCTCGAGAGACCAATTAGAGAAGAGGAACTATTGCAGGCCATTAGAGATCTTAAACCTAGGAAAAGCCCTGGGTACACGGCCATTTATTATAAGATATATGCTGAAATACCTAAAATACCTTTTCTGGCAGTTTTAAACTTCCTGACACAAAACCAACCCATTCCTACTTCTTTCCTTACTGGTCACATCACTGTTCTCCCTAAGCTTTGGACTGTGCAAACTATAGACCTATTTCTTTGTTAAATTTGGATCCTAAACGTTTGGCAAAGATACTTGCTAACAGACTCAGGCCTCTTCTTAATCACATTATAGGCCCCAAACAGTCCGGTTTCATGCCTGGTAGGGAAACCAGAGATAACGTGGTTAAAGCCGTAAATGTAATTCACCTGGCTAAACATTATAGATTAGAAGGACTTCTCCTTTCCACAGATGTAGAGAAGGCATTTGATAGGGTGGCCTGGGATTTTATATGGGCAACATGTGAACATAGAGGCCTACAGTCTAATATGCTTTCATGGATCAAAACATTGTATGCGGGACCTAACGCCATAATAAAAATCAATAATAATACTCTCTCACGGAATACATATATCGAATGGCACCAGACAGGGCTGCCGTCTCTCGCCACTACTGTTCATCTTGACGTTTGAACCCTTTATCAGATCTGTGAACTTAAGCCCCTGTTACAGGATTCCATGTCATTGGTAAGGAGTTTAAAATAGCTGCATATGCGGATGACATACTTTTCTTCATCATACAACCGCATACCTCAGTCCCTAATTTAATTCAGGAGTTCACCACATTTGGATTCCTTTCAAACATGATAATTCATTTCAACAAATCAGAAGCATTGAACTTAACTTTATCGCCTGAGATAGTCGCTATGATACAACAGAAATGCCCTTTTACATGGGTACACAAAGCCTTAAAGTATTTAGGAATTGGACTTACACCCAATACTTCCTCACACTTTGATCACAACTTTGTCCCACTGCTCTCTTCTATTGAACAAGACCTTAAACTGTGGAATACCAAATTGTTTTCTTGGTTTGGCAGGGCGGCCATATTGAAGATGTCTATTCTACCTAGGGTCCTGTATGTAATGCATGCCTTACCGATAAAGATACCACACAGCTTTTTCAAACACCTTCAATCACTTCAAATTCAGTTTTTATGGTCTCACAAGAAGCCTAGAATATGCTTTCACTTGATAACACTGCTTAAAGCAAAAGGAGGCATGGGTTTACCAGACTTCAAGATGTATTATGTCACACATCTTACAAGAGTGTTAAATTGGTACTGTAGTTCAGGATTGAAAGACTGGATAGACTTGGAGGCGGGATCCGTCCCTTTTCCCCTAAAATGTTCCTCTTGGTTACCATGGTCTGGAATACCCACAGCAATAAAAAAGCACCCTTTAATAAGGACCACATTAGAAATTCTCCACGTAATATCCAAAACTACCTGTACTTCTTTTATGCTAGGTCCCCTCACTCCACTGGCACATAATCCAAATTTGACATCAGGGATTCTTAATCACAGGCTTTTCTTTCGGAATAATGATACACCACTTTCAGGTCACCACTGCATTCATAAAGGTACAGTGAATCCTTATAACTCATTTAAAACAGATTGCAACTCTCTCACAATGCCTTTATGGGCCTACTTTCAGCTATGCAATTTTCTGAACAAGAACAGGTGTAGTTTTTTGCGTTCCCTGAATGCCTTCAAATCTTTATGTTACAAACACTGTAGAGTGGAGAGACCAACTTCCTGTTCCCATTCCTGGCTCTGGCAATACAAATCATCTTGCACTGCAAAACTCAAATCCCTCTGGGAATCGTCATTGGAAATAAAGATACCAGACGATCAATGGGAAAAAGCATGTATACTAGCACATAAATGTTCCATTAGTACTAAAACTCAAGAATTGACTTATAAAACATTGACATAATGGTACACTACACTGGTTAAGATAAATAAATGGTTCCCCCAAGCTTCTGATCTTTGCTGGAGATATGAAAAGGAACCAGGTACCTTTGTCCATATTTGATGGCAATACTCTAAAATCCTTCCATATTGGACATTGATAAAGCATCTAATTGTCAAAATTACAAGTACATCCCTGGAACTTTCACCCGAATGCTGTTTACAGCATTTGACTATGCATTTACTTAATATGGCCAAATCGCTGATTCCCATACACTAGAAGTCAACCTCATCTCCCACCGTTAGAGAGTGGATCCAAAAGTTAGATCTGATGTATGAGATGGAGGAAACTATAACCACAGCTTCTGATGATGCTAAGCACTTTAAAAAGATTTGGAAGGAATTGTTTATGTTCACTCTTTTTGACACTTATGCCAGACTTACAGGTCTGGATAGCTGAATTAAAAGAGTGGACTTTGCTTTACTCTTTATTCTGATATGATATCCATGGGTTTGAGATTACTAGTCTTGATGAAACTGGCAGATCTTGCTATATCCACCACACCATACTGATCGAATATCTTAAACAAAATTAGCCAGCGCAAGTAATACCTATACCAATCACTTAAATCACACTAAATACATAAATGTGAAGAAAATTAGCAATGAATAAGACACTCTCAAAACAAAAAAATATACAATGATAATAATAAATGTGAATGTGCCCAAAGCACTTTGGTGCATAAAGATTATATATAAAGGAATTTAAAAAGTCCACAGATCCTTTTCCCAGCCTTCACAGTGTATAGAAAAAAGAAAGAAAAAATCTTCTGTACATATGTGCTTCCACCTTCCACCAGTGCAAACCAACATGAACCGCACTCACCAGATAATGGTGAGTAGTAAGCCTTTTAGGAATTTCAGGGATCCTACACCCCCTCTATAACCTCCAGACCAACATTCCACCGTACAGGGCCAGCGTTGTCCTTTCACTCCTTTCTAAATCAGGACCTTCAAACCAGCTCCAGCGTTGTGTCAAAGAGAAAATATCATGTAGTGTAATATTGCCAAACTATCACCAACCCTTAGAAATGTATATCAAACCACTCACAATTTCCAAATAGAATAAAAACATGTTTTATTATCCTCCATCGATAGGAAAGCAGATACTGGACCGGAAGTGCGTCGACGCGTTTCGCCCCTCCCACCGGGCGTTTTCAAGATCTTTTCACGCCGAGCGGTGCGTTTAGATCAGGGGACTGTTTAGACCCTTGATATTACACCAAACCCCCCCGCCCACCCTACCCACTGAGCTGTATAAAAATGTAAAAAGTATAATAAAAAACATAAATGTTACCTGTTACTCTATGGGGATGCAGCGGTTGTCCAAACAGGCAGGTCCTAATTTGACAGGTATGCAGGTGCAGGTGCAGGTAAGCAGCCAAAAAGCACAATCTCTGTACAAAAATCCCAACCTATAACTGACTTTTTTAGCACGGTGCACATAGAAGGGCAACGCACATCAGAAACAAGCAAAGAATTTCCCAGCACAGTTACCAGCCAGCCAAAAAAGCAATCAAATTGGCCCTGTCTGACAGTTTACATTAAAAGTAGGGTTTGTTTGCACACATTTGCAAATATATGCATAAGCTACAGTGCCCACGTCAAGGGACCTCTGTATATACTGCAGTCCTAAATCTAAATTTCCAGAGCCTCCATAGTAGAAGCAAATATATAAAATGAATAGATTTAGGGCAGGTATGCCTGGATGGAGTCCACTGCTCCTTAACCGCCTCCCGCCCGCCATATAAGGTAATGACGGGCGCAAGTTGGTTATCTCATCCTGGGAGGACGTCATATGACGTCTTCCCACTCTAAGCGCGCATGTGCGGCTCTGGACTATCGGTGGTGCACTGTGTCCCTCAGACACAGCAGATCACCGATCAACGGAAAGAGCAGAAGATGTCGGCTCAGTCATGTGATCAGCTGTGTCCAATCACAGCTGATCACATATAAATAGGGAAATGTCGGTTATCGGCATTTCTCTCCTCACGAGCTGTCGCGCTGACAGCTCGTGAGGAGTGGAGAGCCGGTAATCGGCATCCTTCAGAGGGGACATGTACACTGATCATCAGGGCACTGATGATCAGTGTGCCCTGATGATCAGTGTAGCCCCAGCAGTGCCACCTGTCAGTGTCCATCAATGCCAGCTGTCAGTGCCCATCAATGCCACCTGCCAGTGCCCATCAGTGTCACATCAATGCCGCATATCAGAGCCTACCAGTGCAGATCAATGCCACATATCAGTGCCCATCTGAGCTGCCTTTCAGTGTCACCTATCAGTGCCAGTCAGTGCCACCTATCAATGCCAGTCAGTGCCACCTATCAGTGCTGCCAATCAGTGCCACCTATCAGTGCCAGTCAGTGCTGCCTATCAGTGCCAGTCGGTACCACCTATCAGTGTACATCAGTGCCGCCTATCAGTGCCCGTCAGTGCTTCCTATCAGTTCCGCCTATCAGTGTCATATATGAGTGCTGCCTTTCAGTGCCCATCAGTGATGCCTGTCAATGCCCATCAGTGCCACCTACCAGTGCCCCCTCATCAGTGCCCATCAGTGCCACCTATCAGTGTCCATCACTGCAGCCTCATTGGCGCACATCAGTGAAGGAGAAAAATCACTTATATACAAAATTTTATAACAAAAGCTGAGAAAAAACACTTTGATTAGGGAAAAACTCCTTAATATTGGCAATGTTTTCCATCAATCTGGTTTGTAATGTGCGTACCGTGCGTACCACATATTGAAACCCACATGGGAACTGAATAAGATACATCACATTCTTAGTAGTGCAGGCAATAAACTCCTTAAGTTTATAGGATTTTTGAGTGGCTACAGAACGAAAGTCTTTCTACATTTAAATGCATTATTCTTACAAACAGTACATTTTTTACAAGGAAAATAGCCTGTAAGAGATTGGAAAAAGGACTGATTTTTAGGGGGGACTGTAGCCATGCCCCTGACAACATCATTGATGACAAAATACGTTGGGTGGAGCCATAGCATATGGCATCATCGTGCACTGGAACGTGGTGGCCATCTTATTGGTTTGAAAATATCTTTGATGCTTACGGAGACATGAGTTGATGATGTACGTGCATTACTATTTATTCAATAAATGACTTCTATTTACTACCCTATGAGGATTATTTCTTTGTTTTGGAATATCCTATATGAGGTCATGAGGAATTTAGGTGTTGTTCGATTGAAGTACCATTATTAAGGATGGAAGTTCAAGACATACTATTAATCCAGTGATTGTTTCTGTGAAACATACAGCACTTATTGACCTTCCTTTGGGGATCAGAAGTATCCGGTAAGGGGCAGTGTGTTTGGTGTTGGTGGAGGACCCTGTATTTCCCCTTTGATGTTTCCTTTGGACACACATTGGATTTATGTTGTTGGTCCAACACTGGACTTTTTACATTATATATGTTGAACTTTTTGTATTTAGTTTATTCTTGTTAGACACTTAGCGCTGCATTTTTCATTTGTTATAGTTTGTGTATTTTAACCAAATTGGTCCTGTCTAACTATCAACAACTGGCTTGGTGTGGTTGCCACGGTTTTGTACAGATGGATGAATTTGGGTGCAGGGATGCACTGAGTGCCTTTTCTGTCTGTGCCTTTAAGGAAGACTGGTGGTCCCCTGTGGAGGACTCCAGTATTTTATGCTTTTATTTTTTATTTACCCTTTCCAAATTTTTCCAGGCCAGGAACATGATGATACAGGGTCCTCTTCCAGTTTGCCTCTTCTTTGGGCAGGGTTGTCCTTTGTATTGCAGAAATTGATGCTGTCATGATCACAGCAGAGCTGCATTTGGCATTATTACATGTTAATAATCAAAATCCTCAAATCCCTGCCCTCGTAGGATATCTTCGGTCTTCCAGTTTTAATGACAGTAGGTGAACAGGGGTTACAGTGGGAGACAGTGCTGGAAAGGAGGTATTGAAGCCAGACCTGCTTCCTTGTCTTTATCACCAGCTGGAAGACCTTTAAAAAAGTTGGACTTTACCTATTTTCTACTTTACAAAAAAAAAGAAAAAGGTTGACTGACATCATGACTTAAAATGATACCTATGTTTCATAAAGGAAAATTTATGCTCACAACATACACTTTCATTTTATATTATCAGCATTGTAATAACAATCCAATATAGGAATACTTGAAAAATCTCCTTTCATGTTGTGAGTTCTGCCTTTCTCCTGGTCATCTCTTTTCACAACTTCCTGGATTCCCTGCATACTTTTCAGCTTATCTGCGGTTTACTTTCCGTTTCTAAGGATGACATATCCCATGGTACCTTGCTTGTCTGCAACGTGATTTCTGTAATAATTTCACCTCCTGAAACTCCTCTCAGCATCTCTGTAGTTCAGAAGGCAGGCTCTGTGAAATATGTGACACAGCAGTGCTTGAACAGGACATAGTGAATCTGTTTCATAGAATTCAAATGTGTGGAGATCTTCACAAAGTAAGTTTACAAACTTCGAGATCATTCAGATTGATAGGAGAAGGCTAGAAATATTTGAAATACAATTTGAAAATGAATATATGAATTTACATTTTGATCATAGGTATGCTTTAAGTTGGGAGGGCTACTAAATCAGGTTATTTGATCTCTTAAACTAGAAACCAAGACTTGGTTGTTTTTTGTCCCCCTGCCCTCCACCACTGCAACAAAAAAGAAAACATTTGCGTCCTTGATTCGGCTAGTGCACTCTGCCAAGTGTATACATATGCCTTAGTTTTTCTAACTTCTCTCTTAGTGTATAAATAAAAGCCATGGGGACCCCATATATAATAATGTAGGTTGGTAAGATAGTGGTAGGTAGAGCTTGCAATCTATTATGTCTATTAGGCTTAATAAAGGAGAATACATATAGTAGATGGGCATACAATTTATTAGAGATAAAGGTAGGTAGAAAAAGGTAGAAAAGTGAAGTCCATTGGATAATAATGTGCCTTAAAATGAGTGATTGTTCATCCCTTCTGCTTGATATACCATTGTATATTGTTTCCTTGTACTTACATTCCATTACCTACGATATTGTTATGTGACTATAAACAGATTTTTCTCTTGGCTGCGCCCACTCTACAGCTCATGTGGGTAATTATCTTTTTCTTGTTCTTGTTTTGAAAATTAATAAAAAAAACTATTGAAACAAAAAAAAGGTAGAAAAGAATGCAGAAGGTACCCTTTCTCTCGTTTCCCTTCCATCCAACGCCTTTTTCCTTCATAAGTCTGTTTTGCTTGGTGTCTATTAAAGGTTCTTGCAGTAAAAGCCAAGGAAGCTTAGACCTCTGCAGTGTATTAATATTTGCTTTACTAAACAAAAGACCGCACATACAACTTCTGGAAAAACAATTCATAGCATGCAAAGTATAACAAAATATGCCTACAACATGCACAAGCTGACTATCTACTATATGTGATAGGCATAGACTAAAACAATTGCTTAACTTAGGTCTTTCTTTATGATGGAGTCATCTTCTAGGATCCAGGACTGCTTCCTGCTTCTGCCACAGTCCTCTAACACACTGTTTCCTCTATCAAGTCTCCAGAAACACTGCTTCTTCTGCAAAGGCCCTAGAGCAACTCTTGATTCTTTTGCCTTTAGAACAAGTCTCCTTTGTTTGACTACATGGCTTGTTCAAAAGTCATTTTTCCCCTCTCCCCTATTTCCTGTACATCACATCCTGTAAGGAGCTTCCTGTACTGCTCATAACCAGTCAAACTGGTTCATTAGCATATCAGTAAAGGGAGCCTAGCTTCAAACATAGCACATGTAACTTAAAAATCACACATCCAAGCTATAAAAATCACCACATATCCATAGAAAGACTGTTTTCTTCATTTAATGGAAAAAAATATGCTGATTTGATAATATAATTATATTGTACATATTTTTATTAATTTTGGCAATAAAGATTGGTTTTACATAGAGGAAAGAATAGGATTAATGTTGAAAATTTTTGTATATTAATAAGAAGATTGTGAAGGAGCATATCTATTGCAGGTAGGTAGGTAGTCTTTTTCCTTTTCCTTGGGGGCCCCCTCAGGATACCAATGATCACACCTGGACACAGCCATGAGATCTCGGAAAGTGAATGCACTCAAGTCACCTCAGTTGCAATTGCAAACACTTCAGCATGATTGGCACAACATCAGGGTTTTTATACTGTAGCCTTTGGGCAGACACACCTTCAGACCATCCAATCAAATACATGTGCATTATTTTTACCTTGACTCAACAATTATTTGTATGAAGTCTGCATTTACATTTTTCTGCCTTATCTTTCACACCATATCTGGTCTAATGCCCAGACCATGGCTATAATCTGGCCCAACACCCAAGCTGTGGTTACAACTTGTCAGAAATGAGAGTAAAGGTTATCTCCTTTTTTGTAAAGTTTGCAAAAACACTTATTTCTACATAAAGATTTTTTTAGTGTGTACAAAGTTCATATATATGTGTATGTTAAACAAGCATCTTGTATTAGTGTATACAAAATGGATTTCATTATATTCCATTAATCCTTTCATCTATGTGTATATAAATACTCCTACTTCCCCGTAATTGCTTATTCTATGGGCTGAAACGCATCAGACAGAAGTGTAGAGGTCCTAATTTCTTCAATAAAAATGTTTTAGGGCTAGTTCACACTGCATGTTTTTCAGTTGCTTTTTTCTGCATCCAAAACACACAGAAAATAGGTTATATGGTTGTCTGTGTCATAGTTCACATCAGTGCTTGCAGTTCCGGTGCCTTCCGGATGCAGAAATAAAAGTAGAACACGCTGCATTTTTTCTGCACAGAACTGTACTGGAACATGGTAAAACGCATCAAAAACGCACCAGGAGGCACAAAAAAACACACAGGAATACACATGCCCCTATTTAAATTTAAGAAAAAGAGAGGGAAAAAAATTAACTGGAATACATAAAAAATACACTGCGACACATCAAAATGCACCAGCACGCACCAAAAACGCATCAAAAACATGCATGCAAAAATGCATCTGGACTGTATTTCTATAGTGTGAACTGGCTCTTAAAGCTATTATGACTAGCAGTGTGTGTGGCTTCTCATTTGTACTATGCATGTTTTCTTCTTTTTTTTGGGATGGGTACAGCAGCGGCTAAAAATGGACAGGTTTTTTGCCAATTCACTGAGCTGCAAACAGGTAGGTTTGGGTTGAACTCATATTCTAACAGAACCTGAAGCACACCCCTATTCCACAGAGCCCGCAGCTGCAGAGGTCAGTGAGGGCTTGTTTTAAAGCACAATTACTGCTTAAAAATATTTTAAACAATAGAATTGTTAAACATGTAAAAACAAGCCTATAGCTACACCTTCTGGCTGGAAATGTAAATATGAAATGATCATATGTAATATTTCTTATTTTAAAAATAAGAAAAGTGTTTTATTATTTTAGTCCATGACTCCCTAGGGACTCCCTTTGTTGGCAGCATTTAAGAATCAATTATAAAATAAAAAAAAAATTCAGACAATAAAGAAAATAATATATAAATAATCCAGGGATGGATACTGGGTTAATTACGCATCGCCTCTAAAACCACAGAAGTTCAGCTAAGAGCAAGAGTCAAGCAACTGTGTGGGAAAAAGACAGGTATAACAATAGTAGGAACTAGTAATTGCTACAATTATTGAAGTTACTAACTTTGCAGAATGTGTTTTAATGCTGCTTACTCTGAAAAAAAATGACGACGATAAATTGTGCCTGTCTTCCCTCACAGCGAGGAGTAGCATGGAGCGGAGAAGGGAGAGAACAAATGACTGAGCTCCTATAACGAGAGGAGATGTGAAAGCAGCACCTGCTGTAATCTAAACTCCATTGTGCTGCTGCTAATGTTATTGCAGATAATCTATGGCTAAATATATGCATTCATTTCAAAATGCAGAGCTAGTGATTTTACAGACAGCCTCCCCAACATTGTCAGCAGGGCCATAGTTACCGAAAGATACTTACCGGTCAATGCCTAGGGAAGGACAATACGAGGAGGGCAGCACAAAATCACAATAATTAAAAATGTGACTTTACTTTAACCAGGAACAGACAATAAATACAAAACAGCAGAACTAAAGGAGATGGGGTGCAGGGCACTGTTTGGATATTGTGCTGCCCACAGAACACTTGAATGATGATGCTCATTTGTACAAATGGTTTGGTTTAAAATTACATTTACTAGAGGCGACTGCTAGATTGTACTGTTGGAGACAGTGTGCTGTTTCATTTCTATGGAATGATACTTATTAAATGTACAAAACACTAAATAAGAGAAAGATAAATGGTTTCTTGTATTTTGGTTTCCAAACAACAAAGAGCCTTCTGACTCCTCTCGATATGCCCTGCCTCCCAATACCTTACACTTCTCTTGGTAAATATAGTGTAGCACTACCCCCTTAGGAGTTGCTGAAGTTTGGGGTCCCCCTATAGTCCTGAATAGCCAGGTAACACACATTTTCCACATACTTGCACTCCAGAGACAGTAAAAAAAGTCCTTGAATGTGTTTTTTTAGTTTTATTAGGGGTATTGCACTTTGATGGTGATTAGGGACACATGGGATGCCCAAGGCACTGGTAATTGAGGACAACTTCCTGGAAACTATTTACAGGTCCACAGAAGAGTTTTTTCTCTTTTTGGAGAGCTCACAAGTCTCTCCCATTTCAACACCCCAAACTCCAGATAGTCCTTCTCTATCCAGTAATCTGAGAGCTTTCCCTGGTCAAAGGGATCCGGTATCTGCCACCTTAAGAGCACAGTCCAGCTGGGGCTAGTCATGTTTCCCACCAAAATGCCCTCTCCCTTCTCTCCGGTCCAGAGGGTGTAGAAGTAATCACTGTTCCTCTCCTGCAAGCTGTAGGTTGGTAGCTGCTGTCATGCTTTCTGCTGGCTCCTTTCTTAGCTCCACAGATGATCCTCTCTCAGGTGGCTGGTGAGGTTCAGCTTTGCTCCTGTCTAGATCCCACCTGGAGGCAGGCCCCTTCCCAATGGGCCCTCTCCCAGGCTCTATACTCGCCTCCTTCTTTCACATCTTCCACCTGAACTCTACTCTGTTCTCTCATCATGCTTAAAGGATGTCCCAACCCCTTTCCAGGCCTCCTGCTTAGGGATTAGTCAGAGTCCCTTAAGCATACAGATCAGCCCCTCCTCAGCACCCCACCCATTGAGTACTGGAAACTTTTCCAAATCTCACCCCAGAACCAAATTTACCCCCTTTGACTGTCTCCCCAGGTGCCACGCCTATCTAAGAAAAATAATCAACTTAATTTCCCCTACCTGCCTAGGAGGGTACTGCTATAGCTGCAAATGGGCAGCTAGAATAAGAGAAAGTTCACAATCTGTTGATTGGTGGAGTGCACAGTTTAAAGTGGACCTTTACCCCCAAAAACTAATTTTTAGTATCCGGCTCCATCCCCCTCTCTTTCTCACAATTGAATATATTTTTATTAAAATTTTTTTGTATTTATTTATTTATTTGTAGGGCCTTTCCCATTTATGCAATAATTACTTTGCGCTCGACGTGCTGAAGGGCTCTGCCTTGCCTTCTGTAACTGGCAGGTACCTTCAGCACATCTACCTATGCATGGGAGCACAAACACAATGCAATTAGGGAGGTACATAGCGTCCTCTTCTGTACATAGTTTGTGAGTATAGTTGGAGGCTTGTTAGAAGCCTGGGTGTGAGTCAGAGGATTTACTTCAGGTCATGCTGAAGGGCACTACAGGTCAGTCCTCTGGTAGCTCTTCCTGGCTTTGAGAAGTTTCTAGAAGCTAGTGAGTGGAGGCTAGGAGGGACTGATCTGCATATTCTGACCAATCCCAGGCAGGAGGCCTGGCAGTGTGACAGACTAGCCCATAAATATGAGAGGACCTGGCCAGCAGGGGAGTCAGGTGGAAGATGGAGTACTGAGGAGTGTTGCTGTTAGCCTGGGAGGGGCCCCCGAAGGAGGGGGCTCTGCCTCCAGGCTGGAGACCAGAAGGTGACAGAGGGAGCTCCACTGCCTTACAGTCCACCAATGAAGGACAGTCTGTTAGCCTGGAAAGGGTACCAACCCAGCAAAGCCTGAAAGCAATTCATACAAAGCTGCAGGACACAAGGACAGTGTGAGTACCTCCACACCCCCAGGCCTACAGGAGAGAGGGCTGCTAGGTGCTATAAAAATATATAGTAAACTCAAAGTTAGTCATAAATTTAGGCCAAAATCAATTCTGCTACATGTTTTTGTTAAAAAAAAAATCATCCCAATAAGTGTATATTGGTGGCTTTGTGTGAAAGTTATAGCATCTACAAACTATGGTATAGATACTACAATGTATGCCATTTTTTGCTATACTGCGCTGTGCTAGTTTAACTGACAATTGCGCGGTCATACAATGCTGTACATAAATGAAATTTATGTCCTTTTTTCACACATAGAGTTTTCCTTTGGTGGTATTTGACCACCTATGTGCTTTTTATTTTTTGCGCTATAAACAAAAAAAGACCGAAAATTTTGAAAAAAAACCCCAATATTTTCTGTAATAAAAAATATCCAAAAGACTCAAATTTCATCATAAATGTAGGCCAAAATTTATTCTGCTACAGGTCTTTGGTTAAAAAAACCCAAATAAGTGTATATTGATTGATTTGTGTGAAAGTTATAGCATCTACAAACTATAGTATAGATAATGAAATTTACACAGCTTTTGCTTTCTGACTGCCCATCACATTTCTTGAGGTGCTAAAATACCAAGTCAGTACAAACACCCCCAAATCACCCCTTTTCAGAAAGTAGACACCCTAAGCTATCTGCTGAGAGGCATATTGAGTCTATGGAAGATTTATTTTTTCCACAAGTCCTTGGAGAATGACAAAAACATTTTTTTACACAAAGTTGTCACTTAAATGATATATTGCTCACACAAGCCATGGGTATATGTGGAATTACACCCCAAAATACATTCAACTACTACCGACTATGGGGATACCACATGTGCAAGACTTTTTGGAAGCCTAGCCACATACAGCAGTCTGAAATCCAATGACCACTTTGAAAGCCTGAAGGTGTGTAATTTCCTCATTCCACTTCCTCACTACCTATCACAGTTTTGGAGGCCCGGAAATGCCAGGATAGCACAAAACCCCTCCCAAATGACCCCTTTTTGGAAATTAGACACCCCAAGGAATTTAAAAAGAGGCACATTGAGTATTTTTCAGATCTAGTGTATTCTCACAAGGTTTTGAAATATAAGAAAAGAAAAGAAAAAATATGTTTTTGTTTTCTTTCTTCATTTTCCAAACACTTGTGGCAACAAACGAGATCTGCAAAATACTCACAATGCTTCCTATCAAATTCTTTGGGGTGTCTACTTTCCAAAAAGTGGTTATTTGGGGGGGTTTGGTGCTATCCTGGCATTTCAGGGCCTCCGAAACTGTGATAGGTAGTCAGGAAGTGTAATGAGGAAATAAAGCCCTTTAAGAGCCTGAAGGTACTTATTGGATTTTGGGGCCCTGTTCTTGGCTAGACTGCCAAAAAGTCTCTAACATGTGGTATCCCCATACTCGGGAGAAGTAGCAGAATGTATTTTGGGGAGTAATTCCACATATACCCATGTCAGTGCGAGCAATAAATCAATTAAGTGACAATTTTGTGTAAAATAAAAAATTTGTTTTGTCATTTTACAAAAGCTTGTGGTAAAAAAACAAATTCTTCTATTGACTCAACATGCCTCTCAGCAAATAGTTTGGGGTATCTACTTTCCAAAAAGGGGTCATTTTGGGGGGTGGGGGAGTTTTATGCCCAGCATTAGAAGTTTATGCAACGCATCACTCACTCTTCTAACCATAACCACCTGAAGACCAAGCCTTTTCTGACACTTTTTGATCACATGAAAAAATCTGTATTTTTTGCTAGGAAATTACTTTGAACCCCCAAACATTATATATTTTTTAAAGCAGACACCCTAGTGAATAAAATGGTGGGTGCTGTAATTTTTAATGTCACATAGTACTCGAGCAGCAATTTTTCAAACGGTAATTTAAAAAAAAATACACTTTTTTTACTTTTATTGCGCAAAAACACAATATTTTGGCCAATTATTTGGTAAAGGGTGCTTTTTTTTTGCTGTTTTTGCTTTTTTTAAGTTAATTCAATTGTTTTAATTATTTTTACACTGTCCCTTTAATTTTTTTTATCACTTTTAATGCTATCACAGGGAATGCAAATATCCCCTATAACTTCACTGGCATTGTCATATACAGTATTCTTTTTTGAGAAATCTGGGATCTATCAGACTCTAGATGTCTCCTCTGCCCTTACATTATCTAATCTCACCAAGATCAGTGTGATCAGATGCTTTCCCAATTTACAAATGGCGCTGTTTATATCCTGCGAAACTGAAATGATGAAATGCTCGTAGCTTCCGATTTCGTAGAATGTAGAGATGATTGGCACCATTCCGGTCTCCACACAGCTCTATGGTCAGCTGGCAGAAACACCGGCTGCATTCTCAGGTTTCCCCGATGGCATGGGACTGCCTGAGAAGGCCGTGGAAGGCAGCGGGGGAGGGGGCATCTTCTCCTGCTGCTTGTAAAAGCAATTCTGCAGCTAATTAGCCACTAGGATTGCTTTTACATGAAAGCTGATCTCCGGCACCAAAAAACGAATATCAGGATGATACCTACAGCTGCAGGTATCATCCTGGTATAACCACTGAAAGTCCAGTGATATACCAGTACATCACTGGTCCTTGTTGGGTGTGTATGCTATGTTCTTTTTTTGTATGCAGCCTGTGGGCTGAATGAAAAAAAGAGAAGAAATCTCTGCCAAAAAAAGTGTGTGGTATGCCCACCATTAGAATATACTGCCCTGCATCCATCCACTTCTAATGGTGAGCACACATGAAATGTGCCAAATATATTATAAAATACATATGTCGAAGCACAGGGGCCATCCACCCACTGGCCACCCCAGGCCCCTATGCTTCGGCATATATGCTCTTTTTTTAACTGCGGATGACAAATATCATCCAATAACACTGCACACACCTACAGTACTTTTGTATATTCTGAGAGCAAGTTCCTGTTGCTCTCAGAAAAAACAGGTCGGTGCTACAGCTGAATGACATTCCTGCAAAGAAAACAACAATGGTTAACAATAAAACAGTAACAATAAAACAGTAAAATCATAACAGGAGAACAGTAACAACAAAAAAAAAAAGCTATAACTATTTTTGGTTTTTAAAGTTTTTTGGGTTTTTTTGGACTTGAAGTTTTAATTTTTTATTTTGTTTACTTTTTTGTAAACTTTTTAAATTAGATTGTACGGTCTCTCAGTATGTGACAGTCAGTTTCCTGACTACCTAACATCTTTTGAGACCCTATGTAAATATGTGCCCTTAATTGTGCCATGTTGTACCCTATACTAAGGCAGAGACCAGGTTGGCCAGGACAGGAGGGACAAAAAAAAGCGGGTATTGTGTCTTATTCCGTGTCTGCTACAGACACATCTTCTTTGGTGTTACCTTTGGGTTGGGGTACCAGAGAGGACATCCAGAAAATGCCTCTCATGCAGCTGGCTAACTGCATCTGGATTTGAGGATTGGTCCGCAGCACTTTCTGGATACAAAAGGGCTGTGATCATCTCTTCCTGGAATTTTAGGAGGGATCCACTTCATCCAGTTGCTTTGTAAATTACAAAAGCGTTCTAAATAGCCAATTGAAATAAATAAATAGACATATTTTTGTACCAGTGTTGAGCTTTCAGGGAAACTAGGTATGGATTCATCATTTGGTCGTTGAATTCCACCCCTTCCAAATTAAGGTTATAGTCGTGGACACAGAGGGGTTTCTCAACAACACCAGATAACATGTTAATTTGAACTGTCACATCTGCGTGAATAGAAGACAGGACGAAAACTTCCTGTTTGTCCTTCCATTTCACTGCGAGCAATTCATCATTGCTCAAGCAGGCTTTCTCCCCCTTTCTAAGTTGGGTATTTACAAGCCGTTGGGGGAAGCCCCGGTGAATAGGTCACACAGAGCCAATTCCAAGATTGTACAAATGTCTAAATAGTGACACACTTGTATACAAATTGTCCACGTATAAGTGGTACCCCATACGGAACAAACACGACACCAAGTCCCAAACTATCTTGCCACTGCTCCTCATGTAGTCTGGACAGTCAAAGGGGGTTCTACTTTGCTGTCTCTTCCCTCATAAACCCTAAATTTGTACGTATAGCCTGTGGACCTCTCACATAGCTTATACCATTTGACCCCATACAGTATCTGGCACACTTGCTGGGGATGTAGTGTTTGAATGCAAGACGGCCATTAAAGTGAATGAGGGACTCATCCACGCAGATGTTTTGCTAGAACGTATACACATCTGCAAATTTCTCAATGAGGTATTTTATAAGGGGCTGAATTTTGTAGAGCCTGTCATGTTCAGGGTCACCCTGAGGATGACAGATTGTGTTATCACTGAAATGCATGAAGCGCATTATCTTCTCATATCTATACTTGGCCATGGTAGCAGAGAACACGGACATATAATAAATCAGGTCTATGGACCAATAAGATCACAACTCATTCTTTTTTGTAATGCCCATGTTGAGGGTTAGGCTCAAAAACGTTTTAAATTCGAAAACCGTAATGGGTTTCCATGCGAATGGTCTGGCTAGGTTTGAATTTGGGTTTGTGATGTATTGTTGAGCATATAAATTGCTTTGGCCCACAATCAAATTCTGTGAAGAACAGCTCCATAAAATCAAGGGGAGTTAAATTTGCTGTTTCTACCTGAATTCCGGGTAGGGCAGTGAATGGGGGAAGTACGGGTGCTGCAGAATCCTTGGGATGCCAATCAGGATTTGCAAGCACGTCCAGAAGGACACTAGGGGCTCCATGGGCCTGTGTGCGAATTCTTGGTGGCTGCAGGACACTACTTGTGCTCGCCACAGAACCAGCTTTTACTGCACTTATGGGACTCGCCACGTCACCAAGTGATACTTTAGCGCTGGTATAAAAAAAGACCAGGATATACTAGGCTGCTGGTGCTCACCAGTTCACCAAAAGTTAGTGCGGCACTAGTACTGGCACTCTGCTGCATATGAGACAAGTAATGCAATCCTAGCACTTCAGCTTCATGGGGTCGGGTTTGCCTGTTCTTAACAGGGACCTCTTCTCCATCGTCCGGGCTACCTGTTAGGGTGCCGCTGCTGTTTACAGGTTCGTATTCTGAGGCTGATTGTGTCAGGGACTCTTGCCCTTCGCCCTCACCTGACATGCTCAGAATCCTGTAGGCCTTTTCACTAGTGTACCTTTCGTTGGACATTTTGGACTCTACGTTTACAGGTATCTAGTGCGACTCACAGAAAAAAGAGCACCTGGCTGTCAGGGACTGCTTGAACCGCTACAAAAAGTCCTTGATTTGTTTACTACTGAGATGAACCCATCAGTCTGTGTATATGCTTCTTGACCCCTGGTGGGTTGCAGTTAGAAGGTGAGCGTGCATGCTAGCTGGTGGAGGATTGTTTATTTGCAGTGACCACTGATGCTTCACGGCTTGTGCTGAAGAATCACTGTTTTGATGTCTTCTGGGACTATTTATTCACGCTTTGCTCATAATATTTATATATATTTATATATATCTTTATATATATCTATAGACCACTTATTCACTTGGTTGTTCACACTTTATTTTTGTGTACATTAACCATTTTTTGGGCCACGTTTTTACCCCTGTTGCTGTTTGTTACACTTATCGTTGTTTTCACTCTTGTTGCTTCTATAAACAATCGCTATTATACCTGGGGTATAGTTCCACTTGACACTTCATTTAATTCATTCTATGTTATATATACGTACCTATTTTCAGGCTGTTCCAGTCCAGTCACTTGATCTAGCTCCCCTGTGTCAGCCAGCGCATCTTCAGGGTAGAGTAGGAAACGTCAATATGGATGGGCCATTGAAGCTTATGGGTGATGCCACCATTCCAGGCTTTACTATCAGTTGTCAGAATGCTCTCTCTGGTCACGTGACCAGACCAGAATAGGTTGAAAGAAAGTATGTATACGTATCTTTACTACACAGGTTAGATGGCATAGGTATTAGGAGAGGAAAGTGGACATTTTTTAAATTAGTTAAGTAGAATCTACAATGCCGCTTTAAATGCGATATATCTTGTATATACAGTATATTATTACAACATATATAAATAATGATAATAGTAATTAGCAGTAGCAGTACTATATTTTAAAGGAGATTTCCTGTTTCATACAAAGTGCTCGTGACCATAGCCGTCTAATAAGAAGATTGACATCATGAATGAATGTTTCTATAAATTCATAATGGTTCTGTATATTATCTGTATACATACTAATACATCATTCTTTGTTACGACCTGTCTGCATCTGGATCAGTCCCTCTCTTTTATTATACCTATTTATCCTTTTTAAGAATCTCCATGTTTTTTGCTTTGGCTCTGCTTACAATAACTAAACATTAATCATTCCACAATATCTACATGTCTTGTCATGTGTGTCTGCCTCTCAGTCTCTTTGTTGATCAATCTGGAGCACCTGACAATCATTAACCATTAACTTGAGAATCAAACGAATATTTCTATCAATTTAGTGTCTGACTACATCTGCTTGCTGTCTCAGGGGGTGTTTTGAGCAGAGTGTTGATATCCGTCTGATGTTGTCTGAATGCCTCTATTTATACAGTATATTTATCTGCATCATCTACAGCTGGCCATACACTGTTCAAAGTTCATCTGGTACCTGATTCACTCAGTGTGTGGCCTAATGGCCCCCTTTTGCCCAGCATTCTGTGATTGAGAATTGGCATTGAAACAGTGGCTGCATCCAATCAGATAATGCCATAGCTCAGCAGGAGGATTCATTCATCCACACAGTATAGGGTGGATGGAGGGGTCTGTTAAACTCCTAGTAGCCACTTGCTCTCCGGAAGATTTACCCCCCTTCATGACCTGGTCATTTATTGCTATATGGCACTGTGCTACTTTAACTGACAATTGCACGGTCATGCAACACTGTACACAAAAGAAATGTATAGCATTTAAAAAAATAGAATTTCATAATCAATTTTTTTTTCCATAAAGTTTATTAATAAAGCATACAATAAGTACAGGTAATACAAGGTATCAGTCAGAAATACAATAGGAGGTAATACACATACAGCAAACAAAAAGATACATAGCAATACATAGACAAAGAATCAGACGTAAGTCATCCCAGGGAAAAGAAAACGGGAAAAATGAGAACATGCGAGCGCAGGAACATTAAAGGCATATCTGGTCTCAGAGGGCGGACCCATTTATGCCGATATGCAGGAGAGAGAAGAAAATGTCTGATTTGAAGATAGGCCCAAAAGGGAAAGGTGAGATCACCCATAGTACTTGCCAGGGAAGAACAAGACTTCAGCTGACCTTTGTGAAAAAAATGGTTCGCCAAGACTTGACTGTGTGGCCAATGTGCTGATGGAAAGGACTTATGCATACCGGGAGTGAAGTCCGGATAGAGGCAAAGAGAAGTTAGTGGGTTGAGGGCATCCGAAATGGAGGCCGATTTACAGGCTAAGCGAAAGGTTTTAAGGGAAGGACCGATTATTGGATGTAGGAGGAGGTCTTGAGGAATGTGTTTGGTCAGAAGCCACGGGATCGATGCCAAGGGGGAAGTGGAACAAGAGTGTTCCAGCTGGACCCACGCTTTGGTGGTAAAGTGAATATTCCAATCGATTATCCTAGTAAGATAGCAGGCCCATTGGTAAAGTTGCAGGTCGGTTAGTCCAATCCCCCCTTTGGATTTGAGGAGCACAAGTTGGGAGAAGGAATTACATGGCCGTTTATGATTCCAGAGAAAAAGAGAGCACATTCTTCTGCATGAAACGAAAAAGGCAGGTGGTAAATGGATAGGTACGGTTTGAAATAGATAGAAGAGGCGTGGGAGGATATTCATTTTTAGTATAGCAGCCCTACCAAACCAGGAGAAGCATGGGCGATGCCACCTAGTTAGGTCTGCTTGGATGGCACCAAGGGTTGGAAGAAAGTTTTTGACATAAAGATCAGAGAGGTTACTTGTAACCTGTATTCCCAGATAGGTAAGGGAGTCCCTTTCCCATTGAAACGGGAACTGTGACTGAGAAAAGGAAACCAGGTCTGGAGGAAGAGTAATGTTTAAGGCATAGGATTTGGAATGATTAATTTTGAAGTTCGAGATATATTAAAAAAAGTAAAAATCCTTAAGTAGGTTGGGCAAGGTGATCCGGGGCTCCGTCAAAAACAAAAGAATGTCGTCTGCGTAGGCAGCAAGTTTGTATTCCTTGTTCGCCACGGAAATACCCCTGATATCTGGGTTTAAGTGGAGTTTGCGTAACAATGGTTCTAGTGATATCACAAAAAGAGGCGGGGATAGGGGGCAACCTTGGCGCGTACCATTCCCAAGAGGGAATGGATGAGATAGATGCCCATTCACATGGACCTGAGCCGTTGGACCAGAATACAGTGCCATAATGAAATTGAGCATGGTGTCCCCTAAACCAATCGCCTGTAGGGATGCCTTTAAGTAATCCCAGGACACCCTATCAAAAGCCTTCTCGGCATCTAGGGAAAGAATTAATCCTGGACTGCGAGAATCGTGAAGTCGGTGGAGAAGGTTAAGAGCCTTGATGGTGTTATCCCTTGCTTCCCTTCCGCCCACTTGGTCAAGGTCAATCAGGGAGGGTAACAAGGGAAGGAGATGGTTGGCTAGGATCATTGCGTAGATTTTCATGTCTACGTTCAAAAGAGGGATGGGTCTATAATTGGTAACCAAAGTGACATCTTTACCTTTTTTGGGGATGACAGTGATATGAGCTTCCAGGAGGCGATGATGTTGCGTGGAGGGTGAAGAGAAAGTGTTGAAGGCGGAGAGGAAGGGTCCACTCAAAATATCTAGAAACTCCTTGTAATATACCACAGAAAGACCATCAGGGCCTGGGCTTTTACCAGGTTTCATTTGCTGGACGGCTCGGGAGAGTTCCTTCGCCGTGATATGATGTTTCAAATCCTGAACAGTATCATCAGGTGTCTATAAAGAAAAAATAGCGGTAGCTAGGCAAGGGGAGAGGGGAGAGGACGTGACTGGGGGGGAGCTCATCAGAAACTCCGAATGATGGTTTCAAAGCCTGTAAGCAGTAAATGTGGTTTAGATGGGTGTTATGACATGAGGTGAAGGAGGAGGCCGGACAACACCTGGAGAGTGTAACAAGGTGATACTTGATTTCAGACAGATATGTAACATAATAATAGTATGGAAATGACCTGGATCCCCTCCTCCCCCCAACCCAGTCTCCCCCTTCCATCCCACACTACCCCTGGAAAAGGTATAAAGGTGAGCTGGAGTATAAAGCCTCTCACAGTAAACTCTAATGAAGAACAGTAGGGATCATGGTCAGGGAAATACAGACAATATGTAATGGAGGGCATGGAATTCACCTCTGACCACTGCAAGATCATCAAAATACCCCTGGGACGCCATACAACCAAACAGGAGACTCTATGCAGTGGACAAATCAGCATATACATTACAAACAAGGCTAGAGAAAGACTGTAGGACCATCCCCCAGGTTTCCATCAGAGGTAGTGAAAATGCAGCAATAAAAAGGCCGGTGACATGGAGGGTGCCTGCGGAGGTACATCAGGACTGGCGGTCCATTGGAGAAGCTGAGACGGAGAGGGAAAAGGTCTTCATGATCGATGAGGTGAATCTGGCAACATCTGCAGGGGCATCAAAAGACCTGGACCAGGGTGGATGGGTTAGAGGGCAGAAAATGAAAGGGTGAAGGTGTCCAGTTAAGGGGCCAAATAGGATCATAATCTGGATAAGTATTGCTGATGAGAGAAAGTCAGGGAAAAGATCAAAGAAAGGCCTCTAGGCATCATGGCGGGGTCTGCAATGTGCAGGAGAGGCCGTTGGCCGTTGTTTTTGGTGGAGCCTCTGGCAGGAAGTCTCGGAGGAGTGGAAGGGACCGATCAGTGGCGGCGGAGATGGGGGCCTTTCCAATCCGTGTCATTTGGTACTCGACCAGATTCAGTAGCATTTGGAAGACGCAAAGATCTGTACCAATCTGGAAGCTCAACTAGAGCAATGTCCAGTGCGGAACAGAAGCTGGGTAGATCCTCTGGAACTCACAGGTAGGCTGTGCGTCCATGAGCTTGAGCGGAGAGACAGAATGGAAATCGCCACCTGTATGGTATGTTATGAGAGCGAAGTGTGTCCAGCAGTAGGCGAAGTTTTCACCTTTGTTGCAAGGTTATGGAAGAGAGGTCCTGGAACAGGTGTATCTCATTACCCTAAAATAAAAGGTGTCTTCTTTCTCTGGCCCTTCTGAGAATGTCTTCTTTGATTGGAAAGCTGACCAAGCAACACACCACATCTCTTGGGGGGTCAGAATTTCTGCCTCTGGAGCGAAGCGCTCTGTGTGCACGTTCCAGATCAATGGGTGCAGCAGGTGGACGGCCTAGCAGATCATTGAAGATCGCAATTACTGTTTTGGGGATGTTGCTCGGCTCCACAGATTCAGGCAAGCCACGCAATCTGATATTATGTCTGCGACCTCTATTGTCCAGGTCTTCAATCTGTCTATAAAAATCACGAATATGAGAGGTGTGCGATACTGACATCTTCTGTATCTCCACTATGGCAGCAGCATTAGATCTGCTTGTGAATTCCACCTCCTCTATTCTTGTACTTAACAAATGAAGGTATTCCCTTAGGTCACTGAGGGCTGTGGTAAAAGTAGCTTTAATGTCAGCTGCAACTGCCTGCAGATCTCTTAAAGAAAGTGTATGAGTGTCTGAAGAGAGATCATGCTGTGGGACAGATTCCATGCCAGCCCCAGTGTCTGTGCTCTGTACACCCTGAGCACATGTTGCTGTAGTGGAGGGAGGAGGGGAGGGAGAGGGGGATGCTGCATGTGGCCTGTCCCTCTGCTGGGAGCTGAACAGCTCCTGAATATGTCTGGACTGCTGGGGGTTATGTGCCTGCGGAGAGCAGGAACGGGAGTCGGAGACCTTCTGGTCTGCTTTCCCCATCATGAAATGGCTCTGTCTCACCCGCTCCTCTGCTAATATCGATGCAAGGTCTCTGGCTGGCAGGAGCTCCCGTCTCACGCGGCCAGCTTGGATCTCGGCAGACCACGCTCCCCTTCATAATCAATTTAAGCCAAAATGTATTCTGCTACATCTTTGGTGAACAAAATCCAAATAAGTGTATATATTAATTGGTTTGTGTGAAATAAATAGCGTCTACAAATGGCGGTATATATACTGGAATTTTTATTTTTTATACTAGTAATGGCGGTGATCAGCGACTTATAGCAGGACTGCGATAGTACGGTGGGCATGCTGACACTAACTGACACTGGGTGGGAGCTAACTGCCACTGACATCTCCAGTGACACTAAACCAGTGATCAGTGCTAATAAAAAGCACTGACACTGTACTAAATACACTGGGCAGGAAGGGGTCAATATCTGGAGCGATCAAAGCATTAACTGTGTGTTATAGAGTGATTACACTGTGTACTGCTGTGTGCTGTTTTACTAGGGGGCATGCTTGTTTGTGTCTCCCTGCATATTCCCGCTGACAGGAGAGAGATCCGTGTTGTTTGCACTGATACTGTAGGTCTTTCTCCTGTCAGCTGCTCTGCTGATCACCGAGTCCCAGCCATGAATCGTGCTCTGGGACCCGATGATTAATACCTACAGGAGCCAATGACAGTGAGGGTAGGACGACAAGCTCCCTGTCCGGAAATGCAAAATCAAAGTAAAACTGCCACAAGGCAGTTGGCAAGTGGATAGTATATGGCCAGCTTTAATGTACCACTTGATATAGGATTAATATTTCTTGGCCACTAAGAATTAATTCACCTTACAATTGATGATTTACCCAATGGCATCATCTCCATACAAGACAGCATTTTCTGTGTAATGGCTCTTTCACATGGCTGGTGGTGGACTGCAGTTTTACTGCCCCCCTGTAGGCAGGTGTAGTTTGGCCTCCCTGTATGGGTGGCGCTGTTCAGTGGCATAAGAGAGAGCGGAGGACAAGGGTGAACCCATGTTCCTCTGAGGCCTCTATAGGCGTCATCAGGGAAGACGCTGTGAAATTGGATGCTGCTGGCCTGGCTGTCCTCCGTGGCCCTCTTTAGAGTGGGCAGTGCTAATAAATAGCACTGTCTTCGGGTGGTACACATGGTCAGCTCAGGGACAGGACCCCTGCTGGTTAGAGACAGGTTGACTAGTGCAGGAAGAGGTTCCTGAGGAGAAGAGACAGAATAGGGACTGTCATTGTGTCTTGGGCAGCAGCCCTTCCTTACTCAGGTGCCCCGTTGCCAGTCTGCCATCCTGCTGCCTCCTCTGTTGGATTCTGTCAGGTGTCAACAGTGTGCATAGAAATCTTCTGTACAGTTCATTGTAGGTGCTTCAGCTTGGTGCTACTGTGTATGCAGACTTTGTAACACTTCCTCAATACCTACAGATTAATATACTGTGCCACAACAACTGGTCTCCTGGTGAGTTATCTTCCCCTGCAGACATCAAGCGCTGAGCCCCGCTCACACCCCAGCACCCCATCTAAATGCTAACATTGCAGCCCTACAGGGCAGTACACATGCTGCAGCCATGATGCCTTGCTTCGTGTTAGTGACATTTTTAACTCTAGCTGCAGTTTGATAGGCAGCACCTCCTGTCAAACTCACCCAATGGGTTCAATAGGAGTATATTGAACCCATTGGGTGAGTTTGACAGGAGGTGCTGCCTATCACCAGCACCTCCTGTCAAACTCACCCAATGGGTTCAATAGGAGTGTATTTGGCTCGCAGATGTGGTGTAACTTTTTACTACAAAAGCCTGCTTGATTGAAAAGAGAAAAACAAATAGATGTTCAGGAGGCGACAGGATCACCTCCTAAATGCCCGCCAACCACTGCTGTACTGCCCTTTGAAAAGAGATCCATTACTGCCACTGTAAAAAAAAGGCTTAACAAACATGTACACTTTTGTTTAAAAAAAATTATATACAACTGCCACACAAGGCAGTTCAAATACAGGTGTCAAAATACATGCAGTTTACACAGGAGGGCCTACACGGCCTGCATATACAGTTTTAATAAAAATGACTTTTCCGTTTCCAATCTGCAGTCATCTGGCTGGGTTTACACAGATGCTGTGTGTGAATTTGCAGCATTTTCTGTGCGAATTCTGCACCGCATCAGAATCGCACCCCGTTCATGCGAACCACTGTGGATGTATATGTTAACTTAGCAACACCCCAAAATCGGTCCGCAAAACATGGTGTGATGTGCAGAATCAGATCACATAGGTGTGAATACCCATGCGATCCGTTTCTAGTGTGGACCCAAAAAAGGGTCCTGCATTTTTTTGGTGCAGATGCGGTGCGATTGGAGCCATACAAAATGTATGGCTCCAATCGCACCGCACACAAATCGCATGTGATTTGCACAGGAATGCGGTGCGGTTCCTGTGCAAATCACATGCGATATACCGCACCGTGTATATGTGAACCCAGCCTCCAACTTTCTAAATTGCCAATGTTTCTTTCTTGTAGTTATAGCAACCAGTGTTAGGACAAGGCCAAGGCCAAACTGCACCCACCCCTCCATGATATGTTTGTCAGATCATCTTCAGGAACTGGAATCCCATTCCAAGCCACCATCCGCTTGCCTAAGCACCACTGTGCAACTCCAGATCTGCCAATCAGGTTTCACATGGGCCTGGAAATGTGCAGCAATGCCGTCAGACTCTCTTTCTGTTCTCTGTGTCTGATAGTCTTCTCTCGCTGCCTCTGCTGGTCTCCCTGCAAGTCATCCTGCCCCAATGTTCAGGGGGCAAGGATCTCATTTCACAACTTGTTCACCAAAAGAGATGGGGGTCTACACTGGAGCCTTATAAGAATCTTGAGGTCCAGCTTAAAAAAGGGGGTCCCCAGATATCTGCCTCCCAGATGAATGAGCACCCCTTTTTACTCAATCACAAAAAAACCCATGCCTTTATCATTTGAAGTCCAAAAGAAAGATGGGGGTGCCCATGGGTGTTCAGTCCAGAATCAGGGACCTCGTCTCTGCAACTAGGCCACTGGGTGCGATGTGCTACATGCGCCACAGGTCATTACATCCCTGAAGTGTCCCTCAAGTTCTGGCTGTCATCTGTGGGACTTCATGCACAGATGTCAATGCAAGTTGCCAAACATAGCGCAGGAACTATTTTAAAAATTGGTGCGACTCCTACTTTGTGTCTTTGAACAGTTCCATTGCCAAAACAGGGTGCAACTTGCTATGGGATTTGGAACTGTCTAATCGCATGACAAGTTGCATCGATGTGAACTGGGGCTAAAAATGGTTTTCTCTGAATCTGGTGCAGCAGTGCATGGTAGCCAATCAGCTTCTAACTTCAGCTTGTTTATTTAAGCTTTGGCTATAAAACCTGGAGGCTGAGTGGTTTCTATGCAGAATTGCACCAGATTTTGCACTCTCCCATTTTAATAAAAAACCCCTAATCAGGGGCGGACTGGCAACTCATGGGGCCCCCGGGCAATAGGGGATCATGGGGCCCCTGTTTCCTTGCCCACACTCAAAGCACACCCAAAAAAGCTTATATAAGGTACCAGGGGCCTTTCATGGGGCCCCCTACTGACCCCGGCCCTCGGGCAGTGCTCGAGTGCTCCAATGGTCAGTCCGCCCCTGCCCCTAATGCATCAATTATCATTGAAATTTCCTGGAATGTTTTTGCATTTTGCCTACACATTTTAGATAATTTTCTTTTGTCCTGCTGTGAGTGCTCTCAGCCTTGTCTTTTTGTTAAAGATATTTCTATACATGTACACAATGTTGTTTGTAAGCTTAATCAGTAGATGTCCTAATTACTCATTACTGCCAGAAATCAATTCCGTCCCTTTTCTTGCCAGACATCCGAGTTGTATTATACGCCTCTCGTATGTTATCCATCAATAGCCCATTACCTGTTTCCCAACAATTCCAAATCCAAAGAAGTACAAGATCAAGTAATATTACAGTAAACACAGACTTACTTCTTGTGTTCTAAATATACAAATATATAGACACCCCTTTCACAGACTTCCAAATGTCAATTAGTAGAAAAGGAGACTAGCTATAGAACGCCACAAAGTGAGCTGTCTGATCTGTCATTTGTGAATGGAAATGAACTGAGTACTGATGAAGGTAAATAACTTTCATCTGAGCCAACACTAAAAACGTATTCACTTAAAATCTAGTATTTCATCATGAAAGCGGCTGTACCTGATAATAATCCAGGACTTGTTCTCTTATTCTCTACAGCTTTGTCCTGTTTTGTATCCTGTATGCTGGGTAATTGCTTGTCTATCATAAATATTAGAGAAAAAGTTTAACTTGAGTACTAGAAATTCATTTTCCTATTGAGATGAGTTTGAACTTTTAAGACATTTTGGCAGCTGCACTAAATCTGTCAATGGGGTTAATTCATTATACATTGAGAAAAAAAAATCTGAAAATTGTGTAGCTTCTGCCCACACCAACTAGTCAGAGTTTTTGTTATGAGAGAAGGTAAAGAATAAATGGCTGTTACTCCATTTTTGTTGTTTTTCCTGAAAGTCTGTTTGTCCTTGTGTTATCTATCTATCTAATCTATTATTTATTTATTTCAGGTACTTATATAGCACCATCAATTTACGCAGCGCTTTTCATATATATTGTACATTCACATCAGTCCCTAACCCTCAAGTGGTGTACAGTCTAAGGTCCCTAACTCACATTCATACATACACATACTAGGGCCAATTTAGACAGGAGCCAATTAACCTATCAGCATGTCTTTGGAGTGTGGGAGGAAACCCATGTAGGCACAGGGAGAGCATGCAAACTCCAAGCAGGTGGTGCCATGGTTGGGATTCGAGCCCACGAACCTAGTACTGCCAGGTGGAAGTGCTAACCATTTAGCCACTGTGCTGCCCTATCTATCTATCTATCTATCTATCTATCTATCTATCTATCTATCTATCTATCTATCTATCTATCTATCATCTATCTATCTATCTACTTATCTACACTATATTGCCAAAAGTATTTGGATACCTGCATTACATGTACATGAAATTTAATGGCATCCCAGTCTTAGTCCATAGGGTTCAATATTGAGTTGGCCCACCCTTTGCAGCATTAACAGCTTCAACTCTTCTGGGAAGGTTTAGGAGTGTGTCTATGGGAATGTTTGACCATTCTTTCAGAAGCACATTTGTGAGGTCAGGCACTGATGTCGGACAAGAAGGCCTGGCTTGCAGTCTCCGCTCTAATATATCCCAAAGATGTTCTATCAGGCTGAGGTCAGGACTCTGTGCAGGCCAGTCAAGTTCCTCCACCCCAAACTTGATCCCAAAGATGTTCTATCAGGCTGAGGTCAGGACTCTGTGCTGGCCAGTCAAGTTCCTCCACCCCAAACTCGCTCATCCATGTCTTTATGGACCTTGCTTTGTGCACTTGTGCGCAGTCATGTTGGAACAGGAAGAGGCCATCTCCAAACTGTTCCCACAAAGTTGGGAGCATGAAATTGTCCAAAATGTCTTGGTATGCTGACACCTTAAGAGTTCCCTTCACTTGATCTAAGGGACCAAGCCCAACCCCTGAAAAACAACACCACACCATAATCCCCACTCCACTATACTTTACACTTGGCACAATGCAGTCAGGCAAGTATCGTTCTTCTGGGAACTGCCAAACTCAGACAGGTCCATTGGATTGCCAGGCAGAAAAGCATGATTCATCACTCTAGAGAACACGTCTCAACTGCTCTATAGTCCAGTGGCGGCGTGCTTTATACCACTGCAAATGATGCTTTGCATTGCACTTGGTGATATAAGGCTTGGATGCAGTTGCTCACCCATGGAAACCCATTCTATGAAGCTCTCTGTGCACTGTTGTTGTGCTAATCTGAAGGCCACATGAAGTTTGGAGGTCGTTAGCTATTGACTCTGCAGACAGTTGGCGACTTCTGCATACTGTGTACTTCAGCATCTGCTGACCCTGCTCTGTCATTTTACGTGGCCTACCACTTTGTGGCGAAGTTGTTGTTGTTCCCAGTTGCTTCCACTTTGTTGTAATACTACTAACAGTTGACTGTGGAATATTTAGTAGCAAGGAAATTTCATGGATGGACATATTGTACAGGTGGCAACCTATCACGGTGTCACTCTTGAATTCACTGAGCTCCTGAGAGCGACCCATTCTTTCACAAATGTTTGTAGAAGCAGTCTGCATGCCTAGGTGCTTGATTTTGTACACCTGTGGCCAGGGAGGTGATTGGAACACCTGAATCCAATGATTTGGAGGGGCGTACCAATATTTTTGTCAATATAGTGTATCTATCTATCTATCTATCTATCTATCTATCTATCTATCTATCTATCATCTGTCAGGGACACACTAGGCATAGCACAGTTAAAGTGTCTGGACGCATGCAAATGCGCATGCATGATGCTGCGGGTGCCCGTCCAGCTGTGCAGAGATACGTGCGTATGCACACGCATGTGTGCATTCACCACTAATGCTGGCACCAAGTAGCCTATATAGGTGCGGCACCTGCACTAACTTGCTGCTGTCTGATGTGCAGCTTGTTCCTGTGTTTGATACTCGTGTGCTTGTTCCTGTGTTTGTTACTCGTGATTTGTCCTTACCTCACTAGAACTCTACCTGCAGCGACCTGGATTCTGCTTCTGTCTCCTGTCTCTGTCTGAACCGCCTCTTCTGCTGCCAACAATTGTCTGTGACCTGATTTCTTCTGCCTGCCGTTTATGCCTGATCTGCCCGTCTGTTACTTACCTGGCCTGTCTGACCCACTGTTACCAGCCTGCTGTGCTGTGCCACCTGCCTGCTGCCAGCCTGTTTGTTACCAGCCTGCTCTGATGTACCACCTGCCTACTACCAACCTGCCTGCTACCAGCCTGCTTTGCGGTGCTACCTGCTGTCAGCCTGCTCTGCTGCCATCACCCATCCAGCGAGGCGCCAAACCACTTCTGCACAGGCTATCAAACTGATCAGGCACTCATACCCCGCTGTGCTCTTGTGGTTGCTGTTCCACCCTTAGTGGCCCTTGAGCTGGAGTTGTACGAGAGGCCTTCCTCTGCACGTCAGGCTCACCAACGAGGTACGTGACACTATCTCTCAATCTATATACAGTATCTCTCTATCTATAAATCTATAGCTCTATTCTTGCATCATTGAAAGATATATATACCTTTGCAAACAACTTGTTTTCCTATATGCTATGTGTATGTAGATGTTTTGAATAAATACACAGATCATATTTGCATTTTACCCAGGTGCTGTATATGAATAATTCTGTCTGAATTTCTAAAAACCAAACTTGAAACAAGGCTTTGTTATGGCACATTGATTTATTAATAAATATAACTTGATAGGCCTATGTTTAGAAAACGTATCCTAGATTCAAGCAAACAAACAATTGCAACTGTATTATTAACTTTTGTTAGATATATTGAGATTTAGTTAAGTTGTTTGACTAACATAATTTTTGGGCTAGGTTACCAAATGGCTTCCCCATTAAAAGAAAGCAGTTATAAACTAGAGGGTTTACAGAGTCAGAAAAACCCAGAATCCCATGCCGTCCCTTTTTAATGTAGGTTTAACACACCCCGCCACACTCCTTAACTAAGTGGACCATAGCAAGTGAAAAATTCAAGAATGACCACTTGAATCCACTGCTATTTCACACATTTTAGGATCCACTAAATTAATCAACAGAGAACTAAACTAGTGTCAGGGAAGGCAGAAGTGGAGAGTGCTCTGGCAGCACACCCCAGAGGAGCTAAGCTTCTGAGCGAAGAACAGAGCAGCTGGCTGTACTGTAGGTAGGTCTGTGCTCCAAATCTCTTACCAGTGCAGTTAGAGGAATCAACAATTGCCATAGGGAATAAAGAAGATAGCTACAGGTATTGAAGTAGACTTGGAGGAGAGAAAGCGTGCACAGAGCAGAGAAGAGTTGGAGTTCAGTACCTTACAGTGTGAGCTATGCATAAATAAATTATTAAAATAATTTATAGGCCATATTTGTCTTTAGATGAATTTTTGAGCCTATTCAATGAAAGTAATTTTATTTGATAATGTATGAGTTGCTTGTCTTTTTCAGTGGTATCAATTATATGTTATCAATGTGTAAAAGACAATTTATTTTTAATGCAATAGATTCAAATATGCTCTTAAGGGATTAATCTGTTAAATACATTTCAGTTAATTTCATGTTTATTAAAATATGCTAATTATACAATGTATATTAAAGTGACAAAACAATCCAGATCCAAGTGTACCATGCAGGAGAAGAGCTTATATACTTACCTCTCTGGTGACCCAGGTCTCCTTTCTTGATCATGAGCAGCTTTATCACCCAACTAAAATTGTAGTGGCAATTATTCACTCAACAGATAAAGAACTGGCTCCCTAAGGTGTGAACTTCACAAGTAACAGGAAGAAGCATTTAATCTCATGCAATCATCTAACTAAACAATCACGAAAGTTTATTTCACTTCAATGCGCTACTTGTGTAGCTCACAGCATAGGGAATCATTTGTTCCATCTGTTATGAATATAGTTTCTGAATTCTTGGGGATTTAACAAAAAACCCTATATACCCAGAGCCACACCACCAGCCCCAAATAAATAAAGTATAACTATCCAATCGGGTAAGTCACCAACAGTCCATGGTTGGTGTGATCAAGTCACAAATATAGGAACACCAAACCTAGAGCAGACTTGAATTGGCAAGATAGGTATACATGGAAACGGTATTCACTGATGGCAGTGGCCAAGTTCTGCAGGATAATGGGCCCTGCCACAATGCATACATAGTTTAAGAATTGTTTAATCATTTGCCACTTGTACATATACCACGGCAGGGCGGCACTGCTGCACAAAATCACGTATATATACGTGATTTTGCATTTCGGGTAGGGGCGTGGGCAAGGTGCACGAACACCCTAATTGCACCGCCAATCGCGACCACAGGTGTCAATCACCGGGTCCAGGCCGGTGATTACCCGCCAGAGCCCGTCGATTACCGGCAAATACTGACAGGGAGCACGGCTGCATTGTTTTCAATGAGTCTCTCCTCTCTGTCAGTTTGAGTACACTGATCTGGATCGCTGAGCTCAGCCTTCTGGATCAGTGTGCTTACAGTGAAGCACACCCCCCCGCCCCGTAGGAAACACTCCCCTCACACAGTTAACCCTTTGATTACCTTCTAATGCTAACCCCTTCCTTCCCAGTGCCATAAGTACAGTATCAGTGGTTTTTTTTGCACTGATTACTGTATTGGTGTCACTGGGGATGTCAGTGACCCCAAGTCTGTACCCCCCATCTCAGAATGTTCTCCGCAGTCCCACCATAAGTAGCTGATCACAGCCATAAGTCGTTGATCGCCGCCATCATTAGTATAAAAAAAAAATCCCAGTATCCATACCACCATTTGTAGACGCTATAACTTTCACGTAAACCAATTAATTTACACGTATTATAATTTATTTTAGCAAAGACATGTTGCAGAATACATTTTGGCCTAAATTTATGATGAAATTTGATTTTTAATTTTTTTTACTGGACATGTTTTATAGCAAAAAGTCCAAAATATTGTTTTTTTTCTCAAAATTGTCGGTCTTTTTTTTTATAGTGAAAAAAATTAAAAACGCACAGGTGATTAAATACCACAGAAAGAAAGCTCAATTATTGGGGAAAAAAGGACGTAAATTTCATTTTGGAGCAGCGTTGCATGACAGCGCAATTGTCAGTTAAAGTAACGCAGTTCCGTAACACAAACCGCTTCTGCAACCGCTTCCTGACCGTCCTATAGCAGAAATACTGCTATATATATACGTGATTCGCGCTCCCATGGTTTCCACGCCCCTCCTAGATAGCATCAGATTGCCTGTCATTACACCAGTAATCACATTTAACCGCTTGATTGCCAGTAACACGCTCATACACAATAAACCTCTATTGCTAGTATAGTGTCTGAATGGATCAATATCTTTGATCAGATCAGCACTATACCAGTGTTCACATTAGTATAGTGTCCCCAAAAAGGCAGTATTAGCAGGATCAGCCCTGGCACCTGCCAGCACCTGTGTTTAGCCCCTACGCTTACCCCCCCTCCCTTCTCCCCCAGCAAGTGCAGTGTCAGTAAGTCACTGTCACTTGATACACTGCACACAAAACCGCAGTGTTCGCAAAATCAGACCTGATCTCTCTTAGCACTTGCCGGTAAATTTTGATGACTCTCATATACAGCAGATTGCTAGTACTAGTGCCACGCTACTTTTTGGTGAACTGGTGAGCACCAGCGGCATAGTACATCCTGGTCTTTCACATACCAGCACTGCAGTATCACTTGGTGATGTGCTGAGTCCCATAAGTGCAGTACAAGGTGGTGCAGTGGCGAGCACAAGTATTGTCCCGCAACCACCAAGAATTCGCACACAGGCCTGTAGAGAGCCTAGTATCCTTCCAGATGTGCTTGCAAATCCCGATTGGCAGCCCACAAATTCTGCAGCTCCCGTACTGCCCAACCTGGAAATCAGTTGGAAACAGCAAATTTAACTACTCCCCTTGATTTTTTGGAGCTGTTTTTCATGGAATATCTGTATGCATTGATTGTGGATCAAAGCAATTTATATGCACAACAATTTATTGCCGCCAACCCAAATTCAAACCTTGCCAGACCACTCGCATGGAAACCCATCACGGTTTCTGAATTTACATTATTTTTGGGCCTAACCCTCAACATGGGCATTACTAAAAAAAAATTAATTGCATTTGTATTGGTCCACAGACCCGATTCATCATATGCCCGTGTTCTTTGCTGCCATGGCCAAGCATAGATATGAGAGTATAATGTATTTTATGCATTTCATGCATTTCAACGACAATACACTCTTTCGTCCTCTCGGTGACCCTGAATTTGACCGACTCCACAAAATTCAGCCCCTCGTAAATCACCTTAACCAAAAATTTGCAGATGTCTATACTCCCCAGCAAAAAATCTGCGTTGATGAGTCCCTCATTAATTTTTCTGGCCACTTTGCATTCAAACAATTTCTCCCCAGCAAGTGTGCCAGATATGGGGTCAAGATGTATAAGACCTGTGAGAGGGCAACAGGCTATACTTATAAGTTTCGGATTTATGAGGGAAAAGATAGTAACGTGGAGCCCCCTGATGCCCAGACTACATAGGGAGTAGTGGCAAGATAGTGTGGGACTTCATCCATTTTCCATATGGGGTACCACTTATACGTGGACAATATTTATTCAAGCGTGCCACTATTTAGACATTTGTACAATCTTGGAAATGGCGCATGTGGCACCGTGTGAACTAATATGTGCCCACCATTATAAGTGGGTGGATGCAGGGCGGTATATTCTAATGGTGGGAATACCACACACTTTTTCTGGCAGAGATTTCTTCTCTTTTTTTCATTCAGCCCACAGGCTGCATACAAAAAAAAAAGAACATAGCATATATACCCAACAAGGACCAGCGACGTACTGGTACATCACTGGACTTTGAATGGTTATATCAGGATGATGCCTACAGCTGCAGGCATCATCCAGGTATCGTTTTTTCAGCCGGCGATCGGCTTTTATATAAAGGCAATCCTAGTAGCTAATTAGCTGCAGGATTGCTTTTACAAGCAGCTGGAGATAATTGCCCCCCTCCCCCGCTGCCTTCCATGGCCTTCTCGGGCAGTCCCGTGCCATCGGGGGAACCTGAGAATGCAGTCGGTGTTTCTGCCAGCTGACCATTGGAGCTAATTGGAGACCAGAATGGTGCCAATTATCCCTATAGTCTAAGAAATTGGTAGCTTTGAGCATTTCATCAGTTCATTTTCGCAGGATATAAACAATTGTAAATTGGGAAAGCATCTGATCACACCGATCTTGGTTTGATTAGATGTAAGGGCAAAGGAGATATCTAGAGTCTGATAGACCCCAGATTTCTCAAAAAAGAATATATGACAATGCCCATTGAAGTTATAGGGGATATAGGGGATATTTGCATTCCCTGTGATAGCATTAAAAGTGATAAAAAAAATGAAAGGGACAGTGTAAAACTAATAAAAAAAATCAAAATAACAAAAAAAAAGCACCCTCGCCCCCCACAAATGCACATCTGTGTGCGCGAGCGTTCACACTGTGCCTGTATGTAAACAGCGGTTGCACCATGCATGAGGTATAGCTGTGAACATCAGATCAAGGGCAGAAATTCCAACACTAGACCCCCTCTGTAAATCTAAAATGGTAGCTTGTAAAGGCTTTTAAAACGTTGCATATGGATATTAAAAACGTATGCAGTTTGTCACCATTAAACGGGGCATGCACAGTTTTAAAGCATGTCATGTTTGGTATCTGGTTACTCAGCATACCATAATCTTTTATAGGTTACCAAATAATTAGCCAATATATTGTGTTTTTGTGCATTAAAAGTAAAAAAAGTGTATTTTTTTTTAAATTGCGTTTGAAAAATCGCTGCGTGAGTACTATGTGACATAAATAATTTCTGCACCCACCATTTTATTCACTAGGGTGCTTGCTTTAAAAAAAAGTAGAATGTTTGGGGGTTTAAATTAATTTCCGAGCAAAAAATACAGATTTTTTTCATGTGAACAAAAAGTGTCAGAAAAGGCTTGATGTTCAGGTGGTTAGAAGAGTGAGTAATGTGTGGCATAAACTTCTAATGCTGGGCATAAAATGCCCCCAGCCCTTTTTGGAAATGACAAACATTTTTTTTTTTTTACACAAAAAATTGTCACGTAAATGATTTATTGTTAACACATGCCACGGGTATATGTAGAATTACTTACCAAAATACATTTTGCTACTTCTCATTACACTTCCCGACTACCTATCACAGTTTCGGAGGCCCTGAAATGCCAGGATAGCACCAAACCCCCCAAATGACCCCTTTTTGTAAAGTAGACACCCCAAGGAATTTGTCAAGAAGCATGGTGTGTATTTTGCAGATCTCGTTTAGTGCCACAAATTTTTGGAAAACATATTTTTCCTTTTCTCTTTTTATATTTCAAAACCTTGTGCGAAAAAATGAGATCTAAAAAATAATTGCCATGCCTCTTTTTAAATTTCTTAGGGTGTCTACTTTCCAAAAAGAGGTCATTTGGGGGGGGGTGCTATCCTTGCATTTCAGAGCCTCCCAAACTGTGATAGGTAGTGAGGAAGTGAAATGAGGAAGTTACGCACCTTCAGGCTTTCAAAGTGGTCTTTGGATTTCAGGCTCCTGTATGTGGCTAGGCTCCCAAAAAGTCTCACACATGTGGTATCCCCATATTCGGCAGAAGTAACAGAATGTATTTTGAGGTGGAATTCCACATATACCCATGGCTTGTGCAAGAAATATATCATTTAAATGACAACTTTGTGTAAAAAAAAAATGTTTTTGTCATTTTCCAGAAATTTGTGGAAAAAAATAAATCTTCCATGGACTCAATATGCCTCTCAGCAGATAGCTTAGGGTGTCTACTTTCCAAAAAAGGGGTAATTTGGGGGTGTTTGTACTATCCTGGTATTTTAGCACCTCGAGAAATGTGATGTTCAGTCAGAAAGTAAAAGCTGTGTAAATTCCATTATCTATACCATAGTTTATAGATGCTATACTGAAACTTTCACACAAAGCAATCAATATACACTTATTGGGATTCTTTTTAACCAAAAACATGTAGCAGAATATATTTTGGCATAAATTTATGACGAAATTTGTTTTTTGGATGTTTTTTAAGACAGAAATGAGAAAATATTGTTTTTTTCAAAACTTTTTTTGTTTAGAGCACCAAAAATAAAAAGCGCACCAAAACCACCAAAATAAATCTCTATTTGTGTGAAAAAAAGGACATAAATTTCATTTATGTACCGTATTGCATGACCGCATAATTGTCAGTTAAACTAGTGCAGTATAGCTGCATAGCAAACAAAATGGCGTAAATTGCAGTATCTATACCATAGTTTGTAGACGCTATGACTTTCACACAAAGCAATCGATATACACTTATTTAGATTTTTTTACCAAAAACACGTAGCAGAATACATTTTGGCCTAAATTTATAACTAACTTTGAGTTTGCTGTATATTTTTTAAAGCCAAAGTAAAAAATAATGTTTTTCTTCAGTATTTTTTTTTTTTTTTGTTTATAGCGCAAAAAATAAAAAAGCGCATAGATGATCAAATACCACCAAAACAAAGCTCTATTTGTATAAAAAAAAGGACACACATTTCGTTTGGGTACAGCATTGCATGACTGCGCAATTATCAGTGGAATTAGTGCAGCGCCGAGTAGCAAAAAGAGACCTGGTCATTAAGGGGGTAAATCCTCTGGAGGGCAAGTGGTTAAGGAACACAACGAGTTTGAGATGCTGACTTGGCCTCTAAATTCTCCAGATTGCAATCCTTTGAGCTTCTGTGGGGTGTGCTGGAAAAACAAGTCTGATCCATGGAGGCCACAGAGGACACCACTTCAAAGGTTTAGTGGTATCCATTGTTTGACAGGTCAGGGCTGTTTTGGCAGAAAAAGAGGCTGCTTTGCAGCAAAAGGGTATCTCAATTTTAGGTGGGTGGTCATAAAATTATGACTGATTGGTGTATATATGAAATGAATGATAGGATGAAAAGCTGTTTCAACTTTTTCAATAGTTACCTATATTTGTCAGCACTAATACAGTACTTTATTTTATGATATGCCTATCCTGTTGATTCATGCCCTTTGCTCTAGGTCTGGTGTTCCTATTTTTGAGATCTGAATCAAACTTAGTGAGTTCCCTGAATGACAAATGCTTACTTTTTTTTTCAACATGGGGCTGGTGGTATGAATCTGGGTTGTTTTTGGAGTTTTTAATATGGGGATTGCCGCTGGGCCAGTATGGATGACTGAAATTGACAATTGTATTTGATAGACTTTTTCTTGTTACATTCACTTTAACATATGGTTGCACAGATACTTTTTTTGCTATGGGATTTGTTCCTGTTGGGTTTATAATTTAGTCTCTTGTTTACCCAGTTGTGCTGGTTCATTTGTGTTTGTTTTAGAAGGAATCAATTGATGGTTTAGGATTTTGAGGATGCTATGCTTTTCTTTTGTCTTGTCTTGTTTTGGCTGGACTTGATGGATGTGTGTGCCTGGAGGAATAGAGTTTTAAACTTCAAAAGGCATCTTTACAGTAAAAGCTGTGAAAATGTGAAATAAACTTTCACAGGAGTTAGTAATAACTTTGCATATTGTTTTACAAAATACTGGCTGTGTTTGTTTCTAAATGCACAAAATACAACTGGCTATTAATATTTGTATGAGACATCAACACTATAGATTGCTGATTCTTGGAGTAGATGATTGTCTTGAGTTTGTTCCATATTGGACCATACTATATAAGGGTTTGTCGTTCTCTGGATCAACCATTGGTTTAGAATTCAGATATTTGGGTTTTTAATTTATTTTTATTTTCTGGTTGAAATTCATTACCTTTTTTTTAACTCCAGATATGTAACAATGAAACTATATACTGTATAACCTTAAAGTGATATTAAAAGCGTATATATACACTATATTGCCAAAAGTATTGGGACTCGTCTCCAAATCATTGGATTCAGGTGTTCCAATCACCCCCATGGCCACAGGTGTATAAAATCAAGCACATAGGAATGCAGACTGCTTCTACAAACAGTTGTGAAACAATGGGTTGCTCTTAGGAGCTCAGTGAATGCAAGTGTGGTACCATGATAGGTTGCCACCTGTGCAATAAATCCATCCGTGAAATTTCCTTGCTAAATATTCCACGGTCAACTGTTAGTGGTATTGTAACGAAGTGGAAGCAACTGGGAACAACAGAAACTCAACCAGGAAGTGGTAGGCCACCTACAATGGCAGATCGGGTCAGCGCATGCTGAAGTGGATAGTGCACAGAAGTTGCCAACTATCTGCAGAGTCAATAGCTAACGATCTCCAAACTTCATGTGACCTTCAGATTAGCACAACAACAGTGCGTAGAGAGCTTTATGGAATGGGTTTCCATGGCCGAGTGGCTGCATCCAAGCCTTACATCACCAAGTGAAATGCAAAGCGTTGGATGCAGTGGTGTAAAGCGTGCCACCACTGGATTTTAGAGCAGTGGGAGATGTGTTCTCTGGAGTGACAAATCACGCTTCTCTGTCTGACAATCCGATGGACATGTCTGGGTTTGGTGGTTGCCAGGAGAATAGTACTTGCCTAAATGCATTGTGCCAAGTGTAAAGTTTGGTGGAAGGAGGATTATGGTGTGGGGTTGTTTTTCAGGGGTTGCGCTTGGCCCCTTAGTTCCAGTGAAGGGAACTCTTAAGGAGTCAGCATACCAAAACATTTTGGACAATTTCATGCTCCCAACTTTGTGGGAACAGCTTGGGGATGGTCCCTCCCTGTTCCAACATGACTGCGCACCAGTGCACATAGCAAGGTCCATAAAGACATGGATGAGCGAGTCCTGCACAGATTCCTGACCTCAATCCGATAGAACACCTTTGGGATGAATTAGAGCGGAGACTGCAATCCAGGCCTTCTCGTCCAACATTAGTGCCTAAACTCACAAATGCACTTCTGGAAGAATGGTCAAATATTCCCATAGACACACTCCTGAACCTTGTGGACAGCCTTCCCAGAAGAGTTGAAGCTGTTATAGCTGCAAAGGGTGAGCAAACTCAATATTGAACCCTACAGACTAAGACTGGGATGCCATTAAAGTTCATGTGCGTGTAAAGGCAGGTATCCCAATACTTTTGTACTTTTGGCAATATTGTGTGTGTGTGTGTATATATATATATATATATATATATACACATACACACACACACAGTTGGGTCCACATACATTTGGATACAGGCACAATTTTCACAATTTTGGTTCTGTATGCAACCAGAGTAAACTAAAACAAAGCAATCTAAATGAATTTGAAGTGCAGACTTTCAGCTTTAATTCAAGGGGTTGAACCTAAATATCAAGTACAAATTTTAGGAACTGCAACCATTTCTATACACCGTCCCTCCATTTTCAGGGACTCAAACGTAATTGGACAAATGAATATAATCATAAATAAAATGTTCATTTTTAATATTTTGTTGAGAATCCTTTACTGGCAATGACTGCCTGAAGTCTGGAACCCATGGACATTACCAAAGACTGGTTTTCCTCCTTTCTGATGCTTTGCCAGGCTCTAACTGCAGCTGTCTTCAGTCATTCTTTGTGGGTTTTTCTGCCTTTATTACAGTCCCACAATGGGAACCTTTCACATGTTCTGCAGCAGGCCCCCTTCCTGCCGTCTGCTGTCAGTAGTTTTTTATGTTTGTTTTTTTATTATTTACCATTTATTTACAATTTTATTTTTAATTTGGAGGGCTTTGGTTAAATATCATGGGTCTAAAAATACCTCTGATGTTTCATCTTTGAGACAGAGAAAGGAGACTGAGGACAGAGTCCTCAATCTCCATCTCTGCAGCCTCAGCAGCACAAAATGAATGAATCAACAGGAATAGATCTGTACAGAGCTTCACATTCATTCATAAACTGAAGCATAGTAAAAAAAACAGTTTACTATGCTTCAGTTATGAATGAACAGAGTCAGTATTGGTAACAAAGGGCCGGTAAATGACATATTTACTGACCCCTTCCCCACTGGGCAGTAGGACCCGGACAGGACAGGTGGGGGCAGCATATAGAGGAACCAAGGAAAACGGTGGGCATTAGTTCCTTTATTTGTCACCCCTCCTATTCAGGTGTACAGGGGAGCCTCAGGGGCCCCCTGGAACATGGGGCTAAGTCCCAATTGCAACCCCTGTGGGTGCGCTCCTGCCTCCAACCCAGCGTCCGTGTCTTGCTGGACACCAACAGGCTAAGTGTGCAGGGATGCACACCCGTTACAATCAAAGGCATAGCAACAGTTCAGGCTCTACCCCTCCCTGAGAGTCCATGAGGTTGCAAGGGAGCAGCCAGAGTGTGCATGTTTGTGCTCGTGGCTGGCTGGTAAGTGTGCTGGGAAATCTTTTGTTTGTTTGTGATGGGCGTTGCCATTCCATGTGCACCTTAATTAAAAGGCTAGTCATAGGTTGGAGAGATTGCCACTTTTTTGTATAGTTGGTTGAATTGGGTGTGGGGACACATTGGATGCCTTCAGCTGCCATTGTGCTTTTGCTGGGTGTCACTTGTGTCCCTGTTCCTTTAAGGGGGTGGGGTGGGCTCCTTTCAAGCACACCTGACCTTGATATATCCACTGCCATATGTGCTCCTACTTGGAAAACTCGGGAAATTATAGAGTTAGGACTGTAGTATACAGAGAAGCCTTGACGTAGGCACTGCGACTAATGCATATACGTATTTGCAAATGTGTGCAAACAAAACCCTCTATTTTTAACATGTTACCAGTATGATAACGCCCTTCTTCTGCATGAGAAGTAAGGGACATCTGACCAGCTCAGAATGGCAAGCACTGCTAGAGGTGCTCTGATGAATTTGGAGGAAGTGCTTGCAAAATTCCAGATGAAATATTTCTGTTGGGCTGGAGTCCCATTTGGATTGGTCTGGGTAGGTGACAGGACCCCAAACACTGCCATAAAGAATGATTGGGGTGATGACACTATCAAAGATTCTAAGCTAGACTCTTATCGGTGGTTTTAGGTGGTAAAGTTGTCTCCTGGTGGCATAGAAGGCTCTGCGTGCCTTGTCTTTTAGTGCCTCTATGGCTGGCTTGAAACTGTCTTATTGGTTCATTTCAAGGCTGAGGTATGTGTAGCTGTTAATTTAATCAAAAGTGCAGTTGTTTAATGTAAAGGAAGGGCTCTTTATTTGTCTTGTGTTCTTCCTTTGGAACACCATGATTTTTATTTTCTTTGAGTTCTTAGGTAGTGCCCATGTCACACTTTATTTCACCAGCACTTCCAAGCAGTCTTGTAGGCCTTTCTCTGTTGGTGACAGTAGTAGGAGGTCATCCACATACAGCAGGAACTTCACCTTGGCGTCATGTCATTTTATCCCAGGTGCTGAGGAGGATTCTAAAAGCTGGAGCCAGTTCAGTGATGTAGATGTAGAAGACGGTTGCAGCCCTGTCTGACTCCACAGGCCTGGGCCACTGAAATTTGGCAGTTATTGAAAGAAAAACTGAAAACAGTTTGAATTTTATAGGTTTCTATGGGAAAAAAAGACTTAAAAGATCCAGTGATTTTGATTCAGATTAAAACACTTCATTAAAGAAGCAGCACTAAAAGAAAAATATAATCTCCATCTTCACATATTTTAATAAACAAAAGAAACATTGAAGTAATGTGCAAAAATATCTCAAGAGAGCCCTGCTTTCTATCTAGCACAAATCTGTAACTGACCCGGCTATATTGCTGTATTAGTCATTGGGCTGGCCATTAGTTTATAACATCAGTGCCAAGTAAGATGGATTATAATGCATTATTTACTTTTCCTTGTAGCTCTGTTCATTTAACTTTGTGGGTATAACAAGTCCCAGACTGGAGATGCTTACAATCTAATTCCGTTGCCCCAGGCAGAAGGACATAAAGTGATAAGGAAACTACTGCAGACTCCACAAGCAGGAAGGTTTTCAGACTAATATCACTAGCACAAGAAGAATTTATTTGTAAAATAACGTAAAGGACATGGCTGTAAATAACAGTCATTATGGCAAATAATATGTGTGGTAAAGCTTGCTGAATTGCTCCTATTCAGTTTTTCCAAAAGCATAACTCCAGCCATTTTTTTTTTGCTTCGGATGGAGTAGGACAGCATTAGGATCTCCATCAGGTTCTTGAATATGTATCTAAAACCCCCAAGCAAAATTGTTATATATTACAGTCTACCAGTCTTTAAATGTGGTAGCTGCATCAGTTTCCGGGTTAAAAATATTTTCAGTAACTACAAGGACGACCTGTTAATCTTTTCAGAAATGCAATGTTCCTGTCACTTTAAGTAAACTTAAAGTGGACCTACACTGCATCTGAGCACCACAAACCAAAAATGCTATTTAATTCATTCTTAATATTCAAAGCAATCTTACCCATCCATGTCTCCATGCTTTATTTTGCTAAGAAATCACTTTGAAAAACACCCCCTAGCATTTCTGGCAGTGGTCATCTTGTGTAAGGGCAGATTATTCATGCATCATTTACTTCCTGGAATCAATCTGCCCTTAGTTTAGGCTAAACTGAGAACCCTCCCTCCCCTCCTGAAGACTGCTGGGATGCATGACTTTGCCTAGGCATGGAAACCAGGAAGTAACTGAAGAAATGTAAAAAAAAAAAAGCATTCTAGCCTTCGGGTCGCACACCCATGGCCTCCTGGAAGCATAAGCCAAGGAGACAGTCACTTTTCCTGGCTGGAACTCTCTTCTCACAGAAAGAGGAATAACCCAGATCACATGTGATCAGTGAATATAAATACTAGTACCCAGCATTCCCATGGGCACCACTCCCTGTAATTGGCTAGAACTGCATACATATTCATGCTGCTGAAGTACATTGGTCACTCCCATTCATCCAGAACCTTCTAAGGTCTCCTGGATACAGAGGATTCAATCAGCAGCAGCACTGTGAGACACACAGGATCTCTCACTAAATAATTGTAGCTTTCTGTTAAGCAGAGAAGCTATTAAACAGGAGACCACACTATACTAAACTAGACTTGATACATCCTAGCAACCTACCTAGAGTGGTGCTACACAGGCTTTTAGAGGACTTTAGGAGCAGCAGCGTTTAGAGGCAGTCAAAGATCCTCCAAAGCTTTTAAAAACGTGGCTAAACACATCTAAATGCACCTAAGCGCTAGACGTGTTTATGCTTTGATCGTTTATTAATTTCAGTGGCCAAAATAAAGTAAAATTCTGGCCAAAGATGAAACGCACCTAAATTTCAGTCAGGTGAAGGATGCATCAGGCCTAATAAAAACTGCAGATCTCAGAAGAATGATAACATTTGAAAGTACCTTAAAGAGGATCTTCACCCAAGAAATTGAAAGCCACAACTACAAATTCTGTAGCTGCTGACTTACCTTTCAAGGAATCCAGCACCGTCCTCACCCAGGCCAGTTCTTTGCTGACCTTCGGATCTCTGGCATCAGCATGTGCACTGTGGGAAGCCCGCTGTGATTCATTGCGACTTTACAGCCAGCTTCCCACTCTATGAGTCGTACTGTGCTTGCGAATGGTCGCTGAGCCTTCTGTGACATGAGAGGAGGGCTGAACTTCTGTTGAGATCACGTAGGTGATCTTGGTGGAAGCAAGAGTGGGCACCTGTCAAAACCAGGTCCCTGCTCCCCCCCCAAAAAAAAGTGCCAAATGTGGTAGAGGAAGTAGGGGAGGACATAAATTGGAACTTCCTCTTCTTCCCCTTTAGGGTGAAGTTCCTCTTTAACATGTTAAAAACTCATATGGCATTTTAGAGACTAGGTTTACTGATCTAAGCTGAACTTCAGGGAAAGAAAAAAAATGCATCCTTGCAGTGGCGCTGTCCCCGTACTGCAAGGATTAAATGCTTGTTTAGGTCTAGGGAGCTACTAAAAGAATTTTTACTTACCTAATTGCAGGCAGGTGCCTGCAAAGGGGTTAATGTGTTTTTCTTTGCCAGTTGCAAATTGTTACAATGTATATGTGTGGTGGATCTGAGGAATTGATTTTAGCTAGATTTCTCCACCAATTTTCTAGAGGTCCACACAAAAAGGGCTCACTGAATTGCCCTGCAAGAGCTCTGCCTGGGAAGTACCACCAAAAGGCTGTTATGCTTCTGGACTGTGCCCCAGTTGGAGAGGGCCAGTCGGGGTTCCCTGAGGGGCAGGCAACCTGAGGACTGTTATGGACTCTTAGCTGCCAGCTATGGACTTACTGCCTCTATGAATTACTACCAATCCTGCACTTCTTGCTGCCTCTGTGGAGTATTTGCCTTCATGGACTCTCGCTTTTAGTGGACTACTTTAAGAATATTGTTCTACTCAGGTATGAATATCCATTGGGCGCTAGAGCACCTCTGTACAGGATTATATGAGAAATTGCTTTGCAAGGACTGTTCCTGTATGTTTGCACTACTTCAGTAAAGACTGTTTGTGTCATTTTAAATGCCTGGTCTGAAGTCTCTCTGAGTGGTGCATTGCATGACCTATCTAAAAAATCGGGCTTATAACAAGGGGACTGTAGGTTAGAGGAGATACAGTACATTTTAGTCTAGCATGTAGTTTTGCTGTCTAGTGTAGGCTATATTGCCATTTCTAGAGGCAACCAAACATGTATCATTGCTTAATCCATGCAACCAGCCAGGGAATGGGTGACTTGGCATAGGGTGCTGGTTACTCTGGTTTTGCTTGGCCCCTTCACTCGTGGCCAGTTCCCCACACACTTGGACCAGACCCATGGCACATAATTTCAGTTTCAGCTTTTCAGTAAGTTCTGTCCTAGGTAGCTATAGCTAAAATGCACATTCCAAGAGTATAGTCATAGATTCCAGACCATATATTTATATTGTATTGCAGTACAAACTGGCAGTAGATCTTCTAAATTGATCCACAGTCCTGCAAAACAGCCAGGTGTCTCAAGTCACTCACATACCTATTAACTAGCTCTAGATGCTGGCCATAGAAAAAAAACACAATGCATACCTTTCATCAACACATCGTGCACATAGAGCCCTCTGAAGGATAAAATGCAGGCGTCCTAGAGGGAGTACTTCCCCCATGCCATAAATAGCCCTCTTAATGGAGCACAGATGGCTAGCTCCACTTTCGGTGTCTGAGTCGAACAAGATAGCCACTGCAGGGTGCATTCACTGTGGCTTCCAGAAGTACCAAGATGACCGTGAAACAAAAAAGAGAAAAAAAGCATAAAAAAGGCACAAGCACGCTAGCAAGCACAAAACAAATTAAGAGTGTAGTTCTCAGTGCCCCCCACTAGAGTGCCTAAGTCCCACCACATGATCCTCTTCTGCCCTGGCAGCCAGTGCTCTCCCCTGCACTCTGGCAGTGGACTGTCTCTAGGCATCCTCCCATCCAATGCAAGGCTATGAGCTCTGCGTTGGTCTTGATGACCAGAAGACCTGTGACTGCTGGAGCATAGGGGACCAGAAAGAGCATGGGCCATCCTTTACTGCCTGAAGGGGGGAGCCTTCAGGAGCAAAGGACTGGGTAAGTAAAACTGCCTTGCACCCTTCTAGGCCTAAAGCAGAATTTAACCCTTTCAGTGCGCGGGGGAACCCCACTGTGCACTCTTCTTTCCCTGGAGTACAGCTTTAGGGCCTTTTCCCACCTACCATTTTTTGATGTGTTTTGGGGTTAAAAAAATGGAAGCAAAATGTATGAAAAATGTATCCCTTTAAATGCTATGGAACTCTTAACACTGGTGCGCTGCATTTTTGAAGCATTGAAATGAATAGAAAACTCATATACAATGCACCTGCAGTGCATTTTTGGTACATTTTTTGAGTCACATGTCCAAGTTTCACAGGTGAATGATTGGAGTCAGGAGTCCAGATAATGCGGCAAAAACACATATGCTTTTTTAGCACTTTTTTTTTATAATGGAGCAGTGTGAAAGTACTTATCAACACAGGCTCAATACTGCCTATAGAAATAAGCCTTGTAGAAAGCTCCCAGTCTACTGTAAAGCGAATAAGTCCTGCTTTGGACACTCATCTTCCTGATGTATGTACCCAAACACTAACACTTGTCATACCAGTTCAGTCATTTTTTTCTAAACTTCTAAATAATGTATTCAATTATTCTCGCCATCATTTCTCACGGTCTTCATTTGCCTATTCTTGCATGTATTTCTGCAGAAACAATAACAGGCCTCTGTGTTTTATTCCCTTCCACTCCACACTGCAGGTTCTATTCGAATGTAATCAAATCACAAGTTTTATTAAAGTTCAGATGACTTTTTAATGGAATCCATTTATTATGTTACTGCGTCTCCCTGCTGCCATTTACCGAGAGCCCTCACATCCATGTTTGCTGCCCCGGGGGTTTGCTCTCTCTCTCTGTCTTTCTCACATTGGCGCTCTGCGTTCTGCTTTTCAATATCGTCTGTAGCTCTGACCCTAATAGTCTTGCTAGGAAAAGGCCGGGCAGCTTCAAGACAGGAGAGAAAATACAAGATTCTCACTGGAAAGTCAAAGATATTTACAGTAACAATGCACAAGAGGAATATTATGGTGTAGAAGATAACAGCTCCCATGTTCAAAGTGTAACTCTGCCTTGGAGGATGTTTTCTGGAAAGTGCTACATAAATATACAGCTGTTTTCACTAATATAATTGTTTCATGTTTCTGTGGTCTCTGTTAGATTGTCCTCTTTTGCATATTAAAAATCCGCATTATCAGTTAGGAGTCTGTCTATATGTGCAGCTACACTATACTAACAGGAGGTTCCCTAGGTTCTCAGACTGGTTAATGATGGCCATACATTAATAATTAATTAATAAGTGATCAATTTCTTTTTTTTTGACAGATCTCTTCTGATAGAAATAATCTATAGTTGACAGCCATTTGATCAATGTGCCACAGACAGGGCCTGTTCCTAAGTTATTAATCCATTTTCTGTTTCCACCACGTAATCTCAAAATATGATCAATCAAAATATGATTGTACTCATGAACAAAGCATCAAAATGCAGCAAATTGATGCCAAACGATTGAATGTTTTCCTCCCTGGCCGATTAACTCCAAATGTTTTCAGGCTCAATCATTTTGATCGAGTTGCACATCAACCAGATAAAGAAAAAAAATCAAAACTTGTATGGCCATCATTGAGGTCACCTAATTGCGTTCTGAACATGCAATCTTTGTACAATCAATATATATATAATAGGAGGACCTACCTAATCTATCCAATTTGTATCAAATGAGGCAGACCCTTGTGCTATATACTTGTCTGATATATCTAAAGAAGATTGTACATTCAGATTGTAATGTGTCCTAAGCTTAACAAGATGTTGGATGGTAGGAGCACATAGCATACTCCCTGCAACTAATGGTCTGGCAGTCTTTGGGTCTGTGTCGATGGAATCAGTTGGAGACACTTCTGGGATTATTCAGAATTCAATGACAGCTGTAATTTACCTGCAGTTGACCTCTTTTTGGTTCACATTTGACCTGCTTTAAGTGGCTTTTACATTTCCCATAAGTGTGTGTGGGAATTCAAAACTCGCTTGAAGCCAACAAAAGCCCCTTGTACAGTTACTGCATGATGAAGTCAGAGGTCTTCGCCAAGGTTAAAGTAGAATTCCAGCCTCAACCTAGCTAATCTTAAAATGTCTCTTTCCCTCTCCTAACACCCATGCTGACTAACCTGTGTTAAAAATATATGAATACTTACCTGTTTTCAGCCCACTCTGGTCTGGTCACATGATCCGACTCCCCTGTCAGCCAGCAGCTGCTGCAGGGGAGAGTGCTTGAGAACAGCTGGAAATGCCTGGGAGTGGTGGCAGTTCCCATGTCCCAGCTGTTGTCAGTGCTTATTCCTCCCCCCTGTAAATGCTGACGCAAGGAAGTTAGACCACATGACTGGACCAAAGCGGCCTGGAAATAGGTAAGTGTATACTGTATATCATTTTTACACAGGTTAGTCAACATAGGTGTTAGGAAGGGGAGGGGTCATTTTAAGATAAGTTAGGTTGAGGTTGAAATTCTACTTTAACCAGTTGAGTACCAGCCCGTAATACCCCTTCATTACCAGAACATTTTTCAGATTTCAGTTCCGTGATAAGTTGACTGACAATTACCCCCACTTTTTTGGGACAGATATAACTTTCTTTTACAGGTATTTACATTTTGCTATGAAAAGGAAAGGACCTAAAATGCTGGAAAAGACCAATTTTAGGCCAACTTGATCTAATTTTAGCAAAAAACACGGATCTTGAGAATGGTGCACTAAATACATGAAAGTGGTAGAAAACTCTACGTCTTACTATTCTTAATAATGTTCCCTACCAGAGTTCCCAGCCATTGTCAAGTGCTTCCTTACACAGAAGCCCGGATCATGTGACGGGTCCAGAGCAGATTAAAAATAGCTAAGTACACACATTCTTTTTATACAGGTTAGGCTGAATACTTAGGGAGGGGGGGGGGGGTGGAACATTTTTAACAATAGTTGGACTTGGGCTTTTCTTCCAGTTTTATATACAGGTCATACACAGAGGAAAGAGGAGGTGAAGGGGTTAATGTACTGGTCTTGTGGAGACAGCATGGAGATAGTATGTGTTGGAGAAGAGGAGGGCATTTTTGGATTTAAAAAATGATCCCTGTGTCCCAGCAACAGTATGAATCTTCAGCTGGTGATCCATTCATTCTTTCCCATTATTCACAAGAAATTAAACTCTCTTCTTCCCCTGTTGTACAGGGAAGGGGAGGGATCAACACTGTACACAGTACCCTGTGATAGCTGCGATGACCAATCATAGAGATTACATGGTACACAAGGGTTTGCTGCTCGTTTAGATCTAGAGGGCATGGAAAAGAAGATTTACTTACCTGATCCTTCACTCCTCTGCACTGCTAGACCACTCTCCACAGCAAAACCATATGGATTGGAAACTGCAATATGAAGGCCACTATCGCCAGACATACTTGTTCCAGCATAACTACATGGATAGGAAGCCCTGCAATATAAAGGACACTAAGTATACTAATAAAAAAAAAAACAATATCTCGCACATTTTCAATTTAAGTCTTTTGATAGACTTAATATCTTTTAGATATTACCACACTTAAACACAGATAAAAAGAACAAAGTAACATTTTTTGTTCTGTTTTAAATGCCACTTTATGCATTGACATTCCTCCTTAGACCCAGTCTGCCAGGGCTGAATGATCACCTGCTGATTTGGCACCATCCACAGGCAGCTTGACACTTCAACAATTCACAGAAATTGATTCTAACACAATCTTACATCAGGATGTTTATCCAGTCTTTTGAAGTGAAAGAAGATAATGACATTCCTGAGCCCTGCCTCTATGAATAACTAACACTGACTGAGGGAACATAGAAGTAATGGTAAGGGATTAGCTAGGACTCAATTAACAAGCTCCATACAAGAGGGATGGACAGAGGACGGTACAAAAACACATTAGTAAACAAGTTGTAGTGGCCCAAAACCTCAACTAGGTTTCAGCATACTACTGAAAAATAATAACTGCATGCAGTTTAATACAACACAGAAAAATTACATGAAAGTGGGAAAACATTTTTACCTAAAGGTAATTAAAAATGATGAGTTCCAGTCCAATCCTTAGCAGATTCTCATGGTCTATAGTTATATTGCACTGTAGGTCCCATGAGTTTGATGTCAATGTGCTTGTCAATTCTTTGACAGGTGCATTTGACTTGCAATTGACCTCCTTCTGATCTGCATTTTACCTGCTTCAAGCAGCTTTTGCATTCTTATAGACTTGAATGGGAATGCACAAATAATGCAATTGACACAAAAACACCATGGTTAAAAAAATGTACTCATATGATATATAGCATATGAAGTTCTCAAGTGATATATAGCATATGAAGTTCTCCCAACGTCCCACAATATAGTGACAAAGCTTAAGGTAAATACCAAGGAATCCCCCTAGGATTTTAAAGACAGAAAAAAAATGTAAAATGGGAATATCTAAAAGACAAATTGCTAATAAAAAAGGGACCTCATAGGTCCCTAAAGTCACATTACAGTGTGGGTCACTTAATAACGTACATACAATTCAATAATGATACAGAGTACATAGACCCTGGAATACAGAGATACACCAAAGAAAACTGCCAAAAGGGAATGTGACTTGGTCAGTGTAGTCTACAGGTAAGAAGATAGATGATCCCTGAGGTTTTGCAATTTACATAATGTCTAGGATGGAAAGAGGATCCATTAGGTAGTCTGATGTGGGAACACAGGTCCATGTATTGGCAATATGGACATGCTCCACACTAATTCAGGTCCATGTATTGACAATATGGACATGCTCCACACCAATTCAGGTCCATGTATTGGCAATATGGGCATGTTCCACACTAATTCAGGTCCATGTATTGGCAATATGGACATCCTCCACACTAATTCAGGTCCATGTATTGACAATATGGACATGCTCCACACCAATTCAGGTCCATGTATTGGCAATATGGGCATGTTCCACACTAATTCAGGTCCATGTATTGGCAATATGGACATCCTCCACAATAATTCAGGTCCATGTATTGACAATATGGACATGCTCCACACCAATTTAGGTCCATGTATTGGCAATATGAACATGCTCCGCACCAATTCAGGTCCATGTATTGGCAACATGGACATGCTCCGCAACAATTTAGGTTCATGTATTGGCAATATGGACATGCTCCGCACCAATTCCATTTTTTATTAACAAGCTATGTTTACAAATAAAGATTGACATTTGTCTTTTAGATATTCCCAGTTCACATTTTTTTCTGCCTGTAAAGTCCCAGGGGGACTTCTGGTATTTGCCTTTAGCTTTGTCAAACTCCATGGCTTATATCTTGCACTGGTGCCCGAGGAAATCAAACTACATTACTGGATATAGCTTTTTGAGTGAATGAGCCCTTAGTAGGAAGACAACACAGTAGATTTTGTGAAAAATGTGACATTACATTCATTTCAATTATCCTTTACGTGCAAAGAAAAATCCAGATACTTTCAATGCTTATAATTTAGTATTTAAAGTGAACACAGATTCACCTTATTCCCTAAGCAAATAGAACATTTACTTTTTAAAGTGAACAATCTCTGCCCCTTTAACCCCTTTAGTAGAAAGTCCAAAGTAGTAAGATCTTCCACCAAATTATCCACGAGTATCACCAAATTTTCTGTGTCCCAATATATGAAGTGGTATCAAAAAGCTTTGAGACTAGTTTAGCAGCAAGAAGCAATGACAAATAAAAGCAGCGCAAAAAAATATTATAAAACACAATAACAAAGTGAAAATATGACACAACATATAACACTTCAATAAATATACACAAATATTTAAATAATTTGCCATAAGTCCACCAACTGAAAAATGGAAATTGTGATGAAGTACTTCATGATGAAGTCCTTATTGATCCACCAAGATCACCACGTGAACAACATAATGATAATTGGTTGAATGAAATGCACTCAGATATCACCATGTATTCCAGAGGCAAACCTTCCCCAATTCACTGGCACTCACCAGATATCTGGGCCCATCCAAACCTGATAGGCAATAGCGCTTGTGGTGAGTGTCAGCATAGTACAGATCATCAATCAACAAGCCCTTCATCAATTAGAGACTGATATGATGGAAGGACATCCTCCAAACTATTACACTCCCTAATCAGGGAAGGATGTGAAAGGAAACTCATAGCGTGAATCCATTAAAAACCATTTATTGGATAGAAAGTATTGCACTCACATGAAATAAATGAAAGCATGCCAAAATATCCACAAAAATCATAAAGGGTATCTGTATATCACATGAAGCGAGTGTCTCAGTCGCTCCTCCTCGCTGCACGCGAGCGATACGTCACTTCCGGCGGGGGATGTAAGGTGGATGCCTCATTACAGAATATGTCATGCGGCTCAACCCTCACATGTGTTTCGTCACATGACTTTATCAAAGGGTTCAGGAGACGAAACACGTGTCAGGGTCAAGCTGCTTGACATATTCTGTAATGAAGCATGCACCTTACATCTCCCGTTGGAAGTGACGTATCGCAGTGAGGAGGATCGGGTGAGACGCTTGCTTCATGTGATATACAGATACCCTTTCACGGTTATTTTTTTTATTGTAAAAAAGTCCAAAATATTGGGGTTTTTTTTCAAAATTGTTGGTCCTTTTTTTATAGCGCAAAAAATAAAAAACCGCACAGGTGATCAAATACCACCGAAAGAAAGCTCAATTCGTGGAGAAAAACAGACAAAAATTTAATTTGGGTGTAGCATTGCATGACAGCGCAATTGTCAGTTAAAGTAACACAGCACCGTATCACAAACCACCTCCTGCCCACTTCCTGACCGCCCTATAGCAGAAATACTGCCACAAGGTGGCACGGATTCGCAAAATCACGTATATATATGTGATTCGCGCTCCCGTGGTTTTCATGCCCCTCCCAGATAGCGTAAGATTGCCCGTCAGTACACCAGTAACCACATTTAACCCCTTGATTGCCAGGAACATGCTCATACACAATAAACCTCCATTGCTAGTGTAGTCTCTGAACAGATCAATATCTTTGATCATATCAGCACTATACCAGCGTTCACACTAGTATAGCGTCCTCAAAAATGCAGCGTTAGCGGGATCAGCACCGGCACCTTCCAGCACCTACGTTTAGCCCGTACACTTATCCCCCACCTCTCCCCCAGCAAGTGCAGTGTCAGTAGGTCACTGTCACTTGATACATTGCACACAAAACCGCAGTGTTGGCAGAACCAGGCCTGATCTCTGTTAGCATTTGTAAATTTTGATGACTCTCATATGCAGCAGAGTGCCAGTACTAGCGCCGCTCTACCTTTTGGTGAACTGGCGAGCACCAGTGGCCTAGTACATCCTGGTCTTCACATACCAGCACTGCAGGATCACTTGGTGATGTGGCGAGTCCCATAATTGTAGTACAAGCTGGTGCGGTGGCGAGCACAAGTATTGTCCCGCAACCACCAAGTATTCGCACACAGGCCCGTAGAGCCCCTAGTGTCCTTCCGGATGTGCTTGCAAATCCTGATTGGCAGCCCACAAATTCTTCAGCACCCGTACTTCCCCTATCCACTGCCCAACCTAAAATTCAGGTGGAAACAGCAAATTTAACTACTCCCCTTGATTTTTGGAGCTGTTTTTTACAGAATATCTGTATGCATTGATTGTGGATCAAAGCAATTTATATGCACAACAATTTATCGCCACCAACCCCAATTCAAACTTTGCCAGACCATTCACATGGAAACCCATTACGGTTTCTGAATTTAATTTTTTTTTTCAGCCTAACCCTCAACATGGGCATTACTAAAAAAAATTAATTGTAGTTGTATTGGTCCACACAATTGGTCCACCCGATTCATCATATTCCCCTGTTCTATGCTGCCATGGCCAGGCATAGATATGAGAGTATAATGTGTTTTATGCATTTCAACAACAATACACTCTGTCATCCTTTAGGTGACCCTGAATTTGACCAGCTCCACAAAATTCAGCCCCTCATAAATCACCTTAACCAAAAATTTGCAGATGTTTATACTCCCCAGCAAAACATCTGCGTTGATGAGTCCCTCATTAATTTTTCTGGCCGCCTTGCATTCAAACAATTTCTCCCCAGCAAGCATGCCAGATATGGGATCAAGATGTACTGTAGAAGACCTGTGAGAGGGCAACAGGCTATACTTATAAGTTTCGGATTTACGAGGGAAAAGATAGTCACGTGGAGCCCCCCTGATGCCCAGACTACATGGGGAACAGTGGCAAGATAGTTTGGGACTTGGTGTCATCCCTTTTCCATATGGGGTACCACTTATACGTGGACAATTTTTATTCAAGCGTGCCACTATTTAGACATTTGTACATTCTTGGAACTGGCACATGTGGCACTGTGCGACCTAATGTGTGCCCACCATTATAGGTGGGTGGATGCAGGGCAGTATATTCTAATGGTGGGCATACCACACACTTTTTCTGTCAGAGATATATTCTCTTTTTTTCATTCAGCCCACAGGCTGAACATAGCACAGAACATAGCATGTATACCCAACAAGAACCAACAATGTACTGGTACATCACTGGACTTTGGTTATACCAGGATGATGCCTACAGCTGCAGGCTTCATCCTGGTATCCTTTTTTTCTTCAGCCGGCAAACGGTTTTCATGTAAAAGCAATCCTAGTGGCTAATTAGCTGCAGGATTGCTTTTACAAGCAGCCAGAGATGATGCCCTCCCCTGCTGCCTTCCATGGCCTTTTCAAGCAGTCCCGTGCCATTGGGGGAACCTGAGAATGCAGCCGGTGTTTCTGTCAGCTGACCATAGAGCTGATTGGAGACTGGAATCATCTCTATAGTCTAAGAAATCGGAAGCTGCAAGCATTTCATCACTTCAGTTTTGCAGGATATAAGCAGTGCCATTTGTAAATTGGGAGAGCATCTGATCACACCGATTTTGGCCTAATTAGATAATGTAAGGGAGATATCTAGAAATGTAGGAGATATCTAGAGTCTGACAGACCCCAGATTTCTCAAAAAAGAACATATGACAATGCTCATTGAAGTTATAGGGGATATTTGCATTCCCTGTGATAGCATTAAAAGTGAAAAAAAAAATGAAAGGGACAGTGTAAAAATAATTAAAAAAGTAAAAAATAAAAAAAACCTTGCCCTCCCATGCGCGCGCACCTGTGTGCGCAAGCTTTGACCTTGTGTTGGTATGTAAACAGCAGTTGAACCATGCAATGTGAGGTATTGCCGTGAACGTCAGATCAAGGGCAGTCATTTTAACACTAGACCTCCTCTGTAAATCTAAAATGGTATCTTGTAAGGGCTTTTAAATGTTGCCTATGGATATTAAAAACATATGCAGATTGTCGCCATTGCACGGGGCATACACAGTTTTAAAGTATGTCATGTTTGGTATCTATTTACTCGGCTTACCATCATCTTTTATACTTTTTTCAATCAAAAACCACCTCCAAAAATACAACTAAAACTCCCCCACAACACAAACAACACCCTCCTCTGAAGGTGTAAAAGATAATATATGTGAAAGTGTTTCACATATATTATCTTTTATACGTTACCAAATAATTGGCCAATATTTTGTGTTTTTGTGCATTAAAAGTAAAAAAAGTGTTTGTTTGTTTTTTAAATTGCGTTTGAAAAATCGCTGCACGAGTACTATGTAACACAAAAAATTGCAGCACCCACCATTATATTCACTAGGGTGTTTGCTTTAAAAAAATATAATGTTTGGGGGTTTAAATTAATTTCCTAGCAAAAAATACTGAGTAAGTGATGTGTGGCATAAACGTTTAATGCTGGGCATAAAATGCCCCCACCCCCAAAACTACCCCTTTTTGGAAAGTAGACACCCCAAACTATTTGCTGAGAGGCATGTTGAATCAATAGAAGAATTTATTTTTTTACCACAAGTTTTTGGGAAATGACAAAAAAAAATTATTTACGTTTTGGCAGTTTAGCCAAGTACAGGACCCCAAAATCTAATAAGCATCTTCAGGCTTTTAAAGGGCTTTACAGTATTTCCTCATTACACTTTCTGACTACCCATCACAGTTTCGAAGGCCCTGAAATGCCAGGATAGAACCAAACCCCCCCAAATGACCTCATTTTGGAAAGTAGACACCCCAAGGAATTTGATAAGAAGCATGGTGAGTATTTTGCAGATCTTGTTTGTTGCCACAAGTTTTTGGAAAATGAAAAAAAATAAAAACATTTTTTCTTTTCTTTTTTTATATTTCAAATCCTTATGAGAAAAAAAGAGATCTGGAAAATACTCACTATGCCTCTTTTTAAATTCCTTGGGGTGTCTACTTTCCAAAAAGGGGTCATTTGGGGGGGTTTGGGGCTATCCTGGCATTTCAGGGCCTCCGAAACTGTGATAGGTAGTGAGGAAGTGAAATGAGGAAGTTACGCACCTTCAGGCTTTCAAAGTGGTCATTGGATTTCAGGCTCCTGTATGTGGCTAGGCTCCCAAAAAGTCTCACACATGTGGTATTCCCATACTTGGTATAAGTAGCAGAATGTATTTTGTGGTGTAATTCCACATATACCCATGGCTTGTGCGAGAAATATATAATTTAAATGACAATGTTGTGTAAGAAAAAAAAATGTTTTTGTCAGAAACTTGTGGAAAAAAATGAATCTTCCATGGACTCAATATGCCTCTCAGCAGATAGCTTAGGTATTTACTTTCCAAAAAGTCATTTGGGGGTGTTTTTACTATCCTGGTATTTTAGCACTTCGAGAAATGTGATGGGCAGTCAGAAAGTAAAAGCTGTGTAAATTCCATTATCTATACCATAGTTTGTAGACGCTATAACTTTCACACAAAGCAATCAATATACACTTATTGGGATTTTATAACCAAAAACATGTAGCAGAGCACATTTTGGCCTAAATTTAGGACGAAATTTGTTGTTTTGGATATTTTTTATGACAGAAATTAGAAAATATTGTTTTTTTTTAAAAAAATAAATTTTTTTTTTCAAAACTTTTTTGTTTATAGCGCCAAAAATAAAATGCACAGGTGATCGAATACCACCAAAAGAAAGCTCTATTTATGTGAAAAAAAGGACATAAATGTAATGTATGTACCGTATTGCATTGCACCGCGCAATTGTCAGTTAAACTAGTGCAGTATAGTTGTATAGCAAAAAAAATGGCGTAAATTCAGTATCTATGCCATAGTTTGTAGACGCTATAACTTTCACACAAAGCAATCAATATACACTTCTTTAGATTTACCAAAAACATGTAGCAGAATACATTTTGACCTAAATTTATAACTAACTTTGGGTTTACTATATATTTTTTTTAGCCAAAAGTAAAATATATTGTTTTTCTTCAAAATTTTCCTTTTTTTTTGTTTATAGCGTGAAAAATAGAAAGCACACAAGTGATAAAATACCACCAAAACAAAGCTCTATTTGTGTGAAAAAAAGGACAAATTTTGTTTGGGTACAGCATTGCATGACTGCGCAATTATCAGTTGAATTAGTGCAGTGCCGAGTAGCAATAAGAGACCTGGTAATTAAGGGGAGAAAATCCTCTGGAGGGCAAGTGGTTAAATATCTATGTATATTTATTGAAGTGTTATATTTTGATTCATATTTTCACTTTGTGTTTTATAAATGTTTTTTTTTTGCTGCTTTTATTTGTCATTGTTTCATGAGGTGAGTATTGGATTATTCACTATTAGGGCAGTTGCATGCTTACACATTTTATGTACTTATTTATTTATTTGAGTGATTATTGTGCACTTTTTCAGGTGTTAGGTTTTTATATATATTCACATCACATTTGCATGGTGAATATATATGATTTATATATTGATTTTGTAGTTTAGCATCATGCCAACAGATGACAGCACGAGGCTGCATGCACCGTCACAGGAAGCACCGACCTTCATAAGTCAGTGTGACAAAATACATTGCCCTGTGTACATCAGGAGCTGTGTAACTGGTGCTATTCTGACTACAGGCATTACAATGTCTGCTATTTCATCATGGGCAGCAAATTAGAACAAAGAGTAAACATGAAATTCTGTGTGAAATTCTGTGTTTTTAGGGCAGGTTCACACCAGTTACTGCTTTGCGGTGCAGTGGCTGGTGTGAAGTGCAATCCGGCTGAGATCAGTATACTGATCTCATTTTTTTATCCCCCTTTTTTTTAACAAACTTTATTAGGATGCCACACAGACATCTCATAAAGTTCAATTACTGGCCATGTGGTGCAAGGCAGTGGATTACCTCTCACCTTGCTGCACTGATAAAAAGTATTGCATGCAGTAATTTTTCTCAGTGCTCTGTGCCCACAAATCATCGCAATGCTGTGGTGTGACCTGGGTATATATTTATATATTTATATATATATTTTTATATTTTTTTTATATATTTATATATATTTTTATATTTAGGAGACAAGGCATTTTATTTTGTCCATGAGGTGGTACTTCACTGGAAAAGCCATCCAACGCAATCACATTGCATCTGGTTTGAATATATCCTACATTTTAAAATAGAAATTTGTGTATTTATTGTTAACTGCTTGCCCACCGCCCTATAGCAGAAATACTGCTACAGGGAAGCAGGGCTGCGCAAAATCACATATATATATATATATATATATATATATATATATATGTGATTTTGCATAGGGCTCACACACGCCCTACCAGCGCTGCCATTGGCAGCTTCAGCTGTCGATCACTGGGTCCTGGCCAGTGATTCCCCGAGTATCACTGAAAGGGGAGAGGTCTATATGTAAACAATACAGATCTCTCCCTTGACAGCTTCAGCACACTGCTTTGTAATACAAAACAATGTGCTTACACTGTAAAACACACACACAGCACACAGTTAACCCCTTGACCACCCCCCCGATGTTAACCCCTTCCTGCCCAGTGTCATTAGTACAGTGTCAATGCTTTTTATTAGAGACTGTGTGAGAGGGAGGACATGTGCTAGATGCAAGTGCAGGACTTCAAGGACTGGATCATCCTGCAACAGAGAGAGGGACAGAAGGATTACAGATGGCTGGCTTTGCTGACAAGCAGGTGAAGCTGACTTTGCAGGTCTACAGATCGTGCAATCAGGCCCGGTATTGCATTGAACAGGGGACCTTCCAACCAAGAGATCTTTCTTCATTCTGCCCAGATTGCAGACTTGTTGAGAAGGTTCCATGACCCAAACTGACTTCAATTACCAGATATCCTGTTTTTTTTCTCACTTATATCAGTGCAACGCACTTTGCATTACAGTTCATCACCTGCAACACAGACTTCTTAGCCAAATTCAGTGCTGAGACCTACACGGCCGGCAACACAGACTTTTTAGCCCAATCCAATACTGAGGCCTACACCGTCAGCATCTCCCCTTTCTATTGCTCTGAACGCAGGACTACCCTTGCAGCATACAGTATGTGCCATTGTGGACAGTGACACTGTTAAAACTTCATCTCCAACATATAATAGCCATAAAGGAAGCAAAGAAAGCAAGCCAATTCTGCCTGGCAATATTAGGGTCGTTGGTTCAAATCCCAGCCACAGCACCACCTGTCTGGAGTTTGCATGTTCTCCCTGTGCCTGCGAGGGTTTCCTCTGAGTACTCCGGTTTCCTCCCACACTCCAAAGACATGCTGGTAGGTTAATTGGATCCTGTCTAAATTGGCCCTAGTATGTGTATGTATGAATGTAAGTTAGGGACCTTAGATTGTACACCCCTTGAGAATTAAGAACTAATGTAAATGTACAATATGTATGTAAAGCGCTGCATAAATTGACAGCACTATATAAGTACCTGTAATAAATAATACTGGAGTCTACTACTGCCCCTTTTTCATCTATGCTAATCCTTGTTTTCATCTGCGTTCACTAAGGGACCCTTTTTTTCTAATTTTATAACCATCTGACAGGGGAAGTTTTTCCTACTATTGTGCCTTTTCTTTTTCAATAAATCTGGACTTCAAACAAAGAGGATCTCAAACTTAATGTGCACCAACTAGGGCCCCTACAAGTGCGCAGAAGAGTTACTTTCTTTTATTCTGAGGTGACATTAAAGGAAACATTAGAATCTGCATATTCATCTTCTAGTTAAACCCTGTTCCCAAACATTAAGAATACAAAAGTGAGTTAGCCCAAATTCTTCATATTTTCTTACAGCTCATTTTTTAAAAAGATGAGCTGTAAGAACAAAATATTGGTTCACCCTAAATTGTGTGATTACTTTGTGTCTCAGGGCCTGGGGATTCTCCTGATCAAGGGCTTATGGTGGTGTCAGCAGGGATTGTGCTCCCAAATCAGGCTCAGCACAGACAAGGAGCCCAAAATAAATATAATGGGTCTTAAGAGAGTAGTGCTGCACAAAGGACCCATAAAATAATGAAGGCACAAAAAGGAAGGTTACTACAATTATTTGCAGCTACCAACTTTTTAAACTTCTTTTACACTATAAAGCCTTCCATTTGATATGTAACATTATCTTTTAACACTCCTGATCCTTCCTCCTAGGGGTATTAACATGGTGATGGTCACAGGCTGTGTGGTCTGTGAATGTCCAGAAAGAAAAACCTAGTTTTGGGGAAACTACTGCATCTCACTGAGACACAGGCTTTACCAAAATGGCAGATGGATAAACCCTGCATTGGTAGACACTTCCTGTCTGCATTTAGGCTCAAAAACATTCTGTCAAGAAAACCAAGTTCATGCCTGTGCCTACAGAAATGCATATGCATGAAGAGCGGTGCACAGAATTAGGACCGTGCGCATCTACACTTGAATGTACATGTTTGAGTGGATTTTGGCAAGACTCACATTGCTGAGTGGTCGGCAGTTACTGTAACCCCTGACCAGACCCTGCCTGTTCCTGTGCTATACCTGGTTTTGCCTTCTGACTATGTCTGATCTTGATCCCTCCAGTACCTGACCTTTGCCTTGCTTCTTGACTCCATACCTTACTTATCACTTCTGACTTTGGCTTGGCTCCTGTTTATGCTCTTCTCTTATGAATCTCTGCTTCTGCTGTCTGCCCACTGCCAACTTTTGCCTGTCTGACTATGTTCCTGCCTCCTGCTTCTACAAGCTCTGTGATGACATCCAGCACAAGTTCCTATTCCTCAGGCTCTACTTTATTGCATGATCCAGTTCTCCTGCTGGCCTGAACTTATTACAGGAACCCATGCCTTGTCCTACCCAGTCATCAATCTCAGGAGACAACAGGACAGGTGATGTAAGGGAGAGCCCTCCCATCAGTACAGCCTATACCAGGTATGTGGCACTTTCTCTCTAGGACTGGCAGATACCCTACCAACTTATTTTTGGGAAAGCACTGCATCTCAGAAATCAGTAAAATTGTTGCTGTAACCCACAACCATGAACACTTTGGGACATGGAGGATATAAAATGGAAAGCCAACATCATACTATATAATATACTCTGCATAAGGCTGCAGAGAAAGCTTCATGGTAAGAGGAAAGTCTAATCATATGACTTATGACAGGTCATGTAACTGAGGTCTCTTCTTCCTGGCACATTTTTCCCTATTCATGAAAATGAATGGTGCTTCATTTGTTTCAAAGTCCCTAAGCAATAAAAATAGCTATGTATGTCATTAAATACACTGTGCTTTATAAATGTGCCGTTTAAAAAAAAAAAGCAGTACAGTTGTGGTGAGGCCCTACTGCTGAATTATAAATGCACCCCTTTTTGTCCTTCAAAGGTCTAACCCTCTAACGCATTTCACCCCTCTGGGCCTAATCATAGTGATCTCTATGATTAAGCTTGAATGGGTGAAATGTGTTAGTGGGGCAGACCTAAGGTAGAAGGGTGCTGTCAGGGCTCCCGGTATGACCGAGGTGTGTGGACTGACACAGGGAAACGCAGGCTTCAGGTATAGTATAAACAATACAATTTATTAAAGACTAAACAATACATAAACACAGTGCAAGACTAAACGTAAACACAGTGCAAACAAACCAAACCTCCAACAGAACACAATAAGAACAATACTAAACGTAGATGGGCAGGCCGGGTCGGTAGCAAATGGGCAGGCAAGGTACAAGGAGAAGGCGGAAGAGTAGTCAGGAATAGCCAAGGTCGGTACAGGCAGAGTTTGTGCAGAGTCAGGATTCAGGCAGGCAGGATCAGGATACAGGAGCCAAGGGAAACTATACACCAAGGCACTGACTCCAGGCCTGGCCACTCCTAAATACACCTCCTGCAATCAGCCTCAGGTGATGACTTGATTGCAGGAGTGAGCTTCTGGCTGCTGAGAGCACCCGCTGGCCAGCCCTGGTACTGCAGCTCACATGGCAGGTGAGTCCCACCACCAGTGGTGAATCCATTCCTGACAGGTGCAGTGTGTAGTGGTGTGTATTGCATGGAGCGTAGCTTACTTCAGTGAGGGGGAGCAATCAGGCAGCTTGATGCAGTGAGGCTTTTGCATCTCTTTCTATCCATGCTTCAGTACTGGAAGGATTACCCTAACAATCACATTACTACTGTTGTATTGTCCCATCGTGGCCATTGGTTGTATAAAAGAATAAAGAGAAAAACTACTTATGAGAATGGTGTGTTTTGATAACTGTATAGTTAGTCATACTGGGGAAAATATCTGTTGTATTTAAAAAGACTTATCAAACAGAGAACAACTTTTTCAATCTGCAGAGAGTGGTTTATATCCTGAGTATTTTTTGCCTGTTACTGCTATTCAGCATATATAAAGAAGAAAAGAGTTTAACACCTCAGTGTTTAACCCAGGAGCATGCAGAGGTCTTCACCAAGGTTAACAGAAGTTCATTTCATGTTTTAATTGTGTATATAGCTCTTATTCTGGAGTTAGATTTAAAGTGAAGACAGGAAAGTTTTAGTAATTAGTTCTGACCACAATCGCTCGATAAGATGAACTTCTTTTGGTAAGTTTCTAAGGGCTTGTGTTGATGGTCTTTGGGCTTGTGTCTATGGCATCAGTTTGACATTAGTTTGAAATGCTTCTGAGAGCATTTAGAATTCCTTGACAGGTGCATATGACCTGCTGTTGACTACTGCTTTACGCCGGTTTTACATTCGCATAGACTTGTAAGGCATTGCAAAGGCCCATTAACCCAGGGCCTCAGAGTTACTCCATGATAAGATCTGTAAGTGTTTTCCTTCAAAATATTTTTTTTATTAAAACAATATAAATAATAATAATATAATAAAATGAAAGGAATAGGAACAGAATTGATACGTATTAAATTAAAGCAGGACCATCAATGCTTAAAATTTGTATTCTTGCATGAGCAAATGGATAAGAAACCCAGTAAAATGAAGGCCACTATCGCTAAAAATAATAATACAACAAATATACAACACATTAGAATTTAAGTCTCTTGTAGGGTACTAGTGAAAAAAAACACACTCTAACACAGATAAAAAGAATGAATAGTAATAATTTTACTTAATGTAGAGGTCCAGTCAAAACCTAAGCTTAAATCTGCTCCCACCCCATTCTAAACCCTCTACTAACTACCCTGTAAAGGAAATATTCTTATATTTACCTAATCTAAGTGCATTCTGGTCCGGTCACTTGTTCAGCTCTCTGTGACAACAGATGCCCCATAGTATGTCTATGGGTGACATCCGCTCCCAGGCTCTGCAGTTGTCAGTGCTCCCTTCTATCCCCTGAAGTTGGCCACTGGGGAGAACACGTGACTGGACCAGAGCACCCTTAGATTAGCTAAGTATAAGTATCTTTCCTTTACAGGGTACTTTTATAGTGCTTAGAATGGGGGTGGGAGTAGGTTTAACCATTTCAATACCGGGCAATTTTACACCTTCCTGCCCGGGCCAGTTTTCAGGTTTCAGCGCTCTCACACTTTGAATGACAATTGCGCGGTCATACAACATTGTACCCAAACTAAAATTTTATCATTTTCTTCACACAACTAGAGCTTTCTTTTGGTGGTATTTAATCGCCGCTGGGGATTTTATTTTTTGCTAAATTAACAAAAAAAATACAAAAGATTTTGAAGAAAACACACGTTTTTCTTTGTTTCTGTTATAAAAGTTTGCAAATAAATAATTGTTCTTCATAAATTTAGGCCGAGATGTATTCTGCTACATGTCTTTGGTGAAAATAACCCAAATTAGGATGTATTTTTTAGTTTGTAGGAAAGTTATAGAGTTCACAAACTATGGTATAGATCTGAATATTTATCGATCCTGAAGTACTGACAGCCAATCTAATTTCTTGAGGTCCAAGAATGTCAGAACAGTACAGATATCCCCCAAATGACCCCTTTTTGCAAAGTAGACAGTCCGACGTACTTCATAAGAGGCATGGCGAGTATTTTGAAGTTGTATTTTTTTGTCATAATTTTTCGGAAAATGAAATAATTAAAAAAATTAGTTTCACTATTTTTTTTTTTAAATATTGTCACCAGTGCAGTACAGCATCATCATATAACTGGCATGGCAGTGATCAGGGACACTGACTGGTGACAGTATGAAAAAAAAATATATATATATTTTTTTTTTTTATTTTTTATTAATTTTTTTTTTTTAAGATTTTTTTTTCATATTTCACTATGACCAAAGTAGTACAATGTTACCATAGTAACATTGTACTACTTTGGGGAAGTGATCAGTATTTTGTTTATTTTTTTTTTTGTACACAATTTGCTTATAGCAAAGAATTACTTTGCTATAAGCAAGCATTTACCTGAATGACATCGATTCATTCAGGGATTTTTTTTTTGTGCTTAGGTGTGATTTGGCCACAGCTAATCATATGACATGTGCATGTGATTAGCTGTGACCATTCACAGCTAGACACTAGTATACAATGGATGGCATGAATGAAGCCATCCATTGTATACAACTGTCATGTGACCTGCTGTGATTGGCACAGCAGGTCACATGGTACCGGCAACGGGGGCCGATACTCAGATCTGTCATCGGCCATGTCCCAGGTACACGGCCGGTGACAGATCGCGCACTGCACGGCTCTGCAGGAGCGCAATCAGCGCATGTGCGGGAGGACGCCATATGGAGTCCACCCGCAACGCTGATGACATTTGCCGGCCGCCATTCGGCCATAGGGCGGGTGGCAAATGGTTAAGCTTGGTTAGGTTTTGACCAGACTCCCACTTTAATGTTTAGTTACAGAGTATATGATGATGAGTTACAGAATTAACGGTCTCAGCACTGTTCCAATCCAATCCTCAGCAGGGTTTCACAGTCTACAACCATCTTGCACTGCAGGTCCCTAGGTTTGATGTTTCAGTAATAAGAACCCAAAGAAATCCATATAGCTGAACTGCTTGTATGCTGCTCAGATCAACAACTTAGCATTTTCTCATTGCACTGTACCCTCCAAATTTTGGGGGCACTCCAGAAGCTTAAAGTCTAAATTTAGTCAAATTACAAAAAACAAAAATCAGCGTAAGGAACATGACTTACAGTCAGTAGGATGTGTCCCTTGTGCAGCTGTCTCCTCTCTTAGCTGTATTCCTCCTCCATTGACTCCCCTGTCACTGTAATCTTCCAGTGTGGTGGGCATTGATAGAACTGAGAGAATTTCCACAGGCACTGATCAACAAAGCCCGAATATGCCCTCCCTTTCTGCCCAGTTGCTACATTCATAGAAGTTGCACTATAGCTTTTATAAATGAAACATGATCTCTGAATGGAGGATTCTAAGGTCTGCCTCCTCCATTCATAAATCATGTTTCATACATAGAAGCTGTAGTACAGCTTCTATGAATAGAGGAGGCCGTGAAAAGGGCAGGAATTTGGGCACAGTTCCCTCAGCTTCCTTGACCGCACTAGAGGCCTGCAAAGGAACAACATGTAGTTGGGGATCGAAGGAGCAGCATAAGCTGCACATCCTACTGACTTTGTGCTGATTTTGGTGCTTTTTATTTTGACTAAACATAGGCTTTAATATATCACTGAGATGAATGGTCAGCTAACTGCTGCCTATTTCATTATAGTCAATTTCTCAACTCATTAAACATTTAGCATTACAACCCTAACACCCCTGTCACACCGATCCCGACTTTGAAATTGTGCGACTTACAGTTAGATGACATGCCAATTTGAGGTGCAATTTGCAAGACATCTGACACCAATATCTATGCAAATCGCACCAAAAGTAGTGCATGCCTTTTTCCTCTTCACCCCTTCTGTGGGTTGGGCAGCCCTCAATAATGCAGAGCACAATGCTAATGTGGTGATGCCAGCACCTTTCTTCTCATCATTATTCTGTAAGTATTAGGCGCTTCATGGTGATGCTTCCTCAGGGGGTGGGTTTATGACACCCTGCACTGACAGTATATACTCAGTCTTCCAGGTTTTATGAAATTCAGCTAAGTAGACTGAGGACATCTGATGGCAGAATGGAATTACTGCAGGGGATGGTACCAGAGAGGAGGTGAGTATTGCAGTCAAAGATGATTTTTACCATTTTAATTATGGCGGGGCTATTTTTCTAATTTCCTGCTGGATTTGGGCTTTACTACAGTAAAAAATAACTACATATGCAAAGCAGCATCAGGGAAAAAAAAATAAACCTATTTATTTAAATCATTGGTATGCCAGTGTGTTTATACAGTTCATTACAGTAAACTTTATTTCAGTACTATGTGCAAGTTCCGTGACCATTTTAGAAAATGACTGTATTTGTGAGGCTAAATGTAATGGTTTTGGACAAATATTAAAAAATGAGAATGTGTGCAATAACTGCATTGACTTTATTACAACTCTAATATAGGCTTTAAAATGGGACTGCACCTGACTTATGAGCTGATTTTCAGCTCCTCAGCCCACCTCCCACCTTCCAATAACTTCACTAATCTGCCCAGGGCGAGTCAGCTGCAGTTTATGAGGCAATAACTTGCCAGTGTTCCCAGCCAGAGATGTTACTGGGGCTTTGGGAATTTGTTAATGCAGTGCAAATGACTCACTAAGGAGAAAAGGGGGCATTTTATCCAATACAACCAGGAGGAGAGAAAGAGGATCTGAAGAGAAAAATGATTTTAATGAAAACAAAGAAAATTGCATTTATTTTTATTTTTTATAACAATGAAGTGATGTCTTTACAGGACATGAGAAGCTTGGCGATGGAAAAAAAAATACAAAATGGCCGCCGGCCTAGCCCCGTGTCAAATACTAATGTATAAATCCTGGATGCCGTGCTGGCTAAAAATTCCAGTCAGAACAACATATTAACGCGATCCATCTTGGAAGAGTCTGAACCACGTTCAAAGATGTTCAGTGTCAGGGTAACTAATGGCTTTACTTTCTTTTAAAAGTATTAAAAGAACATTTCTGTTTGCGAATAGAGTTTTCAAAATGATTATTTTTTGGAAGGCCGATTCCACTCGGGGAATTGGGAAGATCTCAATTGTTCCAAAACTCATTTACTATTAAAAAGATAATGAGCAATGGAAATGAGTAGAATTTCTATAAATTTTACAGAAGCAGGTGGAGTACATCCGAAGGATGGAAATGTTTCCTTTCTTTAGCTGTCAGACCAAAATAAAATGTGTCTTTTTTTCTCTGAGAATGTTGTAAATGTTATTACTTTAGTTTATTGAGGCAGTGAATTCAGTAATATTTATTTACCATAAAGTACTTATGGGTCAAATCAATATTTCCTACAAATGATTTTAGTTTTATTGCAATTATATAACACTCATGGTATATAGAGTAAAATGATCATAAAAGCGGGCCTTGGGGATGCAAAAAAACGAATCAGACAAAATGCCTTTCCAGTCTCTATTGCTTTCTACTGAAGGAAAACGACAACAAAAATTATATGTGCAGGCCCAATAGTGAAATTTTGATAGGACCACCAACTTTTTTTATTTAGAGTGACAAGTAAGTGATGTATGAAGTGCACTCTGATGAAAAGCTATGTTGGGACACTAATATAAAGAGCCTACTGTGTGGAAAAACAATTGTTCTAAAGGAGAGGCTGCCTTCAGGAAACTGGTAAACTGTCCTGGAAAGGAAGAGAGGGCACCCCTGAGAGACTGCTTTCAAAATACTGAGAGTGACAACAGATAGACTGCCTTGAAGATACTGAGAATGACATTGCCAGTTTTTTGTACAGTTGGTTGAATTGGGTGTGGGGACGCACTGGATGCCTTCAACCGCTGTTGTGCTTTTGCAGGGTGTCACACATGTCTCTGTGCCTTTAAGGAGGGGTGTGCTCCTTGCAAGTACACCTGCCCTTAATCTGCCCTTAATCTATCCACTGCCATATGTGCAGTTTCCTCAGGAAACTGGAAAACTGTCCTGGAAAGGCAGAGAGGGCACCTCTGAAACACTGCTTTCAAAATACTGAGAGTGACTGCCCTGGAAAGACAGACTGCATTGGAGATACTGAGAGTGACATCAATAGAAAGACAGGGAGACTGTCTGGGAGATACTGAGAGTGATATCCATAGAAAGGCAGAGAGACTGCCTAGGAGATATTGAGAGTGACTTCTCTAGAAAGACAGAGAGCTAACCTTGGAGATACTGAGAGTTTCTTTGATGGAAAGACAGTGGGATTGCCTTGAAGATATGAGAGTGACATCCCTGGAGTGCCAGAGAGACAGCCTTGGAGATACTGAGAGTGACTTCCATGGAAAGAGAGTAAGACAGCCTTGAAGATATTGAAAGTGACATCCATTGAAATACAGAGACTGCCTTGGAGATATTGAGAGTGATTTCCCTGGAAAGACCGAGAGAGTGCCTAGGAAATACTGAAAGAGACTTCCATGGAAAGACAGACAGAAAGCCTTGAACATATTGAGATGGACTTCCATGAAAAGACAGAGAGACTGCGTTGAACATATTGAGAGTGACTTCCATGAAAAGACAGAGACTGCCTTGGAGATACCAAGAGTGAACTCCCTGGAAAGATAGAGAGATAGCCTTGGAGATACTGAGAGGGACTTCCAAGGAAAGATGGAAAGACTGCCTTGAATATACTGAGAGTGACTTCCACGGAAAGACAGAGGGACAGCCTTGGAGATACTGAAAGTGACATCTGTGGAAAGTCGGAGAGACTGTCTTGGCGATATTGAGAGTGGCATCTATGGAAAGACAGAGAGACTGCCTTGGAGGTAGACGTCTATGGAAAGACAGAGGTGTTGATTTACTAAAACAGGAGTGTGCAAAATCTGGTGCAGCTGTGCATGGTAGCCAATCAGCTTTTAAGGCCAGCTTAATCAATTAAAGTGGTTGTGAAGGCCCAAGGTTTTTTACCTTCATGCATTCTATGCATGAAGGTAAAAAACCTTCTCTGTGCAGCATCCCCCCCAGCCTTCCCTAATATTCACCTAAGCCGCCTCTCGATCCAGTGATATGCACTTGTCTATCCCAGGACTCCCTCTCCTCACTGAATGAGACAGCAGCGGGAGCAATTGGCTCCCATTGCTGTCAATCACAGCCTGTGAGCCAATGAGAAGAGAGAGGGGGCAGGTCAGAGCTGGACACATGACTGAGCGATTCTTGTTTTATTAGAAAACAACAAGCACAAAGAGACAAAAATTTATACCATAACCATGTAGTTTCACTAGGAAGAACACTACATAAATAATGGTTAACCGCCTCCCACCCGCCATATAAGGAAATGACGGGCACAAGTGGTTCTCTAGTTCTGGGAGGATGTCATATGATCCCGGGACACAGCGGATCACCAATTCAGCTCTGTCATGTGATCTGCTGTGTCCAATCACAGCTGATCGCATGTAAATAAGGAAATGCCAGTTATCGGCATTTCTCTCCTCACAAGCTGTCACGCTGACAGCTCGTGAGAAGAGGAGAGGCAGTAATCAGCATTCCTCAGAGGGGACATGTACACTAATCATCAGGGCACAGATGATCAGTGCCTTAATGATCAGTGTAGCCCCATCAGTGCCACCTGTCAGTGTCCATCAATGCCACCTGTCATTGGCCATCAATGCACATCAATGCCACATATCAGTGCCTACCAGTGCACATCAATGCCACATATCAGTGCCCATCTGAGCTGCCTTTCAGTGCCAACTATCAGTGCCAGTCAGTACCAACAATCAGTGATGCCTATGAGTGCTGTCAATCAGTGCCACTTAACAGTTCCAGTCAGTGCCAGTCAGTGCCGCCTATCAGTGCCAGTCAGTGTTGCCTATCAGTGCCAGTCAGTGCTGCCTATCAGTGCCATATATGAGTACTGCCTTTCAGTGTTCATCAGTGATGTCTGTGAATGCCTGTCAATGCCCATCAGTGCTTCCTCATCAGTGCCCATCAAAATTACTCATTTTCAAAATTTTATAACAGAAACTAAGAAAAAAACTTTTTTTTCAAAATTTTCAGTTGTTTTTGGTTTGTTTATCAAAAAAATTAAAAAAAAAGGTGGTGATTAAATACCACCAAAAGAAAGCTCTATCTGTCTCAAAAAAATATAAAAATTTCATATGGGTACAGTGTGCAATTGTCATTCAAAGTGTGACAGTACTGAAGGCTGAAAATTGGCTTGGGCAGGAAGGGGGTGAAAGTGCCCGGTAGGCAAGTGGTTAAACATAACACACACTACCATCTAGGGACAAAACTAGTAATCACAGTTTAATATATCAAGATGGTTGTTGCACCTATGTCTCAGTAAACAGCATGCCAACACCCCCACTAAGCAACTACTTCTCATGTAAGTCAAATTTTCATTCGGAGATCTTCAAATTTTGACTTTGATAGTTGTTTACTTAGACATCTGCAGATACATGATATAGCAGCTCCTATATCTGGACATCTAGTGGTTACAATGTATAAAAGTGCCAAAACCATTTGTCTGTACTGTCCCTGCTTAGGTAGAATATCTTCTTTTCCTTCAAACTTTGGATAAACTATTTCCATTGCTGTGCCAACACCTTTGCATTCTAGCTTGAAAATGGTGAGAGATGTCATCTCTTCATCTGCACCTTTAATCTGAATTTGCTTCTCAAGAGCAGGTAGCCTTTGCCTTTCTTCCCATGACAGTAGCTCAGGCTGTAGTGCTGGGATTCCCTTATTGGATCTCACAGATTTTCTGACTGAAGATGCAGGATATTTAGTGTTTTTCATTTCAGAGGATAAATCACTGACACCAGTTTCAGCTTCAGAGCTGTTCTGTTCCTGTTCCTGCAGTATTGGCGGGACTATATGCTCCTGTTGTGACAATTCTGTAATCCTTCTAAGATTCACCATGGATGACAAATATACAGTACCTTCCCTAGCACAAGGTTCTTATTTTGTGAGCTTTTCTATGGGAACATGTACTTAATACTTTGATTTGAAAAAATATGATTTACAGTAGGTCAGGCTTCCCTCCATTCTATAGCTCATATGGAGTTTCTCCATTGCTTTTCCAGGGAATCGGTTTTGGAGGTAGCAGCCTGCCACAATTGCCTCAACCCAGTATGTTGTTGGCATATCCACCTCAAAAAACATACTTCTGCCACTTTCACATAAAGTTCAATTAATCCTTCCAGTAACACCATTTAGTTCTGGATTGTATGGTACAGTATTCTGGACCATAATTCCAAACTTCCTCAGAAAAGCGAGTGTTTTCATTCTCTGTGCCATTATGTGTGCATTAGAATTTTAGGCATTTTGCTAAATGTGTTGCTTGTTTTGGCAGGATATTGTTCAAATTTATCTGGAACGTTATCTGGAACAAAGTATATCTTGAGTAGTCACCAATGCACATGAGATAATACCTTTTCATTCCTGGAGGCCAAGTTTTCAGAGGACCACATAGATCTGAGTGAATTAAGTACAGAGGTTGTCGAACTCTGCTGTTGTTTCTTTTGGGAAAAGATTACTTGGTCATTTTTGCCTTTTAAGCAACTGGTACACTTCATTCTTTGACTGATTGTGCCAACATTTATGACACTGACTTGCTGATCTACAATTAGTTTCTTTACGGTAGTAAGATTCCTTTGTCCAGAATAACAGTGCCACTTTGAATACAATTCCAGTGTTTGTCTTCTTTGACAGTGTTTACCACTTCACTGCCCTTTAGCGGATAAAGTTCATCTGTGAGTTTTCCTTTAGCTAATATGTAGCCTCCTTTTGTGATAATACATCTATTAAACCTGAATGTCACTACATATCCATGTTTAGTGAGCTTCCTCGCTGACAGTAGGTTACTTTCAAGAGGAGGAGCATGCAGTATTTATGTAATGCACTTTTTTTTAGTTGCGTGTGTGTATATATTATGTTGTGCCATATACTGTACGCATGCGCTCACCCAGGGTATTTGAGTTGTTTCTACATGGATTGATGAGTTCTTCCTTTTTTACAGTTGATATCCATGCTTTTACCTTTTTTTTGTTTTCATTGTGTTTCTACTTATTATGCATCTACAGATTTATTCCCCTTCTTTTAGGACATGCATAAGTGGGCTTCTCAAATATGGCACCCTAAAGTTTGATCCACTGTGTCTACACTAAGATGGCACCTTAATGCCCTCTCTAGTTGATCTCCATAAATATGGTGGCGCCATCTTTTATCTTCACCAAAATTGTACCCGTTAGGCTATTTGTCCCTGTTAATATTGTGCCCTGAAGCTTTCTTTATTTGGTCCCCACTAAGATGTCACCTCTATGCATTTTACATTTGGTCTCCACCAATATGGCCATGCAGTTTTATCACTTCCAAAATTGTGCCCGGAGTCTATTTATTCTGAAGTCTGTAAGTGTTAAGCAGGCTTGAGAAAGGGGCAGGGACATGTTGCCTTGCCTTCTCTGACATCATCACGCCACTCTGGTATTTGCTTCCATCATGACGATCTCCATGCAGTCCACAGTGCCCTTCTGGTTCCTGGCAAGAGACTATCTGCATGAGGAAGTGGCTGTGCTGGGGAAAGGCTATCATCTAGTGGAATTGCATTACATGCTGCTTTTTTGATCATACACTGTGAGTGCATATTATCTTTGTTTTTATGAGAGCTAATCAACTACTACACTTAGTTGGTGGTACTGTTTAGCTCTGCTTGTCTTTTACATACATGTGGAACATACAGTACAGTACACCTTTGACAGATACCTTTCTGGTAACTTTTCAGTATAGAAAGCAGTGTAGATACCCTTGCTCTATACCCTCTGAGACCTTATAAGTGTCCATTTGCTGTTCTAATTTTTTCTGTCTTGCTTTGATCAAACTGAGTGAACATATTTTTTATCATTGACCATGTGACTTATAGCTCCAGAGTCAAAGCACCTGCTGAAAAATGATGAGACACCCTCTTTGGAGTGAAAGACACACTCAGTTTGCCTTTCAGTGACCTGACTTTTTGCACACAAATTTGCTCCCTGCAGTACTTTCTATATCTATTCTCACATTTCTTTTGAAATCTCACACCTGCATATGCATGTAAAACCCTGCTCTAGCCAGGCTAAAGTTAGTTTTTGGTTCTGCTGGGTTCAGGGGATCACCAATCTATTTTATATGTCTGGCCAGGCTTCCTTAGGCTTGGTTGTAATTGCTCCTGTCTGCCTCTTGAAGAAGAGCCTCAGCCACTGAGTTATGGATATTTATCTGATCTAAGGCAATTCCTTAAAGGGGGCACTCAGAAGGTGGCTGGGGAGAATGTTTGGAAGGCCTGTTTGGCAGAGTAATTGTCCTGGGGCTGCTACCCTTGAGAGTCAGCTACAATACTTAAGACCAGTTGTTAGGCCACAGCTTGTGCTTGGCTGTGGGCTTGAAAGGACTTGGACTCAAATAAATTTGCTGGATGGTATCACCTGTGGAAGCTAGATTGGGGAAGATCTTATTTTTCTCACTGTGTGTGCATGGAAACAACATCTGTCCTTGGACATTGTGAATAGAACCTTGATCTAGGATTCAAGGTGTACATGTGCTTTGGAGATTTTTGACAGAGGTTGCTGTAAGAACTGGGACTGCTCATAGACAGAGAGACTCAAATTAGCTCAGATTAGCTGGCTACCCCCTCTACATTCAACAAAGGCTGCTATTAAAAGATTTTTGCTCAAGAATCTGTCCTCCAGAGTATCTTGCATCCTCATAGATCTCTCCTGCTTAAAGCACTGCAATAAACTACAAAAAAAAAATCCTCTATACTGAGCCAGTGTTTGTCAGTGTGCTTGGAATTGTGTCTAGGCCTGGCAGCATCTGAACAGGAAAGGGAGACCTGGGTCCTTTCCAGAGGCCCCATCAGAGGTGAGCGCTACATGAGCACAATTTGATCATCATGTATGCTCAGGGATGTAGTACTTTGACTGGTTTCATCCTTCTCTGTCTACTCTTGGTTTTCAATTAATATGATTTGTAGTTCTGGTTTGTCAGGTTAAAGTGTTTCTTCACCCTTTTTGAAAAAAAATAAAATAAAATTCAGCAGCTACAAATACTGTAGCTGCTGACTTTTAACAAAAGGACACTCACCAGTCCAGGAGTCCCGCGCCATCCTCACCCGAAACCAACTCTTCGCCAATCTTTGGGTCCCTGGTGCTATCATGTTTACTATGGGCAGCCGGCTATGAGTCCTTGCGGTCTCCCAGCAGCCTGCCCACTGTGCATGCATGAGCCGCAATGCACTTTGTGCATGGAACTTGTGCTGTGTCCCAGAAGGTTGCGGGCAGAGGGAGAACTTCTGGTGGAATGCTGTGGTGATCCATCCGGATGTGGGAATGGGTACCTGTCAAAACCAGGTACCAGCTGCGGCAAATATAGAGGGGGGGGGAGGGCATAAGGTATAACTTCCTCTTTAGAGTGCAGTTCTGCTTTAATGACTGAACATTTTGTTGAAACACTGTAGCCATCTTATAAACTTTTTGAAATGTAAAGTTGATCCAGGGAATTGCCTCATTGGGGATCATGAAGGAATTTTTTTCTCCTGCTGGAGCAAATTGGATCATGCATTATTGGGGGTTGTTTTTGCCTTCCTCTGGATCAACTGCTGGTATAGGATATTATATATGGAGGTTTTCTATTTGTGTGTGTGTCTTTTTTTCTCTATTCGTTGAACAGGATGAACTTGTGTTTTTTTTTCAACCAGATTAACTATGTAAATAGGTAAGTGGTGCGTTGGTGCGGTAGCTATTTATTATGTCTCATAGAGATCACAATATGCCCTCTGACAATACCTTTTTTGCTTCCTTTCTAGAAGCAGCCTCTTGTAAATTGCTACAAAATCACAATGTATAGTCTGAACACTGGAGGCTATAAGAGTTCTTCCTCCTCGTGCAGCAAACTGATTACATCATCTTAGGCTCCTAGCCTAGCTAAATTCACTGGAATGGAGATCTAGGACTACTTTTACGTGATAAAAGGTACAACTGTAACATAAAAATTAAAACTGTTGCTGTATATTGTGACAGGTCAGGAATTTATTCATGGAGACTTACAAAGTTATAAAGGGTCCACTTCAATTCATTTGTATTCAGTACAGTGAGTGGCCAACTGACTATTTTACAGCTCTGACAGCTCAAATATCTCCAGATGTGTTAAGAAATTTCCCTAGTTAATGCTGAATTTGACTGAGCTGCTGTGAGTATAGACACATGGGCAATGTGTCATATGTTGGTGATTTGAGCCCCATTTACACATGCATTTAGTGACCTACTATGATTTCCTGCAGGTGACTCAGCAGTGTTTCTGTTAACAGCTATGGTGCTGGTAGCCCTATACGAAGCAATGAGAGGCTGACAGCACCCGCAGCCATTTGTGGAAGTTCACATATAATTAGACATGCAGCAATTAGAGTTTGCAAGTAGTTTGCATCCAAGAACAATTATCCAGAAGTAATTTTTGCATGTTTGATTACTTGTGAATAGTGGTGGATGCTGTTAGCATTTCATTGCTTTGTAAGGGGCTTCCCACACACAGTGGTTTGCAAAAACCCTTCTGATTCTCCAGCAGGAAATCATAGTCGGCTCCTAAACGTACATATTAAGGAGGCCTAGATGTATTATTAACCCCTAAATGAAATTTTGGTTTTTGGGTGGACTAATACTTAAAAATTCTGGCACTATCGAACATAACTGCTTTGATTATATGTGTAGGCTGTACCGATACATAAAATGTTAGCCTAAAACAAGTCATAAATACAGTAAAAACATAAAAAATGCATTTCCTATGAAATGCATATTTATACCCAATTTTGATTTGCTAATGACGTATTTAATGTTTCCTCTTACTCAGTCAGGAAAGGGTTATCTACCATTCATTCATCAGTGCTGCAATATATTGGTTGCCATGGAAACAGTATTGGTGGCAGAGGGAGTATAAGGCAGGACTGCAGACTTCACAATGCAGAGAATACAATGAGCATTCCTATTGTAAAGTCAACTTTTTTGTTGAAACTCATAATCAACATGCCTAGACATCTGTGTGACTAATACCAAAGTCATGTCACATTATGTATTGCCCTGCATACCGTAATAGATCTTTAAATAAAAAAAAAAAAGCATCTTGTTCTCACCACTCTAAATGCTATTGATATTTGTAATGGTGCGCTGAAAAATACAGTAGGGATGTGTCATAAATTCAGCATGCAGGAGCTTTGTTGAATACCATGTTGCAAATAGCAGTAAATGTGTAAAGCTGTCTAGAGACATAAAATAGTAGAAGACATGTGGCCCTGAACAATTTGTTGAATAGTAATAACTATAGTGGTTTTTGCTTTTATAAAGTTTATGTAGTCAGGTGCTGGGCTACAGAATAATGGAGGAGACATTGCCTTTTAGGGTTCTTTCACACGGGTGTTCCGTTTTTTTTCTTCCGGTCAGTCATGTTTTTTCAAAGAAAAAACGGATCGATTGACATCCTTTTTTTCATCCGTTTCCATCCGTTTTCTGTCATCAGCTGTCAGCTGGGTTCCCCACTGACAGCTGAATGTAACAAAAAATAAAATTGCTGGTAATTAAAACATAATTTAAAAAATGGCGTGGGGTCCCCCACTCCATCCATACCAAGCCCTTTGGATCTGGTTTGGATTTTGAGGGAAACTCCCACGCCAAAATTTAGAAAAAAATGTGGTGGGATCCCCCAAGATCCATACCAGACCCTTATCCGAGCATGCAGCCCGGCAGGTCACGAAAGGGGGGGCGAGCAAGCACCAGGCAAATTGCCCTCAACATGGGTGGGGGGCTCCCCTCCCCAAAGCATCTTGTCTCCACGTTGATGGGGACAAGGGCCTCTTCCCCACAACCCAGGGCTGTGGTTGTGGGGTCAGCGGGCAGGGGACTTATCGAAATCTGGAAGCCCCCTTTAGCAAGGGGGCCCCCAAATCCCAGCCCCCCCCCATGTGAATGAGTATGGTGTACATGGTACCGCTACTCATTCACAAAAAAAAGTGTAGTGTGAGAAAAGACAGGAGACATTCTTTGACAGGTCCTTTATTAAAAGAAGGAAAATAAAAGAATGTTCCGCGAAGTAGAGCCAATGTCAATCACAATGCCCACCGCAACCACCTGCAAAAAAGAAAAAAAAAACAAAGGCTCCACACCCGACGCTGGCTCCCGCCATGTGACTTCTCCGATGGCTTGACAGTTCTAAGTATGTAAGGGGCAGGGCCATCATGTATGTGCCCCTGCCCCGTGTGACCTCATTTACCCAGCATGCCCCGATTGATGATGTCACACGGGGATGGGTTCACACTGGTGATGTCACCGGGCGGCCCCGTACTTTACATATTTAGGAACTGTCAAGCCATCAGAGCAGTCACACGGCAAGAGCCAGTGTCGGGTGCGAAGCCATTGTTTTTTTTTTTTCTTTTTTCGGGTGGCAGCGGGCATCGTGATTGACGTTGGATCTACTGCGGGAACATTATTTTACTTTCCTTCCTTTAATAAAGGACTTGTCGAAGAATGTCTCCTATCTTTTTTCACACTACACTTTTTTTTGTGAATGGGTAGTGGTAACGTCTACCCCATACTCATTCACATGAGGGGGGCTGGGATCTGGGGGACATCACCATGGGGACAGGGTGTTTTGAGGGCATGTAGCCTGGTATTGTTCAGGAGGGGGGGGCACTCGAGCTCGCTCGCCCCCCCCTTTCCTGACCTGCCGGGCTGCTTGCTCAGATAAGGGTCTGGTATGGATCCTGGGGGGAGTCCACACCATTTTTTTTTTAATTTTGGTGTGGGAGTTCCCTCAAAATCCAAACCAGATTCGAAGAGCTTGTTATGGACTGGAGGGGGGACCCCACACCCTTTTTTAAATTATTTTTTAATTGCTGGCAATTTTTTTTTACATTCAGCTGTCAGTGGGGAACCCCGCTGACAGCTGATGACTAAAAACTCATCCCCCCATCTTGAGGGCATGTGGCCTGGTATGGTTCAGGGGAGGGGGGCACTCGCTCGTCCGTCCCCCCCTCCTTCCTGACCTGACCTGCCGGGCTGCATACAATCCATTGACACCCGTGCATACTGGTGCCGCTGACACTTACGTGCATTTCCACACACAAATAGGCACTAATATATGATATACCTCTGTCTGGATATTTGCCTGCCAGTGATAGACTATGGAAGCAGAGATCAGAGCCTAAGACTGGGAGTGAGGACACCCTCTGGCAGAGCAGAACCGCCCACATCACAGCACCGGCACCCCTGCTGCAGGGAGACTGGAACATCCACTCACCCTCTGCTGCCCACTGCTGGCTGTCATAAGCTTTCAAGGAGAGACCGAGACAACCCCCTTCTACAACGAGAGGTCACCACAGCATCCCAGGAACTGGAGAGAGGACTAATCACCCATTTCTGATACTGCTAGCAGGAACTGAGCCATGGAGAGCAGCAAACCAAGTGTACTTAATCCATACCACACCCATAATGCACCTTATACTGCACTTATTTCAAAGCTAGACTGCACATATACCAACCCTATACTGAATTATATTGAACCTTTAGCACATTTGAACCACATCTACCTGGCACCTGTGCTGAGACCATACCTATATTGTACCTACCTACTGCATATTGCATACAGGTTAACTGGGACTGTCGCTAAGCGCTCTGATGCTCTTAAAGGGCACCAACGATAGCCAGTAGGAGAACACATTAAAGGACTGCGCCTCACATAATAATTATTCTGCAAGCCCCCTTTGTTCTCCTTTAGTTTTGGACAGTGCATACCCAGCCTGTCCATATTAAGCATCACCAGCGGAAAAGCGCTATGGCAGTATAGTTCTAGAACTCTGTAGATTAAACCTTACTACTGCTCCCTGCTGTGCTTGAGGTGTCCTTGTTACTGTTTATGCTGATCTGGACACCAAATGTCAACTTATGCCTAGTCCTCACTGTGAATTACTTTGTTTTCTCTATTGTGCTATTATCATCCAGGTCCCAGGTCCTACACAGAGTGTGCTGCCGCTTTCCTTTTGGCAGCACAGCCTGTGTGGGAACTGGATGTTTGATGGGAATTTTATAAGTTGACTGGTAGACCTGCTGGTTACCTATATGATCAATATGATTTTTGTTGTCCCATCTATTGGATCTGCTTTGTGAGCATACCCAGTAACATCAGGGTGGGCTCAGGACTAGGTATACTGTCTTGTATAGTCTATCTAAGTGGCCCCAACAACTTAGATCTATCTCTGGCAGTTTCGGTTGGTGGATTTTGATGGTTGGGAGCTATACATGCCTCAGTTCTGAGAATATGGGGATTTGGTTTATATCTCTCCCGTTAATGGTCCTCTATTTTATCCTTTCCTGCTTCCTTGACGGATGTGACTGCATCTTGGCCTGCTTCATGTTGTTTTTTTAAGCACTGGATACCTGTCACATATGAGCATTGTGTTCTGAAGAAGCTGACTAAAGAACTAATGCGTAACTTTACACTATGTACAGTTTATCCTACAGATGATGTGTCAAAAATGAAGTCTGTATTTAAGATATTTGTAATAAAATATTATATGTATATTTTAACTTTTGAGAGTTTTGGGATGTTGCATGCATATACTAGTGAGCCACCTTTAAACACCCATTTCCTTAATTTGTCTTTTTTTCATTTTTTTGGGTTGGTGCCCCCCTCAATATAATCTATTGATACCCCACCACTGTTTTATCAGCCTCACCTTTACACTTTTAATATGTTTTCTTAGTACAGCGATCTCCCCTGCTGTGCTATTGTGTTCTGACAGTGGACAGCCACCCACTAGAACACTCCAGTCATCAGGAGCTGATCGGCAGACCTTTTTCAGTCATGCCCCTTCAACAGAAGCCTTTTGGCAGGCTGCCCCACACACGGATCAAATGTCAGCCAGTTTCTATTGAACCTGCCAATGCTGCCCAGCTTATCTAGGCTTATCTGAAACAAAAAGAAAATTGAACTTTACACAGTTCAAAACACACTGGGGATGATTTAATAAAACTGGAGAGTGCAAAATATGGTGCAGCTGTGCATGGTAGACAATCAACCCCTATCTTCAGTTTGTTCAGTTAAGATTTGACAATAAAACTGGGAAGCTGATTGGTTTCTATGCAGAGCTGCACCAGATTTTGCACTCTCCAGTTTTAGTAAATCAACCCCTATATATTCTATGTAAGCAAACTATGCACAAACATACATGCTTAGCTCTCTTAAGGAAGTTGATACTGTGGGCAAGAGTATGCTAACAACTCTGACACTAGTCTTACATTAACAGTAGCTACTTCCAGTATGATTATTCCACTGATGATTACTGATTAGAGTACACAAGGACATATAAGGTGTGGATTTGCACACAAATTTTGACAGTAGAGCACAGAGCCTGTGCAAGAACAAACAGACCCTGGCTCTAACCATGTTAAAGTAACAGAGGAAAAATAAATGTATGTGTTGGGTAAGCTATGGAAATTATAAGTGTAGGGACTCTGCCACAAGCAGAAATGTCCATATTCTAAATGTTGTGCTGTTGGGCTTTAGTCTGCCTGAGATGATTTGTCACTAGTGCTTTCTTTTGGTTTCTCTGAAGCTCTGGTTATTGTGTGTTCCTGCATACTGCCGGGGCAGTGTCCCTCACAATAGTGTAAGACGATCCAATAGCCAAGAGTTATGAATATTTTTATCTCCCTGACCACAGAAAGACCTCTTGTCTTCCAGGCTTTACCTAGGGAGGACTTGTGAAGCAATTTTTTCTGACATCCCAGGCCTGCTACCTAAGAAGGACTCATGCCAGAAAAAAGGTAGACCCAAGGCTAAAGCCTGAAGCTTGTACTGCCTAGCCAGAGGTGTTTGTCAAGGAGGAAAGGAGCTGAATTCTAGATTAGAGCACCAAGGAGAAGCATAATTTTGCAGATTTTTCTGAAGTGTAAGTCGAATGCTTGAGCAATGTTGGAAGTCTGGTGGCTCCCCTGGTGAGTTAGGGTGCTGTTACTGCTTTCAGTCAAAAATACAGAATTTTGATCTGGCTTTAAATACTTTTTCTGTATTGGCTATATGTTGGATTTTCAGAAGCCTAAGTATTGTTCTTTTGGGTGTCCTATGCCTCAATCTACTCTCCCTGGAGTTTACGGATATGAATAAACTCTATAAAATGTCCAAAAGTGACTGGTGCCTATCTGTTCACATCTTCACTGCACATCCAGAATCCTACGCTGAGGTGAAATGTCATGCTGCCTGAACTCTGGACTCCCTAACAGCCTCCAGGGGGTAAGGGGGTGCTACATATGAAATGTGAGAGCTGAAAATTTCCACCTTAAAGAAGAGTAACAAGGCCCAGCATAGCATGTTTATACTGTATTTCATATGCTATTATGTTTCAGAGTAGACACTTGAACTGCACATTGCATTCTGCTTTAATGATAAGTTTTATTATCTTAAAACTAAACTCCAGGAATTGTGTATATTGCATTCCCTTGTTGGTCCAGTTTGGCACTAAAGTAGTGCCATTTGTTTTTTCATTATGGATAGAGTTGTGTGTTAAGTGTCAGGTTTTTCATACTGTGTCCCACTGGAGAGATTTGCCCTCTCTAGTTGTCCTGTTGTCGAGAAAAAAAGTGATAATAAATCTCAAATGTTCCAGTTGTTACCAAAACAGGATAGGAAGGGAATTCCTTCAGCGGGCACATCTGTTACAGTGACAGCTATCTTACAGAGGATTTTCCCTCACATTAGAGAGACTTCAACTCACTTTCCGGCGTACCTCTGAGAACAGAAATGAAAAGGAAAACACTGCAACTAGACAAAGACAGCAAAAAAAAAAGACAGAAGTTTTAACCATATCCTGCTATATCCAATAAAACAGTTTTGCCTTTACATATACTTTGATATCCTCAGAGGCAGCTTTATTAGGTATACTTTCTTCTAGCCAAATATCAAATCATGTAGCTGCAACCTGTACCTAATGACTTGTTCAAATGCAACACACCTTAGAACCTGAAGGTGATAGTCCACAGTAGCAAAAAACCATATAATGTTATATCCCCCCTTCCCACTGAAAGGGTTAGCTTTTTGTTAGGTCCAGGGGTAGAAAACTAAGCTATAATACTTAATCTTGGTCATAATCTATGCTGTGGGTGGCCCCGCCACAAACTTCTCAACTGATAGCCTTCGACTGCAAAGTCAAAGGAACCAGATGAAAATCAGCCAAACAGCTACTGCATCCAATCAGATGCTACCTTTGTTTGGGTATTCTGACAACTGTTGGTGCCAGCTGTCAGCTTACAATAGCTTCAGAGGAAGACCCACCAATGCCCACTGTATAGTGGGCTGAAAGAAAAAAATGTTACTGTTTATAGCCAGCTCTGATGCTCTCCTCTATTTTTTTTCCAGTGCTCTGGGCTCTAGGTGGGTTATTGCCATCCCCACATACAGTGAAGAACGTCTGGCTTTGAATTGTGCATGATGACACCCGAGAACAAATGCCTGCCGGAATGAGGGCTAAGGAAAGTACTACAGCTCACTCTTCTACCCCTGGACTTAATGAGCATTTAGCCCTTGATACCCGATGATGTTGAATCTCTGTCTAAAAGCTGTATTAAGCATATCCAACAACACCTTTCAACTCCCATTCAAGAAAAATATACCTAATAGACTGACCCATAAGTTTAAAGGTAATTAGATTAACACAGGTGCGGACCCGAGGGCCTGGGGTCAGTAGGGGGCCCCATGAGATGCCCCTGGTACCTTTTTCATAGGCTTTTTTGAGTTTGGGCAAGGACATAGGGGCCCCATGATCCCCTATTGCCCGGGGGCCCCATGAGTTGTCAGTCCGCCCCTGGATTAACATTTCTATATTCAACATGTATCAAATATATTACATTCCCCCACTAAAGCTTGAGGCCCAGGCACATAACCAAGCTGGCACTATTTATTACTAAGCAATAACAAATAATTCTTTGGAAAATATTTTTTATTCTTAGATTTGACAAGGAGGAACTGACAGCTGTCTTCCTGGGATTTTGTTTTGTCTTGATTTACATTTGCCTATTTTCAGCATTTTAAAATGTTTAATTTTCTTCTGATATGTTTTTTTACTAAAGCCTTCTTAAAATAGAAGGTATTCCCATGTCTCTTTTCATCACATACCCAAAAAGAAAAGAATTAATTCTCATTTTGGGACAGTGGACCAATCATTCCTTTACACCCCATCAACCAAATTCACATCCAGAAGAGGTATATGCAGGGGCGGACTGACAACTCATGGGGCCCCTGGGCAATAGGGGATCATGGGGCCCCTGTGTCCTTGCCCAAACTCAAAAAAGCCTATGATAAAGATACTGACCCTGGGCCCCCGGGCAGTGCCCGAGTTTCCAAATGGTCAGTCCGCCCCTGGGTATATGGTGAATTATAGGTAATATTATAGAGACATATGTACCAAACTGCATCATCCATCATCGGTGCAGTGTATGGAAATCATGGATTTTATGGAGTATGGCTTGGGACCTAACAAGACAGTATAACCATACAGATTTTGGTGAGAAAAATCTAGAGGAATCAAAATAGCCCTCTAACTGAATTAGTGTATAGCACAGTAAAGCCTCTTTTCTCTTATTCAGGTGCATGTTCAATTCACTCAGGATAATTAGTGATCTAGTAAAAAGTGGACCACTTATTAGTTCACCATCTTGTTTCAGAAAGGGGCACTGGACCCCACCTTACCCCACCTTACCCTTTTTACCTAACAGGAAATCTGTGTCACTAGTAACACAGTGCAATCCAATGTGAATTTGTCAGTACCAGTACTGAGGCTGAGCAAAACTCATCTGAGAAAGCAATTGCCTGGAAACAACAGTGATTGGGTCCTTCCTAGTCTTGTTTAAAGCACCTGTTGCACATACCACCAGTGCTTATGATACCAGATGCTACCTGGTGTGCTATTGCTTGACCCATTTTGTATTTATTCCTTGGATACTGTTTATGACCTGGCTTACTCAGAGCCTGCTCTCTCCACTGTGATTCTGTACCATTTTGGACTCTGATCTATTCCTGTGTGACCCAGCTTGTCTAGACTATGCTTCTTTTTGGCCCTTCTGTGTTATTAGACTTTGTGTTACTTCTTGGACCACTCTGACCTGCTCCATCTACGCACCAGCAAGCCTGCTCTGCCTATGGGCTTGCTCATGGTTTGTGCTATCTATTATTGATTTGTCTGCATATGTAGCACTACTGAACTGTTTTGCTATCATCTATACTCCTGACCTGAAAGAAAGCTGCTTTTAACACTGCAGGGGCTTATGGGGTGGGAAAGACCTGCTACGTATGTGGCCTAATAAAGAAGTAGAGTAATTCCTTAGTGGGTGCTGTTCTACTAAGTCTATAACTTTGTTATTTGGTCAGTGATATCACAGGAGCATCCCTTTAGGTTCTGACATCTTGCATGGTGGCTCTGAAGTGTGTTGGTAAGTCACCTTTAAGAGACAGCTTTGCTGGTGAAGTCTATTAGCACTTTGCTACCAAACAGGCTCAAAACAGCCAGATTCACAGCACTCTGAAATGATTTGTCCATTCCTATCAGTCATTTTAGAATACTTTTAGAGGGGAAAGGAGTATTTTAACATGCATAATAAGTGAGGTATTTGTTCAACTTTCTAGTGGTGCTAATGTGTTCCTAAAAGCTAAGCACTACTTTTTTTAAATTTTTTTTCTGGAGATGCCAGCTTAGTACTGTAGTCATGCAAGCTGGTATCCTTACAATGAGACAGTATAAGTGTGTAACACACTGCACTGTTACTGACTGCAGGATGTTAATTAACCTCAAGATGGCAGTGATCTTCAGATTAGTTATTACAAACTTTAATATAGCAAAGCATTGTTGAACTTGTGTGCTGATAGCAGTAGAGCCTATATAATCAAAAGCCAGGGAATGGGGAACATCCTGTAGAGGATGGAATGAGACTGTGAGAAGTTAAGGACATTTGTGAGAAGCTAATCTGGAACTCAGAGGACCTAGGCCAGATTTGGTTACCCTGGAGAGCTGGAAAGAAGGACTACAGATTGTTGGTATCACTGACAATCACTTGTAATTTTGTTGTTTTTAGTTGCTTCAGTTCAGTATACCTTCCATCACAGTTTGCCACTCAAGAGATACAGACTTCCTAGCCCATTCAGTACTGTGGCCTACTGTTTTAATGTCTCCCCATTGCTCTGAACGCAGGATTCTTGCTACTGCACATTTGTCCTTGCAGGCAGGAATACTATTAGTATCTAATCTCAAACCTTCCCCAGCTACAAAGAAACCTGGTTCCTCAGGCTAATTCCCCACCTATAGGGATTCAGTTGTACTGAAGTCTATTCCTGTTCTTTTTCAACTTTAATAATTCTTACATTTATCTTTTAGGTCAAAGGGACTTTCCCCAGTTTTTTTTTACTATCAGCCTAAGGGGAGCTTCTCTTACTACTGTACCCTTTTCAGGAGATATTGTTTCCATCCAAGAGGACTTCAACTCTAATGTGCCCCAACTAGGGCCTCATCAAGCGCACATAAGAATCTATTTCTATACTTGGGAGTGATGTTAAAGGGGACATTATTACATGCAAATTCATCGTGAAAGTTAAACCCTGTTTCTAGTCATTGGGGACCCATAATTGAGTTAACCCAACTTCTCTTTACACTCTTTCATCTCACTTTGGAAAAAAGTCTCAGTGCTGGAATTAATGTTTAAACTCTGGTCCTGCAAGACAATTGGGTCTATTTAAAGTAGTACTGTGTATGTTCCTTTTGACTAGGTTTTCCAGAGTGATTACCTTTTGTACACACCTACCATTGTTTCTTTTGTGCTTGCATTAATTTAACTCTAACTTCAATACAATCAGAGCATTGATTTACCTTAAACTGTGCGATTATTTTGTGTTTCACAGCCAGGGGGTTCTCTTGGTTAGGGCTATATGGTGGTGTCAATAGGGGTTGTGCTTTAAATCAGGCTCTGAGCAAACCAGGGACCCAAAATACTCAGCGGCTCCTAAGGGGGTAGCGCTAAGGGGGTAGCGCTACAAGTGTGTGGGCTATGTGGCTCATATATTCTTCAGTATCAATTGGGCGCTCCAATAGGGAGGTGGTGCACATAATTTCTCTCTTTTAAAAGTGCTGATCGTCCTCTGCTTTTCCTAATCCCCAGGTGTTGTTAGAATGTATTTTGCCCTGTTAAAGTGGTAAGTTGTTTGCTTTGATCTCTTGCCTGTTCACAGAGTTAATTAAGAGTTAAATTTAAAATGCACACCTTTTTTCCATCTTCCTTATTCTAATTCTGGATCTCTTTATTGAAGAAGAGTGCTTAGGGTCTAGCAACCTCCATACTCCCTGACCAATTTAGAAACCTCCCCATATCTTGATACTAGGGTTTCCAGACTAAAAATGATTGTATCTCTGGTGATTCTTTATAGTAACCAGAGCATGGTATTCTGGGAGAGCCCCAGTCTCCAGTTTCTATGAAGTTATTGGTAAAACATCTCATTTGTTCAACAAGAAACCTTCCATTATGAGTCATACTTACTTTCCACCTGACCCTGTGTAAAGGTCAGTACAATTGGTTTTGATAACGGAGAACACAAAGCAGTATTTACATTATTTTGGATGTTCAATTAATATGTATGTTTGAAATCTCTAGCGTAAGCTGAAAGCTTCTGAGATTCCAGTAAACAGTTTATACGTGCCTAAGCTTTTCAATCTTACTTTTCAAAAAAAGTGTTTTTGGCCAGCTAGAGCAAATTTGAATCAACTTGAACTCCTTTCAATTCTCATCACGGTCTTGAAGCCCACCAGTTTGTCCGTAGCTAGCAAGACCCCTTAGTAAATTAAAGGATGTGGCCTCTGGGCACAAAAGGATTTTTTCCTTCTCTGCTGGGTAGTAAGATCTAATAAAGAGAATTTACTAAAGCAGGAACAAAAAGCGTGTGGGATGATGACCAAAGGCACGCAATGTTGAATCCCACTCTACTGTGGCTACTTCCTTCTTTTTTAAATTTCATAGAAAAATTAGAAATGGGGATTTGAAGAGCCCAGATACTGCTGGGAGAGCTAAAATATTTATATTCCTCTCTCAAACAATGCATGGTTAGTTAGGCTGTTTGCCTTAGTGATGTCTGCCGCAGAAAAGCTCATTAATTGTATTCCAACGGGATTAATTATTGAAAGAACAAGGAAGGGGCTTCTATCAGTGCGTGCGCTTTCATTCCCCTTGTTCCGCCCTCTCCCTTGATTTCTCTCTCTCTGTATCTAGTTTGGCTTTGGTTTCTCTCTGCTATCTTCTCTGAGCATGCTCCCTCCAGAAGACAGTTTGACTGATTTAAGAGCTGCGAGTTAACTCTTTTGCGGCTGCATACACCTGCAATGCAGATAATGTACAGACACTGGAATTAAACCTTGGAGACACTGCTATTAAATGAAGTGCTGCAGAATCGTTCAGTTCTGATTTACCAGTCATGGACTTAAAGAAGACCTCTGATCAAATGAAGAAGCAGAGTGTTAAGTTTAAAAAGGCATTTTTGATTTCTTGATTTTTTTTAACTGATTAAATATATAATTCACATTTCTAATTATTTGTAAGAGAAAGAAGCTTATATTTTCCATTAGGTTTGTGACATACATAAAGGAACTTGTGACAATCAAACTATGAACTACCACTACAGAATTGATTTTCAAGGTACACATTTAGGGGTAAAACCTTATCCTTCTCAAAGGGTAACTCTGCAATGAAGACATTGACAGCATATACCACCACCTTTGGAATGCATGTAGGTTGTGTTCTGCAAGTGTGGTGAGAATAAGACTTAAAGTGGAACAAAAACACCTATGACTATCGTTAATAGATATGTTCACCTTTTAGTAAAAAAATAATAAATACACATTCTTTTGCAGGTAAATAAATTAGCATTTATTATTTTTGTCTGTAGAAGCCTGTAAACCATTGCACCAGTGATCAGCAGATTGCTGGTGCCATGCAGGTCTAGTGCAGATCTGTCAGTATATCTGCTTGCCCATATGAGATGTATGAGCAAGCAGATATACTGACAGGAATAATCAATTAACTACGACAGCGCTCCACAGCGCCGTGATAGTTCATTGAGGACTACAAGCCGACAGCCGCAAAGGCTGTTGGGACTTGTAGTCTGTCATTCACAAAGGACTGTGAATGAGTGATGCCACCATTCAAAGCAGGGAGCGGGAGCCAGTCTGATTGTAGCATGTTACATGTTACACCCTGAATATGGGTGTAACGTGTAACCTGTTATGAAAGATGAACTTATCGTTTAAAAATGTTCTCTCCCTTCTCCTCCTACCTATCCTGCCTAAGCTGAATAAAAAAGATGTGTGTGTAATTACCTCTTTTTAATCTGCTCTGGTCCGGTCATGTGATCCCACAGCTCCAGCTCTCCTGTGTCTGTGAGCAGCTGCTGCAGAGAAGGTTCTGGCAACATCTGCAGGATCAATTGACTGGACTGGAGCAGGTTGACAATAGGTAAGTACACAGATCTTTTTTTATACAGATTAGGTAGGGTGAGGGGGAATGGAACATGTAAACCTAGGAGGTAGGGAATATAAATCCAGCCCTGGTCCGGTTGCAGATAATCTATCATTCTTGTGTGTGCTTCTGGGGAAAGGACCACCAACTATTTTATATGTATTGTACCCCATAAAGAGCTGCTGGAAATGTTTGTCCTCCCCCCCCCTTAGAGCACACACAGCCAGGCGCACAGCATTTTTTCACTCTTTCACTGGCTCAGAAAACACTAGGGGTTATTTTTAGGATTTTTATTGGGAACATTGAACTTGGATGGGGATAGGGAGCATGGGATACTTCACTTTCTTTGGTTCTCTGCTTGTGAATACCCCCCCCCCCCGCAAAGCCTAGCTGGGACCTTGGTGTCTTACTCACAGATCCTTCCAGAAGGCTTCCCCAGGTCTCCCCCAGCAGGACTGGACCCAGGAACACTGCACCCTGCTGCCCAGGCCTCAGACTATTTATGGTCTCTCTCTCTCACCTCCTGGGTACACCTTCCCTGGAATTGGCTAGAGTTCAATAAATATTGAGGTTGCTCACTCTGTCCTTCCTCCCACTATGTTTCTAGAATCCTCTATAATACAGGGGGACGTAATAGAACAGCAGCCCATGAAACACTGAGCAGCCGTAAAACAGAGTTCCACCCAAAAGGAGAAGTTCCACTTTAAAGACTGGTCCCCCACTCCCCATTAAGGATTGGTACCTTTGGGGAGTGGGTACCCGCTCTCACTTCCGTTGCGATCGCCTAGGCGATTGGAAGCGGAAGTTGTCCTCCTACCCTCCCTCCCCATAGTCTTCTTGGACACAAGACAGGTCACAGAAGACTACGGGGCCATTCAGGTAATGCAGCGCTACTCACGCATGCGCAGTGGGCACCCGGATGTGAAGCCGCAAGGTGTCACAGCCGGGTGCCCACACTAAAGATGCTGGCGCCTGGAACACAGGACGGCTGGTGAAACGGGCTGCGGGGAGGACTTTTATTTTTTTACAGTGTGAGTGGAACTCCGTTTTAAGTAATAAACTCCCTGCTCTGATCACAGTGGAGCTAACTATATTTAGTTGGTGGGGGCAGTGCTCTGTCCAACTTCATGAGCTAACTGAGGCTCAAACTGAGGGAGGGATGGCTTGAAAGCTACTGATACCAATAACTTATGGGTCATTAGTGTGTGGTTCACCTTAAATTATCTTACAACTTTAACAACCTATGCATTAGGAAAATGTATTTTTTATTTCATTTTGCCATTGTTTGAAAACATGCAATTTTCCTTCAGATAAGATCTCAACTATCTGGGGTGTCTTACAACATTCTGTAAGATGTGTAAAAAATTATTTGCCATTATTTTCATTAACCAGAACAGGAGCACTAACGAAAAACTTGTTTTGCTATGGCTATATGCAGCAGAAAAAGGCTTTTATTCACAGCAGGTTGTCTGTCCTTTTGAACCAGCAGCTGAGCTTGTCTTCCTATGAAGAGAAAATTGCCCTGACGATTGCAAAGCTTTCATCAACACCATAATATGTAACATTAATACATTATTAAAGGGTTACACACAAGCTAGAGTGCAAGACTTTTTAGCTTTGCAAACACTTAACTATACCTTTTTGGCAAACTTTTTATTGTAGCAGTTAAAATTGCAAATAACATTGATAGTATCTCTCTTGTTTTTTATACTGGTTCGGGCATTAAAAGTATCCAATATGGCCCATGAGAATGTTTAAAGTATATGTAAATCCTAATAATGAAGTTCTCCTATTTTCTCCCTTTAAGAGCCCTTTCACACCAGAACGCGTTCCGTGCAAGTTTCCCACAGCGTGTTTAAAATGCACTGCAGTTTCAATCTGCAGCGGATGTCAATGTTAATTTAATGACACCCCAAGTGCAGGTCGCAAACGCAGGGGCTCCTTCTGAAACTGTTGCCTTGCTATTGTGCTGGTCCACTGGTAGTAAGTTGCTGCTAACCTAGAATAAGTATTCAGATCAACCAAGTCAAAATGGGTGTAACTGCACTCAAAATTATATTGAGTGGAAAAATTACCAATAACAACCACAAATGCATTAGAAAAGCCTTTTCTTAACATTCCTCGATGTAATGTGTTGGTATCCATCAGCCACAGGCCACAATGAAATGAAATTATTCAGAATTTAAACTTTTTCTGAATTTCATAATGAACATTTTCCTCCTGCAGCCGCTGAATGCAAGCGGGAGGGAGAGGAGGAGAAGCAAGCTTTCAGCAGTTTCAGAAGGAAAATGGAGAGGATCAAATCCTGTATGTGCTGCCTCTCCAGTCCAAGTGTAAAACAGAATGTGACAGGGAGGCCACACAGACCACCTGAAGCATGGGGGGTGTCGACATGGAGATCCCCGATGCTACACCAGTGGTTGAGGTGAGGGGGTAAAAACACGTTTCAACTATGGGGTTTTACTCCCCCTCCCCCCTATACCGCAAATGTAAATGAGCCCTTACTGTCCTGAACCCCCTATAAGGCTGTTTTTACACTAATGCACTGCAGTTTACCAGCACCGCGGGTACAACGCAGTGCACCTATGGCTTTCCTATTGGTTAGCTGCGCTTTGACAAAGACTATATTGTGTGTATTATATCTTGTGTGTGTGGTGCACTTTCTGAAAGAGCACAAAAACTCCTGTATTCAGCAACTTAAAGTGACTAATGGTTTTGGTCTTGTTATTCCATCCTGCAGTGCCTGTGCATACAGAGCTCTCTAGTAATCTCCCGGATAGCAGCTTTGAAGTGCATTTGGTATCTCTTCACTTGGGAATGGAGCCGGAGCTACAGAGGAAGCATCAGGTTATGCAGTTCCTGCTCCCTTCTCTGCTGTTTGCTTCTTCCACTTCTGATGCTGGCTCTTTGCACTCTGATGCTCTGGAATGGCAGGTTGGCAACCCACAATCTGGGCTCACTGACCTGCTATCCCAGAGCATGAGGTCTCCATGGGCCATGGGCTGATCACTCCGCTATACACAATTAGTAATTTAAAGTGAATAAAAAGCTCTCTAGTAATCCCCTGTATAGTAGCTGTGAAAATAGTGTAAAAATGTACTTTACCACCTTTCATTTACCTTCTTTCATCCCTCATTTACCCATTGGCTGGAATTATTGAATTCTAGGACATCAGCCAATAAAAATTAAAACATTCCAAGCAATCAGGAAAGGAGGGAGGCTGTCACTTTATCCAGGCAGACTGAACACATACATACTGGAAAAAAGACTTGTAAAGATCAATTAGATTTTTACCCTGAGTTTTTACAGCTGCTATCTAGCAAACTAGTACATGAAAGAGAGCAATAAACCATGTACAAAAGCCTCTATGCACAGGTACAGTTAAATGGTATAGCAAAATGAATGGAAATAGTCACATTACAGCAGTAAATTTGGATAAGTTGATGATTCTTGCCTATCAACAAATTCTCCTCCAAATGAACCCCTAAAGTATCCTTATACTTAAAAGCGTTCTTTTAATAAAGCTTTATTTACAGGCTTACTTTTCCTGGTTAAAATGCCCCTTCATGCCAATGTATCTGAAGACATGATCAAATGATCAAAATGATAAAATAAAGGATCAGAGTTCAGACCTACCTGTTCTTTACTTCATCAAAGATTACCTAGAGAGTGGCCATTTCTTTACACATGTGATCATCACTAGAGGGAGCGTGGAGACTCATTTCCTAAAGGAAAGGAAATTACTACAGCCTCTTTACTATTTAAAGCAATGTTAAACCTAAATTAAAAAATGTATTATATTGCAGCTTACCCATCATTAGGTGTGATTGCTGCATTAGTTTTCTTTTCTTAGGCTTTTTTCCCCTCTGTTTTCACCTGGTGCTCTGGCCAGTAACACAGCTCCTATATTAGCGAGACAACACTATGGAGGAATGGGCCAGGACACAGCAGACAGCAGCATTGTCAGTCTGGGGGAAGGAGTGTTAAATATATTAGCAGATTTTAATACAAATAACAAATGGCAGTCAAGCTCAAAGTATCACTTTATAATCAGTCACAGCAAACATTTTTTCCCTTAGGATAAAGGTTTTACATGAATAAATAAAAGCTGATCATTTTAGTCACCCCTGCCAGTGGTAAATGGATGGTCTCATCTATGTAAGCTGATAAATTCTGCTGCTGAAAAACAGCAGAGTTGCTGGCTGAATTAACAGACAAAAATTTAAAAAAGAAAGCCAAAAAACAGGCAACAAATGTAACTATAACATATAAGAATTGGTAAGCTTCAAAATAATAAGGCCCCTTTCACACGGGCATTCCTTATGTCTGTTTTTCATCTGTCTGTTTACATATGAAAAACAGACACCCATGTATTTCTATGGACTAGCGGATGTAAACGGATTATCATCTGTTTGCATCCATTAATGTCCACATCCGTTAACATCCTTTTTTTTGAACGGAAGAAACCCCTATTTTTCTTCCATAAAAAAAAATGGAACGGACGAAAAATGGATAAAAACGGATGTAAACAGACAAAAAATGGATGTACACAGACAAACACAGATGTAAACAGATTTAAACAAATTAAAACAGGCAAAAAATGGATGTAAACTGACAAAAATGGATGTAAACGGATGAAAAACAGATAAAAAAATGGATGAAAAACAGATGTAAACTGATCAAAAACCAACGTAAAACTGATGTGAACTGATGAAAAACTGATGTGAACTGATCCCTTTTTTCCTGGAAAAAATGTGACTGAACTGATGAAAAAATGGAACATCTGTGTGAAAGGGGCTAAATGTTTGCTTTTGGGTTTAATACTGCTTTAAATTGTATCCATCTCAGCTAGACTGTACACCTAGCTTCATGTTTACTTTTGTATATAAAAACACTTTACTTAAAAGGTGGTATCATGCTTTAAATAGGCCCATGAATGTGAGGGTTAGCTTATTGACACAACTTGTTCTTAACAAGACAACTTTGAATTAGATGAATCTGCAATTCTTTTTCAACTTTATCAGACATCTCCCAGAAGACTGCGCTAATGGTCCAGACAAGCATCTTCTTCATTTCCTATTAAAACTGTTTAGAAAACAGCATCTGAAGCTACCATTAAAAAAATAACATTAATTACCATATAGAACATAGTCTGTACTACTGTGTGTCTATTATAAGACACAGGCCTATGGAAGGTGCCTTCAAATCTGACAGTTAGGGTATTTAATCTTTATGAACTGGGCAGGTAAAGGGTCAGTTTGTTCTAATGTTCATAGCAACAGAATATTTTCAAGATTTTTGCTCCTCATTTCTTTTAAAAATGTGCCTGCAACCATGCTTATTGATTAATCAAGAATCATCAATGAATGAGTCCATGAACCATAGTGAATGATGCTCCTGACTGTTGGGGGGCATTGCATGAAGCTTACAAAATGTCATGACACATGTAATAAATTCTTTAAGGAAGGTAAAAGAGAATAGCTAGCCTAAAAAGGGAGGTGGGTCTGAAGGTGAATAGAAAATTGTGGATGCACAAAGGGGTACCATTCATTTGAAGCTACAACCCGCTGATAGATAGGCAGCAGCCTTCTAAAGATATTCCCATTCTCTCGCCCTTTATATTTATTGTCACAGCTTTACTTGCAGGGTTTACCTTACCAGCGAAGATCTGAATAATAGCCTTAGCAGGTCTTGGATGAAGTCTTTACTATTCTTGTGGCTAGGACAAGCCTTAAAGCCATATTGGGTACCCACAGTTTATCTGCGATCTGCCCAGGTTTTCTTGTCAACTGCAGCTTATTGTTTTGGAATGATTATGCCATGGAAATAAAAAAAACTGGGGCCTTGCCCTTTCAACTAGGAACAATCTTTGTATTCTTTATGGGGTGTGAAGTGAGAAAGGTATGTTACACATGGGAGGTTGATTTACCAAAGGCAAATAGACTGTGCACTTTACGGGTCCAATTGCACTCTGCAAATGCATTTGCTCCAGAGCTTAGGAAATGAGCTGAAGCCTCAGTGTATAAAAAGTACCTAATCACATTCAAGGAAAATAAAAAAATATAAAATAATTTTTCTTGATTTGATGATGGAAGTCATCAGAGCTTCACCTCATTTACTAAGCTTTGGAGCAATTGCACTTGCAGAGTGCACAATTTTTTAGTCTTTAGTAAATCAACCGCTCAGTGTTTTTAGTCAATTTGGTAATGACTACACTTTTTGTCGATAGAAAACAGCATGGATCTAGAAACTAATCTGTGACTATACATACCTCCATGTTGCCATTCCATTCCACGTAGCCTTGCCCAATCCCCATCTCATTCAAACATGATTAAAAGCAACACACTACAAATGCAGTTTTTGTATGATGCAATTGGGACCAATACCCGAACACTCTTGAGCACTCCACCTTGGAGTTGAGTGCTGCACCTTCTCACATATCCTGGTATTAAGACCTTTCTGACTTTCTCTTCCTTTTATACAGTATGTTATGGATGTTGCAGTATATTTCTTAATGCTCTTAATGCCTACTTGAATATCTATGCACAAATATGATATTACTTCATGCCAGGGGCGGACTGACCATTTAGAAACTCAGGCACTGACCGTGGTCAGTAGGGGGCCCCATGAGATGCATACAAAACAGGGGGGATTGTGAAAAGAGATTCACAGAAAGGTGGTTACATCATGGACAGAATGTGATACTCAGAATAGTTCCCAAACATTATGCTTTATTACACAATAATTATAAACAATAGAGTAAATACCCTGGTTCACCATCACCTCAGTATGAGATAATACAAAAAGACCTAAAATCACATAAAAGCAACATCAAGACCGGTCTTAATCTTAATGTGCTGCATATGTAATGACAGAAACCTGTCTAGTACATTTGCAGCACCAACACATGGGTTACACCACCAGTAGGGTGTGTGTCAAAAAATTGTACCATCAGATATAATATACTACATAATGCTATGCAATAATGGCTGATAACAGGCACCACATATTATTAGCAAGATTACCCATAACCCAATCAAGGCAATGTGGGTGAAAAATTGAAAAACGTGGGGATACGGATGCTTCTATAGCAACAAAATGATGGCAATGCAGCCCCTATTCAGCGCATGAGTGGGTAGTGAACATATACAAATTCACAGTGGATATGCCCATATATATGGATGCAGAGTCAGTCATGAAAGAATCACTGTTGATATCCTTAGTGAAATAAAGATGATAAAGATGGCAGGGCCCTACTTCAAGGGGTTTCTTCACCGCAACATGCGGGCTATAGACCACCTTAATATAGATGACAGTGTGAAACCTGCTGGGTCCTCCGTCTCTTGTAATGTACAAATGGTGCCTTGCACCTAGATAGTGAATCATATTGTCCCCATCCTGCAATAAATTGATGACAAAAGGACAGTCAATCAATATATATTCCTGCTGACGAAGCCAAGTGAGATACGTCCATCGGCGAAACGCGTTGACGTCATACGTCAGATACGTCACTTCCGGTCATACGCATTGGCACCATACACGCTGACCAGCAGGGAAGTGGCCATATTTGGGAGCCACGAGCTGTGCAAGGCTCCACAGGCACCAAAGAGAGAACGGAGCCTGCCAGTTACAGTCCTGATGGTGGCGGCTGCCCCTGGGACTATGCCTGGTAATCCAGACGGAGGAAATTCTCAGAAAGTATCACCTATGGCTCAGGTGGTGAGTGAACTGTTACACAGCTAGACGAAAAGACATTTTTTCACCACTCTGTACATACATCAGCAAGAATACATATTAAGTGACTGTCCATTTGTCATCAATTTATTACAGGATGGGGACAATATGATTCACTATCCAGGTGCAAGGCACCATTTATATATTACAAGAAACAGAGGACCCAGCAGGCTTCACATTATCATCTTTATGAAGGTGGTCTATAGCCCGCATGTGGCGGTGAAGAATCCCCTTGAAGCAGGTCCCTGCCATCTTTATCATCTTTATTTCACTAAGGATATCAACAGTGATTCTTTCATGACTGACTCTGCATCCATATATATGGGCATATCCACTGTGAATTTGTATATGTTCACCACCCACTCATGCCCTGAATAGGGGCTGCATTGCCATCATTTTGTTGCTATAGGAGCATCCGTATCCCCACGTTTTTCGATTTTTCACCCACATTGCCTTGATTGGGTTATGGGTAATCTTGCTAATAATATGTGGTGCCTGTTATCAGCCATTATTGCATAGCATTATGTAGTATATTATATCTGATGGTACAATTTTTTGACACACACCCTACTGGTGGTGTAACCCATGTGTTGGTGCTGCAAATGTACTAGACAGGTTTCTGTCATTACATATGCAGCACATTAAGATTAAGACCGGTCTTGATGTTGCTTTTATGTGATTTTAGGTCTTTTTGTATTATCTCATACTGAGGTGATGGTGAACCAGGGTATTTACCCTATTGTCTATAATTATTGTGTAATAAAGCATATTTTTTGGGAACTATCCTGAGTATCGCATTCTGTCCATGATGTAACCACTTTTCTGTAAATCTCTTTTCACAATCCCCTCTTTTTGTATGCATGTTTTTTGGTTACTGGGCAGAAACCATATATTGGGTGATACAGAATTTTTATGAACCTCTACCCTCTCTTATTCTTTGGCCCCATGAGATGCCCTTGGTACCTTTTTCATAGGCTTTTTTGAGTTTGGGCAAGGACACGGGGACCCCATGATCCCCTATTGCCTGGGGGCCCCATGAGTTGTCAGTCCGCCCCTGCTTCATGCCTGGAGACATTTCTAGTGGCTGTTTTTTGAGCTGTAAGGTCTTAGTATCCTTTTCTTTTGTTTTTGTTTTTGTCTTTTTTTGTACTGCGGCCACGTAGTGTTAGGTTGTACTGATAAAATAAGAAAAGTTGTATGTAAAATATTCCTTTGAAAAGTATCTGAGTAAAATATGTTTAAAAGGAAATCTTTGCAGCATGAGAAGATTAGATTATGACAGTCAATCTTTCAGCTCCCACAGGTCCTAGGAAAACACTAAAAGAGTTCTCACAAACACTGCCACTTATCCTTTCCTGATTACTCACAGCAACCTAAAGTAGAAGCTTGTTGGAGACTTGAGTGCTAGCAGAAAAACAGGCCAATGGTTGGGATAGTTCAGTGGAACACCTGAAAAAAATCCAAGAAGCAATGTCCATATTCAAAGGAACAACTTTCCTTCACTGGACTCAAAGAGGAAATAAAGGCGCTGTTTCACTTCAAAAGGCAGAATGTAAAGGAAATATCTTCTATGAGTAACTGTCTTCACCCGCTACAGGCACTTTCAGAGATAGATGCTTCTTCTTTTGATAACCCTGCTATGGTAGGCACATTGGTCATGCATCTCACTAAACATGTTACTTTACCAATGAAAATAAATACCAATTCATTCACCAATTCCATCTTCAACTTCAATACATGTCACCCACATAGAAGTACCCATCACCTAACAAAACTCAGACCAAGGTTATTGGTGTCAGACATTGTTCACATATTTAAGTGGTGCACTGGAAAATCAAGTACATGTAGAGTCGACCTCTATCCACCTGAAAAGCAAAACTTTTTAGATCTAGATCTCTGGAGTTAGGGCTAGTTCAGACTAGATGCAGTCCAGTGCATTTTTTTTGTGCATCAAAAATGCATGCACAGTGTGTTCCATGTATTCCAATGGTCCTTGTTCACACTAGCACAGTCAGTTCCAGTCAGTTTCCGATGAAGAAAAAAAAGTAGAAAATGCTGCATTTTTTTCTGCACAGAACCATACTGCAACATAGCAAACTGCATCAAAACTGCACCGGAACAGAGTGTGGTGTGAACTGTAAGCAAAAACATATACGGAATGCATTCGGAGTGCATTTTTGTGGCGTTAACTGTCCCTTAAAGAAAATCCATAGTCAGAAAAACATGTAACCAGCAACTGTTAATATCCTTTAAAAAGGCTTTTTTTTCCTGGCTGCATTTAACTTTGATACTTTCTGAGACACAGACCTAGAGGACGAATGGTGACTACGAAAGTTAGACTGAAGTTAGATCTCATCTGCATATTTGTTCTGGTTGATGGCAGAGTAAGATCAGCAAGACAGCCAGGCAGCTATTATTTTAACAAGACAACAATGGCAGCCTCTATTTTTCCTCACTCTGTGTTTCCTTTGATGCCTTTGTACATTTCACAATTCTAGACTGAGCATAGGCACATTTCCCTTAACTATTATTCTTTTAATTTCAGAGTCAGGTTTGGATGTTATTCAGCCCTTGAGTTACAGAACAAGAATTTAGCCATTTCCCACAAAAGCCCTTTAAGAACCACTTCAATACCGGGCACTTATACCCCCTTCCTGCCCTGGGCAATTTTCAGCTGTCAGCGCTGTTGCACTTTGAATTACAATTGCGCGGTCATGCAACACAGTACCCACATGAAACGTTTATCATTTTTTTCACGCAAATAGAGCTTTCTTTTGGTGGTATTTAATCACCACTGAGTTTTTATTTTTTGCTAAATAAAACAAAAAACACCTGAAACTATTGAAAAAAAAAAAGCACTTTTCTTCGTTTCTGTTATAAAATTTTGCACATAAATAAAATGTCTTCGTAAATTTAGGTCAACATGTATTCTTCTACATTTCTTTGGTGAAAATAATATTAATTGAATTTGTATTTTGTTTTCAAATGTTTCTATTTTGTTTATTTTTTATAAATTTTGTATTTTTTACTATTTTATTTTTCAGCACACTGTGACCAAAGCAATATAATGTTACCATAGTAACATTGAACAACTCTGGGCAAGTGATCAGAATTTTTTTTTTTAACACATTATGATTGCTGATACCTGTGTAGTTCATTGATATTTGCAATCATTGTTACTGAATGAAACTGATTCATTCAGTGCTTTGTTGTGATTAGCTATGATTGGGCAAAGCTGATCACATGATACAGATGGGCTGTGATTGGCCCTGTCTGTATCATGTGACTGCCTTGACCAGTCACAGCTAACAACATAATTGTATGCAATGGATGTCATGACTAGAGATGAGCGAATCGAACTCGGCGAAGTGGAATTCGTTTCGAATATTAGGAAAATTTCGATTTGCGACGAATCCGAAAATTAGCAGACTTCGGATGCACGAATCGAAATTTTTCCTAAAATGGCGGCGACATGTGCGGCGACGGAGCGAGGATGTCTGGGAAGGCGCGCAGACAAGGCGCGCTGACCCATAATGCATTCATTCATGACATGTGATCGCATTAGCCAATCAGCAGCCAGCCAGCCAGCACTGTGTAATGGTCGAGCTATAAATGGCGGCCATTTTAGAATTCTCAATTTGCCTCCAGTCATTCAAGAGAGGCAGAGCAGTCTGTATTGAGGGAGAGAGTTAGGGACACAGAAACGTTACTTAGGGCCAGAGAAACGTTACTTAGGGCCAGAGAAACGTTACTTAGGGCCAGAGAAACGTTACTTAGGGCCACAGAAACGTTACTTAGGGCCACAGAAACGTTACTTAGGGCCACAGAATTGTTACTTAGGGACACAGAAACGTTACTTAGGGCCACAGAAACGTTACTTAGGGCCACAGAAACGTTACTTAGGGCCACAGAATCGTTACTTAGGGCCACAGAAACTTTACTTAGGGCCACAGAATCGTTACTTAGGGCCACAGAAACGTTACTTAGGGCCACAGAAACGTTACTTAGGGCCACAGAAACGTTACTTAGGGCCACAGAATCGTTACTTAGGGCCACAGAAACGTTACTTAGGGCCACAGAAACGTTACTTAGGGCCACAGAATCGTTACTTAGGGCCACAGAAATGTTACTTAGGGCCACAGAAACGTTACTTAGGGCCACAGAATTGTTACTGAGGGACACAGAATTGTTACTCAGGGACAGACACAGAATTGTTACTCAGGGACAGACACAGAATTGTTACTCAGGGACAGACACAGAATTGTTACTCAGGGACAGACACAGAATTGTTACTGAGGGACACAGAATTGTTACTGAGGGACACAGAATTGTTACTGAGGGGCACAGAATTGTTACTCAGGGACAGACACAGAATTGTTACTGAGGGACACAGAATTGTTACTGAGAGACACAGAATTGTTACTCAGGGACAGACACAGAATTGTTACTCAGGGACAGACACAGAATTGTTACTCAGGGACAGACACAGAATTGTTACTCAGGGACAGACACAGAATTGTTACTGAGGGACACAGAATTGTTACTGAGGGACACAGAATTGTTACTCAGGGACACAGAATTGTTACTCAGGGACAGACACAGAATTGTTACTCAGGGACAGACACAGAATTGTTACTGAGGGACACAGAATTGTTACTCAGGGACACAGAATTGTTACTCAGGGACACAGAACTGTTACTCAGGGACACAGAATTGTTACTCAGGGACACAGAATTGTTACTCAGGGACAGACACAGAATTGTTACTGAGGGACACAGAATTGTTACTGAGGGACACAGAATTGTTACTGAGGGACACAGAATTGTTACTGAGGGACAGACACAGAATTGTTACTGAGGGACACAGAATTGTTACTGAGGGACACAGAATTGTTACTGAGGGACACAGAATTGTCACTCAGGGACACAGAATTGTTACTGAGGGACACAGAATTGTTACTGAGGGACACAGAATTGTTACTCAGGGACACAGAATTGTTACTGAGGGACACAGAATTGTTACTGAGGGACACAGAATTGTTACTGAGGGACACAGAATTGTTACTCAGGGACAGACACAGAATTGTTACTCAGGGACAGACACAGAATTGTTACTGAGGGACACAGAATTGTTACTGAGGGACACAGAATTGTTATTCAGGGACAGACACAGAATTGTTACTCAGGGACACAGAATTGTTACTCAGGGACACAGAACTGTTACTCAGGGACACAGAATTGTTACTCAGGGACACAGAATTGTTACTGAGGGACACAGAATTGTTACTGAGAGACACAGAATTGTTACTCAGGGACAGACACAGAATTGTTACTCAGGGACACAGAATTGTTACTGAGGGACACAGAATTGTTACTCAGGGACACAGAATTGTTACTCAGGGACAGACACAGAATTGTTACTGAGGGACACAGAATTGTTACTGAGGGACACAGAATTGTTACTGAGGGGCACATAATTGTTACTCAGGGACAGACACAGAATTGTTACTGAGGGACACAGAATTGTTACTGAGAGACACAGAATTGTTACTCAGGGACAGACACAGAATTGTTACTCAGGGACAGACACAGAATTGTTACTCAGGGACAGACACAGAATTGTTACTCAGGGACAGACACAGAATTGTTACTGAGGGACACAGAATTGTTACTGAGGGACACAGAATTGTTACTCAGGGACACAGAATTGTTACTCAGGGACACAGAATTGTTACTCAGGGACAGACACAGAATTGTTACTGAGGGACACAGAATTGTTACTCAGGGACACAGAATTGTTACTCAGGGACACAGAACTGTTACTCAGGGACACAGAATTGTTACTCAGGGACACAGAATTGTTACTCAGGGACAGAAACAGAATTGTTACTGAGGGACACAGAATTGTTACTGAGGGACACAGAATTGTTACTGAGGGACACAGAATTGTTACTGAGGGACAGACACAGAATTGTTACTGAGGGACACAGAATTGTTACTGAGGGACACAGAATCGTTACTCAGGGACACAGAATTGTCACTCAGGGACACAGAATTGTTACTGAGGGACACAGAATTGTTACTGAGGGACACAGAATTGTTGCTCAGGGACACAGAATTGTTACTGAGGGACACAGAATTGTTACTGAGGGACACAGAATTGTTACTCAGGGACAGACACAGAATTGTTACTCAGGGACACAGAATTGTTACTGAGGGACACAGAATTGTTACTCAGGGACACAGAATTGTTACTCAGGGACACAGAACTGTTACTCAGGGACACAGAATTGTTACTCAGGGACAGACACAGAATTGTTACTCAGGGACAGACACAGAATTGTTACTCAGGGACACAGAATTGTTACTCAGGGACAGACACAGAATTGTTACTCAGGGACAGACACAGAATTGTTACTGAGGGACACAGAATTGTTACTGAGGGACACAGAAGTGTTACTGAGGGACACAGAATTGTTACTCAGGGACACAGAATTGTTACTCAGGGACAGACACAGAATTGTTACTCAGGGACACAGAATTGTTACTCAGGGACACATAATCGTTGAATTAAAGAGTATGTCAGACAACATGCAGAGGAGTGGCAGAGGAGGCAATGTTTTAGGAGCGAGCAGACGTGGCACCAGAGGAAGGGGTTGAGGCAGCACTAGTCGCATCCAGAGGCCATTGCTCCCGGTGTCATCCAGCGGTCGTGTCTCCACCGACAACCCTGCCGTCATCGATTGGTTGGCTCGGTCGTCTTCCTCTTCCCAGGTCACCTCTGACACCTACAGCCAACGGTCGGTGGGTACGTCAGACACAACCGTTAGTTGGCATGGCCCGGGAGCAAGCCCACTGAAATCACGTGTCCTCGACCTGCCCCTGTCCTTTGGTGTTCCCTCACCAAGCGAAGTATCGCATGCTGTGGGCTCAGCCCCACTGTACAGTGAGGAAGAGCTAACAGAGGGCGGTCAGGAACGGGGGGAGACATCCGCCCTTTCAGCAGCCAGGCGAAGAAGTAGTGGCGAGGAGAGTGGCTCGGTAGCCGGTCTAGAGACAGGTCTGTCTCCTGACCCACACGCAGCCAAGGGGGCTAGTAGTGAGGCGGAGACCCTAATTGATGATGATGAGGCTGATCGCACTTGGCAGCCTCGTCGTCATCAGGCTATTGCTTCCGCATCATCAGGAGAAGAGGGTGGCAGCTTGGCAGCGAGCAAAACAGTCGGTGGGTTGCCCAGGAGGCAGTAGGGTCGCAGCAGTGTCAGTGGAGCCAAACGGCCACGGAGTAGAGCACCAGCTCCACTGCAGCCTACCACCACGGCCAGTAGTGGTGCCGGTGTGCACGGAGGAAGCAGCAGTCAGCCAGTGAGGAGTATCGGGGGCAAAGTTTCCTACTCGGCGGTGTGGCAATTTTTTGTCAAGCCGCCCGAGGAAGTAAACGTAGCCGTATGTCGACTATGTGGCCAGAAAGTCAAGCGTGGCCAGGGGGCCCATGTTGGGACTACAGCGTTGCGGCAGCATATGCAGCGTCGCCATTTGGTGGCCTGGGAAAACCGTGATAAAGATACGGCGGTTCTGCCTGCCCCAGCCCCCGCTCCATCACCCGCTCCATTACTTGCTCCGTCACCCGAAGTCAATCGCCCTCTATCAGCCAGTCAAGGCTCCAACACCTCTGCTGAGGGGAGTTGTCGCTCGTTGGCATCTTCCGCTCGTTCAGATGCTCCTTCTCCTGCTACTCCTCTTCACGGATTCCGTCAGCAGTCTTTCTTGGAATCCGTTTCCAAGAGACAACAGTTTGCGAGCACGCACCCGACAGTGCAAAATCTGAACGTCCTCCTGTCCAAGTTGCTGGTGCTGCAGTCCCTCCCTTTCCAAGTGGTGGACTCAGCACCTTTCCGAGAAATGATGGCTTGTGCCGCGCCGCGGTGGAGAGTGCCAAGCCGTCATTTCTTCGCCAAAAAGGCAGTGCCAGCCCTGCATTCACATGTAGAAGAGATGGTGGGCCAGTCTTTGAGCATGTCGGTCTCTGCCAAAGTGCACGGCAGCGCCGACGTGTGGAGCTGTAACTACGGTCAGGGACAGTACATGTCATTTACGGCCCACTGGGTGAACGTGGTGCCGTCACAGCCGCACCAGCAACTTGGACAGGTCACGCCGCTTTTGCCTCCACGTTTGCACGTCCTTGGTCCACAAAAGATGTCCGCCTCTACCACCTCTTCTTCCGCCGTGTCCTCAGCCGCCACCCCCGTGCCAAGTCCCATTACCCGACCGGCATATCACATGTGCAGGGCGCAACGGTGTCACGCTGTGCTGCACCTGGTATGCCTTGGCAAACGTAGTCACACAGGGGAGGAACTTCTGAGTGTAATGAACAGAGAAATCGACAGATGGCTGTCTCCGCGCAAACTGAAAATCGGAACCATGTTGACCGACAACGGAAAGAACATGGTGTCTGCTCTGCGTCAAGGAAGGTTGTGCCATGAGCCATGCATGGCTCACGTGTTCAATCTGGTTGTCAAGTGGTTCCTAAAATCCACCATCCCACTGCAAGACATCCTTAAAATGTCACGTAAACTTTGCATGCATTTCAGCCATTCCTACACCGCAAAGCACACCCTCCTTGAGCTGCAGCGGCAGAACGGAATTCCACAGCATCGCCTGATCTGCGACGTTGCAACAAGGTGGAATTCAACCCTACACATGTTAGACCGCCTTTACGAACAGCGAAAGGCCATCACCGATTTCCTGATGTTACAAGCGGATAAAGGTACTCCCCTGTGTAACTTAGATGTCAGCCATTGGCAGCTCATGCGTGACACCTGCCGCTTGCTCAGGCCCTTTGAGGAGGCCACGCTATTCGTGAGTCGGCAGGACTATGGGATGAACGACGTCATTCCTCTGTTGCACGTCCTGGATCAAATGCTGTTAACAATGGCTGGTCAGGGTGCGGTAGACGTGGCGCACAGATCTCAACGCCACATGACCCCTGTGGGGGCAGGACAGGAAGAAGAGGAGGAGGTAGAGGAGGACATTGGTGCTCAGGAATTATTGAGTGAAATGGGTGGTTTTTCCACTCAGCGGACAGGAGTGGAGGAGCAGGAGCATCTGGTAGAGGAGGAGGAGGAGGAGACAGAGGACCCAGACGCACCGTGGCAGTATGCTGTGGAGATGGAGGCAGGGAGTCCCTCGCATTCCTTGGCACAAATGGCCCATAGCATGCTCGGTTGCTTGCGTAGCGACAGCCGAATAATAACCATCAGACAGAGGGATGACTTTTGGCTGTCCACCTTGTTGGACCCTCGCTACCGTTCAAAAATGGTGGCCTTTTTCACACCTGCTGAGAGGGAGGCCAAAATAACGTACTATAAAAACCACCTATGTAGTCAGTTGGTCTCTGCCTTTCTGCGCCAATGTCCATCCTCAGACACTGTGGGCCCTGTGCGCTCGCGTTCCGCTGCCATGGCAGCAGGGGAGGGGTGGGGTGGTAGGAGCAGTGTCAGCTCCACCAGCAGCGGCTGCCTCAGTCTGCAGTCGATGATGAGTAGCTTTCTTCACCAGCGCAGTGAGGAAACTACTAACCAGCCGCAGCAGCAGCATCAGGTGGACCTGGAGCAGGACCTCAAACAACAGGCTTGGGCCTACTTGGACAGCACCCTGCCAACCGAGGTAGACAATCCCCTTGACTACTGGGCAACAAAACTTGACCTTTGGCCCCAACTAGCTGAATTTCCCCTTGAAAGGCTGTCATGCCCGGCCAGTAGCGTGGCATTGGAGCGCGTGTTTAGTGCGGCAGGAGGTATTGTAACTCCGCGGAGGACACGACTGTCCACCCAAAGTGTGGAGAGACTCACGTTTGTGAAAATGAATCAGGCGTGGATTAGTCTGGATTTCAAACCACCAGTTCCTGACACAACTGACTAAATCCGCCATGAATCATGCCCCAAACATGTGCCACTTTCAGGTCTCCTCACACTGCTGGTGTGTTCCATTTTTTGTCATAGGGTGCTGGCAGATTACGGGCCTCTCATTGCTGCTGCCAGGCCCGTAATCTGCCATGGGCCCCTGTACCGCCTCCTCATGCTGCTGCCAGGTCCAGAGTCTCTCATGGGTCCCTGTACGGCCTCCCATTGCTGCTGTCTCCATCGCCACACTCTGCCATGTGCCACTTTCAGGTCTCCTCACACTGCTGGTGTGTTACATTTTTTGTCATAGGGTGCTGGCAGATTACGGGCCTCTCATTGCTGCTGCCAGGCCCGTAATCTGCCATGGGCCCCTGTACCGCCTCCTCATGCTGCTGCCAGGTCCAGAGTCTCTCATGGGTCCCTGTACGGCCTCCCATTGCTGCTGTCTCCATCGCCACACTCTGCCATGTGCCACTTTCAGATCTCCTCACACTGCTGGTGTGTTACATTTTTTGTCATAGGGTGCTGGCAGATTACGGGCCTCTCATTGCTGCTGCCAGGCCCGTAATCTGCCATGGGCCCCTGTACCGCCTCCTCATGCTGCTGCCAGGTCCAGAGTCTCTCATGGGTCCCTGTACGGCCTCCCATTGCTGCTGTCTCCATCGCCACACTCTGCCATGTGCCACTTTCAGGTCTCCTCACACTGCTGGTGTGTTACATTTTTTGTCATAGGGTGCTGGCAGATTACGGGCCTCTCATTGCTGCTGCCAGGCCCGTAATCTGCCATGGGCCCCTGTACCGCCTCCTCATGCTGCTGCAAGGTCCAGAGTCTCTCATGGGTCCCTGTACGGCCTCCCATTGCTGCTGTCTCCATCGCCACACTCTGCCATGTGCCACTTTCAGATCTCCTCACACTGCTGGTGTGTTACATTTTTTGTCATAGGGTGCTGGCAGATTACGGGCCTCTCATTGCTGCTGCCAGGCCCGTAATCTGCCATGGGCCCCTGTACCGCCTCCTCATGCTGCTGCCAGGTCCAGAGTCTCTCATGGGTCCCTGTACGGCCTCCCATTGCTGCTGTCTCCATCGCCACACTCTGCCATGTGCCACTTTCAGGTCTCCTCACACTGCTGGTGTGTTACATTTTTTGTCATAGGGTGCTGGCAGATTACGGGCCTCTCATTGCTGCTGCCAGGCCCGTAATCTGCCATGGGCCCCCGTACCGACTCCTCATGCTGTGACGTTGCAACAAGGTGGAATTCAACCCTACATATGTTAGACCGCCTTTACGAACAGCGAAAGGCCATCACAGATTTCCTGATGTTACAAGCGGATAAAGGTACTCCCTGTGTAACTTAGATGTCAGCCATTGGCAGCTCATGCGTGACACCTGCCGCTTGCTCAGGCCCTTTGAGGAGGCCACGCTATTCGTGAGTCGGCAGGACTATGGGATGAACGACGTCATTCCTCTGTTGCACGTCCTGGAACAAATGCTGCTAACAATGGCTGGTCAGGGTGCGGTAGACGTGGCGCACAGATCTCAACGCCACATGACCCCTGTGGGGGCAGGACAGGAAGAAGAGGAGGAGGTAGAGGAGGACATTGGTGCTCAGGAATTATTGAGTGAAATGGGTGGTTTTTCCACTCAGCAGACAGGAGTGGAGGAGCAGGAGCATCTGGTAGAGGAGGAGGAGGAGACAGAGGACCCAGACGCACCGTGGCAGTATGCTGTGGAGATGGAGGCAGGGAGTCCCTCGCATTCCTTGGCACAAATGGCCCATAGCATGCTCGGTTGCTTGCGTAGCGACAGCCGAATAATAACCATCAGACAGAGGGATGACTTTTGGCTGTCCACCTTGTTGGACCCTCGCTACCGTTCAAAAATGGTGGCCTTTTTCACACCTGCTGAGAGGGAGGCCAAAATAAAGTACTATAAAAACCACCTATGTAGTCAGCTGGTCTCTGCCTTTCTGCGCCAACGTCCATCCTCAGACACTGTGGGCCCTGTGCGCTCGCGTTCCGCTGCCATGGCAGCAGGGGAGGGGTGGGGTGGTAGGAGCTGTGGCAGCTCCACCAGCAGCGGCTGCCTCAGTCTGCAGTCAATGATGAGTAGCTTTCTTCACCAGCGCAGTGAGGAAACTACTAACCAGCCGCAGCAGCAGCAGCATCAGGTGGACCTGGAGCAGGACCTCAAACAACAGGCTTGGGCCTACTTGGACAGCACCCTGCCAAACGAGGTAGACAATCCCCTTGACTACTGGGCAACGAAACTTGACCTTTGGCCACAACTAGCTGAATTTGCCCTTGAAAGGCTGTCATGCCCGGCCAGTAGCGTGGCATCGGAGCGTGTGTTTAGTGCGGCAGGAGGTATTGTAACTCCGCGGAGGACACGACTGTCCACCCAAAGTGTGGAGAGACTCACGTTTGTGAAAATGAATCAGGCGTGGATTAGTCTGGATTTCAAACCACCAGTTCCTGACACAACTGACTAAATCTGCCATGAATCATGCCCCAAACATGTGCCACTTTCAGGTCTCCTCACACTACTGGTGGGTTCCATTTTGTCATAGGGTGCTGGCAGATTACGGGCCTCCCATTGCTGCTGCCAGGCCCGTAATCTGCCATGGGCCCCTGTACCGCCTCCTCATGCTGCTGCCAGGTCCAGAGTCTCTCATGGGTCCCTGTACGGCCTCCCATTGCTGCTGTCTCCATCGCCACACTCTGCCATGTGCCACTTTCAGGTCTCCTCACACTGCTGGTGTGTTCCATTTTGTCATAGGGTGCTGGCAGATTACGGGCCTCCCATTGCTGCTGCCAGGCCCGTAATCTGCCATGGGCCCCTGTACCGCCTCCTAATGCTGCTGCCAGGTCCAGAGTGTGTCATGGGTCCCTGTACGGCCTCCCATTGCTGCTGTCTCCATCGCCACACTCTGCCATGTGCCACTTTCAGGTCTCCTTACACTGCTGGTGGGTTCCATTTTTGTCATAGGGTGCTGTATGGCCTCCCATTGCTGCTACCTCCACCGCCGCACTGTGGCTCCACACTCTGGTTTTGGCCCCGTGACTGCCCAAATGAGTGAAGTGTGCGGTGATTCTAAGATCGACGGCACTCATCTGCATGTCATACTGACTGACAGTATTATTTCTCTTCCCCAGCAGACTCCAAGGGCATTTAAATTAAAGGTACAGTGTTCTGCACTAATATAAAGGCTCTCTGAAGCCTAGAAACACCCTTTTATAAGTTAAAATCGCAGCGAATATATTCGCATCGAATTTATTCCTCGAATTCGCCGAATCAGCCGAATCGAATTTTTGAATACTTCGCTCATCTTTAGTCATGACAAGAAGCCATCCATTGTATACAATTGAAATGTGATCTGCTGTGATTGGTCACAGCGGTCACATGACACTGGCAATGGGCCAATGTAGTGATATGTCATTGGCTGTGTCCCGTGGACACAGTCGGTGCTAGATCGCTCTGCTGCTTGGCCCCGCAGCCAAGCGAGTGGCTCGTTTTGACAGGACATCATATGATGCCCAGTCACAACAGCAAGTGTCCCGCCCAGCCGCCAATCTGCTATAGGCTGGGCGGAAAGGTGTTAAAGTAGACCTAGCAGCAGGTATATTTTTTCAAGTGCATAAAGAGATAATCTGTCACAGAGATCACAGTACTCACCCTGACAATATCTTCATCTGCTTTCCTGTCCAAAAGTGTCATTTTTGTTCAGAAATACTCCAAAGAGAGTATCAGTTTACTGGACTGAGAAGATTGCTCAGAGATGACACCATCATAGAAATCCAATGTAGCAGTCTGATCAGTCTGCCTGCAGCAGACTGATGACTTCATCTAAGCCTCGGCAAAATCACACGACTGGAGCTCAAGAACTGCTTTTTAAATTATAAAAATACACCATTTTTAATTATACTGTTGCTGTATATTGTAGCATGTTAGAAGTGTATTCATGAAGACTTATATAGTTGCCACTTTAATAATGGTCAGCATTTCAAGGAAATTAAAAGCTAACCTTTCCTCACTTTCATCCTTTCTTTATTGTTTGTAATACACCGCGTGTAAACATCTGCTGAAAAAGTAAAGTTTTTGCCATGCATCAAAATAAGCATTTTCTTCCTGGCAGATTGTTTTATGGGTGACATCACAAAATATTTTTACCCCATTGCCTGGTGCAAACCTAGCTTTAGGATCCATGGTGCCAAATCCAGAATTTTACTATAGCATTAGGTGGCTGGTTCACGAGATCAGCTTGTTTGCATTACCAGCTCTCCATTTTTAGAAACTATAGACATATTTTCCATTTACAAAGGTGTCTTTTGATAATCATTGTAGCCTTAGACAAAAAATACTTTATGTCCTCTACATCGCAATAACCTAAGTAAACACATACATATATTTCTATTTTTTTATGATTCATTTCCCTTTATCTGCTCTGAGAAACTGACTCGTGGGATACATTTAAGCATAGCATAAAATGCTGTGAAAGGTATTAAAAAAAACAGCTATTCGAAGGGAAGATATCATTTTGGAGGATTACTGTAATATGCCATATGTTTTTGGTGACGTTAGTTATTCCAGAGACAGTTTCAAAATCTGCAAAAGTCCAAAAGCCATTAAAAATACTCATTAGTGTTCCACAACACCAGTTGCTGCGCTGTTTAACTGCAGGTGATGAGAGATGGTAATTGGGTGTTTGTATGAGGACTACTTTTGCCATTATGCTCGTTTATGCAGAAAGTAAGCTCAATATGTTTTACATGAAAAAAATATATATACTGTATATATATTTATTTGTGGTGGGTGGTGTGGTAAAAAGACAGGACCACATAATGCTAAATTCTTTGTGGAGTGCAACTCACAAAGACACAACAAGGGACAGTAAAGGTGGCCAAGATTGGCATACCCTGTTTTCGTATTGGATGGTGTGCTTTACACAATACATAGAACTGGTTCATGTTCCCACAAAAGGGCATGCTTTAAAATATGTAAAACATACTAACAGCTTGCATTTTCAGACTCTTAAAGTGCATGTAGATGCAAACCATAGTTTTTCATTTTGGATAGAATGGGGTAGGGTTATAGTCTCTGTTTTTATTGCTGTCTGTGTCTCAGATGGGGATATTCACCCCTCTAGTTGTGCTGTTGACCATTATTATTGAGACAGAAAGTGTGGGGAAGCCAGAGTCAGAGTGATAGTAAATCACACAATTAGGATAAATGTTACCGTACAAAGTTCTAATGAGAATTACCTTCACTTTGGGGCAATTATCTCTCATTTCTTGCAGTCTCTATAGCAGGTCAGGATTCACAAAAAATACCCTGGCAGTGGTTTTGCCCATGTCCTACTCTATCCAAAACAAAAAAAAGTTCTCTCCGTACATACACTTTAGCCTTACTGAACTCTGACTCTGTGTGAGTTTACTTATTCTGATTCAATTGGTTTTCCCAACCAGGTGAAATATCACGAGGCCTCCCATCTAACTATAGTGGTTGATTGGTATATTCAAAAGGATAAGAAACCATGGGTTTCATTGACTAGCCTTTGACAGGACTCCCCTGGCTCTCCAATGGGTCTGTCCCAACATCCATCAAACAAAATCCACTTATAGGGGCCATCCTAAAGAAAACCAGGTCAATCATTAGATGTACCAATTTATCACCGTGCCCTAGTCCTTTGATTCCAAAACTAGGAGTGACAGATTTTCAGTATACCAGACATGACCCTTAATTTAATGTCCTTATCCAACAGGAGATCTGCCAGTTATTACATTTCTCCCTCAACAACTGTTCCAAGGCAAATTGAGAGATAGATGTCAATTTTTCAAACAAGCTGGACTTCCTATTACATGCCCAACTGTGTCATACCTTTGCTATCCAGGAGCAGAATACAACTCGTTGATGAAGCCATCCTCATTTGGACAAATTTGCATTGAAGATGAGCCAGTACTACATTCTTAGTCACACCTATATACTTTGTTGATAGACCTAGGGGCTCCACAGGAATTCTCTTTCTACAATGTTGGGAAAAAGATCTAAATATAATTTTTTCCCAGTAACAGACCGGATTGTACTTTTTGTTCAATAGCCTCTATAGCAGGTATCAAGAAGGGGGTTACAAACTCCTCACAAGTACAGAGCCCCTGCAGTACTGCACCTCATATTCCCACAGATCTCTAGTAATTGTTGGTGCTGTCTGGCATCCACAAGTACCTTGCTGCATATTTTTTGGGAATGTCCTAAACTCAGCGATTTTTGGGATTTGGTTGAACAAACAAAACCATCACAGGTGTGTCAGTTGAAAGAAACCCAGTAGCATTTCTTCTACATGATATCTCTCTATCCAACAAAAAGTACAAACATTGCCTACTAAAACACCTCCTTACTGCATGTAATGCCTGCATCTCATTACTGTGAAAAAATCTGTACCTCCAACTAAGTCACACTGGCTTGCCAGAACCACAGAAATCCAACAAAAGGAATAACTTTCTATGGCTATGACACCATACCCACTTCTATAAGGAACAGACTCCTTTGGCCTCCCAACAACAAACTGTCCGTAATTCACTTTCTTCAATGCCTGTCAAGTATATAGATATTTCTTAGGTTAGTCACCATGGGTGTTAGGAGGTGGGAATGTGCATTTTTTATTTTAGTTAGGTTTATCCTGGAATTTTACTTTAACTCTTTGCTTGCTGGCTTGGGTGGTCCACGGACATGTGCTCCTTAGCATGGGGCTCACCAGAGTTTCAATGGTTGCTGAGCAGAAACCTCCAAACATTGCCCATCTTTGGCACCTTGTGAGCAACCAAGGCTGTCCTAACCAGAATCTGGGCTCTCCAATTGAAGCCCACTGTCTCTTGCTGTGAGCTTTGGCTCTGATAATTCTTCCAGGTACAAGTCCATGTCCAAGAGCAGTCCCCCATTAATACAGAATAAACAAAGTCCACATCAGACTCCTTAAAAAGATGTTTGACTTTATGGGATAAGGGCAAGTAAACAGACATGCAGGATAATGGTGGCCCCATACTTAAACAAGTTACAACAGTTCCTGTAATACAAAGAAAGTATGGTAGAGAGAGAGAGAAACCCGTGTCCTGTTGGTGGATAGAACATAGTCTCAGCATTCCTCCTAAGGAAGAATGCAATCAGTCTTATCGCATCAGGTGGGAGAAGTCTTTGCTCTTCTGAAAAGTGAAGCCCACAAAGAAAGACTCCAGGCTACATCATTCATGGGCATCCAATACTGCGTTTCAGCCTTGTCACTTGTGCACAGAGATTTCTCCAGATTACAGAAGTAATTGAGGGTTTGTTTAAAGCAGAACCCTGGGCAAAAATGTTTTTCCATCTCCTTTCTGCTGATCTCCTGCCTTCACTGAATATTTCCTCCATCTTCTGGTTTACTCAGTAGATGTTCTGAAATAAGTTGATGATTTTCAATTAAAACTGTTAATCCCTTGTGGTTTCCCATTTGTGAGACCAGTGGCTGCTATCCCTCCTATTCCCCCAGCCACTAGTCTTGGCACATCTCTTCTGTAGTTCTTCCTCCAGGAAGCAGTGATGTATTCCCTCCCTGCTCACTGTAGTGGGTGGAGCCAGACTCCTACTCTGTACCTCCCACCCAGGTAGTGTTCTAAGAATGGCAGCTCAGGACACTCAGGGTCTGTCCCGCCTCCCATAGTTTCAGCTAGGAGTCTCTGCACCTCCTCCACTAGTAACAGTGTATATGCTATACATACTGTACAGATATGTTGGCAGGCGAAAAAAGTGTTATCGTCATTTCGCTGATAAGAAAAAAGGTGCCAACAATGGCCCCCGCAAACATGATTTTTACCCAGGATTTTACCTGCTATCTTGCTGCATTTTTTACTGTGATTTTGCCATGATTTTACTCATGATTTTACCTGTAACTTTGCAGCGATTTTACCCACAATTTTGCTGCGATTTTACCTACCATTTTACAAAGTTTAGGGTGCGTTTTTCATAGGTCATATAACTCAAAAAAATGCATCAAAACTGCAGCACGTGTGTGTGTGTGTTTTTGATGAATTTTTTGCTGTATTTTCAATGCATTTCAGGTATGTTCATACCAATGCAGTTTGTGTTTTGTCTGTTTTGCAGTGCTTTTTGCAGTGCATTCTTTGCATGTGCATTTTTTATGCATTTTTGATGCTTTTTGCATTTTTTTTTTGGTCAACTTGTTCCTGGCCAGATTAAAAATGCAAAACGAATCAAAAATGCAACACGTGTGTGTTTATGGTGCATTTTTTGCGGAGTTTTCAATGTAATTCAGGCCTGGTTCACACCAATGCAGTTTACATTTTGTCCATTTTGCAGTGCATTTTTACACGTGTGTTTTTTATGCATTTTGTGATGTTTTGCATTTTTTTATGGTTTTTTTGGCCAAAATGCATCAAAAATGTAACACATGTCTGTTTTTGAAGCGTTTTTGCTGCATTTTCAATGCCTTTCAGGCCTGGTTCACACCAATGCAGTTTGTGTTTTGCTCATTTTGCTGTGATTCTTGAATTTTTGCATGCATGTTTTTGATGCTTTTGATAAGTTTTTAATGGGGGATTTTTTAGCCAGTTTGTAGCGTTCTTGGTGCGTTTTGCATTTTTAAAAACAATTACTTTTTTTTTACCAGCTGGGCAGATTAAAAAAAAAGATGCATCAAAAATGCAACACGTGTTTTTGCTGCATTTTCAATGCATTTCAGACTTGTTTCACACCAATGCAGTTTGAGTTTTGTCTGCTTTGCAGTGCTTTTTTGCAGTGTGTTTTGCATTTTTGTACACGCATTTTTGACGCTTTTTTATGTGTTTTGCATTTTTTTTATGTTTTTTTTTTGGCCACCTTGTTTCTGGGTAGATTAAATATGCAAAACGCATCAAAAACGTAACACTTGTGTGTTTTTGATGCATTTCTGCTGCATTTTTTTAAAGCACTTCAGGCCTGGTTCAGGAAAACGCAAAAACCAATACAGTTTGCGTTTTTTCTGTTTTGCATTTTTGCATGCGCATTTTTTAATGCATTTTGCTGGGGGGTTTTTGGCCAACTTGTTGCTGAGCAGATTAAAAATGCAGATTAGGGCTCCAACCGAACTAGGGCGTTTCAAATCACCATTGAAATCGCCACGATTCTGGGCACAATTTGAAAATACTCTGTGAAAATGTGAGAATGCACTATTGCATGTTCAGACGCCAATCATTTTAAAGGCATCTGAAAATGTGTTTTTGCCAAGATCACGGCACGTTTTTCCACGTGCAAACACCTCGATCGTGCAAACAAAATTGCGTAACGCCCCAAAATGGTTGGAAACTTTTTTGGGCATTGCGCTTCCCCATGATTTTGTTTGTGCGATCGTGGCATTTTTGTCATGGACAAAAAAACACCATGATTGCGGCAATAAAGCCCTGAGTTTTCAGGTGCCATTGAAATGAACGGCACCTGAACATGCGATTGCGCGTTTTTACATTTTCACAGTGAGCTTTCAAATCGCGGGCAGAATTGCACCGATTCTGTCCTTGATTTGAAATGCCCTACTGTGAATGGAGCATTATTTCTCGGTGCTTTGTTTCTGTTCTGTTGTGGCCGGGGATGTGATCACAAGGAAGCATACAAGCGGCTGTTATAAAAATAGGAAGAAAAATTCTAATTAATTTCAGTAGACAACAGTGGATAAATGATCTTATTGTGGGCATGTGGCCATATTTATTCTGGGATTAACAACAGAACGTCGGGGAAATTAGTTCCTATTCTGTTTTGACTGGAGGGCGAGTGATCACATGTGAGAACAGCAATGGTGGCTGGGGAATGTGTGGCCGTGTTTTCTGTTGAAGTGGGCGAGTACACATTCAACATGCACAAGCCTAGTGTACCTGCCCACATGTAATGCAATTCCCAAAGGTTGATGGGAAGTGTAGTTTCTTGAGAGGAGAGGATGTAATCCTTGCTGTTACACCTCCTCCTTGGCAGATCAGATGCTGTTATCTTTTGAATTACAGAGATGACTTCCTGAAAATTCAATTAGACTTTTCTCTTCAATGGTAAGGAATGTCACAAATGTATTAACTGTTTAGTGTTTTGTGTAGGGTGGTGTACTAATGGGTAATTTTTTTGCCTATCCCAGAGTTCTTCTTTAAAGATCACCTACTGCTTGTTAAGAATATGAAAATGCATAAAAGTGGTTGTAAACTTCTAACAAGAAATATGAACAAAGCATATCTGTCAGGGTCCTGTCCACAGCAAGAGTTCTGGCGTTTCTGCCAATACTTTACATGGCCGCAGAAGGACAAATCAGCCACAGTCTGGTGCCAGACGGCCTTTATAAGGAGACTCATCACTTCCTCTGATTGCTGGATGATCTCTAGCTCCCTGTGGTTTGTTCCTGTTTCCTGTGACTTCCTGATTTCGACCCGGCTTGTACTTGGACCTGTCTGCTCTACTGACCCCCTGATCTGACCTCGGCTTGGCTAAAGGATACTCTCTCTCTCGCTCCTCCGTGTATGACCTCGGCTATCCCACCTGACCACGTCTGTTCTGTTCCCCACCCGGTACCTGACCTTGGCTCGAACTGACTAACCAGCAAACATCCAGATCCCGGAAGGCTTGCATACCACGCCCAGGCACCTCCTGTCTGCAGACCTATCTCCGTGCACCAGCTGTGCTCCTGAGTGGACCACCAACCAGCACTCCTACAGGCGACCTGTGCAACTTTGGGCCTGACTCCCGCTGTCCCACTCTCAGGGGAGTCCGGAACTTAGCCGCAAGGGAAGCCCTCTTTCTATTGGCCTCCATCACCAGGTGCGTGATGATATCTCTCTACAGTCACTACTTCTCAATCCAGAGCATTAAGTGTAATTTCTATCTGTGCTCTAATTTGTCTGCTATCAGCATGAGTCACTTCTGACAGGTTTTCATGACACCAAGAGAAAAAAGGTGATAGGGAGGGAACTCCATCACACAGCCTGTGATTGACAGGTTCAGCTCTCTTCCTGTGTGCTGTGTGGCAGGGGGTGTGTTTCCTCCCTCTATTCAGCTCTCAGTGAGCTCTGCAGTGTGTAACTTCAGCTCCCCACTCTCTGTTTTCTGAAAACTCAGACAAGCTAACAAAATTCTACAGAGGAAAGGTGGCATAGATAAACAGGTACAACTTATGTAGGAGGATTTTCTCCATCTCCATGCATCACTTGATGCTAGTCACTTCACTGGGTACATGTAAGGGTTTACAAACCACTTTAAATGTTAACCTGTTGACGCCGACCCTACACAACGGCCGGGCCATGACGCTGAGAGACCACATATTTGCGTACCCAAGTAAACATACACGTTGATAGCGTGCGTCCTGCACGTTCCCAGCACATTTTCCGGTGCCTCACACAAGTAGCAATCAGGACCTTTCCGATCATGTGACTGTTGAGACAGCCAATCACGGTAGTCATATTACCCTAAACCCTGCCCCACCTCCCGGTGTCACAAACCCATTAAAGGGCCAGGAGGCACCAGGGCAAAGGTGTTAATTCTCTGTCCACATGTTCTCTTGTACAATGAACATGTAAGATGAACAAAAATGTACTTTAACCGCTTTCCCACCGCCCTATAGCAGAAACACTGCTACAGGGCAGCAGGACTGTGCAAAATCACATATATATATTTGTGGCCTCGTCTGTCAATCACGGGGTCCGGCCGGTGATTACTCGCTGGCACCCGGTGATCGCTGAGTAGTCCCGACAGAGGGAGATCTATACCACCATTTGTACCAGATATAACTTTCACGTAAATTAATTTACATGTATTCACACAGGCAATCAAATACCACTGAAAGAAAGCTCTATTCATGGGGAAAAAAAGGACGTAAATTTAATTTGGGTGCAGCGATGCATGACCGCGCAATTGGCAAATGGTTAAATAAGGATGACTAAACCAAAAATAGTAAGGTAAACAGCTGCTAACAGCATTTACAGCCATCATGCATGTAAAAGTATCCACATCTTTACACAATTGCACACAACACAAACTGTACATTGAGAACACAGTCCACTTAAAACTGACATTTTCATGTGCGAATGCTAGAGAATTGTATCACTAATGTTCAAACATATTTTTGTAAGTATCTGGCATTATTTCAGTTTTTATGGAGTCTATTTGTGTCAAGGTTTCCAGCCATTCACAGGTTCATAAAATGTCTAGCTGGAATCCCATTAAAGTTGACCATGAAAAATAGCAGATTTGTGCCGTGCATTTGCAGAACAGCCAGTCATCTAGTTCTGGTCACTTGATGATTTATTCATGCAGAAATATTTATTTGTGGTAATCATTCAAATAATGGGTGCTCTGTATGTCAAACATTTTCTGTGTGAAGCCAACTGGATTTAAAGAGGTTGTTAAAGCTTTTTTTCTGAAATAACAAACATGTTATACTTACATACTCTTTGCAATGGTTTTGCACAGAGCAGCCCCAAAGCTCCTCTTCTGGGATCCGCCCCTGGTGCTCTTGGCTCCTGCTCTTCTTTATGTGCCCCCATGGCAAACTACCCAATTTCATGTGATCAATTGTTTGCTGTGGACCACCAACATTAAGTGGACGAGTAAAGGGGTCTTTTAAATCCCTAACCAGTTCACTTTCACATTTCAAACTCTTCAATGGAGTGGTCAACAAGTAAATAGGTCATAACCCATTTGCCATGTGTAAAAAGATGGTTCAATGCACAATTTCATGCACGTGCCAAATCATATACAGTAGATGTATTGTAAGTGAGCTAATTTGGACTTAAAGTGATACTAAACCCACAACAGTAAAATCAGTCTGTATATGCAGTAAAGCGTACTTGTTATACTCACTGTGGAACCTAAGGGGTTAATCTTCTGCATTGTGTAAAAAGGCCATTTGATCCTTTCTTCTTTGCCCCTCCTCTTGTTGAAATGTCCACGTCTTATCTCATAATAAGACAGACTGAACCCGTAGCCACATGCACATGCTCAGTTTAGTGTGTATTGCTAGAGAGGTTTTTTTTTTCTTGGCAGAGTGCATGTGATCAGCACAGGGCCAATCAGCACTGTCCAGATAGAGGTCAGGGGTTTTTCATCCTCCTAGAGCAGAAAGAAAACTCCTCCTGCAAGCTTTAACCAGTGATATCATGAACATTGATAGAAGTCACAAGACTGCTCTAACTGCTGATGAGAAAAGGCATTTAGAAGTTTATATTTAATAAAATAATTGCACTTCCATGTTTTGTGTACTGTGGGAGACCAGATATAGTGAATGCAGGGTCCTGGGTTTAGTAACACTTTAACAAAATTTAAAACAAAGACTTTAAAATAAATATGTGCACTAACTTCATAATGAGAAAAGCAACATGTTGACTTTAATGCAGTCCTTCAAAAGGAGCTTAAACTTTCCTTCTGCTGTCCAGAGCAAAGGAAAATCCATTGTAAGCTACAATCCATTGTAAGTTACCTGAGTCAAAGCTTACACAGGGTGATGCACTCCCTGTGTGGCAATGATGATTGGCCCAGCACTGTCAAATGAAGTGAGTCAATTGCACCTCCATTCCTGTAAGTACAAGGTATTTCTTTGGCTTGTGGCACTGAACAGAACTATGTGGGGCCATGGAAAAATAAGCAGGGGTTGAGGGCGCAGGGGTGTTTAATGCAAACCTGTTGCAATGCAATCTTTATATACTGTATGTAACAATCTGATACCTGCTATGTCTTGAAGGTAGCCCATTCCTCCTGGTGCAGGAACACACCAGAAATCTCACGCAATGGCATCTGAAGACCTGTTTGCACAATCTTTGTATTGGAAGTGAACTGTGAAGAGGTTCAAAAGATTCCTTGAACGTTCACAGTCAGCTGGTTCACTTTGGGATGAACTGGTGATCCACAGCAAACATATAGTTAGGTCCATATATATTTGAACATAGGCACAATTTTAGATTTTTTAAGTTATTTACCAAAACATATTCAAGCTATAGTTACTGTATATAATGGATATGGGCTTAAAGTGCACACTCAGGTTTAATTTGAGGGTATGTACATCCAAACTGGAGGAATTACAGCTCTTAAGAGTAGACATCCCCCCTTTTTTCAAGGGACCAAAAGTAATTGGACAATTGAATATAATGATGAATAAAATGTTCATTTGTAATATTTTGTTGAGAATCCTTTACTGGCAATGACTGCCTGAAGTCTGGAACCCATGGACATTACCAAAGACTGTGTTTCGTCCTTTCTGATGCTTTGCTAGGCTCTAACTGCAACTGTCTTCAGTTATTATTTGTTTGTGGGTCTTTCTGCCTTTAGTTTTGCCTTCAGCAAGTGAAATGCATACTCAGTTGGGTTGAGATCAGGTGACTGACTCGGCCATTGCAGAATGTTCCACTTCTTTTCCTTCAAAAGCTCATGGGTTGCTTTTGCAGTGTACTTTAGATCATTGTGCATCTGTACTGTGATGCGCCGTCCAGTCAACTTTGCTGCATTTGACCGAATCTGGGCTGATAATATATCTCTAAACACTGCAGAATTCATCCGGCTGTTTCTGTCTTATGTCACATCACCAATAAACACCAATGTCCCAGTGCCACTGGAAGCCATGCATGTCCATGTCGTCATACTGCCTCCACCATGTTTTATAGATGACTTTGTGTGCTTTGAATCATAAACTGTTCCAAGCCTTCTCCACACTTTTTTTTCTTCCGGTCATTTTGGTACAGATTAATCTTACTTTCATCCATCTAAAGAATGCTTTTTCAGAATTGGTCTGCCTTTTTTAGATGTTTTTTGGAAAAGTTTAATATGGCTTTTCTATTCTTCAGGATTATGAATGGTTTTCACCTTGTGGTGAACCCTCTGTATTTGCTCTTGTGAAGTCTTCTATTGATTGTAGACTTTGACAATGATATGCCCACCTCCTGGAGAGTGTCCTTCACTTGTCTGGACATTGGAATGGGTTTTTCTTAACCATAGAGAGGATCCTGCAATCATCCACCACTGTTGTCTTCCATGGACGTCCATGCCTTTTTATGTTGCTGAGCTCACCAGTGTGTTCGTCTTTCCTCAGAATATACTAAACTGTTGATTTGGCCACTCCTAATGTTGCTGCTATCTCTCTCATTTATTTGTTTTGTTTTTGAAGCCTTACAATGGCCTGTTTCACTTGCATGGACAGCTCCTTTGAATGCATGATGTAGGTTCACAGCAATAGATTCCGAATGCAAATACCACACTTAGAATCAATTCCAGACCTTTTACCTGCTTAACTGATGAATAAATAACAAAGGAGTAGCCCACACCTGGCCATGAAACAGCTTTTGATTCAATTGTCCAATTACGTTTGGTCCCTTGAAAAAGGGGGGATGGCTACTCTTAAGAGCAGTAATTCCTAAACCCTTCCCCCAATTTGGATGTACATACCCTCAAATTAAACCTGAGAGTGTGCACTTTCAGCCCATATCCATTATATGACTATAGCTTGATGTTTTGGTAAATAACTTAAAAAAATCAAAATTGTGCCTGTGTCCAAATATATATGGACTGAATTGTATACTTACCATGGATCCCTCAAAGGTGTGTGCTGTGCAATCTTGATTTATTTGGCAATCAGTTATTCGCTCATTCAAGGGGGGGGGGGGCATGTTTGCATGGTCACATTGTAGTAACCTAAAAATGGATAATAAGGGCTCATTTACAAGTTCACAAAAATGATCAGTTCACTGTGTGGTAAGAAAGCAATTCTCAGTAAACTACCATGGATCAGCCTGATATTGGTCAACTCACAATTAAGCCAAACTGATTTGTCTATCACTGATCATTACAAAAACATTACTAATACAGTATAACTGTTGCAAATTAAACAGTATGGCCATCATGACCACTCTAATGTTGGTATGACAATGTGTTCATAAAAATTTTGTTCCTTGGTTTAGCATCCCTTTAATCCTGTTGCTGCACTAATGTCTCCAGTCACTCTGAGTGTCCCTCCGATTTTTCATTTTCTTTCTGTTTGATATGCTCTCATGACCTAATGTGCTGCAGTTCTGTCATCTGCTCCCTCTCTGCCTAATACCATTTGTGCCTACACTCCTGACACCGTTGTCCGCCTATATTATTCAGAAAGGAAAACGCTTAACACAAAGACCTTTCTCCATCTCTCCGGCAGCACACGGGAAAGGGAGGGCCATAGTGCTGTACGGGCAAGGTGTATGTGATATGCCCACAAGGCTCAGCTCGGTGCATGCACTATCAAAGCATGCAAAGCTTTAAGAATCAGCCGAGCATGTTGGAAAAAAATGTCATGAATATTATTAGTCAGCGTTGTACTAGAAAGGACAATAGACAGCGAATGATTCAAAAAGCGCCTCGTTGAATTTGGTACTGTGACACAGAGATAAGGTGACTTTTTTGCCCTGGTCACCTTAGGCCAATTATTTTGCTTTACTGAATATGACTGAAGGATTTTAATAAGGCACTGGCCCTAAAAAGTGCAGGTGTAAGCACATTACATTTTGGTCCATTACCGTTCTTTGTTTTACTGCTGTTCAAATAAAATCTATTGAATGTGAAGCAAGAGCTCATGTTAGTGTTGAGGGATAGACCTTAAGCATGTATCTCACTAGTGCCAACATTGGGGGTTATTTACTAAAGTTGAAGAGTGCAAAATCTGGTGCAACTCTGCATAAAAACCAGCTTCCAGGTTTTAGGCTAGGTTCACACTATGCGGCTACGGCAAGTTGTGGATGCTGGAATCACATCTGTTCCTGCACCCACAACCACCCACAGCCAAATTGTGCTACCCTCACAAGACACGCAGAGCTGCCATTCATTCTGAATGGCACCCCCACACATCTCAGCCCATAGTGAGATTGTGGGTGCAGGAACCGCAGGAAAACTGCATGGTAAAAAAAAAAGAGGTGCATGAGCCTTTTTTTGTGCAGAAACATGGCACAGAAGTCAAAATGAAAAGGCTGCCGTGCCCGAGCCAAAGTGTCCAAGCAATAGTGTGAACTGAGCCTCATTGCCAAAGCTTTACTGAACAAGCTGAAGTTAGAAGCTCAAAGTATATGGAAAGAAAAGTGAGCGCCTGGAGTGAGTATGAATGAGAGACTATGCACATAAATGGGTAACCAATAACAACATAAATAAGAACATATAAAATAAAACCGTGCAGCGCTAAGGAAAAGTTTTCAAGTATAATGTCCGAGATGGCAATATATCAGCTCCCAATAAAAGGGAGTACAATGAATAAATATATTAATAAATAAATAAACATATATAGAGATCAATAATCAAATAAAAATATATAAAGTTCCAATCGGGTGACTGTAGTGAATCCTGATCCGGCAAGAAGTGCTAAAGTGGTGTAGGTAATACGCACTCACCGGACACGCATATTAATTGCGCCTTATACAAGTAAATTCAGGTGTCATCTGATGGGGCCTGAAGCAGAAAGGTCTTCCATCCACGGGATGGGTCATCAAATGTGAAAGCACGTCACGTCAACGTGGAGCTCCGGTGGCCATCTTTAACACTAGATGGTCAGTCACACTGCTGTCTATTTTTTATCTACTTGATCTTACCAATTTGATGCATCTAAAATAAAGTTGTTATTATCTACTACACTATGGGAGTATTCCTGTTCCCACCCCTTGGGGGAGTGCTTTAAACCTGCAGACCCACTATCCTAGGACGGGCTACCACTCTTTATGGATACCTGGTGATATATGACCACTCCAAGAAGGAATAAGGATACCCCGACACTTGGCTTACTGCTTTCACATTTGATGACCCATCCCCCACATGGAGAACCTTTCTGCTTCAGGCCCAATCAGATGACATCTGGATTTACTTGTATAAGACGCAATTAATATGCGCGTCTGGTGAGTGTGTATTACCTACACCACTTTAGCACTTCTTACCGGATCAGGATTCACTACAGTCACCTGATTGGAACTTTATATATTTTTATTTGATTATTGATCTCTATATATGTTTATTTATTTATTAATATATTTATTCATTGTACTCCCTTTCATTGGGATATATGTGAGCTGATATATTGCCATCTCGGACATTATACTTGAAAACTTTTCCTTAGTGCTGCACGATTTTATTTTATATGAAGTTAGAAGCTGATTGGCTAAAATGCGCAGCTGCACCAGGTTCTGAGTGCACCAGTTTTAGTAAATCTCCCCCCTCGTGTCTGGAGATATTCTACAGCAACCAAAGCTGGGGTTCTTTGTCATAATACTGCTGCAAAGGACCCTTGTGCTTCCCATAATCCCACGCACAGTCACAGTAGCCTATAAAGAGGCACCATCTATGAGATGCAGGAGTAGTGTTCCTCAGAGTGGATCCTTGTACTAAGAGTTTGAAAACTGTTGACACCTGGATTTTGGGTATGGGGGGTAAAAGGGCACTTTGCATCAAAATTTCAAACCATGAACCACATAGATCAGCACTGGGTGGTGTTCAGTTTCCTTTGTTAACCACTTGCTGACCAACCTATATATATAAACGTCCAGTCACCAAGGGGGTATTACAAGGTCATGGCTGCAGCTATAACTCCTTAGGGGGTCATCACTACATAAGCTAAAATTTATTGGTGTGTTCCTTTTCAAAGCAATAATTTTTGCTTTTCACATTACATCACAATTTTCACAGGCTCTCTTTCCTGAAAAAAATATTTGTTTGGCAAATATTGCTCATTGTAGCATACTGAATTCCAGTTAATTTTTTTTTCTTTACCATGCAGTGGGACTGTGTCCCAAGTGGATGGATCGGCTGCTTGTTTTTTCTAGGGGTAAGGACTAAGCTCATACTTACCTGTCCCGCTGATCCTACGGAAATCTGTACTCCCCCACGGACCAGTGGTGGACCGTTCCTGTCTGAGGAGCGTGCATTGAGCACGCTGACGTCAGGACCAGCTCATTTACAAGACCGCTGGACTGCGAGGGCCAGGAGCCAAAAGAACTGGTCTTGTGCGGGGAGGAACGGTGGGTCAGGTGAGTATATCTTAGGTGTCCTCTCCCCTAGAACAAAGCGAGAATTTGACCCCTACAGTGCCAACACAGTCCCACTGTATGGGCCAAAAGAAATTTCCTAGATTTCTGCTTTAAGCCTTGGAGGTCACTCTTGTGACATTGGCATAATCAATATACTGCTTTTAAAACAAAGGGTACCCACCAACCACTGAGAGTCAACAACAGACCCCAGACTCTGGTTTGCTGTCTACTTTTTTAACTCTGGAAAAAACATGTCCTGAACACCTGTCTTTATACAAAATCCATGAAGAAGGGGGATCTGTATACCTCCCAAACACACTAGTTATTTATTTCAAATTAAAACAAAACATCAACTGCCTGGTCATGCTACTGATTCTGTTTTGACATTACTTTTGTAGTTTAAAGGATAAGTTCACCTTTTGGACAAAAATAATAAATGCACATTTTTTTGTAGGTAAATGTGCATTTATTGTTTTTGTCCAAAGGAGCCTGGATAGCATTGCACCAGTGATCAGTAGATCGCTGATGTCATGCAGGTCTCCTGCAGACCTGTCAGAATATCTGCTTGCTGTAATGGATGTATGAGCAAGCAGATATTCTGTCAGGAAACTTCAATGAATTACCACGGCGCTCCACAGCACCGTGTTAGTTCATTGAAAACTACAAGCCGACAGCCGCTAAGACTGTCTGGACTTGCAGTTCATTCATTCACGGAAATCTGCGAATGGCTGAGCCCCACATGGCTGCGCTGTTTTCAAATCTGACAGATATTACGGGGAAACATTTCTTCGTATTATCGTGAGTGGAGTCGGCAGGCACGGCTGCAGCATTGGGAACATGTTACATGTTCCACCCTAAAAATGGGTTAAACATGTAACATGTTCCCAAACGTCAACTTGTCCTTTAAGTTATTTTTGAATAACATGAAGTCTGGGCAGCCTGATCAACAATTATACTGTATAACTGATTCAAACTGTTCATGTCAGATGGCATTCTCCTTTAAACGCTGCTTTCAAAAGCATATGTGGTATTTTGGAGCATTGTCCAATATTTCAGTAAAAAAAAAATACTATGAAATAATGTTACAATAGAAATGAGAATGAGCTCTTTGGGAATGTGGCTGTGATATTGGTATCGTATTGTAATCTTTTGATAGCCCCCTGGTGAATAGTACAGTGCAGCATAAAAGAGCTTTGTAAACAAAAAATCATACACGATGATCTATAGGTGAAATAAGAGGTATTGTGATTGTGTCTTTCTAAATGGCAGATAGCTTTAGATTTTGTGTAGGCAGTTAATGTGTGAACAAGACAATGATTCTCACTAGAGATGAGCGAATCGAAGTATCCGAAGTGGAATTCGAGTCGAATATCGGAAAAATTTCGATTCGTGCCGAATCCGAAAAACAGCCTAATTCGGACGCGCGAATCGAAATTTTTCCGAAAATGGCGGCTGACATGTGCGGCGACGGAGCGGGGATGTCGGGGAAGGCGCGCAGACAAGGCGCGCTGCCCCATAATGCATTCCTCAACGACATGTGATCGCATCAGCCAATCAGCAGCCAGCCAGCCAGCACTGTGTAATGGTCGAGGTATATATAGCGGCCATTTTGGAAATCTTCATTTGCCTGCAGTCATTGAACAGAGGCAGACCGCTCTGTACTAGGGACAGGGACAGAGTTAGGGCCACAGAAACGAGAATTGGGGACAGAGAGAAGTTACTTAGGGACAGAGAACCATTACTCAGGGACACAGACTTGTTAATGAGGGCCACAGAATCGTTATTTAGGGACAAAGAAACGCTAGTTAGGGCCACAGAATTCATACTCAGGGACAGACAGAATTGTTACTCAGTGCCAGAGAATTGTTACTTAGGGCCACAGAAACGTTATTAGGGCCACAGAATTTTTACTCAGGGACAGACAGAATTGTTACTGAGTGCCAGAGAATTGTTACTCAGGGACAGACAGAATTGTTACTGAGTGCCAGAGAATTCTTAGGGCCACAGAATTCATTCTCAGGGACAGACAGAATTGTTACTCAGGGACAGACAGAATTGTTACTGAGTGCCAGAGAATTGTTACTCAGGGACAGACAGAATTGTTACTGAGTGCCAGAGAATTGTTACTCAGGGACAGACAGAATTGTTACTGAGTGCCAGAGAATTGTTACTCAGGGACAGACAGAATTGTTACTGAGTGCCAGAGAATTGTTACTCAGGGACAGACAGAATTGTTACTGAGTGCCAGAGAATTGTTACTCAGGGACAGACAGAATTGTTACTGAGTGCCAGAGAATTGTTACTCAGGGACAGACAGAATTGTTACTGAGTGCCAGAGAATTGTTACTCGCACAGACACAAAATTGTTACTTGCACAGACACAGAATTGTTACTCGCACAGACACAGAATTGTTACTCAGGGCCACAGAATTCATACTCAGGGATAGACAGAATTGTTACTGAGTGCCAGAGAATTGTTACTCAGGGACAGACAGAATTGTTACTGAGTGCCAGAGAATTGTTACTCAGGGACAGACAGAATTGTTACTGAGTGCCAGAGAATTGTTACTCGCACAGACACAAAATTGTTACTTGCACAGACACAGAATTGTTACTCGCACAGACACAGAATTGTTACTCAGGGCCACAGAATTCATACTCAGGGACAGACAGAATTGTTACTGAGTGCCAGAGAATTGTTACTCAGGGACAGACAGAATTGTTACTGAGTGCCAGAGAATTGTTACTCAGGGACAGACAGAATTGTTACTGAGTGCCAGAGAATTGTTACTCAGGGACAGACAGAATTGTTACTGAGTGCCAGAGAATTGTTACTCAGGGACAGACAGAATTGTTACTGAGTGCCAGAGAATTGTTACTCGCACAGACACAAAATTGTTACTTGCACAGACACAGAATTGTTACTCGCACAGACACAGAATTGTTACTCAGGGCCACAGAATTCATACTCAGGGATAGACAGAATTGTTACTGAGTGCCAGAGAATTGTTACTCAGGGACAGACAGAATTGTTACTGAGTGCCAGAGAATTGTTACTCAGGGACAGACAGAATTGTTACTGAGTGCCAGAGAATTGTTACTCGCACAGACACAAAATTGTTACTTGCACAGACACAGAATTGTTACTCGCACAGACACAGAATTGTTACTCAGGGCCACAGAATTCATACTCAGGGACAGACAGAATTGTTACTGAGTGCCAGAGAATTGTTACTCAGGGACAGACAGAATTGTTACTGAGTGCCAGAGAATTGTTACTCAGGGACAGACAGAATTGTTACTGAGTGCCAGAGATTTGTTACTCGCACAGACACAAAATTGTTACTTGCACAGACACAGAATTGTTACTCGCACAGACACAGAATTGTTACTCAGGGCCACAGAATTCATACTCAGGGACAGACAGAATTGTTACTGAGTGCCAGAGAATTGTTACTCAGGGACAGACAGAATTGTTACTGAGTGCCAGAGAATTGTTACTCAGGGACAGACAGAATTGTTACTGAGTGCCAGAGAATTGTTACTCAGGGACAGACAGAATTGTTACTGAGTGCCAGAGAATTGTTACTCAGGGACAGACAGAATTGTTACTGAGTGCCAGAGAATTGTTACTCGCACAGACACAAAATTGTTACTTGCACAGACACAGAATTGTTACTCGCACAGACACAGAATTGTTACTCAGGGCCACAGAATTCATACTCAGGGATAGACAGAATTGTTACTGAGTGCCAGAGAATTGTTACTCAGGGACAGACAGAATTGTTACTGAGTGCCAGAGAATTGTTACTCAGGGACAGACAGAATTGTTACTGAGTGCCAGAGAATTGTTACTCGCACAGACACAAAATTGTTACTTGCACAGACACAGAATTGTTACTCGCACAGACACAGAATTGTTACTCAGGGCCACAGAATTCATACTCAGGGATAGACAGAATTGTTACTGAGTGCCAGAGAATTGTTACTCAGGGACAGACAGAATTGTTACTGAGTGCCAGAGAATTGTTACTCAGGGACAGACAGAATTGTTACTGAGTGCCAGAGAATTGTTACTCGCACAGACACAAAATTGTTACTTGCACAGACACAGAATTGTTACTCGCACAGACACAGAATTGTTACTCAGGGCCACAGAATTCATACTCAGGGATAGACAGAATTGTTACTGAGTGCCAGAGAATTGTTACTCAGGGACAGACAGAATTGTTACTGAGTGCCAGAGAATTGTTACTCGCACAGACACAAAATTGTTACTTGCACAGACACAGAATTGTTACTCGCACAGACACAGAATTGTTACTCAGGGCCACAGAATTCATACTCAGGGATAGACAGAATTGTTACTGAGTGCCAGAGAATTGTTACTCAGGGACAGACAGAATTGTTACTGAGTGCCAGAGAATTGTTACTCAGGGACAGACAGAATTGTTACTGAGTGCCAGAGAATTGTTACTCGCACAGACACAAAATTGTTACTTGCACAGACACAGAATTGTTACTCGCACAGACACAGAATTGTTACTCAGGGCCACAGAATTCATACTCAGGGACAGACAGAATTGTTACTGAGTGCCAGAGAATTGTTACTCAGGGACAGACAGAATTGTTACTGAGTGCCAGAGAATTGTTACTCAGGGACAGACAGAATTGTTACTGAGTGCCAGAGATTTGTTACTCGCACAGACACAAAATTGTTACTTGCACAGACACAGAATTGTTACTCGCACAGACACAGAATTGTTACTCAGGGCCACAGAATTCATACTCAGGGACAGACAGAATTGTTACTGAGTGCCAGAGAATTGTTACTCAGGGACAGACAGAATTGTTACTGAGTGCCAGAGAATTGTTACTCGCACAGACACAAAATTGTTACTTGCACAGACACAGAATTGTTACTCGCACAGACACAGAATTGTTACTCAGGGCCACAGAATTCATACTCAGGGACAGACAGAATTGTTACTGAGTGCCAGAGAATTGTTACTCAGGGACAGACAGAATTGTTACTGAGTGCCAGAGAATTGTTACTCGCACAGACACAAAATTGTTACTTGCACAGACACAGAATTGTTACTCGCACAGACACAGAATTGTTACTCGCACAGACACATAATTGTTACTCAGGGCCACAGAATTCATACTCAGGGACAGACAGAATTGTTACTGAGTGCCAGAGAATTGTTACTCAGGGACACCTAATCGTTGAATTAAATAGTATGTCAGACAACATGCAGAGGAGTGGCAGAGGAGGCAATGTTTTAGGAGCGAGCAGACGTGGCAGCAGAGGAAGGGGTCGAGGCAGCAGTATTCGCAGCCAGAGGCCAGTGCTCCCGGTGTCATCCAGCGGTCGTGTCTCCACCGACAACCCTGCCGTCATTGATTGGTTGGCTCGGTCGTCTTCCTCTTCCCAGGTCACCTCTGACACCTACAGCCAACGGTCGGTGGGTACGTCAGACACAACCGTTAGTTGGCATGGCCCGGGACCAAGCCCACTGAAATCACGTGTCCTCTACCTGCCCCTGTCCTTTGCTGTTCCCTCACCAAGCGAAGTATCGCATGCTGTGGGCTCAGCCCCACTGTACAGTGAGGAAGAGCTAACAGAGGGCGGTCAGGAACGGGGGGAGACATCGGCCTTTTCAGCAGCCAAGCGAACAAGTACTGGCGAGGAGAGTGGCTCGGTAGCCGGTCTAGAGACAGGTCTGTCTCCTGACCCAGACGCAGCCGAGGGGGCTAGTAGTGAGGCGGAGACCCTACTTGATGATGAGGAGGTTGATCGCACTTGGCAGCCTCGTCGTCATCAGGCAATTTCTTCCGCATCATCAGGAGAAGAGGGTGGCAGCTTGGCAGCGAGCAAAACAGTCGGTGGGTTGCCCAGGAGACAGCAGCAGGGTCGCATCAGTGTCAGTGGAGCCAAACGTCCACGGAGTAGAGCACCAGCTCCACTGCAGCCTACCACCACGGCCAGTAGTGGTGCCGTTGCGCACGGAGGAAGTAGCAGTCAGCCAGTGAAGAGTAGCGGGGGCAAAGTTTCCTACTCGGTGGTGTGGCAATTTTTCCTCAAGCCGCCCGAGGAAGTAAACGTAGCCGTATGTCGACTATGTGGCCAGAAATGCAAGCGTGGCCAGGGGGCCCATGTTGGGACTACAGCGTTGCGTCAGCATATGCAGCGTCACCATTCGGTGGCCTGGGAAAACCGTGATAAACATACGGCGGTTCTGCCTGCCCCAGCCCCCGCTCCATCACCCGCTCCGTTACTTGCTCCGTCACCCGACGTCGTCAATCGCCCTCTATCAGCCAGTCAAGGCTCCAACACCTCTGCTGAGGGGAGTTGTCGCTCATTGGCATCTTCCGCTCGTTCAGATGCTCCTTCTCCTGCTACTCCTCTTCTCGGATTCCGTCAACAGTCTTTCTTGGAATCCGTATCCAAGAGACAACAGTTTGCGAGCACGCACCCGACGGTGCAAAAGCTGAACGTCCTCCTGTCCAAGTTGCTGGTGCTGCAGTCCCTCCCTTTCCAACTGGTGGACTCAGCACCTTTCCGAGAAATGATGGCTTGTGCCGCGCCGCGGTGGAGAGTGCCAAGCCGTCATTTCTTTGCCCAAAAGGCAGTGCCAGCCCTGCATTCACATGTAGAAGAGATGGTGGGCCAGTCTTTGAGCATGTCGGTCTCTGCCAAAGTGCACGGCAGCGCCGACGTGTGGAGCTGTAACTACGGTCAGGGACAGTACATGTCATTTACGGCCCACTGGGTGAACGTGGTGCCGGCACAGCCGCACCAGCAACTTGGACAGGTCACGACGCTTTTGCCTCCACGTTTGCACGTCCTTGGTCCAGCAAGCATGTCCGCCTCTACCACCTCTTTTTCCGCCGTGTCCTCAGCCGCCACCCCCGTGCCAAGTCCCATTACCCGACCGGCATATCACATGTGCAGGGCGCAACGGTGTCACGCTGTGCTGCACCTGGTATGCCTTGGCGAACGTAGTCACACAGGGGAGGAACTGCTGAGTGTAATGAACAGAGAAATCGACAGATGGCTGTCTCCGCGCAAACTAAAAATCGGAACCATGTTGACTGACAACGGAAAGAACATGGTGTCTGCTCTGCGTCAAGGAAGGTTGTGCCATGCGCCATGCATGGCTCACGTGTTCAATCTGGTTGTCAAGCGGTTCCTAAAATCCACCATCCCACTGCAAGACATCCTTAAAATGTCACGTAAACTGTGCATGCATTTCAGCCATTCCTACACCGCAAAGAACACCCTCATTGAGCTGCAGCGGCAGAACGGAATTCCACAGCATCGCCTGATCTGCGACGTTGCAACAAGGTGGAATTCAACCCTACACATGTTAGACCGCCTTTACGAGCAGCGAAAGGCCATCACCGATTTCCTGATGTTACAAGCGGATAAAGGTACTCCCCTGTGTAACTTAGATGTCAGCCATTGGCAGCTCATGCGTGACACCTGCCGCTTGCTCAGGCCCTTTGAGGAGGCCACGCTATTCGTGAGTCGGCAGGACTATGGGATGAACGACGTCATTCCTCTGTTGCACGTCCTGGAACAAATGCTGTTAACAATGGCTGGTCAGGGTGCGGTAGACGTGGCGCACAGATCTCAACGCCACATGACCCCTGTGGGGGCAGGACAGGAAGAAGAGGAGGAGGTAGAGGAGGACATTTGTGCTCAGGAATTATTGAGTGAAATGGGTGGTTTTTCCACTCAGCGGACAGGAGTGGAGGAGCAGGAGCATCTGGTAGAGGAGGAGGAGGAGACAGAGGACCCAGACGCACCGTGGCAGTATGCTGTGGAGATGGAGGCAGGGAGTCCCTCGCATTCCTTGGCACAAATGGCCCATAGCATGCTCGGTTGCTTGCGTAGCGACAGCCGAATAATAACCATCAGACAGAGGGATGACTTTTGGCTGTCCACCTTGTTGGACCCTCGCTACCGGTCCAAAATGGTGGCCTTTTTCACACCTGCTGAGAGGGAGGCCAAAATTACGTACTATAAAAACCACCTATGTAGTCAGTTGGTCTCTGCCTTTGTGCGCCAACGTCCATCCTCAGACACTGTGGGCCCTGTGCGCTCGCGTTCCGCTGGCATGGCAGCAGGGGAGGGGTGGGGTGGTAGGAGCAGTGGCAGCTCCACCAGCAGCGGCTGCCTCAGTCTGCAGTCGATGATGAGTAGCTTTCTTCACCAGCGCAGTGAGGAAACTACTAACCAGCCGCAGCAGCAGCAGCAGCATCAGGTGGACCTGGAGCAGGAGCTCAAACAACAGGCTTGGGCCTACTTGGACAGCACCCTGCCAACCGAGGTAGACAATCCCCTTGACTACTGGGCAACGAAACTTGACCTTTGGCCCCAACTAGCTGAATTTGCCCTTGAAAGGCTGTCATGCCCGGCCAGTAGCGTGGCATCGGAGCGCGTGTTTAGTGCGGCAGGAGGTATTGTAACTCCGCGGAGGACACGACTGTCCACCCAAAGTGTGGAGAGACTCACGTTTGTGAAAATGAATCAGGCGTGGATTAGTCTGGATTTCAAACCACCAGTTCCTGACACAACTGACTAAATCCGCCATGAATCATGCCTCAAACATGTGCCACTTTCAGGTCTCCTCACACTGCTGGTGTGTTTAATTTTTTGACATAGGGTGCTGGCAGATTACGGGCCTCCTATAGCTGCTGCCAGGCCCCTAATCTGCCATAGGCCCCTATATACCGCCTCCTCATGCTGCTGCCAAGTCCAGAGTCTGTCATGGGTCCCTGTATGGCCTCCCATTGCTGCTGTCTCCATCGCCACACTCTGCTGCCATGTGCCACTTTCAGGTCTCTTCACACTGCTGGTGTGTTAAATTTTTTGACATAGGGTGCAGGCAGATTACGGGCCTCACATAGCTGCTGCCAGGCCCCTAATCTGCCATGGGCCCCTATATACCGCCTCCTCATGCTGCTGCCAAGTCCAGAGTCTCTCATGGGTCCCTGTACGGCCTCCCATTGCTGCTGTCTCCATCGCCACACTCTGCTGCCATGTGCCACTTTCAGGTCTCTTCACACTGCTGGTGTGTTAAATTTTTTGACATAGGGTGCTGGCAGATTACGGGCCTCCTATAGCTGCTGCCAGGCCCCTAATCTGCCATAGGCCCCTATATACCGCCTCCTCATGCTGCTGCCAAGTCCAGAGTCTGTCATGGGTCCCTGTATGGCCTCCCATTGCTGCTGTCTCCATCGCCACACTCTGCTGCCATGTGCCACTTTCAGGTCTCTTCACACTGCTGGTGTGTTAAATTTTTTGACATAGGGTGCAGGCAGATTACGGGCCTCACATAGCTGCTGCCAGGCCCCTAATCTGCCATGGGCCCCTATATACCGCCTCCTCATGCTGCTGCCAAGTCTAGAGTCTGTCATGGGTCCCTGTACGGCCTCCCATTGCTGCTGTCTCCATCGCCACACTCTGCTGCCATGTGCCACTTTCAGGTCTCCTCACACTGCTGGTGTGTAGAATTTTTTGACATAGGGTGCTGGCAGATTATGGGCCTCCTATAGCTGCTGCCAGGCCCCTAATCTGCCATAGGCCCCTATATACCGCCTCCTCATGCTGCTGCCAGGTCCAGAGTCTCTCATGGGTCCCTGTACGGCCTCCCATTGCTGCTGTCTCCATCGCCACACTCTGCCATGTGCCACTTTCAGGTCTCCTCACACACTGCTGGTGTGTAGAATTTTTTGACATAGGGTGCTGGCAGATTATGGGCCTCCTATAGCTGCTGCCAGGCCCCTAATCTGCCATAGGCCCCTATATACCGCTTCCTCATGCTGCTGCCAGGTCCAGAGTCTCTCATGGGTCCCTGTACGGCCTCCCATTGCTGCTGTCTCCATCGCCACACTCTGCCATGTGCCACTTTCAGGTCTCCTCACACACTGCTGGTGTGTTACATTTTTTGACATAGGGTGCAGGCAGATTACGGGCCTCACATAGCTGCTGCCAGGCCCCTAATCTGCCATGGGCCCCTATATACCGCCTCCTCATGCTGCTGCCAAGTCCAGAGTCTCTCATGGGTCCCTGTACGGCCTCCCATTGCTGCTGTCTCCATCGCCACACTCTGCTGCCATGTGCCACTTTCAGGTCTCTTCACACTGCTGGTGTGTTAAATTTTTTGACATAGGGTGCAGGCAGATTACGGGCCTCACATAGCTGCTGCCAGGCCCCTAATCTGCCATGGGCCCCTATATACCGCCTCCTCATGCTGCTGCCAAGTCTAGAGTCTCTCATGGGTCCCTGTACGGCCTCCCATTGCTGCTGTCTCCATCGCCACACTCTGCTGCCATGTGCCACTTTCAGGTCTCTTCACACTGCTGGTGTGTTAAATTTTTTGACATAGGGTGCAGGCAGATTACGGGCCTCACATAGCTGCTGCCAGGCCCCTAATCTGCCATGGGCCCCTATATACCGCCTCCTCATGCTGCTGCCAAGTCCAGAGTCTGTCATGGGTCCCTGTATGGCCTCCCATTGCTGCTGTCTCCATCGCCACACTCTGCTGCCATGTGCCACTTTCAGGTCTCTTCACACTGCTGGTGTGTTAAATTTTTTGACATAGGGTGCAGGCAGATTACGGGCCTCACATAGCTGCTGCCAGGCCCCTAATCTGCCATGGGCCCCTATATACCGCCTCCTCATGCTGCTGCCAAGTCTAGAGTCTGTCATGGGTCCCTGTACGGCCTCCCATTGCTGCTGTCTCCATCGCCACACTCTGCTGCCATGTGCCACTTTCAGGTCTCCTCACACTGCTGGTGTGTAGAATTTTTTGACATAGGGTGCTGGCAGATTATGGGCCTCCTATAGCTGCTGCCAGGCCCCTAATCTGCCATAGGCCCCTATATACCGCCTCCTCATGCTGCTGCCAGGTCCAGAGTCTCTCATGGGTCCCTGTACGGCCTCCCATTGCTGCTGTCTCCATCGCCACACTCTGCCATGTGCCACTTTCAGGTCTCCTCACACACTGCTGGTGTGTAGAATTTTTTGACATAGGGTGCTGGCAGATTATGGGCCTCCTATAGCTGCTGCCAGGCCCCTAATCTGCCATAGGCCCCTATATACCGCTTCCTCATGCTGCTGCCAGGTCCAGAGTCTCTCATGGGTCCCTGTACGGCCTCCCATTGCTGCTGTCTCCATCGCCACACTCTGCCATGTGCCACTTTCAGGTCTCCTCACACACTGCTGGTGTGTTACATTTTTTGACATAGGGTGCAGGCAGATTACGGGCCTCACATAGCTGCTGCCAGGCCCCTAATCTGCCATGGGCCCCTATATACCGCCTCCTCATGCTGCTGCCAAGTCTAGAGTCTCTCATGGGTCCCTGTACGGCCTCCCATTGCTGCTGTCTCCATCGCCACACTCTGCTGCCATGTGCCACTTTCAGGTCTCTTCACACTGCTGGTGTGTTAAATTTTTTGACATAGGGTGCAGGCAGATTACGGGCCTCACATAGCTGCTGCCAGGCCCCTAATCTGCCATGGGCCCCTATATACCGCCTCCTCATGCTGCTGCCAAGTCCAGAGTCTCTCATGGGTCCCTGTACGGCCTCCCATTGCTGCTGTCTCCATCGCCACACTCTGCCATGTGCCACTTTCAGGTCTCCTCACACACTGCTGGTGTGTAGAATTTTTTGACATAGGGTGCTGGCAGATTATGGGCCTCCTATAGCTGCTGCCAGGCCCCTAATCTGCCATAGGCCCCTATATACCGCTTCCTCATGCTGCTGCCAGGTCCAGAGTCTCTCATGGGTCCCTGTACGGCCTCCCATTGCTGCTGTCTCCATCGCCACACTCTGCCATGTGCCACTTTCAGGTCTCCTCACACACTGCTGGTGTGTTACATTTTTTGACATAGGGTGCAGGCAGATTACGGGCCTCACATAGCTGCTGCCAGGCCCCTAATCTGCCATGGGCCCCTATATACCGCCTCCTCATGCTGCTGCCAAGTCTAGAGTCTCTCATGGGTCCCTGTACGGCCTCCCATTGCTGCTGTCTCCATCGCCACACTCTGCTGCCATGTGCCACTTTCAGGTCTCTTCACACTGCTGGTGTGTTAAATTTTTTGACATAGGGTGCAGGCAGATTACGGGCCTCACATAGCTGCTGCCAGGCCCCTAATCTGCCATGGGCCCCTATATACCGCCTCCTCATGCTGCTGCCAAGTCCAGAGTCTCTCATGGGTCCCTGTACGGCCTCCCATTGCTGCTGTCTCCATCGCCACACTCTGCTGCCATGTGCCACTTTCAGGTCTCTTCACACTGCTGGTGTGTTAAATTTTTTGACATAGGGTGCAGGCAGATTACGGGCCTCACATAGCTGCTGCCAGGCCCCTAATCTGCCATGGGCCCCTATATACCGCCTCCTCATGCTGCTGCCAAGTCTAGAGTCTCTCATGGGTCCCTGTACGGCCTCCCATTGCTGCTGTCTCCATCGCCACACTCTGCTGCCATGTGCCACTTTCAGGTCTCTTCACACTGCTGGTGTGTTAAATTTTTTGACATAGGGTGCAGGCAGATTACGGGCCTCACATAGCTGCTGCCAGGCCCCTAATCTGCCATGGGCCCCTATATACCGCCTCCTCATGCTGCTGCCAAGTCCAGAGTCTGTCATGGGTCCCTGTATGGCCTCCCATTGCTGCTGTCTCCATCGCCACACTCTGCTGCCATGTGCCACTTTCAGGTCTCTTCACACTGCTGGTGTGTTAAATTTTTTGACATAGGGTGCAGGCAGATTACGGGCCTCACATAGCTGCTGCCAGGCCCCTAATCTGCCATGGGCCCCTATATACCGCCTCCTCATGCTGCTGCCAAGTCTAGAGTCTGTCATGGGTCCCTGTACGGCCTCCCATTGCTGCTGTCTCCATCGCCACACTCTGCTGCCATGTGCCACTTTCAGGTCTCCTCACACTGCTGGTGTGTAGAATTTTTTGACATAGGGTGCTGGCAGATTATGGGCCTCCTATAGCTGCTGCCAGGCCCCTAATCTGCCATAGGCCCCTATATACCGCCTCCTCATGCTGCTGCCAGGTCCAGAGTCTCTCATGGGTCCCTGTACGGCCTCCCATTGCTGCTGTCTCCATCGCCACACTCTGCCATGTGCCACTTTCAGGTCTCCTCACACACTGCTGGTGTGTAGAATTTTTTGACATAGGGTGCTGGCAGATTATGGGCCTCCTATAGCTGCTGCCAGGCCCCTAATCTGCCATAGGCCCCTATATACCGCTTCCTCATGCTGCTGCCAGGTCCAGAGTCTCTCATGGGTCCCTGTACGGCCTCCCATTGCTGCTGTCTCCATCGCCACACTCTGCCATGTGCCACTTTCAGGTCTCCTCACACACTGCTGGTGTGTTACATTTTTTGACATAGGGTGCAGGCAGATTACGGGCCTCACATAGCTGCTGCCAGGCCCCTAATCTGCCATGGGCCCCTATATACCGCCTCCTCATGCTGCTGCCAAGTCTAGAGTCTCTCATGGGTCCCTGTACGGCCTCCCATTGCTGCTGTCTCCATCGCCACACTCTGCTGCCATGTGCCACTTTCAGGTCTCTTCACACTGCTGGTGTGTTAAATTTTTTGACATAGGGTGCAGGCAGATTACGGGCCTCACATAGCTGCTGCCAGGCCCCTAATCTGCCATGGGCCCCTATATACCGCCTCCTCATGCTGCTGCCAAGTCCAGAGTCTCTCATGGGTCCCTGTACGGCCTCCCATTGCTGCTGTCTCCATCGCCACACTCTGCTGCCATGTGCCACTTTCAGGTCTCTTCACACTGCTGGTGTGTTAAATTTTTTGACATAGGGTGCAGGCAGATTACGGGCCTCACATAGCTGTTGCCAGGCCCCTAATCTGCCATGGGCCCCTATATACCGCCTCCTCATGCTGCTGCCAAGTCTAGAGTCTCTCATGGGTCCCTGTACGGCCTCCCATTGCTGCTGTCTCCATCGCCACACTCTGCTGCCATGTGCCACTTTCAGGTCTCTTCACACTGCTGGTGTGTTAAATTTTTTGACATAGGGTGCAGGCAGATTACGGGCCTCACATAGCTGCTGCCAGGCCCCTAATCTGCCATGGGCCCCTATATACCGCCTCCTCATGCTGCTGCCAAGTCCAGAGTCTGTCATGGGTCCCTGTATGGCCTCCCATTGCTGCTGTCTCCATCGCCACACTCTGCTGCCATGTGCCACTTTCAGGTCTCTTCACACTGCTGGTGTGTTAAATTTTTTGACATAGGGTGCAGGCAGATTACGGGCCTCACATAGCTGCTGCCAGGCCCCTAATCTGCCATGGGCCCCTATATACCGCCTCCTCATGCTGCTGCCAAGTCTAGAGTCTGTCATGGGTCCCTGTACGGCCTCCCATTGCTGCTGTCTCCATCGCCACACTCTGCTGCCATGTGCCACTTTCAGGTCTCCTCACACTGCTGGTGTGTAGAATTTTTTGACATAGGGTGCTGGCAGATTATGGGCCTCCTATAGCTGCTGCCAGGCCCCTAATCTGCCATAGGCCCCTATATACCGCCTCCTCATGCTGCTGCCAGGTCCAGAGTCTCTCATGGGTCCCTGTACGGCCTCCCATTGCTGCTGTCTCCATCGCCACACTCTGCCATGTGCCACTTTCAGGTCTCCTCACACACTGCTGGTGTGTAGAATTTTTTGACATAGGGTGCTGGCAGATTATGGGCCTCCTATAGCTGCTGCCAGGCCCCTAATCTGCCATAGGCCCCTATATACCGCTTCCTCATGCTGCTGCCAGGTCCAGAGTCTCTCATGGGTCCCTGTACGGCCTCCCATTGCTGCTGTCTCCATCGCCACACTCTGCCATGTGCCACTTTCAGGTCTCCTCACACACTGCTGGTGTGTTACATTTTTTGACATAGGGTGCAGGCAGATTACGGGCCTCACATAGCTGCTGCCAGGCCCCTAATCTGCCATGGGCCCCTATATACCGCCTCCTCATGCTGCTGCCAAGTCTAGAGTCTCTCATGGGTCCCTGTACGGCCTCCCATTGCTGCTGTCTCCATCGCCACACTCTGCTGCCATGTGCCACTTTCAGGTCTCTTCACACTGCTGGTGTGTTAAATTTTTTGACATAGGGTGCAGGCAGATTACGGGCCTCACATAGCTGCTGCCAGGCCCCTAATCTGCCATGGGCCCCTATATACCGCCTCCTCATGCTGCTGCCAAGTCCAGAGTCTGTCATGGGTCCCTGTATGGCCTCCCATTGCTGCTGTCTCCATCGCCACACTCTGCTGCCATGTGCCACTTTCAGGTCTCTTCACACTGCTGGTGTGTTAAATTTTTTGACATAGGGTGCAGGCAGATTACGGGCCTCACATAGCTGCTGCCAGGCCCCTAATCTGCCATGGGCCCCTATATACCGCCTCCTCATGCTGCTGCCAAGTCCAGAGTCTGTCATGGGTCCCTGTATGGCCTCCCATTGCTGCTGTCTCCATCGCCACACTCTGCTGCCATGTGCCACTTTCAGGTCTCTTCACACTGCTGGTGTGTTAAATTTTTTGACATAGGGTGCAGGCAGATTACGGGCCTCACATAGCTGCTGCCAGGCCCCTAATCTGCCATGGGCCCCTATATACCGCCTCCTCATGCTGCTGCCAAGTCTAGAGTCTCTCATGGGTCCCTGTACGGCCTCCCATTGCTGCTGTCTCCATCGCCACACTCTGCTGCCATGTGCCACTTTCAGGTCTCTTCACACTGCTGGTGTGTTAAATTTTTTGACATAGGGTGCAGGCAGATTACGGGCCTCACATAGCTGCTGCCAGACATGTAATCTGCCATGGGCCCCCGTACCGACTCCTCATGCTGTGACGTTGCAACAAGGTGGAATTCAACCCTACATATGTTAGACCGCCTTTACGAACAGCTAAAGGCCATCACAGATTTCCTGATGTTAAAAGCGGATAAAGGTACTCCCTGTGTAACTTAGATGTCAGCCATTGGCAGCTCATGTGTGACACCTGCGCTTGCTCAGGCCCTTTGAGGAGGCCACGCTATTCGTGAGTCGGCAGGACTATGGGATGAATGAGGTCAAATCGGCCATGGGCCCCCGTACCGCCTGTTCACGCTGATGCTGGTCCCACAGTGTGACCTGGGTCCCTGTACGGCCTTCCATTGCTTCCACTCTGCCATGTGCCACTTTGAAATCTCCTCACACTCCTGCGGTTGTCCATTTTGTCATAGGTTGCTGGCAGATTACAGGCCTTCCATAGGTGCCACCAAGCCCCATATCGGCCATGGGCCCCCGTACCGCCTGGTCACGCTGCTGCTGGGCCCATAGTGTGACCTGGGTCCCTGTACCGCCTCCCATTGCTCCCACTCTGCCATGTGCCACTTTCAGGTCTCCTCACGCTCCTGCTGGTTTCCATTTTGTCATAGGTTGCTGTATGGCCTCCCATTGCTGCTGCCTCCACCGCCACACTGTGGCTCCAAACACTGGTTTTGGCCCCGTGACTGGCCAAAGGAGTGAAGTGTGCAGTGATTCTAAGATCGACGGCACTCATCTGCATGTCATACTGACAGACAGTATTATTTCTCTTCCCCAGCAGACTCCAAGGGCATTTAAATTAAAGGTACAGTGTTCTGCACTAATATTAAGTCTCTCTGAAGCCTAGAAACACCCTTTTTTAAGTTAAATTCACAGCGAATTTATTCGACTCGAATCGAATATTGTCCACGAATTCGCCGAATCAGTCGAATCGAATTTTTCATTTCTTCGCTCATCTCTAATTCTCACTGCTGTTATGTTGTTGCCATTGAAGTGATTTCTACTAATCTAAATGGAGCTTGTGTAATGATATAGAGTACATCAATATACTATATATATAAAGCAACAATACCTAGAAAATCACATATAAATTCACAATCACCAAGCATGATTATTTTGCAGCTACATATAATGGAATATTATCACGTTGCTTTAAACTCTAATGCTAATTCAGTGAATTGGTCTTGCAAGAACAGTACAGCATGCAATAACATGTGCAGCGGATGACCCACACTGTTTTCAAGATGAAATGAACCAGAGAGAATACTGAAGAAGATGCAAAGCATACACAAACATACACATAATATATAAAATACAAAGTTTTTTTTTATTTGAGTGACATTTATATCTGTACAATAGCTTATTATTACATTTATATACCGAGGGAAGAACTTGTGAAAATGGTTACAGATGTAAAATTACTTCTGTTTAAAGGCCAACCGCTTTCCCTATTGTTTGGTGATGTTTTCAGTAACCTGTCTGGTGTTGTTATTGAGCCCTGCATATCTAGATGTGTTGGTTTGTGTTTCAAAATGAAACTGTAGCTGCCAACAATGTGGTTTAGTTTGGCAAGTTTAATTGTTTAAAAGGAAATGAAGGCTGGAAAGGTTGCCATCTTCCGCCTTGTTTAATTGTTCATTGTTAGGCAGGAGAGCTCAGTGTGGTTAAGGAGGCCAAAATGCATTCCTACAACTTACTGATATAAGAAAGAGTGACACCTTTTAGTACAAAATTAGTAGGGAAAAGACAAATCACTGCCATGGACATTAAAATATTTACATATCCCTAACAAACAGTACATGCATCTTAAAACAAGCCCTTTCTGACCTTTGTAGCTGCAGGTGTAGTGGAGCAATTCATCCTCAATTCTTATTTCCTCAATTCATTGAAGTCTTTTTCTAAGCCAGTTCAGCTCACTCTGCTCGCCCTTCAACTCAGCTATGTCTTGGCAGCATCCCAGCCTTCCAGTCTCTAAGGCTTTGACAAACCCAGCTTTGAGGATTTATTGCCTCTGCTGTTAATGTGAGAATTAAATTGCACCACAGTGCTGCAGCTACATAGTGAGGGCTTACCTTAAAGCTCAGTTACTGCTAACACTGAATATGGTAACACACATAATTTGGGTGCACAGGTTCCCTTTAAGCTCGCCAGGTGTAAAAGTAAGTGGTGTACTGCTAACAAATAGGTCCCAGAACTGTTTTGGAACAAGGACTAACCATGAGCTGGAGTATAATTTATTAGCAATTAAATACCATATAATGTTAGCATTAACAACTGCTGATTGGAAGAATACAACTAAAAATGAAATGTTTTCACAGGTTAGTTAGTCATGCTAAACTAAGAACTGTATTTTTGCCTTACATGTAGTAAACGTTTAAAATAAAAGGTGAATATACATTACATCGATGCAAATATTTTGTAGCATTTTGCATAAATCTTTTCAAGCTTTTCCAGATCTGAAGGCTTTGCAAGTCCACTACAATAAACCTAAGCTTCACCACCTTTAAGACCAACTATACCTGCCCTCCTTTTCTCCAAGGGTGCAAAAATATACGGGCCGTTTTATCAAGAGGGAGTTAGGCTGCGTTCACACTTGGCATTTTTGAATTGCAGGCAGAAGCGCCATGTGATTTCCTGGCTTCATGTTTAAAATGCTGCAGGAACTTTTTCCTGCGTCAAATGCAGACACAGCACCCCATTCAAATGGATGGGCTGCTGGTCCCGTGCAAACGTGGCCTACAATAGTTTGAACCTAGCCTCAAGGAAAAGGAAAAGTGGTACTACTGTCAAAGAGGAAAACATTTGAACAGTATTCACACCTGGAGCTGTTATCATGGACAGAGAAATCCTCAAACTAGTACCTGGGTTTGGTGTGAGTAGTGTTCTGTAAAAATTAAGTACAAAAGGCTGAATAAGCCAACCCCCATTTAAATCAATAGAAGCTAAATCTTTAAATTCAATTATAGTGCTTATCTTGGCTATTAGGCTAGGGATTGTCAAAGAAATAACATGAGGGTCTGGCACTGACCTGTGGGACATGTACTAATGCAAAAAAACTAAAAAAATTATTATAATCCAATTCAGCCAGGAGCAGCTATTTTAATAATGCTTAAAGTGAAACATTGAAAATGCCAAATTCCTTTAAATAAACTGCCTGGGAAGGGGGTGCCTTAAAACTGTGGCATAGAGCAGTCCCACAATGTAAATCCATAGTCAGTCATGATGAATGACACCTGCAAAATAAAAAACTAGTCAACCATAATGTGATGACTGCCAGTTGCCAAGGTGTCATCAGTAATACAAGGAAAGAGACCAGGATAGTGATGATGTCATTGCCCAAATATGACCATGGCTATATTCGGTCAATATTATTGTCTACATATGACCACATGGCAATATTTAGGCAATAATTGCTCACTTGCCCCTGTGATTCCTGACCATGTAAGCAAATAGGGCTATGTGATGTCAGTGTTTGCTGAGGATGCTGTGGGTGCCTGCCTGTCTCAAACTCTGTTCCTTCAGCTTGTGTTTACTTCCAGGCAATGGGTTTCACCACATGCGCCCCCACAGAGGTGGACAACATGCTTTCCCAACATCTGCACACTGTGCGTTACACACTCTTGACCCCTTCACTTGGTATGTTACACACTCTTGATCTACAGCAGAGTAGGCTCAGGTTTAATTTTCTTTACTTTCATCTATTGATCCTGCCACTAATAATTATCCTGCCCTAGGGTTAACACTTATCCTATCCACCATTCCCTCACTGTATTGTATCTATGGAGAAGCAGCATTGTCACAAGAGGTTTGTTAAGCCAGGAGGTATGTAAGGTCTGCAGAACATCTTCCCTCTCTTCATCTCCTCTATATCATATAGTGCTAGATCTTCTTTAGTGCACGTAGGTGATCTGGATAGGGCTAATAGTACTGTTTGAGATTTCAACACAGGCAGAGAGCAGAGAAAGTTTTAGGCTTGCTGGATTTCTACAAGGATCAATAGGTATTTTTCGGTATTTGTAACATTTATAAGGAGCCAAAAATTGGAAATGTGCATGTATTGAAGAGATGTACTGTTTTTTTTTCTGTCAAACATGCACTTTAGGCTTTAAAATAACCACTCTTGCCTATGGTACGTGATTCACATAAAAATAAACTGCTGCCAATTGTACTGATTAGTTTATTATTATCACCATGTACAGGAATAAAAAATAGAGAGGATAATATTTAACTGACACAAACATTTAATAGATGATTATAGATATTTCTTGCATGTGTACCACTATTCCCATAGGAGCCACTGGAGCACTGTCCAGGTCCTCCCCAAATACTTTGCCCAGCAGATGAGCACATGGGCTCATTCACTTGTTTCTCCACAAATCAGTCTAGTTGATTTTTTTTTTCAATTTTTGAAGAATTGGGATAGTGATAGGGTAGATAAGGAACTATGTATACTAAGGACTTTGTCTAATCTTTAGAACAAGTTTTATCGGAGTCTTTGCTTAAATCAAACAGTGGACTTCAGCTTTAAGCAGTAGCATGACTACTGCACCATAGATAGGCTTGTCCACTCCTACTTCCACCATTGCCTATCCTTACCACCCCAAACCCCCCCCCCTTAACCAAATAAACGTTACAAAAAACATGACACCATTTTTGGAGTAAATGGCCAACATGGCCTTTTATTAACAACTTCACAATTTACATACATCAACCGTTCCTTAACGAAACCAAAGAATTGTTGTTGGTCTTCAAAGGCACCCACAAACGATCCAAAATGCACCTGCGGACAACCCTATACACTAGGCCTCCAGCCGCAACCAACCAGCTCGGAGACAACCATACCGTCCGCAGTGCAGCACCACCACCTTCCAGCTAAACCTTGGTTAACTGGGAATATCCACCGGGCCCCCCATACCTCGGATGGGGTCCCACACCATTGTTTTCCTTCCAAGATGAGAACCGCCTCCAAAGACCAACAACCGCCACAGCACGCTGGGTAAACCCTTACCCATGCGTGCCACGCCACAAACGAACCGCCCGTAGAATGCCGTCCTGCAGCTCCAGGGACCACAAATCCGTGCCCACCGCATTCAAATGCACTCCATCACTGCGAAGGTACCGCCAAGTATCCACCTCCAACTCCACATGCCGAACCACCAATCCCCCATTACGACTAAAAAAGCGCCCCACCTCCCGGTTGACCTTAATCCTGGCCTTGTTGAGCCGCTCCACCGACCGCGCCAAGCGCCAAGAAGTGCGGGCGACCATGTCAGACCACACCACCACCAGCCCCGGAAACTCACGCCGCAACAGAAGAAAATCCAGCTTGACATCTCTAACCAGCTCCCGCATGGACCTACCCCCCAAATCGTTGCCACCCGCGTGAATCACCAACACATCCGGTGGCCTATCCAGCCGCGCAAAACGCCGCACCTCTGGCACAACACGACTCCACAACATGCCCGGCACACCTAACCAGCGGACACAAACCTCCCGTCTATCCAACCCCAGCTGCCTGCCATTGGGCCGAACAACCGCCCGCCTGGCCCCCCAAAAAACATACGAGTGACCCAGGATCCACACCAGGCACACCGCTCCACCTGAAAGAAAAGAAACAATACCGCCAGAACAAAACAGCACAGGGACAGAAACGCAACAACCTCCCACAACCCAAACCACAGGACCGCCCACTAAGCCCGCAACAAATGCGGCCGAACGTACAGGCGAAATCTCTGGGAATCCCACCTACCTATGCGCTGCACCACATCCTCCGACAGCCCCCACCTGGCCGCCTCCGTAGCAGCCCCTATCCTAAACGAGTGCGACGCATACAAAGACGCATCCAAACCAGCAGCCGTCAAACACCGGCGAAAAACCGCCACAAACTGAAAACGCGTTAAAGGGGAGCCATCAACATGCCTGAAAAAGGACCCCCACCCCCCAGGGCGACGGGACAAAAATTCCCGAACCGCCTGAACAGGGCACACCAGTGAACCCGGAAGAGCGAAAAAACGCACCTTCGCACCCCTGCCCAATTGATCCGTCTTAGACCGACGGACCAGAACCTCCACCCAATCTTCGGAGCACACAACCTCCTCCACCAACAACCCCCCAAGAACCGACTTGGACGGACTAACGAGCTCCCCAATGCGCAAAGCCCCAAAAAACGCCACCGCAAAGGCAGCCCGAAATAAAACCACCTCAAAATCCGAAGAACACACAGTCCGCAAATGCTCAAACAAAGACCCCAACAACTCGAACGACACCGGACGACGAGAATCCCTACAACGATGAGCCCTCCGATAACCCCGCAAAGCCGGTCGAACCCAAAAATCCTTAGTAAAATCCCTACACCCTTGCAACTTAAAGAAAAACGCCAATGCCGCTAGACGGCGATCCACTGCGGACGCCGACACCCCCCGCTCCAAACTCCGCGCCAAGAAGTACAACACCGCCACACGCACCTCCGGCCCCCAGGGATCAATAGCTACCAGCCCCAACAGCTCCAGCCATTCCCGCCAGACCGTAGAGTAAGCAGACCAAGTCGCCTCACTCACCGACCGCCGGATCCACCCCGCAACGACTCCAAGGCAATCTCCCACAGCCAGTCGGGACAAGGAACCCCGTGTTGCTCCGCCGCCGGCGCCAACTCCCGGAATTTGTCCCACTGAAAACGAGACAAAGCGTCAGCTAAGGTGTTGTCAACCCCAGGGAGATGTACCGCATGAAGAAAAACATTCAGCTGCAAGCAACGCAACACCAAGTGGCGAAGCAGGGCCACCACCGGTCGGGAAGAAGCCGAGACCCTATTGATGACCTGAACCACCCCCAAATTGTCGCAGTGAAAACGCACCTTTTGATTCCGAAAATTCTCCCCCCAAACCTCAACCGCCAAAACCACTGGAAACAATTCCAACAGCGCAAGGTTACTGAGAAAACCTGCCTCCCGCCAGGAAGCCGGCCACGAGGCCGCACTCCACCGACCCCGGAAATAGGCCCCGTATCCCGCAGAAGCCGCCGCGTCCGTGAACAGCTCCAAGTCAAAATTACTAACCGGGCCCGACATCCAAAGCGCCCGGCCGTTGAAAGAATCCAAAAAGGTGTGCCACAACTGCAAGTCCTCCCGATGCTCCCGAGTCAGCCGAATGAAATGAAAAGGGGAGGCAATACCCGCCGTCGCCGCCGCCAACCGGCGGCAGAACACCCGACCCATCGGCAGGATCCGACAAGCAAAATTAAGTTTTCCCAACAATGACTGCAAGGGCCGCAGCTGAATTTTACGCTTCCCCTGAACCGCACGAATTTCACCCTGAAGGGCCAACAGCTTCTCTTCCGGCAGCCGGCACTCCATGGCGCCAGCATCCAAAACAATGCCCAAGAAAGTCATCACCGAAGCCGGACCCTCCGTCTTGTCAGCCGCCAAAGGAATCCCGAAACGGTCAGCAACGTGCTGCAACGTAGCAAGCAAAACCGCGCACACCCCGGAAGCCGGCGGACCCACGCAAAGAAAATCATCCAAATAATGGATGACCGAATTCACCCCGGAAACATCCCGAACCACCCACTCCACGAACGAACTGAACTTCTCAAACAGCGCACAAGAGATAGAACACCCCATGGGCAAACACCTATCAACGTAAAACGCGCCCTGCCAACGGCAACCCAAAAAACGAAAACTGTCCGGATGAACCGGCAACAGCCGGAACGCCGACTCAATGTCGGACTTCGCCATGAGTGCACCGCGCCCATATCGACGAACCCAGAACACTGCCGCATCAAAGGACGTGTAAGACACCGAACACGACTCCGGATCTATAGCGTCATTCACCGACCCCCCCTTAGGGAAGGACAGGTGGTGAATTAACCGAAACGCATTTGGCTCCTTCTTAGGCACAACCCCCAAGGGAGAAACCACCAGATCCGCAAACGGCGCACAAGTAAACGGACCACCCATACGACCCAACCCCACTTCCTTCCGCAACTTAGCCGAAACCACCTCAGCATGCTGCAAGGCCGACCGTAAGTTCCGAGCTAAGGGGGGGACCAAAGTCAAAGTACAGGGGATGCGAAAACCCTCCAAAAAACCAGCCGTCAGCAGCACCGCCGCAGCCCGATCAGGATATCTATTTAAGAAAGGCTCCATCCTTTCCACCCGCACCGGCGTCGTCCCTCTTACCCGCAGGCTCTCCGGGAGGGCCTCTACCCCGCCTGAAGCAGCGCGAGAAAGGATGGGATCCACCGCACCCGGAACACTCGTGCCTAAACCTACAGGACCCTCCAAAACGACAAGTGCCCTCCTGGAACTGCCAGCAGAAACCCCTACGCTTGGCGGCCGATTGTCCCGGGGAAAACGAACCACCGGCCCCGCCCTGAAAAAACGGACCAGGAGCCCGCGGCGGCGCCATGAGCCGCATCCAAAGGCCAATGTCCTTGTGGTCCCAACGCAAAGACGGGCGAACAGCCCTCCGCTGCCTAAACTGCTCATCGTACCGAAGCCACGCAGACCCGCCGTAAACCCTGTGAGCCTCACTAATGGCGTCCAGGTAACAGAACAACGCCGAGCAATGCTCCGGAGCTTTCTCCCCAATGACACTGGCCATGATTGCGAAAGCCTGCAACCAATTCGCAAAAGTACGGGGAATAAGCCGAAAACGCCGCCGCTCCGCATCCTCCCGTCTACCGTCATCAACCCGGGACCCATCAAACGGAAAACGCTCCAAAGGCAAGAGCGTGAATATGTCCACATACTCCCCGTTCCAAATTTGTTCCCGCACGGCCGACTGCAAATGCGCACCCAAGGGGCCCTCAAAACACACATACACTTCCCCCTTCGCAGAGTCCGCCACGCCGACAGGTCCGGACACCCCCGAACCCTCCCCCAAAAACGCGGAAGGAACCGCAGAACCCATAATCCCAGACTCCGCGGAAACCACCCCAGGCCCAGAACCAAGCGGAGAAGAGACCCCCAGGCCCCGCACTACCCCGCTGTCCCGTCCCGGAACCGCGAGCCCGTCCCCACCGGCCGGCGGGAGCCACGCAGAAACAGGCCCAGGGGTCCCAACACCGCCCCGCTCCAGCCGCCGCACCAAGTCCCGCAAACCGGAAAGTACCTCCCCGAGACCCCCACCAAAACCAGACAGGGGAACGCCGCCAACGACCGCCGCCGAGGCCGCACCCACCGGGGCGGCCTGACCGCCCCCCAGCAGATCCCGCAACGCAGAAGAAAAAGAGACAGACACAGGAACAGATAACTCACCAGGCTGCCTAGGAGATGTCCCATCAGCCGCGCACTCCCGCCCCATCGATGAAGAGCGACGAGCCGTCACCCCCGCATCGGGTTCAGACAGCTCGCCCTCCGACCTCTCGTCCACCACTTGACGACCGGATGGCCTCCCAGTCCCAGGAGCCACGGGTCCCGCAGGGTTGTGCCGCTCCCGACTCTGCCTCTGGGCACCAGCCATGCCTGTCGCCAGCCCTGGGCTCCGTCCAGCAGCACTCCGCCCAGCGCTGCACGTCTTCTTCCGGCTTCTGGGAGCCCCGGCTCCCGACCGTCCAGGGGGCCCACCAGCCGCATCAGGGGACAGCCCAGCAGCCGCAGCTGACCGCCTCCCGCGCCGAGCTCCCTCCCTGACAGGCACAATGTCAGCGGAGGAGCCGGTAAAAGCACTCCCTCTCCTGCCGCCACGCCGTGCGGGCGGGGGGGAGGGACTAGCAGACGAAAACCCCGCCCGCCGAGCGCACTGCACGTCCTCCTCTCCGTGTGGGCGGGGGGGAGGGGCCACCTGGCGAAACCCCGCCCACCGGACTCACGACACGGCCTCCTCTCCGCGCTGGCGGGACGGAGGGCCCACTCGGCAAAGCCCCGCCCGCCGAGCGCACTCCACGGCCTCTTCTCTGTGATGGCGGGGTGGAGGGGCCACCCGGCGAAACCTCGCCCGCCGAGCACACCACGTGTCGTCCTCCTCTCCGTGCGGGCGGGGGGGAGGGGCCACCCGACGAAACCCCGCCCGCCGAGCTCCGCCATCGCCGGGGATTCCTCCCGGCACCGCCGCTAGCAGAGGCCAGTGAGCGCCCTGCCAGCGGGGCCGGAGGGTCCCGAGGGGGGCTCCCAATGCGGCGCTGAGCTCCAGGGGGCGGGGCCGGACTAAAGCGCTCCGGAGGCCTAGACCTCCGAGCACGTGGGCGCCCCCGCCCCCCCGCTGCTGGTGACAAGACCGGGTCTCCCAACAGATCAGAGACCCGGCCCTGCAACCAGCCCATACCTCGCTCCTCCGCCGCCTCCCGAAGCTGCGCCACCAGGGCCTCCATGCCGCAGGTCAGATAGGAGGGGGAATTGCAGGACCCAGCTCAAATGAAGCTCTGGTCCTTGCACTCATCCAGCTGCAATGACGCCCCTTCCGCAGCAACCCCCACCCTACGGTGCCACAGACACCTCCTACACTCCACGTCTGCCAATCCAATTATTCCCAATCCCATTCCCCACCCCTTGGAGCTAAATTTTTTAACCCTTTCCGTTCCCAACCACTCTGGGCCTAGTCATGTATGCCCTGCGCTATTTCCATTCTTCCCTATTCGCTACGGGCATTTCTTTAACAGCAGTAAATTCTTTACAGCCCTTAGCAGTGTCTCTTTAAGTAGTAATAGGCAGATGGACAAAGATGTTCCCTTTGCTAAACCTGCAACTGACTTCCTAACACCAGAGGGGGTTGAACAGCACACGGTCTCTAAGATCCTTAGCGATGTCTGTACTCACAAGGCCCAAGAGCAACTGGATGCTTTCCTCCGTGATACCAGAGGCCCATGGCAGCAACTGCCTGGGAGGCAATTGCCCTCCCCCAGGCTTGGGCAATCCTAGCCAGGAAAACCCAAGAACTCAGTATGCTCACTGAATATATACAGATACCCAGCATGCCTTGGAGCCTCTCACTCTCTGATAGACTGAGGCTGTATCAATATTCATGCTGCTCCACACCTATCATCCAGAAACATCTGCAGTCTCCTGGATACAGAAGAAGCTAGGCAGACTAGCAGGACTTGAGCACACAGAGCAGACCTCACTAGATAGTCACATTTCACTCAGTACAGAGAGGTAGCTATACTTTTACCTAGCAGTAATTTCAGCCACTCTGCCTACAGAGTGACAACTAGATTTACCTATTAAAAACATAACTAATCCTATCTACCTAATCCTTGGACCTACACAGGAGGATGCTACACATGTCATAAACTGTATTATGAGCATACAATACAAGCTCTACTCCTAACATATTTGTGCCACTTTTATAGGAGACCTGCTTTGTAGAAAAGTACAGTATAGAAAAATACTTTAGTAATACATTGTTTTTTGTTTTTAAATTCAGTTAAAATATCTGTGTGGTGACATGTCACATATTAACCAAAAATGGGCCAATGTCATAGTTTGCGAATCAATTTACTTCTCTCTATGCTGAACCAAAAGGTAAGTGTAAATAGAGCCAGTAGGAACATATTCATGACCATTTCTATTATTTTTCACCTAAACTAAGTTGTTCATGTGGAAATGCCATAAAAGATGATGACTTTCTTCACCCAGGAAACCCACCTTGAAGTATCTTCCACTGTAATCTGACCAAAGCTAGCTCATAAGATCTGAAGATTTTCTATGACACTGCTCTGTACAACATAGCAGAAAAGATTCAAGCAGGAAAGTTGACACTTTAATAACTTTAGTTGAGAGTTTCAATATGAATCAATGCAAGATTGTTGTGACCCCAGATCATGGGTTAATTATCTACCAAGCAAGGTCCATCAGCAGTGTGGACCAGTCAGAAGGTTAATTACATCCCACTGAATGCTCTCTTGAGTAGTGAGGGGATTAATTACTCTTTGACCCATCTCAATGATGTCAACATGCTCTGAGACAAGTGAGTACATCAATCAAACATATTTGTACCCAGCAAAGTGGGAATAGCAGGGTTAATTCTTGTATTTCCAAAAAAAACTAAAGTTTTCCATTTAAGAACAGAAGAAAAAGTTGAAATGGGTTGCCAGGCTGCTCTGCTGTAAAAATAAATAGCAGACCATTTGAATACTTTATTCGATAATGATTAATGTTGGCCTGAACACCCCCATATTTAGTGCGTGGTCGAACGTTCAAACCTAATGAACGTTCGACTGCGATCTTTAAACTTAATGCAAGTCTATGGGACTCTAACTTGTAAGTGCCCATTTTGAAGGCTTGTATGCAAGTTATTGGCCATAAAACGGGTATGAGGACTTGGACACTGCCCTAAGGGACATGAATCAGTGAAAACAAAATTTTTTTCAAAAAAGTTACATTTTTTACAGGGGCAGTCATTTTTCATTGCTTAAAAGAAAAAAGAAAAATTCCTTTAAATATCATGCCTGGGGGTTCTCCTTAAACCACCTGCAAAGTTGCACATCTGTACAATGTATAGAACCTGCTGCAACAGACTGACACAGTTTTTTAAAAAATGACCCTTTAGGTCTGGAAAGAAGGTTAGGAGAGACCCCACAGTAAAAAATGTTTTTAAAAAAAGTGCATGGGGCTCTCCCTAAAAGCAAGGCCAGGTCCTTTAGGCCTGGAAGGACTTCTAAGGGGAGCCCCACCCCCCAAAAATGGGGGAAAAAAGCCTGGGGTCCCCCCTAAATTCCTACCAGACCCTTGATCTGAGCACAGGCCTGGAAGGGTAGGAAAGGGGGGATGATCGAGCCCCCTCTCCCTGTGACTTACCTTGCCATGTGCCCTCAGCATTGGGACAAGGACCTCTTCCCCACAACCCTGGCCCAGTAGTTGTGGAGGTCTGTGAGCAGGGGGGCTCATTAGTATCAGGGTAACCCTTTAAATAAGGGGACACCCTGATGCTGCTCCCCCTTGTGAATGAACCCCTACCCATACCCATTCACTAAAGGGTTAAATTCAGTAAAAAAAATAGATACCAGTCTTTTGAAAAATTCCTTTGATTGAACAAAAAACAAAACAGTTTTTGACTTTTCTTTTAATAAAGAAGTCCTTAAAAAAAAAAAAGCCAAAAAAATGGTTCCATCATTGTAATCCATTGTTAATCACGCCACTCAGCGTTGTCACAACGCTGCTGACTCGCCGAAATACAAAGAACCCGACTACCGCCAACCCATCCACACCCACTGCAATATGACAGGTCTGACATTTGCCGAACAGATGTAAACAAATAGGTGTGGCTAGTGGTGACATCACCACCGATGTCACTGCTAGCCCTGCCCAATTGTGTACATCTGTCAGACCTGTCATATTGAGTTGACTGCTCAGTGGGTGAGGATGGGCCGGTGGGTGTCGGCTTTTTTTATTTTGGCGAATTGGCATTGTTGGGACAACGCTGGACGCCATGATTGACGATGGATTACATTGATGGAACCATTTTTTTTTGCTTTTGTTTTAACCACTTGCCCTCCAGAGGATTTACCCCCCTTCCTGACCAGACCATTTTTTGCGATATGGCGCTGTGTTACCTTAACTGACAACGTCATGCAACGCTGCACCCAAATGAAATTTATGTCCTTTTTCTCACAAATAGAGCTTTCTTTTAGTGGTATTTGATCGCCTCTGCATTTTTTTTTTTGTGCTTTAAACAAAAAAAGGCCGACAATTTCACAAAAACAATATTTTTTACTTTTTGCTATTAAACATATCCAGTAAAAAAATTAAAAAAATCAAATTTCGTCAAAAATTTAGGTCAAAATGTATTCTGCTACATGTCTTTGCTAGAAAAAATTCCAATACATGTAAATTAATTGGTTTACGTGAACGTTATAGCGTTTTTACAAATGGTGGTATAGACACTGGATTTTTTTTCTATACTAGTAATGGCAGCGATCAGCAACTTATAGCAAGCCTGCGGGACTGCGACGGGCATTCTGACACTAGGGGGGAATTGACTAACTGTCCCTGACAGCCCCAGTGACACCAATACAGTGATCAGTGCTAATATAAATCACTGACACTGTACTAATGACACTGAACAGGAAGGGGTTAACATCTGGGGAGATCAAAGGATTAACTGTGTGCTGTGTGTGTGTTTTACAGTGTAAGAACACTGCTTAGTATGGCTCTGCTATGCAGAGCCATACAAAGCAATGTGCAGGAGCTGACAGGGGAGAGATCTGTGTTGTTTACATACAGGTATCTCCCCCGTCAGTGATACTCGGCGATCGTCGGGTGCCGGCTGGGAATCACTGGCCAGGACCCGGTGATCGACAGCTGAGGCCTCCAACGGTGGCATGGGTAGGGTTAGCACACTGCTCACGCACCAGGAAATGCAAAATCAGGTATATATATGGTTAAGGACTTTTCAAAAACTGTTTTTTTTTTTTTGTTCAATTAAAGGAATTTTTCAAAAGTCTGGTGTCTTTATTTTTTCAAAATTTAACCCTTTAGTGAATGGTTAGAGGTACAAGTATCGTGATGCTAATGAGCCCCCCCTTCTCACAGACCTCCACAACCACCGGGCCTGGATTGTGCAGAAGAGGCCCTTGTCCTCATGGGCATGGGTACACTGTCCCAATACCGAAGCTTCGGGGGGGGGGTCGCTTGATCACCCCCCCTTCCTTTCTGCCCTGCCAGGCCTGTGCTTGGATCAAGGGTCTGAAAGGAACTTAGGGGGGATCCTAAAAGGCCTGGTATGGCTTTTAGAGAGAACCTCACGTGCTTTTTTATTTTTTACTGTGGGGTCCCTCCTAACCTTCCTACCAGACCTAAAGGACCTGGTATGGATTAGAGGGGGGGGGACCCATGCGGTATCTTTTTTTTAAATATATTTTTTGTTTTATTGTTGGTTTTTTTTTTATATTATTTTTTAAATGATTATTTATTTATTTATGTATTTATTTATTCGGAGAGAGTATTCTCCACTCTGTCTTCGGCAGTGTCCAGCAACACACTGCATAAGGCTGCAGTGGAAGAAGCCATATATAGTGTGGGACGTGGACTTATCTGTGAGCCATGATTGGCCAAAGTCACGGTGACTTTGGCCAATCATGGCTTTCACAGTGCATTGTGCTGTGATTGGCCAAAGCATTGCACTTGACTTGTGGTCAGGTGCATTGCTTTGGCTAATCATGGGTCTGACAATGTTCTCATGGCTCCCACAAACGCCCTTACCGTTCATGTGTTCTGCGAACACACGAACGGCCGTTGTTCAAACCTAGCACTAATAAGGATGCCTAAAGACTGCTGGTTGAGATGTGTTTCTCTCTAATTCTATGTTTTTTGTTTTGTTTTGTTTTGTTTTGTTTTTATGAGAGAATTACTAAACTCAAGTGGCAGTTATAAGGGGGGGGGGAGTAAAAGAATTAATGAGGAAATAATCCCTTTAACAAGCATTAATAGTCCCCATACAACACATTTCACCTATTTTTTCTAAGTTGTAATAGAAAAGCCAAAAATTAAGGATTTATGAGTTCTTTATAGATAACATTGATTTAATAATTTTATTAAAAGTGGTGAAACTTTATAGAACAAATGGTTATAGGTCTAAAGTGATGATTAGAGCCTGGCATAGAATTATTTTTCTTATGGCCAAACTTACTTTAATTCAGTCAAGATCGTAAAGTATTAAATCCATTTTCAAAGACAACTTGCGCAAATGTCCTAATCCCAGGGCATAAAACCCCAATCATCAAAATCTCAAATAACCTTTAACATGTTAATGTAATTTCAAAAGCAATTTTCCTTGTAAATCTGCAATTTTTAAAATAAAACCCAATGATGTTTCATTAAAAAAAAAAATGTCCCTCTTTATACATCAGTCATCAATCATGATGCCCGCCCACTCGCCAGGAATAAAAAAAAAACAGTGACTTGATGCACACAAAAATCCTGACAGTTCCACAAGCTCCCCGAGCTGTCATCAGTTATATAAGGGAAGGGGCAGAGATGATAGTGACATCATTGACCAACTATGGCCAGTGGCTGTAGTCGGGCATTGATGTCACTGCTATCCCCACCTCTTTCTTTAGTTTGCCTGGATTCCCATTGATATCGGTGGTTCCTAGAGATGTAATGGGTGCAAGCACCATTGGCTTCCTTAAGAACCAGTGACAGCAGGAAGCTGCCATTTACTGTATTTAGGGAGGATCGGACCAAACTGTTGGCTCATCCCTATGAGACAAGGCAATAAAGTGGAGGTATGAAATAAGCATCATCTGATGACTGAATTTTGTCCTTTATCTATCAAGGAGAACTGTGAGCTACACCAAAATTACATCTCAGTTAAAATGTACCTGAACATACACTTTACTTTTTAAATTTTCCTCTATAAAATTACCTTATACCACATTTATTTTTCAATTTGCTTTGACTCCAATACATTTTAGCCTTGCCCCCCATTCCAGCATGTATTTTATTTGTTTCTTATATTTACATTTTTAGATGTTTTCAAACTACCCATGTAATGTTTTGAGTTCTCTTCCTCTGCATAATTTTCCAACATTGGGCATAGACTGCTCAGTGATACAGAGTACGGATATTGGTAGAATTGTAGAAAACCTAGTGCGCCCTTGGGCACACAGAAGGAAGCATATTGTGCTAAATTGTGGATGTGGCCAACAGTAAGAAGAACAGTGGGAAGAACTAAAGTGGCATGGTTAAAGTGGTTCTAAAGGCAAATTGTTTCTCTGCATTAAGGTAAAAAACCTTTCCATGCCAGGGGTCAGAAGTGCATTAAATGCAGAGGATCAGCAGTCCTTGCCCAAATTCACTCCAGTACAAATTCCCCCAACCCCCTTTAGTACAGATCTCTCCCTTTTCCAGTAAAGAGGTTTACCCCAATACAGACCCCCCCAAGGCCAAATATCCCCCTGTACAGATTTCCCACCTGCCTCCCTAAAATCTATTCACTAGACCTCACATACAGCGGCAATGATCAATGAAGAGAAATCCTTCACGTCTATGCCATGCAACACTGCACATAAACGTCAAGGAGTTCCTCACTGTCTCAGCCAGCGAGGAGTGAGAGACCTAGGAGTACTGCTGCTGTCGTGCACATCACTGCATGGGGATCGGACTCAGGTAAGTATTAGGGGGAGCTGAGTGGAGAGCTGTACACTGAAGGTTTTTTACCTTCATGCATAGAATGTATGAAGGTAAAACACTTTCAGTCTTTACAACCACTTTAACATCATGAAGATATCGTGGTCAACATATCAACAATGCAGCTGAGATTATTTGGCAATATTAATAACAGTCAAGACAACAAGAAAGCTTTGACAGATTCCAATAATAATATAAAGGGTAGAAGTTCAGCGAGCGCTAGGAATAATATTTGATAAAATGCAGCTCAATGACAGATGTCCAACCACAGATGCAAGAGAATAACCTTAGATCCTTGCGTCTAATCAGCAGGTCTGGCTCTGTGATGTTAATGCATCGTGATCCCAAGAGGTCCTAAAACCTACAAGCAGCATGTCTGTTCAAAAATTGGATGTAACAAAATTTAAGTAATTTATAATATTGGTCTTATTAAGCTTCCTTTCTGGGGGAGCACAGTTGTAATTAGCAGGCCATTTCTTAACATTCACATTTTATGTATTCATGAGCTTTGAAAAATTCAACAGATGGGAAAAAAATCATCAAGGGTGGTCAGGCCATTCCTAACTGCGGTGTTTTACTTTACAAAATTCATCCTTAATAGAAAACCTCCAAAGTATTCCATAATGGTATATTTAAACAGTGAAAAGCAAAGTTCATTTGAAATGATAATGAACTTTTTTGAGTAATTTAGCTTTTGCATAACTCGCAAACCGAAAATTATCAGAACAGAAGAGGATGCTAAAGGATATTGATTTCACTGTTCACTGCACTGTTATAACATCAGATCTGCAAAAATAAATGTTCTGATGTTTCTGCGGTTATCTAACAGAAACAAAAAGTTATCCCTTCAAAGGTCATTCCACCCCAAAACTGTTAAATGAATGTGCATTGATTTACCTACTGGTTTCTTACATTTCTCAGTGAAACTAGTTATCCTTCTGCAATCTAACAATACTTTTTCCTGCCAGTAATGTAAAAAAATATATCAAATATTATTTGATTATGGGCCTGACAAGTAGGTGGATTTGGGAATTTAGCTGTGGAGCGCTCTTCAACTCAGAAAGATATAAAAGCTAATGGACAATTCCACACACAAATACCAGTATTGAGTGGCATGACCCATAAAAATGATAATTTTTGCTCTGTGGTTACATCGGTCTGGACACGTGATAAAAACTCTCAAAAGCACAGTTAATAAAAATGCAAAAGTAAGAGTTTATATTTTTAAAGTTTATTGTAATCCCTGAAATAATAAAAAAAGATTGTTTTAAAATTGTGTATAGTTATGCTTTGAAAAGGCAGATATCTGCCAGTGTTGGTGGAAATGTGGCGTGGTTTTGAATTTTGTTCTATGTTATTGCAATTCATTGCCTCTTTCCTGTATTTCCCTGTACATCTTGACTTCTGGACAGCCCTGTTCACCAAGGAAACAAGATAAGATTAGTTGGAACTATAATACAGAACGCATTACATACACCTTATGATTCACACATGCCAAAATTATTTTAGATGTACAGTAACATTCTAGATCAATGGTCTGCAATGGTCTGCAAACTTTGGCCCGGGGGTCAGATGTGGCCCCTTGCTTGCTTTTATGTGGCCCTTGGGGCATTTTTCCTCCCACTGTCAGAAATACTGGGGCATAGTTCCTGCCACTGGCACCAACAAAAGGACACTATTCCTCCCAATGGCACCAATGGTGGGGCACTATTTCTCCCATTGACTCCGATGATGGGGCACTATTCTTCCCACTAACACCAATGATAGAGAACTATTCCTCCTATTACCCCAATGATGGAGCACTATTCCTCCCAGTGACACCAACGGTGGGGCATTATTCTTCCCATTGACACCAACGATGGGGCACTATTACTCCCTCTAATACAAACGATCGGGCACTGTTTACTCCAACTGATGCCAGGACATTGTCTTCTCCCACTGGCCACAGTCTGGCCCCACAAACGTTTGAAGGACAGTAAATTGGCTCTTTGTTTAGAAAGTTTGGAGACCCCTGTCTAGATGATGGTGCCATTCTGGAAGCATGATTGAGCTTCTGTCAGCATCTTAAAAAAGGAATATAGGATGTTGACCGACCGGCCTTGGTGTTATTCAGAGAATGCTTTGCATTTTCTGAATGAACATAAAGCATTCTGTGATTGGATGAGGTGGAGTGTGTGATGCCATGCAACTATTCTGGGTCAAGGACTGTAGTCTAGACCTCAGCAGGTGATGAGCTGAGGGCCTGGAGGAGATTACCAATGGTTTTTTGCTGTAGGGAACTGTTCTGAAGTCCTGGTCTGAAGAAGGAACTTGTGTTTCCCTCACTGAGGATCTACCTGTGGATGCTGGGTGGCAGACTGCTCCTGGGACATTGTGAGTAAGACCTGTGTTTGGGAGTTTCATGTGTGTCTGCAGCTTAAAGGCCTCACACACACTGAACATTTTCTAAACTCTCCTAGACGCCTTCCTCTTGGCAGCAGCGTATTGGCAAAAAAAAAAAAAAAGCGCCTGACGCTTGTAAAAGTGTATAAGGTGTTTAGCTGCATTTGCCCACATCAAGCATTTGGGAGTTAATTACTTTCATTGGTCAGAATAAATCATTTATTCTGGCTTGACATTAATTTTTTTCTTTCAAAACTCTGCTGCTCCTGGATGCACTGGCAGTGTTTTTTTTTACTGCCTCTAAACTCTCCTGCCATTAAACACCTCTGAAAGTTTGTGTACATGGACACATTTTGCAGGGGGGCAGGAAAAAACACACCAGACACCCCTAGGAGCAGCATTAAAAACATTCAGTGTGCATGAGGCCTAGGGATTTGTGCTAGAAGTGTGTTCTCCTATTGATAATTTTTGGATTATCCTCAACCACTGCACCCTTCTCCTGTTTCAAGTTACTCAGCAATAAATTCTAAAAAGACTGAGCTTATATTGTTGGTGTGCATGGAACTATGCTTGTGATTGGCAGCCTCTGAGGGTAAGCACTACAGCTGTATTAGTTTTCTTTTTAGGGTTTTCTTTCCTTTCTTGTATTTTGGTGATCTGCCAATAAGTTTGTTGTTTTTCAGCAGAACAAGCTCTCCTGCAAATGTAGCAATTAGAGTGTTGAGACAAATCATTTACCACTCACAGAGGAGCTTACAATGATCAGTTTTTATTTATTATTTATTCGTGGGAAACCTTTATTCCAAAACAAAAAAATGTTGCTGTAACTGCTTATGTAACTGCTTGTGTAACTGCAGTGTGAGCTGGAGATTGGCTTCAACTTGTTAGTGTATCTAAATCTGCTAGTGCATCTAACCCTGCCCCTCCCCAGATCTACAATGCTGCTGTCCAAATGTGCCACCCATGCTCCTTCACCCAGAGTGTGGGCACTTAAAAGGTGTGTTACTGACCAGGTCCCCAGGTGATAAGAAAAGGGGAAAAAGCCTAAAAAAACGAATGTATCCACCACATCTAGCGATTGGTGAGCTGCAATATTTTATATTTTATTTTTGGTTTGCTTTTTTTTAAATTAACATTCATTTCAATCATAAGGTCATTCTAAGTTGGAGGACCGCCTTAAGGTGGACTTTCCCTGAAAGCAGCGCCCTCTTTGTCCCAGGGCATTCATAAGCACAGTACAGCAAGATACATCATGTGCAGGAAGAGTGTCCCCCCCACAGTGCCTAGCATAGCCCAAGAAACCTGGTGGGCTTACAGTCACAAGTAACAGTCAACATCCACTAGCCCGCGTGATTTGTCACCCAACGTAGGGCTGCGCTTACTTCATACACCTGAAGACCTCCACTAAAGAGACCATGACAATAGTTAGTTGAAACTTGTCCAGGCTTGCCCAGAAATACTGTACATGACTAGCCATTCCTGCTTTCTGATTTGCTCCTGCACAAGGTACCCTCAATGGATTAGTGGCAACACTGATAAGGAGCATATATAGCAACAGGTTCCGTAAGGACGCTCAGACGCTCTACGTGCATTGCTACAGGTCACAATGTCGTACTGACAGTTGCCCTGGAAGAAGGTACTGGTCCCAACTGACCAGTCATGGGGTTTGCCCACTGTGACACAGGTATACGAGACAAACTCCTGGTTATAGGCCCATATTGTTGGAGGCACCTGGCTCTGCTCTCCCTGTGGTCTCTCTGCCATCAAGGTAGAGCTCTTCTGTTTTAGCAGCTGAATGAGTTCGAAGAAGCCGGAGACCTTGTCCCCGATGGATTTCCTGTCCCACATGACACTGAGCTGCCACTCTACAAGACCCACGGCCAAAATCCTCTGGCATGCCAGCTGCATCTTTCCAGGCATGACCTCCCCCACTGGATTAGGGGTTGAGCTGCCACCCAGCTTGGATGGAATCTCCAGAAGTAATCTTGGTGGAAGTATCGCCACCACCAGCCCTGGACATGCTAGGGACCTTCTGGACAGCACCGGCTCTCCCATTCGGGACTTACCAGTGCCAGTCCTTCCTCAATGATCCCTCCTGAAAAACTCTGCAACAAAAGAGACTCGCTCATCCTCCAGGTCTTTTGCATGGGACCTTCCAAGGGTATCTCCTGAAACTCGTTACTTTTTGACAATGACGAGGAGCTTCTGCCATCACCAGAGCATGTGTGCCCTACCCTGCTATCTTGTGGGCATCTCCAGGTTCCCAAGTACCACCTATTGAAAAAACTGGCCACAAGTACTGCCTCCCAGTGGATGCATATCTGCCCAAAGAGTTCATGCACTTTCGGACAAGGATCACTTGGTTGACCAGATTGCAAAGGTACTTGCATGTCCACATTTGGTAATACTATGGCTTGGTGTTCTCCTATGTATTGGAGTCATTATTCTGCCAGCTCGAAGAAGAACGGGGTAAGATATACAGCCGAGCGATCTGGAGAAACTCTGTGTACCAAAACATTTCAGGAGCTTTTGGCAACAAATTGAATATATTGAGAGTAGGTTTTAACTGTCTGTATCGGGAATACAACATTGGGAGGCACATCCAGATGGATTAAATTGAAATTGTCAAACCTGGGTGCCTCTTCCCAGTCATTATAAGGGGGATCCATCCAGTTACCAGGGTGCAAGTATACCTCCCTGACCCAGACTTTGATGTGTAACATTGTGAATGCAGTTCCACTGTTCTAGTTGCCCATAACTGATTGTATTGTGCACTTAATATTATTTATGTAATGTTGGTTATTCGCAGGTGGGACTGCTTGAGATAAAGGAGGGCGATGTGTAGACAGAGGCTTTCTGAAAATTTGCTGGCTGCATTTTCGCAATAACCTTGAGACATTCAGCACTGCTGCAGCCAAGGTGACTTTTGTAATCTCTTTGCTAAAGCAGGAAACCTTGGCATGGGTCTCTCCTTATCTGTAATGCAATGATCCTTTACTGCAAGATGCAGATACGTTTCTGTCTTCACTGCAGACTATTTTTTACAAACCAGGCAGGGTTTAAGCAGTTGAATGCTCACTTTTGGATATACACAAGGTACCAGACCTGTGGCACAATATGCTATAGCTCCTGACATCACTAACCCTGCTGTTAGTGATGTCAGGAACTACTGAGCTATTAAGCTTTCACTGTCTGAATGGAGGCACCTCCTGGAGGGACTTTTTACTATATTGACAGACCACAGTTTATGGAGAGTGTGATTAGGCTGAAGCATTATGGGTGGAACTGCACATGGGGTGTATACAACAAAGGTAATCGATGGAGTTTGTTATAGACCACCAAGTGTTAATGAGTAGGTGGAGGCTCAGCTCTTTGCACATATCGAAAGGACTACAAGGGCTGGGACAGTGATAATAATGGGGGATTTTAACTACCAAGAAAATGACTGGAGTGATGGCACTGCAGGAACAGTTAAAGGGCAAAAATGTATAAACCTACTACAGGACAATTTTATGGTATAGTTCATAGAGGTCCCAACTAAGAATGATGCTCTGCTGGACTTGGTAATCTCCAAATATGCAGAGCTTATTACTAATGTCCAGATAAAAACATATCTGGGTAGCAGTGACCATAACATGATTTTATTTATTGTTAGCTGTAAACAATGAGCACATATGGGAAAAATAAAAACACGTAACTTTAAGAGAGCTAATTTTCCAAGGCTGAGAGTTTCTCTCCAAGACTTACATTGGGAGAGAATATTGACATCGATGAACACAGGACAGAAATGGGAGTTCTTCAAAAAGACAATGTGAACACACTGCAAAAGATATTCCCATGGGCAACAACATTAAAAGGCTAAACTTAAATCTATGTGGCTTACGGTCAAAGTTAAAAAAAGCTATAAATAATAAGAAAAGAGCTTTTATAAAATATAAAAATTAAGGAACGCTATCATCATTTGCACATTACAAAGAATATAACAGAATATGTAAAAAGGAAATCAAGGCCGCAAAAAAATTGAAAATGAACAATAGATTGCAAAAGATAGCAGGACAAACCCCAAAAGATTCTTCAAATATAATAATAGTAAAAAGGTCAGGTCCATGCATGTAGGCACTTTAAAAAATAATCTAGAGTGCGTGACTGTGGACCTTCTTCAGCTCTGTGCATACAAAGGAGCATGGGGGAGCTCTTGTCTATAATGGGCATGGTATTGACAAAGCCCCAAATGATCCACATTGGATCACAACTGATAGGATCCAGAAATATGTATACAGAATAAAGGTGAATAAAGCACCTGGACCAGATGGCATACACCCACAGTTCCTTAAAGAATTGAGCTCCATCATTTTAAAGCCATTGTTTCTAATTTTTAGGGACTCTTTATTGACTGGCATAGTAGCACTGGATAGGCATAAGGCCAGTGTGGTGCCTATGTTTAAAAAGGGATCAAATCCTTTACCAAGTAATTACAGACCTGTTAGTTTAACTTCTATAGATTCTGAAAGATACTGGAGAGTCATGTTTGGGGACCAGAGATGAAGTAGGATGCTACCGATTACATAGCTGCCTGTCCAACTTGTACTGCCAATGAGACTGCCCGTGCACTACCCACAGGCCTGCTACAACCATTCACCACACCTTGACAGCCTTGGACCCATTTGACCATGGACTTTATCACAGACCTTCCCAAATCTGGATTGACTACAATTTGGGTCATAGTAGATTGTTTTTCTAAAATGACCTACTTTGTGGCACTTTCTGGACAGCCTTCATCTGAAGCACTCTTTTCTCTTTCTATCCCATATTGTAAAACATTATGGGTATACCTACCAACATTGTTTTTAATGGGAGTTCCCAGTTCGTTTCCTGATTCTGGAGAGCCTAAAGTTGGAGTAGCAGTGTCCTGTTTCACCTCACAACACTCACAAACTGATGGTCAAACAGAACGTATGAACTAGACTCTGGAGACCTACCTTGGGCCCTATGTTAATTCATTACAGTCTAATTGGGCTGAATATTTGCCTTTAGCTGAGCTTGCCATCAACTCTCGTTGGCATAGTGCCGTTCATACTACACCTTTTTATACAGATCTAGGCTACCCCTCACATACTTTTCCTGTGCTGCAGCCTCCTTCTGGTGTACCAGCAGCAGACCTACAAGTAAAAGACATCTTACTGCACTGGAGAAAAATTCACCTACTTTTAAAAAAGGCAACAGGGAAATATAAACTTTATTTTGATAAATGAAGGTGTCATATACCTCTGTATGCAGTGGGCGGCAGAGTGTGGCTATCTGCTAAGTATGTGAGACTGGAGCAAGTTTCTTTCAAGTAGAGCACACAATTTATTGGTCCCTACAGGATCATTTCTCGTATTGGGCCAGTCTCTTACCACCTGAAACTGTCCTTTTCTCTCCAAATACACCATGTTTTTCATGTGTCTCTTCTCAAAAAGGAAGTCTTTAACCAGTACTCAAGACCACAACAACCACCTCCTCCTGTTCTCGTGGATAGGCAGCACAAGAATGAGATATCCAGGGGTCCTGGATTCTAGAAGGCAGGGCCATGGTATACAATACCTTGTTCACTGGAAGGGATTCCTTGTGACTGATCGATGTTGGGGTCCCACTAGAGATTTTCATGCTCCTGCCCTCATTCAGGACTTTCACACTACCTTTCCCATGATGCCTCGCTAAGTCCCCAGAGGGTTCCATTGAGGGGGGGGGGGCCCTGTCAGGTGCCTGGGTTTAAACTTGAGTTGTTCAGCCCTTGGGCTGTGGCTCTATTTGCTCTGCCACTGGGGATTCTGAGTCTCTGCAGTATATACTCTGCTTAGTACATCTGCTCCTGAGACAGTATTTCCACCTGCCATCCAGCTGCAGTCAATCCACAATCAGCTCATCTTAAATTGTGGGACTTCCTGTACACTGTGCCCATTTGATCGATCTGTTTCCCAGGGTGTGTGTGCTATACTACTTAATTCCTGTACCTTTGAACTTTTCCTGGACTACTCTCTTTGCCTGATGATTCTGCCTTACTCTGCCAGTCTGTGTTTGACCCTTCCTGTCTCTGACTATGCTTCTGGATTCTGACTTGCTGTCAAGAGGAGTTGCTGACCTGGCCTGCCTTACTACACTAATGCCTCAACCCCTAACCAATGCTCCACTCTGGACTAAACCTTTCAACAGGGACCTTACAGGGACTGGGATAGTGCAGAGGGCAATCTGACACTAACTATCAATGGGGGGAGCTAACTAACTGCCACTGACATCACCAGTGACATTAATTCAGTGATCATACCATACACTGTCACTGTACTAATGGCAGCGGTTGGGAAGGGGTTACCATCTAGGGTGATCAAGAGGTTAAATGTGTGCCTAACTATGTGTAATGTGCGTAAAGTGTGCTGCTTTTACTAGGAAATCTCTGTTTCTCATTCATGCTTTGCAGGGATGAGAAACAGAGGGATCATTCCCTCTGTACAGAGCCCTGTGTTGATTTTCAGGGATCTGGGCTGTGATTGTACATGAATTGGCCAAGACATGCGTGTGCAATGTACCCAGAAGCCGGCAGCCCCATACCAGTACGTCGTGCCTGCACGGGCCGCCAGTCCAGTGCGGGCGGTCCAAAAGCAGTTAAGAAAACATAAGCTGGAAGCTGGTCTTGTTTACTAAAGGGTTTGTATTTCTATCCTTCCAGTTCTGAGATTTAGATAGCCCTGCCAGACAGTGCATTCAGCCTGGCGACCTGACTTTGCACTGTAGCAGTTAAAGTGGTATTCAACCCCAAAGCAAACATTTATTATATTGCACCTTACTTTAGCTGCATTAGCATTCTATTTTAGGCTTTCTGCCCTTTATTTTCACCTAGTGATCTGGCCAGTAATCACCAGGTGAGAATAAGCTCTCTTGTAAATGTAGCAGTTAGAGTGTTGAGACAAACCATTTGCCACTGACAGGTGCTTACAATGATCACCTTTTATTTATTCATGTAAAACCTTGATGCAAAAGGTTGCTGTAACTGCTTGTTTAACTGCAGGGTGAGCTGGATTTTTGCTTCTATTTGTTAGTGTATATAAATCTGGTAGTCCATCTAACGCTACCCTACCCCCAGACTGACAACGCTGCTGTCTGCTGTGCTCTCTGTGTTCCTTCATCCAAAGTGGAGGCACTCTAATACAGGTGGTCTGTTACTGGCCACATGAAAAAAATAGGGGAAAATAGCCTAAAAAAGAAAACAAATGCAGCTACCACATCTATGGATTAGTGAACTGCAATAAAAAAAACGTTTTTGCTTTTGGTATAATATTGCCTTAATTAATACAAGCCTTATCACTTCTCTTTCTATGAAGGAGGAGCTTATCTTTCTATAAAGGAGGAGCAACAGACCAGTGAGCTCATCCCTCTCCTCTCCCCTCCTCTCAGCATGCCATTTTCAGTACAGTTGTATGCAACACACTTGAATGGCACTTAGTGCTGCCCCTCCTCCCAGTCTAAGCTGCTGTACAGGTGATTACATACAGCTGAAATTAAGACAAACTGAACCACCAAAACTAGTTGCATTAAAACATGCATGTGATATTTCTTGTTGAATACACAGCTGCATTCATTTTGGTTTTTTTTTTCTCTATCTGTCTGGAATTCACCTTTAAGAATATCTTGGCACTAGGAAAAGAGCAAATGAACTCTATAATTCCCACACTGGAGATTAACCAGCCTGGGAAAGGCTCTGATGAAGCATCATATGCTATACAATGACTTTATGTCCCCTGGTCCTTTCTTGTCTGTCCTGAGCACGATTCATCAATCACCTGTCAGGCCTTCCGCTTTTGCCAGGGCGCCAAGCAAGAAATGAGCTGTTTGGGTAAGCTGGGGTGAAAACGCTTTCAGGCTACAAGGATGTGCGCAGATGTTTTAGGGATAAGAAGTGTCTGGATTTGTCAGCTAGGATTATTAATGAAATGCCTCACAGGTTTCAATGTCTTAATGCTGAGTGTGGGGGGAGATGGGTGATGGGATGAAGCCAGTGATTGGCCAGAGAGGATGTGAAAAGTTCTAGGTGTCATGAACAATTTCTTTTCAATGGCTGAGAGACTGCATAAAAGTGTGCTGATATCTTCTGTGAATTAGGTCTGCTGTTTTTTTGTTTTTTATTTACTTATAGATTTATTTATTAGGTGGCATGTATAAATGCAGCATTGCAATGTGCTATTACTTGTAGAGTTCACTGGATTTATTTATTTTTTCCTGGTTTAGCTACATTAACCGCTTCCCGACCGCCCTATAGCAGAAATACTGCTACATTGTGGCATGGGTGCACAAAATCACATATATTTACGTGGTGTTGTATCACTGGGTAGGGGGCGCGCAAACGCCTACCTGTGCCGCCATCCGCGGCCATGGCTGTCAATCACAGGGTCCCAGCCGGTGATTACTTGTCGGCGCCTGGTGATTTCCGAGGATCTCCGACGGGGAGGAGGACTGTTTTGTTTACTAACAGTTCTTCTCCCTGTCAGCTTGGACACACTGCTTTAGATATAAAAAACGTATTCCTGCGCCAAACCTTCAAAATATCAATCTAAGCTGCTACTGTGCAAATTGTGAAAAAACACAAACAATATAAATAAACAGCGCAAAATTAGATTCTTAATCACTCATAAGAACTTATAAAATACGTGCATAAATTAATAGTGCTTATCCTCACTCATAAAAAATAAACCACCAAAAGTCCATGTGTTAAAAAAGTTATATAAATGTGTAAACTTCTTTTCTTCAAAATTTCTTTAGATGTAAAAAAGGAACTTCCACCTTCCACCCATGCACAAACCAACATCAAATACACTCACCAGAACTTGGTGAGTGAAAAACCTTTAAGGAATTTTAGGGATCCTAAACCCTCCTTGGTGCCACACTACAGGAAATCTTCACCATCTGAATAGGCTCCACGGTTCAACCAGAAGAAAAAACTCACATAGTATAATATTGTCACACAATAGTAACCTTTTAAAACAGAGATTAAGGCCACTCACATGTCAATCACTTGATAAAGGCATATTTATTAGATATAGTAGGCTTCAATTTAGCAAATCTACAGCCTTTTTCTTCCAGGAATCTCACATCCACAGTGAAACAAAGCCAGGACTCCTCATAGACCAACACAATTAACCAAGATGGCCGCTGGAACGCACCGCTCAGCGTGCGTTCCACTCACCGGAAATGACGTCAGACGTACGGGTTGTGGACCGGAAATGCGTCAACGCGTTTCGCCCCTCCCATCGGGCGTTATCAAGTCTTCCAAAGTAGTACAGCACAGCCATCCAAAGTAGTGTGCTTACAGTGAAGCACATGGACACAGCCCCCTAGTAAAACACTAGTAAAACACTAGTACAAAAATTTTTTTTAAATCCGAGTATACAGTATATACCTTTATAGTATATACACATTTATAAACACTATAACTTTCACGTAAACCAGATAATTTACAAGTATTGGGATTTTTTTTACCAAAGACATGTAGCAGAATACATTTTGATTAAATTTATGATGGAATTTGATATTTAAAATTTTTTTATTGGACATGTTTAATAGAAAAAAGTCAAAAATATAATTTTTTTCTCAAAATCGTCGGCCTTTTTTTTTTTAGCTCAAAAAATTAAAACCGCACAGGTGATCAAATACTACCGAAAAAAGCTCAATTTGTGGGAAAAAAAGGACATAAATTGCAATTGGGTGCATGACTGCGTAATTGTCAGTTAAAATAACGCAGCGCCATAACACAAAAAATGGCCTGGTCAGGAAGAGGAGTAAATTCTGAGGAGGGCAAGTTGTTAAATAAACATTTTACTGGTGACTAAAGCCCAGTACACACTATACAAAAATCAGACTATTGATCATCGGTTTTCCTCAATGTTTCACGGCAGGTCGAAACTAAGGAGGGTATTAATTGTACGACAAAGGCTTTTTTTTGTTGTTGTTTAATGTCTCTGATCATGCGCAGTCTTTTGTATCTGATTTTTCTTGTATGAAAACCGTACAAAAAAATACATATTAAACAAAAATCGTTAGTTCTGTTCTAGGACGAGAGAAATTTAGCAGTTTGTCCCTTTGGAAATTTTTGCTTGGAAAGTCTGAACTGGTTGTCAAAAGTTATATATGAAAATCGAACAATCATACCTTTTTTTGTTAATAGTGTGTCCCCCTCTTAAGGCTTAAAGTGGAAATAAACTCAAAACCAAAATTGTATTATATTGCTGCTTACCTATCAGTAGGTGGTTGCATTCATTTTCTTTTCTTTGGATTTTTTTCTCTATTTTCACCTGGGGATCTGGCCAGTAACAGACCTCTTGTTTTAGAGTGCTTCTATTATGGATGAAGGAGCACAGGGGGCACATCAGACAGCAGCATTATTATCAGTCTGGGGTCAGGGAAGTGTCAGATGGATTAGTAGATTTAAAAATTCCAACACATTGAAGCCAAACTCCAGCTCACACTTTATAATCAGTAAGCATTTTCTTTCCTTCTGGAATAAGGGTTTTACATAAATAAATAAAAGCTAATCATTTTAAGCTCCCCAGCCAATGTTAAGTGGTTTGTATCATCCATGTAAACTGATATATTCTGCTGGAGAGCTGGTGCTTTTGAAAAACAGACTTGCTGGCTGGATAACCAGGTGAAAATAGAAGAGAGCTTTAAAATGAAAACTAATACAGCCATCACATCTAAGAATTGGTAAGCTGCAATACAATTAATGTTTGCTTTTGGGTTTAATACTGCTTTAAGACAGTTTATGCCTCATCATTGCCGTCCGTATTATTATATATTACCAGAAAGGCAAAGGCACACATATTTTTATTCCACAGAAGAAAATATTTGTATCTGATCTTTTCAACTTCACACGCCACAGAAATCCCACTGGTAAGTTTGTTTGTATCTGGCTGTTGACATAGTTCCTACCCTTAGGCTACACCTTTATGACATGTTTCGCCCATCCCAGGGTTTATTCATGGAGGCCATATATGACCTCTATGGTTAAAAAGACCTAGGAGGGCTGAAACCTGTTAGGGATATGTGGAACAAGAGTGGAGTCTGCGTCAACAGCCAGCTACGCACAATAAACTTACCAGTGGGAGTTCAATTTTTGCCATACGTATGGAGCTAAATGAGCTTCTAAGACATGCACCCGGAGAAGCGGACTTCCTGAGAGGCTGTTTTAGGGGCTTGGAGTGGTGTAGTCTTTGTTTTGGAATTTTACAATGGCTTGTATTAGGGCTCATTCACACTGGTGTTCTTAAAAAAGGGAAGTGTTTGCATGTAGGGATGCACAGGTGTTCTGTACATCCATGTGCAAGTAACTATGTCCATGCATCAACGATAGCTGCAAGCTATCACAGCCGGGTGCCCACACTGAAGATACCGGCCTCCTGGAATACAGGACAGCCGGTGAAATGGGCTGCAGGGGACACACCGCGGGACCGAGAGACAGGTAAGTGGCTGTTTTTTAAAAGTCAGCAGCTACAGTTTTTGTAGCTGCTGACTTTTATTTTTTGATGGCGTGAGTGGAACTCCGTTTAAGGCTGCCAATGTGAACTACAGTGAACTGTAAAAAGTGGCAAATCTGATAGGCTGACCAGATATCGACAGGAGGGTCAAGCAAATGTTGGATAACTGTCAGTGAAGAGTAATTAGAAGAGGTCCCAAAGTATAATTCGAAATTTCCCAATGTCCAGGAGACAATCAAGGTGCTTGCTAGTAGTACCTAACATATACGCTAGATCTCTCAGGATAGGAATCAAAGGAAAGGGGTGCGGAGAAATGTCCAGTAAAGAAAAGGTGGAAGATATCACCTTGAGCATAGCTCCTATGGTTGGGTGCGCAGCGAGAGATGACACATGAGTAGAAGGGAGACAGATTTGGTCTGGGCCTAAGTGCTCCAGCTAACCACCTGGGTGAGATGCAATGTTGTGTAAAAGAAAAAGACATCTGGCAAGCTAATCTCCCCTGCTGTTTGGGAAGTTTCAAAAGAGAGTGGTGTATAGGGGGTCATTTGGCACCCCAACTAATCAAAGAAATATCAGTCATAGAAAATTAAAGAATGAGGTAGGGATCGAAATGAGGAAGAATCTGGATCAAGTACAATATCTGGGGTAGGGTCGTCATTTTAAAAGTATTACACCTCCCAAACCATGTAATGTTTAAAACCTGCCATTTATGTAGGTCCGAGGCTATTTGAGTCAGCAAGGGATGAAAATTGGCCTCAAACAAATGATCAGGGTTTGGGGTGAGCTCAATGCCCAGATATGTAATGCAATTGGAAGCCCAGAGAAAGGGGAAGGATTTTTATTTCAGTTTAAGGCAGAACCCCTATCCATTGCCAATGTTCAGTGCTTCGGATTTAAAATAGTTTATCCAGGGTGCCATAATGGTGAAATATAGACATCAGATTACGAAGGGGGACTTCATGGTTCAAGACGACAAAAAGAAGGTCATCTGCACAGGCCATAACTTTGTGGTGTCTAGGCTTACCCTGAAGCCCATTGATATTTGTCTGTGCTCTAATAAAATATATTAGAAGTTCTAGGGTAAGTACAGAGATCAAGGGAGTGAGGGGGAAGCCCTACCTAGTACCATTGGATAATTCAAAGTATTCTGAAAAGGTTTTATTAATTCAAACTGCTACCTGTGGGGAGAAGTAGAGGACTGAAATCCAGGCAAGCATATGGGTACCCAGACTTTTTTCTGTCTTAAACAAAGCCATTGTTTACTGCACTTCCACAAATATAAATTAATCTAGGTTGTAACACACCTAGAAAGCAAATATGATACTTTTCACAACTGGCTTTTTAAACAATTTTTTTTAAATGTGGATTTAACATTAATGTTTTAACCATGAGGCTGCTCAAATGGGCAAACAGTTTGAAACGAAGTAAAGATCAGGTTTTTTCAGTGTTGACCTCTCTGTAGATTTGTTCACCCCCTTCCTCTTTCCTTTTTTAAGCTGTCTCTTACCTTGACTTTAACACCACTATGCTCTGACCACTTGTAGACTATATGTTGCACACATATGAGACTCTGTTAATACTTAATAAGCAACCAGTTGTGCATTATTAAATGAAGAGTACTGTGTGTTTCATTATAGATTAAACAGCAGTCACACTTTTCTTTTGTTAGGTTTTTATATAGAAAAAGAGATTCAAAAGCAAAGGCACAAACCTACGTCTATAGCACCTGTTGTCCATTCCCAGAACAATTACTTCTGTGCTCCTCAGCTTCTAAGAAAATCCCATCAATATGAGCGTTGATATGTGAGGTAAAACCTGAATTGGGAATGGTGAGACTGAATTTTAGTAATGTATTCATTAATAATTTTTTCTAACTAGTGTAAGTACTTGAATGTGACTTGATATTAACCCATAAAGCAAAACTCAGACTGGAAGAGGAAGGGGCAGACTGGTGTGCTGCAATCAAACGTCTTATCAAGGAACATGCTGATAGAACCAGAGAACAAAGTGAGCAGAGCAATGTCCTCAAGATCCTGCTGTTACTTTTTTTACTGTTCAGTCACCTGAAAGAGAATACAACTTTATCCTCTCCTTTTTGCCATTTATTATGTACTATGCTTGTAGCAGAGTGAAGCCCCTTATTAGTTAGCCCCCCAGTTTTAGTGGTGTAGCCCTTGTCACTGAGGTGAGGTAGGAGCAGGTACTTAAGGGAGGTGTGATCAGAGCATGAAGGTCAATGGGAGAGTAGGATAAAAGAAAAGGGCAGAATGTTGGGCACGGAACAGCTGCTCATGTTTTTGCCTTCATGGAAAACTGAGTCAGTCAGGTCCATAGAAGGGAATACAGTGAAGAACTACCACCATACAAGACAAAGATAGAATCATACGTACTGCAGCACCTCTCATGTGACACTCAACAATGGGACGAGTTATGAAACAGTTTAAAATACGTATTATTATTATAATTTTTTTTTGTATATACGTGTTTATACAGCACAGACATTTTACATAGAGCTTAACACAGGCGTCCTCCAACTTTTTAAACAGGGGGCCAGTTCACTGTCCCTCAGACCGTTGGAGGGCCGGACTATAGTTTAAAAAAAAAAAACTATGTACAAATGCAGACACAGTACAGGAGATGACCAGAGACTGTGGACATACAACGGCGGCGGGAATACTGGGCCGGCCGCTCCATAAGACACACAGACATTTCCCCCCAAGTGTGTCTTATGGAGCGAAATAGTGCCCCATCATTGGTGTCAGTGGGAGGAATAGTGCCCCATCATTGGTGTCAGTGGGAAGAATCGTGCCCCATCATTAGTGTCAGTGGGGGGAATAGTGCCCCATCATTGGTGTCAATGGGAAGAAATGTGCCCCATCATTGGTGTCAGTGGGAGGAATAGTGCCCCATCATTGGTGTCAGTGGGAGGAATAGTGCCCCATCATTAGTGTCAGTGGGGGGGGGGGAATAGTGCCCCATTGTTGGTGTCAGTGGGGGGAGGAATAGTGCCCCATCGTTGGTGTCAGTGTGGGGGGGGGAATAGTGCCGTGTCAGTGGGGGAAGGGGGTAGTGTCCCAACATTGGTGTCAGTGGGAGGAATAGTGTCCCATCATTGGTGTCAGTGGGAGGAATAGTGTCCCATCATTGGTGTCAATGGGAAGAATAGTGCCCCATCATTGGTGTCAGTAGGGGGGGATAGTGTCCCAACATTGGTGTCAGTGGGAGGAATGGTACCCCATCATTGGTGTCAGTGGGGGAAGGAATAGTGTTCCAACATTGGTGTCAGTGGGAGGAATGGTACCCCATCATTGGTGTCAGTGGGGGAAGGAATAGTGTTCCATCGTTGGTGTCAGTGGGGGGTGGAATAGTGCTCCATCGTTGGTGTCAGTGGGGAGAGGAATAGTGTCCCATCATTGGTGTCAGTGGGAGGACCTGGTGGTGCTGCTGCAGCCGGCATACCTGGTTGCAGCAGCACCATCTGCACGGCTCACTTACCTGTCAGCTGTCCTTCTTCACTCCGGCCTCTCCCTCACTTGATGTTCGCGGGGTCGCTCTGCTCCGCCTCCTCATAGGTGATTGGCCGCCTGTGTACCTTTCCTGAGCTACAGATCTGCCGCCCAATCACCGGTGAGGAGGCAGAGCTGAGCGGCAGCGCGAACATCAAGTGAGGGAGTGGCCGGAGTGAATGAAGGAGCAGCGCTTCCTGGACTGGATCGTCGTGGGACTGGGACCAGAGCCAGGTAAGATATAGCAGCCCCCTGCCTGCCCCTTACTTAGTTTAGTGTCCCTTCCTTGTGGCAAATATGCCCCTGCCGGGGGGCCAGATGAGTGGGCTCGGCGGGCCGCATGTGGCCCGCGGGCCGTAGTTTGAGGACCCCTGGCTTAACATATTGTACATTCCCATAAGTCCCTTCCCTCTAGGTGCTTACAGTCTAAGGTTCCTCACATGTTTATACTGTATATGTAGGGTTAAGACCAGATGGGCCCCTGCAATGTTTTAATTTTGCTGCACACCTGAAGATGACACACCCCACTCACCCAACACCTACCAACACACCTTGAGATATTCCAAAGAATTTATTAGGCTAAAAATAGCCTAAAAGAAAACAGGATTAGCAAGAGTATTTATACAAACAATCAATAAAGCAATAACATTACTCTGAGATAATTGTGTGGTCACGCAACGCTGGGCCCAAATGAAATTTATATACTTTTTTCACATGAATAGGGCTTTAATTTGGTGGTATTTGATCAACTCCTTTTTATTATTTTTTATTGTATAAAAGAAAAAAGACTGAAAATTAAAATAATTTTGAAAAAAAAAGTTTTACTTTCTGATATAAAAAATATCTAATAAAAAATCTAGTGTCTTTATAAATTTAGGACAAAATGTATTCTGCTACATGTCTATGGTAAAATAAAAATTCCCAATAAGTGATCAGCGATTTATTGTGGGACTGTGATAGTGCGGAAGGCAATCTGACACTGACGCTAGCTGGGAGGTACACTAACTTACTATCTGATATTGACATCACCAGTGATACTAATACAGTGATTAATGACAATACTGTACATTGTCACTGTACTAATGACACTAGCTGGGAAGGGGTTAACATCTCGGGGTAGTCAAGAGGTTAAGTGTATGCCTAACAAGTGTTAATGTGTGTACTATGTGCTGCTTTTTGCTAAATATCTGTTTGTCCCATCTCCTTCTCTAACCAATCAACATTTTTCTTTTTAGTTTCCGAATCTGGAATGTTGCTAATATGAAAATGAGCAGTTTAGCTAAACAAGAGTCCAAGAATAACTTGCCTTGAATTAAGGTCATTGGCAGTTAATGAGATTCATGTTGTGTCCATGTCATCCTGAGATGGAGGCATAGGCACACACTGTTCTCAGTTGTTTTTTGTTTTTGTTTTTTTCATTTTCTGTCCTGTATAGGTTGCTGTTATGGGTTTTTATCCATGTTTTTTTATATGGAATCTGTTATGTTTCCAGTCTAGCAGTAAGTACTCTCTACCTGTGTTCTTGAGACACATACAGAAGCAGCAGAAATAACTACTCAGCAGGTCAGTGGAAAGTCAAACGCCTAGATCTGCAAACTTGTTCTGAGCCAGAAGCCATTAGACCAGCCTGACAGCCTGATAGTTAAAAGAGATCCAGAACCAGTTTACTTCTAGACTAACTGAAGCCCAGTTTCATTCAACATCTTCCTGTGATTGCCAACATGTCAGGGACCCAATCCCAGGGAGTACATCATTCAGTCATCTGAGACTCTCAGAAAAATGCTGCAGAGATGCCTGAAGCATGTAGGTCTCACCTAAAGGTGGAGGAAGCAGAAAGGAAGAAGACCCATAACATCTCGTGAACCAACTGTAGACAGCTGGAAAAAGAGGCTTCCATGAAAACTTATTTTTAAATATGAGGAGGTGCTCCAAATAGTGATAGGTAAAGTTTGCGTTGGGCTTTAAACTTGGCATTAGGGAAATGTGGGCATTTTCATTACTGCCCTCCTTATGAAAATTATAGTTGACTGGTTGTTATGCTGACTTACTTAGTTCAATACTTTTTAGGTCAATGGCTCAAAATAAACAGTAAACAGATAAAAGTAAAATACTTAACTATATAATTGTTCTAGGTCAGTGACCCAAATAATTGCAGTAATGACAGTCTGACAGAGTACTTTCAGACGTAGGTGACAACAGTGGCAGCCTTTAAAGCTGTAGTAAAGTTTGCTTTTTATCTTGTACCTACAGGTAAGTTGTCAGGACCTGTGTCATTACTTGGGTCACCTGCTGGTGGCACTGTTGTTCTCAGAGTCACAAGGCATCTGCTCAAGCCTGTCTAGGGAGTACCATCCATCCTTTGGACAGACTGCCTCATTCAACCAAGTGAGGCCCCCGTAATGTTTTCCAAGCCACCCTGTATCCAGCCTAACCTCAACAGTATGTCACCTGCTATCCAGCTACTGGTTCTCTGTCCACCATCCAGTTTAGTTCCATATACTCTTTGCTGGTTAATCAAAACTGACCTCACTGATCCACTAACCATTGGTCAGCCTGATGGCATGCTGCCTACTAATGGGATCTAGTCCCCCTCTTTACTGCCTGTCAATGGGGTTCAACCTGCCTCTATGCTTGCCGGCGGACTTCAGTCTGCTGTTGTGCCCTTCTGTTCACTTCCAAATCTGTCTCTGATGATCTGCTATCCTTTGCCTGTTGCCCAGCTTGTAGGTCTTGTGTCTGGTGTTCAGTCAGATGATCCTGTTCCTGATGCCCAGCCTGAGGGTCTTGTTCCTGATACCAAGCTTGGTGGTCCTGTTCCTGATGCCCAGTCTGGTGGTCTTGTTCCTGATTTCCAGTTGGAGGGTCCTTTCTCTAATGCCCAGCCAGAGGGTCCCATGCCTATTGACCCTCCTGCTTCTGAACATCCTGTGCCCAATGACCCTCCTGCTTCTGACAGTCCTGTGTCCACCAACCTGCCTGCCTCTGATGGTCCTGAAACTCGTGACCCGCCTGACCTTGCTGATCCTGTGCCTGCTAAAACAGCCAGAGGATCCTGTACCTGTTGCTCAGCCTGATGGTCCTGTTTCTGCTGCCCAGCCTGATGGTGCCATGCCTGCTCCATAGTTAATGGTCCTGTTCCTGCTGGCCAGCCTAATGGTCCTTTTCCTGCTGCCCGGTTTGCCTCTGATACTCCTTTGCTCGTTGCCTAGTCTGCCACCGATGCTCCTGTGCTCGCTGTCCAGCTAGTCTTCGGTACCAGAGTCTAATCCGTTGTTGGGTCTAATTTTACTGTGCTTCCAAGCTTGTTGCATGCCTGGCATGGGTTACCCACTCAGTATACGATCCTGATTGCTGCCCCTCCTGAGTCCCTCTTGCAGCTATTTGTTGTACCAAGGCTTGATAGTCTGCATACCCACTTTGGAAGTAAGAACTGCATTCCCCAGTCCAGCCCCATAAACAGAAGCCTTCTGGGAAAGGGCAGAGTTCCATCTGAGCCTTGCCCTGACCTAGGTGCTATCTCTGCAATCCCAGGTGCATTAGGGGACCCTTGCTGGGTAACCAATGCCTTGGGTAGACCTTTGTGGCTGTTGGAGGGTGGAGCAGTTTCTGTCAAACCAGATGTGGAAGGACCGGGTGTGATGGGAAACCCTGGCATCAGGGTATTTGCATGGACCAGGGATTCTGATGTTGGACCTTCAGCTGGCCTTAGGGGTCCCAGCATTGGGACATGTGCTGCATTGGGGGCATGTAAATTTCGGATGTTGCGCCTCTTTAGAGATCCGACCTGTAGGGAACTCAGACAGCTTTCAGGGTATCAACTTCCAGACTCTGGTGGTGGGGCAAATGACCAATTACCAGACCCGGGTGGCATGCCATTCAGCAGGTTAAGACTCTAGCCTAAAGAGTGCAAGAAAGTCATCAGACACTAAGGGGAAAGCTTTTTGGACTTATCTTGCACCCACAGGGTTAAAGGCAGAATGGAACATCATATAACTTCAAATATAACTTCAAACCTTCCTGCCTTATTCCCTCTCATTCCTAGATAGGCTTCAGCTTCAGATACTGTATGTACTCTGATACCTAAACATTTGTCCAAAATCCTGGTCCCTTGCCAATAGCCAATTTCACCCGTGTCCTAACTGCTGTTGTGGTTTTCCCTCCCAAACCTTCTACTTCTCCTTTGTGATGGGGAAAGATTTCCTTGCTTAAGTGTAACTTCAGCTCCAGTATCAACTAAAGCATCATATGTGTAGGAGAAGATGACTTCCCCCACCATACAGCGACAGGTGCATATGAATGTTGGTCTCCTGCTGTCACTATCCTCACTGCTATGACAGGAGACCCACCTTCCATTCATAAAGGATAAGGAACCTCCCAGTCCCCCTTTCTGAGTCTCTCTAACTCCTCCCCAAGATAAAAGGATTTGGGTTTAGGTTCATGTGCAGTTTTGAGAAATGGTTTGAGGCTAACAGGAAGGAGCTGTTGTGTTTCCTCTAAATCTATGCTGATGTTATTTTCACTAGGAGTAGTGTTTCTAATAATGACAGTTTTCCCCAATAACTCTTTCTACCTATTCAGCAATCATGCAGCAGAAATCCCATCAATATCATTTTCAGGTACTCCTGCCATTAATAGGTCCACCCACAATTGTTTCCTAGTGATAACTAGCCCGGTTTTCTCTTCTGTCCTCTGTCGTCTCTCCCACGTTCCCTTTTCTTCTCTGTTCTTTTCTGCTTGTTTTCTTCCTGTCTGGCATTGACCTTATCTACATCCCTGACTGTTTTTTTTTGTTTCTGTGACAGAAATATTTATTAAAAATCTCCCTCAAGAAATCTGTGAAGCTTGATGAATTCCACTGTTTCAGACTATTGGAATATGGTATGAGTTTTTTCTTATGATGGACAGATTATACAAGTGAAAGCAAACACCTGAAAGATAGCATGTGTATTGTACTTCGTGTATTCAAGTTGTCTGTGGTGGGACCCTGGTTGTGTGGGTGCTTGGCTGTCTATCTTCATACATTTCTTGAGGGAGATTGTTGATAAATATTTCTGTCCCATTTCTCCCCCCTCAAAAGTAAACTAACCAGGTCCCAGACCTCCACCTGGTCTGGACATGCTTTAGTCGGGCAGAGTGAACCCACATAGTTGATCCACATGATCTCCATTCTTGGCTGCATGAAAGAGTTGTCATCGGTTGGTGTGGGCAGAAAAGATCCCAGCAGCCAGTGCCCATGATAGTGCCCCCCCCCTGTCCCATAGTCCAACATATCCAGCTAGTTCCACCACGGACGGTTCAGCTTAGGGCTCTCGGGGAGCATCTTATAGTTCTGTTTGCTGGAAAAGCCCATCAGCTTTCATCATGTTGTTGTCCACCATTAGAGAATGATTTGCTCTCTCCAAGGGCCATAATCAGTGGGTAGAAGGCTAGCCCGTAGTCCCCTCTAAAAGCACCTGTCCTGGTTGGGTCTGTCACAGTCTCCTCTACCCCCCCTCCCCAACTGGCTTAAAAGAGTACTGGCTTAATGAATCTTGCTATTTAATCCCAGGCCTCACAGCAAGGACAATAAAGGAGCCCTGAGACTTCATTAGCTTAGAACACAAAGCAGATGTAAAGGGTTCCATATCTGAACCCATTCATTCTGGAAACGTATTTAATCCAGTTATACAACCCATCTCAAGTTACCTGGAAATACCTTCAACTATTGTTCTCCATGAATAGGTATTTTCCAGATCACTAGGACTAGTGTATACTTGGACTATCCCATCTCTCGCAGTCTAAAAATTCACAGTAAATTCTCAGGCTTTTTGCATGGCCTGATACAGTTGTGGATCATGGGTTAACACTCTCATAGCCACTGCTTCCTTGCCTGATGAACCAACTTTGTCTGCCCCTTCATCCAACAAACGTAGGAACCAACTCAATAGGGGTTCCCCAGACCTCTGTTTGTATTGTTTTGCAAGCTCGTGGAGTTCAGTTTGTGTAAACTCTGTTTTTTAAATTCCACATCTCGGGTTGCTGTAATTTACCTCTCCATCTGCCATATCCTCTCTATCATGTTGCCTTTTCCTGTACTTAGTAATGAGAGGTCTGGTACACTTTTTTTTCCTTTCTCACTGGGTGATCATTATCAGAAATATCAAACTCTATCTCCTCATCCTCACTATCATTTGAGGAGAAGACATACTCACAGTCCCAGTTTTGGGTTGAGACAATGGCATGTACCCTGGCTTTAGTAACAGGTTTATGCCCCTTCTTTTTCATTAAGGCATTAATTGATTTGGGCATGAGGGCTGCATACCACTCTTTCAAATCATCAGCCTGGCTAGCAGTTGAACATACACACTCCAAAGCAATTGCTATCTGATTTTTTAATATCTTAATTTCTGTATAAGCCTTCTCCCTCCTTTTTGATTGAGTATAGAGAGCATGAAGAAAGTGCCAGCCAACTAAGGACACTGTCCTCTTCTCTGCTTTACTTAACTCAAACCCCTCAAGGCTAAAATCTTCCAAAATGATCTGAGACTGTTTTACCCCAATTCTTATTCAAGGAAGACGCATTCTTTGCAAATTATTTAGCAAGAGGCTCCCATTCATTCTTTCTGGCCCAGGTAGGCAGGCTGCACGTCTTCTCCTGGTTACCAGAAACCTCTGCAGCCTTGCTTTTCCTGAACAGCTTACACAAAATTTTTACTCCACACAAGCAGCATAAAACACCACAGAGGACAGGTCTGGTTCAGTTGAATGTTCGTGCAAATCCCGGATGAGCCACCGATTGTTTTGCTTAGCATTGAAGGGACCAGTTTTATTCAAAGACTGTTTACTACCGCTTTAAGTAATATTAAAGGTTCAGATTTTTAAAAAAATACAAACATGTTATACTTACCTGCTCTGTGCAATGGTTTTGCACAGAGCAGCCTGATCCTTCTCTTCTCAGGTCCCCTGCTGGAACTCCTGGCTTCTCCCTCATGTGGAAGGACCCCAGAACAAGTTGTTGGCTCCCAAATCACCTCTGTGTGTCCATAAGACAGAGTGTGGCTCAGCTCCACTTCCACCTCACTGGCTGTGATTGACAGCAGCGGGAGCCAATGGTCTCAACCAATGAGGAGGGAGCGACTCAGTAGAGCAGCTGCTCTCGTGCACATCACTGGATCAGGCTCGGGTAAGTATTGGGGGGGATGAGGGGGGAGCTGTACACTGAATGTTTTTTACCTTCAAATATGGAATGCATGAAGGTACAAAACCTTCACCCTTTACAGCAACTTTAAGAAGGCTCACTTAAAAAAGAAGATAGGTCTGTTTACTCCCATATGGGACCAAATCTATCCCTCAGTTGCAAAGCAGCGTGGTTGAACAGTTGTTCCCCATGTTGGACAATGCTGTTAGAAAGGAGATTTGTGATTGACAACACTGATCTCTGGCAGCATGGGATGTTATGGGGACCATCGCTGCCATTCACAAAGATCACACAGCCCATAGCACTGTGGGTCTATCAACGGCTGCTTTTACACTTACAGTACACAGCCCTGGCCGACGGATCACACAAAGCCGCAGTGCTGAGTTATCTTTCATTTTTATGAATGAACATCCAGCTCTTCTAGGCTGTGTGATACATGGCTCCAGCTATGTCTCTGTGAGAACCATTGGACAGAGCTGTGTAGGTGTGAAAGTACATAGATGTGGGGACAAATGTTCTGGGCACAACTGTCTAAGATAGGAATACCTCTGACTTTGGAGAGATTTCCTCTCCATCCTTGCTACATCTCCAAGACATGAAGTGAAGGGAATTCTCACCAGCAGGACACAGATAGCAAAGAGTAACTTGACAGGAGTTTTAACCTTTTCCTATTCTAATACGAAGAAAAATGTTTGGGCTATACATACACTTTCAGCAAGAGAACTAAAATAGGGCCAAACGTAAAATATGAAAGAGGGAGGATCTGACAACCCCGTATGGCAATAACTTTAGTTCTTGGCCAAAGTAATCACATTGCATGACACTGCTTAGGTTTCATTGGGACGGGCGCAGAGAACTGTCCTCTTATCTGAGCCACTGCCTGCATGCAAATTCAATTCAGAGCTTCAAGCAGGCAACCCATAAAACTGGATGCAGACACAGAGGCTTCACAGACAAACATGTCAAAATTTGACATGTGTGCTGGAGTGGGTGCATGGATCTTGACATTTGATTGTGTCTGTGCAGCTGCTGCATCTGCATCCAGTTCTATGGGCTGACTGCCTGGATATACACACAGAAGATAGCAGCTCAGATCAGACAATGGATCTCAACGCTCATCTAAATGAGCCCTGGTATAGACAAACATCTCAATTTTCCCCATGTGACAAACAGTCCTAGGGTTGTGGGACAATGCGACAGCTGATGTGGCCAGCTAAACTTTGGAAAAAGTTACAAGATATATATTATGTCTAGACGCATTACCCACTTTCAAGATTTCCAGAGCCACCAATCTGGTTTGTTTGGATAAATATTAAAGCATTAACCTCTTAAAACTTTTCCAGAGTGAAAAATCTCACTTTACAGTGCCAGAAAAACTGTACTACTCAGCATCTCCACGCTGAGAAGGATTTAATCTTTCACATCATTACCCGATAAGTTTACAGTGATGATCGCTGTAGTAAACAAGCCTCTGAATTATTTATTAAGTGACACTTATTAAAACATGCCGCTGGAAATAAGTCACCACTTGACCGGCCTGACCAGTTCCCTGCCAGACAAATCAGGAGCCCAGGCCGCGGCAGAGAGATGTGTGGGCTTCTGCTTGTGTTGTTTGTGCTGGCATGTTTGCCAAAGAGAACATTTGATGTGTCAGATGCATTCCAGTTGCTGTATGCGCCATTGTTCTGTATGAAATGTATTTTTATATTTTCACAGAATGCAGTAACAATCAAACAAGAGCACAAACAGACTGGAGATGAATATGTAATGCAATGCTGCAGAGTACAGCTGCCTAACATTTATTAAAGCAACATATTGTTTGAAAATGAAGAGCTGCTGAAATCAATAAATGTAATATTTTAACTCTTTTTCCTGCAATAGTAGAATAGCTGCTATGCAAATTAGCATTTCTCCAAAATGTGACATCCTCCCAGACTGTGTTATGACAGCTCCTAACACTATATAATATTGGTTGGCAGCATAGCTCATGCAGGTGGGGGGCAAGGAAGCCTTGGTGTAATGCAGAAGCTGACTTATATTTTTGTTTTAGTTGCATGTATTTCAGATATAGCTTACATATCATATACTGTCCATTGGTAAGAATCCTACTTTAAGGTACGTTATACTGCCGAAAAGAACACTGTCCACATGGAGTGCTTTGGTTTCTCACAACAGTTTAAAGAAGAATTCCAGGTATGGATCTTTTTTACATAGCTAGATTGGTTCAGCTTGGACCAATATACATATGCATATACCATACCTGGCTGATGACTCTGGCACCTGGAAATCACTGAGATAGAGACTACTTCAGTGATCTCCACTTGCTTCCAGGTCCAGCTCCAAGCAGCTGCCCTGCTGCATTCTAAACACAGGAGGTCAACGCATAGCATTCTCTGATTGGACAAGATGGAGAATATAGCATTACCACCCCATGTCTCTGCCTCATCCAACCAGAAAATGCTTTACATTCATTAAAAGATGCAAAGTATTCTCTGAATGGCACCCATGCCAACCAGTTGACCTTCCTCTGTTCAGAATGCATCTGGGCAGCCACTTGCTTGGCATAGGACCTGGAAATATGTCGAGATCACTGATGTAGCAGTGTTATAGCCAGTCAGTATAAGAATATTTAAGACCAGCCTTTTTCAACTTTTTTTTACCAAGTTAGAACCCTTGAAAAATGTTCATTTCTCACGGATCTTTTGCTGAAAGTGTGACTAGTGAGTTGTAGATATAAAAAAGAAGTGGTGTGCTGCAACCAGAGCAGATTGTTTTTAAAACCCCAGACTCTACTTACCAAAATGGGTGGTTAGTGAAAGAGACTCCTTTGCATTTGTACTCAAGAAGAAAATGCCCCCCCCCCTTATGTTTGTGCTCAGAGGTGAACCATAGGAGAAAGAATATCCTTTATATAGGTGGTCAGTAGGAGGCACCCCATACCAATGAGCCAGAAAAACCTACAGTATGGGAGACCAAAGAGAGTAGTGGTACAGCTGACAAATGAGCAAGGTGGCTTGGAATTTTTCTTTGTTTGCTATGTGAAGTTGAAAAACCTGAGTGGAAAATCCATTTTGATAAACTTTGCTTTGTTTTTTTATTTAAATAAAAGTGAGCTGCCATGTCCTTAAAACATATTTTGGACTAGCATGAATTTCACTAAAAAAAGCATCTACAATTGAGGCTAATGATCCACATATCACAGTTCTTTACATTGTGGTCTAAATTAGAGCACTTACAGATGGATTTTAAATACTACTTTTGATAGGACTGGTCTTCAGTCTTAAAATTTTGATTGCTGGAGTGTCAACTTTTTAGCTGTAACCCTCTAAATAGAGCTCAACTTCAAAACTATATTAATTCCTTTTTTTGTCTTTTTTTTTGTATTAAATCTTTTATTAATTTTGTTTTTCCTTACAAAATAACATTTACATCCAAAATACAACCTTTCCCCTAAAATTTTGCAATCCCACCTCTCCCCCCACCCCCCTACACACACACACACACACGCCCCCCTAATAACTTACCCTGGTCCATGTAGCTCTTCCATTCTCTTTCCAACTTTCCATTCTATACCTATGATCTTTCTTCTTGATCCTCACTTCCAACTCTTCCTTTTCCTTACTATTCTTCCTTTCCCTCCAGCCTCTCTTTTCTCTTCTACTTATTCATGCTATTGCCTTACAGATCATTCGCTTTATTCTCCTACTTCCAATCAGATCCCTGGACCTCCCATTACTTTGATATATTTTCCAGATGCCTTGAAGTCATACCATCCTCCCCAATTCTTTCTAAATTTGCTCATATTACCTTCATCTATATGGTATAGTTCCTCCATCCTATTTATATATTCCACCCTGTCCAACCAGTCCCTCATTTTTGGGGGCTCCTCTGACCACCAAAATTTTGGAATAAGCTCTTTAGCCACGCTGATTAGGTGGTACAATATACTATTTTTATACTGCTTCACTGATGCCTCTGTCCTATAAAACAAACACACCCACAGATCCTTCTGTATAGTTGTCCCCAATATCTCTTGTATGAATTGGATTACATCTTGCCAAAACCCTTATATTTTTGGACAATCCATCCATATATGTGCCATTGTACCCTTAATTCCACACCCCCACGAACATAATGGTGAGACTTCTGCTCGTTGTTTATATACAACACTTGGTGTCAAATACCACCTTGTTAAACATTTATAATTCATTTCAACCATTTTCATATTAAATTGACCCATGTGTTAATCACAGAAAAGTAAAAGTAAAATATTTAAATTCACTCATTTTTGTTCCCAGTCCCCTTTCCCATTTCTCTAAGAACAGCGTAGGACTCCCCCCCCTCCCCCCTTTCAACAAGAATCTTATATATCCCAGAAGCAGGATGCCCTGGCATCATCCTGGAACCCAGCATCTTTTCAAACTGGAGCATGTCCTCTGCCATCCCCTGGTTGGGGCAGCTTTGCAACAAAATGTTTTAACTGACAATATCTCAATTCATCTAATGACACAAATAACTCTTTTTTTACTCTTTAAATCTTGAAAAGTGCCCAACTTCCCTTTAACTACTATATCCCCCAAACGTGCATCTACATCTTTAAATCATTTCCCTGAAATGTTATATTTCCCCAGCGGGAAAAACTCAGTACCTACCAGGGGATTCAACAGTGAATTGTACTTCCATTCCATTTGATTGTGCATTCTATCCCATACTCTTAATACTTCCTGTGTCAATGTGCTACTAGTCTCATCTATAGTGCGACACTCTTGAGGTATCCAAATAATATTCTCTAATTGTGTATTACTTAGTGTACCTTCTATTTCAACCCAACTCTTCCCCTGTGAATTAAATGATCAATCCACAATCCGTGACAACATCACCGCAGTGTAATAGTTCTTAATATTGGGAAGATTTCTCTTTCTTATTACATAGAACTTCATACCTAATTCTCGGTTTCTTATTAGCCCATATATATTTAAGTATTCGTTTTTTTATTATCCCAAAGAAGGATCCTAGGATGTGGACTGGGAGCATGTGAAATTTATATAAGATTTTTGGGACTATCACCATCTTAACCAGATTTATACAGCCGATCCAAGAGACCCTTTCCCTTGAGAGTCTTCTCAGCTCATTCTTTATTTAATTTATTAATGGAATATAATTTGCCCGGTATATATTATTTATAGCAGGGGTCAACTTTACACCAAGGTAACCTAATTCCTTCTCCCTCCATGAATATGGGAAGTCTTTTTGTAGGGTCTGCATCATATTCTTTGAAACACTGATGTTCAAAATCTCTAATTTTGAGGGGTTTATTTTCAAATTTGAAAGCTCTCCGTACCCTTTTAATAATCCCATTAGGATGGGCAAGGTAAACCCTGGGTTCACAATGTAAAATAACATATCATCAGCATATGCTGCTACCTTATATTCTATCTCACCTATCTCAATTCCTTTAATATCTACACTCTTCCTTATCGTTGCCAGCAAAGGTTCCAGGGATAATACAAATAATAATGGAGATAAGGGGCATCCCTGCCTTGTACCATTGTACAGCTTAAAAGGCCTAGAATGGGACCCATTTACCTTCACCGCCGCAGATGGGCTATTATAAAGCTCCTTTATCCAACTCATCATCTTAGTCCCTATTCCCAAGGCCTCTAGGTTATCCATCATAAACCCCAATCTACCCTGTCAAACACTTTCTCGGCATCAATCGACAATAAAATTGTTGATATCTTTTCACTCTTTGCCTTCTGTAAAAGAAGCAATGTTCTGAAACCATTATCCCTCCCTTCCCTTCCTGGGACAATACCCACCTTATCCAAATGTATCCATTCCATCATCAACTCTTTTAACCTCGTAGCTAGCACCTTTGCGAACAGTTTTGTGTCTGTATTTAGTAGTGATGTAGGTCTATAGCTGGTACATTGTGAACTATCCTTTTCTTCTTTTAAGATGAGTTCTATATACTTGCAGCGATTCTGCTCTTATTCCCATTCCCTCGCCTAAGGCATTCATATATATACAAAGTTTAGGGACCAGTAAGTCTCCAGATTTTTTGTAATAACCCACTGTATACCCATCGGGTCCTGGACTTTTCCTTCCTGCTGTTTTCTTCCCCTGAAGAATACACTAAATTAACTCCTAAAAGTAAATTTTTGCCTTTTCAGATACTGAATGTATTTGCTTACAACTAATAGTGCCAATGTCCAGCACTGAAAGTTACTTTCTACAATAGAAATATTGTAATAAACCACCATTTATGTCAAATTCCTGTTTCCCCTAGTATGTCAGTGATCAAATCAAGCGACTTCTTTAAATGTCCTTTTCCTTTAAATAGTATTTGGAGAGCCGAGTCTGCCTGGATGTATAGTGATGTATGTAAGGGTATAATTTATCTGATGTTGATTCATCACTGCATGAATGGATATCCAGCCATGCCATCATACATGTTGACAGTGGCTGATCCTGCATCGTGCTATAAGGGAGCAGAGAAAGACAGCAGTGGGTGTGCTGGCAGATGGAAACACGCAATGTTCTATACAATTATGGTGTGTGCAGCAGAAATAACACACAGTGTTCTTCTATAGATCGGGTGATAGTCAGGATAAATGCAGACTTGCAGAGCATAACTCTAAGCAGCTGACAACAAGATCATTTAATTCTCCATTCTGGGGTTAATCGTCACTAAGGAAGGTGCTCGTTACCACCTCATACATCTTTAATTGTTGTTCCCGCTGCATTAAATCGATGCAGAAAATTAAAATTCATGATGGTTTCAGGGTACAACTGCACACATTGGTTGGACCAACTTTGCAATAAAGCCTCCACTGCTACAGCCACTGCTCCCATAAAGAACTGCAGCTATCAGCTTCACAATCTTCACTCCTTAAATGCTTCTCTATCTGATTAAAATCTAAAATTGCATGGCTCATTACAGCCTATTTTCAGAGTTTGGCTCTGTTAATTCTGTACATTGTTGTAGTAATACCAAAGAACCGCGGGAACGAGGTAATTATTGTGTAATTTGCCTTTTTACCTTAACTCACTGAATTCCAACTTTTTCATGAGGTGGGCACATTTCCGTTCCATGCCGCTTGACTTGTTTCTCTTCTTACTGCTGAAACTGAAATAAAGAGAGACCTTAGGAAGAAACTTTTATTAGCAATTCGCATTAGGGAATGCACTTCACAAGTTAGTTAAAATGCTATATACAGAGCGTTGTACTTAAGGTAACAGAGCTGCAGGGTTCTGGCTTGCAAACATGTTCTGTTTAACTGCTTCAGGGCCACATGATTTTCTCTTTAAAATAAAAGTGGAATGGAGGAGGCGGTAGGATTTCATGGGATAAGACCCAGGACACTTTTTCCCCTAACCTCAAGACCAGATTTATGTTTCTTACCCCCTTGGTCAACTGTCATGTACCCCACCTTTCTCTGGTAGACTGTATATCAAATGCCATACCCACACAAGGCACACTGAGAGTAGGCATAGTAAAGTTGAAAGAGATGGTTTCTCCTTTTTGTTTTAGTATAGAAGAATAGGTCAAATAATCAAACAGCCATGCTATCTGTCCGTGTGTAGACTCAGTTTATTGCACACTAAAAACGTCAGCAAAAATAAACACAAAAATTGTGCTTGGGCAGCAAAAATGAGGACCCTACCAGAAGGGAGGGTGGTAACCTTGAACTTTAATATGCAAAATGTTACTAACTGTTAACTCCATGATATGCAGGTTGCTGTGAGCCTTCCCTGGCAGTCATGCCACCCTAGGCTTGTTGGATGTTGTGTTGGATATACTGAAATCCTGCCTTTCCAAACATTTTTAGTTTTCAAGTCTTATCTTCATAGGCCAGCTGCTGGAGAAGAGTACTGTACCCAGGAAACAGATTAATAGACTACTGTCCCTTCTTTGTACTACACAGTCTGGCTTCTGTGCCATTCCTGACTGGAGCAGTGGCAAACACACTGACCAGTCTTCAAATTTTTATATAAGAGCTCATCACCAAAACATTTGCATAAGGTCATCCTTTATATTGCTTTGAGATCCCACGTGAGGCTACATATTTAAGTGGGATTTGAAATATCCTTAGTGCTTTAAGAACAATGTTGTCTTTTTATTTTTATTGGTGATAAGAATGTTTTAATATGGGCTGCACTTTTTTTTCATTATTTTGTACAAGTAAAATATTTTTGATGTAGCAAGTGCTACATTTCTCATATCCTTTGCTTTCCTATATAGCCATTCTTTGAATTTCTAGCCTGAGATTTTTGAGCTAGTCTACATTGTCATTTGCATGTCATAAGTAGTATGTTAATTTATGTGTTGATGCTGCTCCTTGATAATAACCCTTTTTACTTTCACAAGTTTTTATTAGTTTTCAGAAGATTGTCACAAACACAAAATGTGAACTAGAAACATTCAGCAGGAGGGATATCAATATAAACTTAAGAATCAGTGAGTTCCTCAGAAAGAGATTTTACTGGCTAAATTGGCCATTAATAGTAGATATATAGAGTTACAAGGTAACATAATCAAATATAGAAAGACAAGGAAAGGATATTGTACATAAAACGTAGCGTCCAGTACCCATCTTACAGAGGCACCAAATAGGTAGTGGAGAACTTAATATCAAGAGTGCTATGCATTTCTCATGGATGGGATATCTACAAGCCAATAAAGCCATACTTGATCTAGAACCAAATGATGGAGAGGAAAGAACAGGGGGGAAAAAATGGAGGAAGAGGAGGAGGATGTTGAGATTGTCTATGGAGTCATCCTATAGCTCAAACCTATAGATGAAATTACACAATAAGAAGAATTATTTACTTCTTGTGCCCAGGGCTCCCAGATACTTTCAAAATGTTTGACTTTATCTAGGAAAACATGAACAGATTTTTCATAGAGCATTATCCAATTTTCCGCCTTGTGGCTTTGAGTGAGATAGTAGGTTCTTTCCACAAGCAGGCTATGGTCCGTTTTGCTCCAAGGAGGATGAATATTAGTCTCTGATTGTTTCTGGGGATGTGAGCTACTGGCATATTGAGAAAAGAGAACTGTGGATTCTGAGGGGCAACAAAGCTTGTAACTTTTTGAATCAGGTGAAAAACCTTATTCCATAACCCACGAATCCTGGGACAGGACCACCATATATGTAGCATGGTGCCCAACAGTTTGCATCCCCCAAAACTAAAGTAGAGAGGCAGTAGGTAGAATTTAGGCAGTCTTGTGGGGACCAAATACCATCTGGTCATGAGTTTAAAATTTTCCTTGACCAAGGAAACATTTAACATACCTTGAAAGGAGCAAAGGAAACTCGTATGCCAGTTTTCTAGGTCCCACTCCTCCGACAGCTCTCCTTCCCATTGTAACATGTAGGGAAGCTTGTTTGGGTTCTCGGCAAGAGACTTATAAATGATTGAGATCCCCCCTCTCTGCTCTAAGCTCCGTGGACACCATTGTTTATAAGGCATGATTCGGGTAGGGTCCTGCTTCTCCTTCCAAATCAAGTGCAAGAAGTGAGAGATTTGGAGGAATCTAAATCTCTCCGTTGGAGGCATTTCATGGGAATTTAAGTAAAATCCCAGGGTAAGTGGATAAAACACTCTTTTTTGGTGTCTGTATGGTTATTATGTATTATTCAATGCTATTTTAAGTTGTATGTTTATGGCTCTGGTGTCCCACTCATGCCTTTTTCATTTTACAGATGTATTGGTTTTGCTCCAAATAACTCTTTTTGCCTTTCTAGTCCCAACATATTACACATTTTTAGAATCAAGTCTTCATTTAGAAGCAGGTTTGAAAAAATTCAATTTTATTTTATAATCTTTAATTCGCTACAAAGTGGGAAAATTATAAATTACATTTTACAGTAAATTTCTTGAATGATACTTTAAGGTCCTGAGTTGATGGGTTTGGGGCATGTGTTAATTGGAAAATGCAGCTTACTTTCAGGTGCATTGAGATCAGTTTGAGACAGTTTTGAGATCATTTAGACTTCATTGACAGGTGCAGTTGACCTCCTTCTAACCTGCATTTAACCTCCTAAGCTGCATCAGCCTGCTTTTGCATTGCCATTAACTTGGAGAGAGAAGCAGTTCTGATGCAAACAAATTCCCATCGCTACAGGTACTTACATACCACTTACATATTGTGGTAAGACTCATGGTAACTGTGTGAGTCTATAATTAGGTTGGGTTACTGCAAGTCAGGCTGGGTGGCTCACCTGGTTGGGACTGTATCGCCTCCACCCGGTTCTGGAGGCCCAGGGACGTTTCCAGAAGCCAGTGGGCGGAAGGGGTGGAGACCTAAATCTGCATGTTTATGGGAGTCTGGCCAATCCCAGAGCCCCTAGTAGTGTGGTAAGACTAGTCCATAAATATGAGAGAGCCATGCTAGCAAGGGAGTTGGGTGGAAGATGCTGAGGAGGCTGTCGGTGGGCTGGGACAGGTCCCCTAGGTCCAGAGGGGGTCTTTTCCTCCTGCACTTGGGCTGGCTCAAAAAGATCCATTCAGCATCAAAGTATGAACAGGATTCTTGCCTGGGAGCAGTAGGAGCAAGGAGGACAGAGTGAGCATATCAGCACACCCAGGGATTCACAACCTGACAAATGGGCTGCAGTATAGGCTAAATACTGGGGTTGATTTACTAAAACTGCAAAATCTGGTGCAGCTGTGCATTGTAGCCAATAAGCTTCTAACTTCAGCTTGTTCAGTTAAGCTTTGACGAAAAAACTGGAAGCAGATTGGTATCTATGCAGAGCTGCACCAGATTTTGCACTCTCCAGTTTTAGTAAATTAACCCCACAGTATTTATGGTAACTCTGAATTGCTTTACCAAATTTCACCCCTTTCGCTACGGTTTTTAATTATTCATATTATTGTTTGCAATATTTCCTGGGCTTAGGCTTCATTCACATGGCTGTAAAAAAAGGCATTTGCATTTTACTGATCTGAACACAGCTGCATTGTTTTCAATTCAGACATTCACACAAGAGTGTACACAAAAATCTGCGTCTGAGGACATACTGTAGATGTACACATATACAGGTATTGGGGGGAAAAAAACAGAACAATGTTACACATGTATTTACTGATCATTACGCAGGAACTTGTGTGCTAGAAAAAAACATGCATAATTGGGTCAGTAAATTTTTTATGCCCATGTAAACGTAGCCTCACAGTTGTAAATAATCCCATGGTGTGATGGTTAGTGTTACGCAACTAAATTGTGTTGCTGAGACCATTAAAACCAGCGGCTCCGCAGGGGGTAGTGCTACATTCATTTTTAGATTTTCCCTTGTATAAAGCCCTGTACACACAATGAGAATATCAGATGAATGATCATCTGTTTTTTGGGGGGGGTTTTTGCATGCTAGTCTCATATCGAAAGTGAAGAGGTTACTAAAGTTATGAAAATTCTTGAAAGAATCAAAATTTGAAAGTGATCAAATGTGTTGTATTATATTTTCGGAACGAAAACTGTACTGATTAAATGAAAAACATATGATCTGGGATCGTATGAGAGAAATTTTCGTGCTTGTCCCTCCATATAATTTCTGACGAAAGCTGTGTACTAACAATCAGGTTATTGTACGATTGCTTCAAAAGCGGTATTTTTCGTACAATTTTTTGATCGTGTGTGCTTGAGGAACATGGGACTCTCCCCTACTAACTCTATATCTCTTTATCCTGTTTTCCTAAATGAGAAGCCCTTCATTAGGACAGCATCCAATATGTCAAATATACCTGACTAACAAATAGAAAAAAATATTTTTAAAAACTGTATTTTTAATACTGAATGGAATAATTAAACAAAGAGAATATATACAAGATACACATAAATATAGCGTTGTGCCAATAAATTTTTTTTTTACTCCTATATATATGACTTTTTAATCTTTCTTAGCAGCTTGTATAGTTTAGCTCATGCAGATATTGTATATGTTTTCCTGAATTGTCAGGTTTTTCCTAATCTGCAAGCAGATAAACCATGCTGATAAATATTTTATTGTTTTTATTACCACTTGGTAGGATATCAAACAGGCGGCATACATCCAGCACATACCGCTGTCCAGCATTCTGCCATCACATCCATATTGCAGATGACATGGAACTCAGCCAAGTAGCTCAGTAACGACAGACCACCTCCCGAATTGACGTTCCAGGGGCACGTTTTGCTATTACACTTTGACAGCTGCTATCATCATTGTTTGCTAGAAAATTGTTTAGGGGGTGAGATCCTAGAATGCAGAAAGAAACGTGTTCTGCCCACCAGAAACATCTGGGATAACACTTCTAATTGACATCCAGAAATAGGGAAGCTTGTTGTATTTCTATTTGTGAAATGTTTTCATTGTGATGTACTTGATAAAGTCTCTGCAAATCAAGTGTATGTTGAGGCAAAGTAAAATAAATAACATTTAGGACATCTTTGCAATACATGCACATTTCCCCATGTTTTATCCCTACAACTACAGTAATAGAACTGTTTATGTGCAAGAAATATAGTGTGCTCCTGCCTTACTCTTTGACATGACACCATAGTGTATTTTCATCTCTGAATTTCTAAGCATGTGGTGTCAGCCCTGCCCACTTCATTTCAGAGGGAATACAAAGAACACAGTCTGGTCCTCAACTCCTCCCTCGCTCCTCATCTCCATAACCCCTCTTTGAGAACTTGTAGAGAGCAGAGGATTTTATCCCATCACAAGATTTCTGGTAAAAATGAACAGGTATTTTTTCACTTTTCACGATATCGCAATGGTATATTTAGCCGACAAAAAATGGAGGAAAAAAAGTTCATTGCTAGGGTTTACCTACACCTTACATTTAAAGTGGTTCTAAAATAAAAAAAGCATATTCTTCTATAGTGTGTACTCGGCTCAATCCTAAGTACCTGATGTGATTTCTATCTGTTCTCTCTTCCCTCTGCTATCTGCATTAGATATTTGAGAGTTTATGCCAACACCAGACAATACCAGTTAACTATTAAAAAATAGGTTTTTGAGCTACAAAACGCTCAAGTATGAACGGGGACTTACATTCTACAGTACTCTGAGTAATGTAAACTGAATGAACTTTCTGATTTTAGTACATATTTCCCAAGTAATCTATCAGGACAAAAATATGGAAGAAACTTGCTGACCTGTTTTAACAGCTGATTGGTCCAGGGCTGTCTTCCCTATCTCTTCTTTTCTATCTGGAGAGTCACTGATCTGAAACAAGCACTTGAATATCAGGTGCCCTGACAGCTATCAGCTAATATACCTATGTTTGTTTCAGGTCAGTGACTTGTCAAGTAGTGAAGGTAGGCTAAGGAAGGCAGCCTTGAGCACACACTCATAAAATAAGAGGAAACGCGGAGTTCAAAAAAAAAATTATTCAAGTATACTGTATGTTCTAAACTGAAAAAAGTCCCTTCTATTGCTCTCAGCCTCTTCCAAGGGTATTTACATCCAAATCAGGTGAACGGTGTAGGAATTACAACAGTTTGCATATGTGCCTCCCACTGTTAAGGGACCAAAGGTAATGGGACAGAATAATAATCATAAATCAAACTTTCACTTTTTAATACTTGGTTGCAAATCCTTTGCAGTCAATTACAGCCTGAAGTCTTGAACACATAGACATCACCAGACGCTGGGTTTCATCCCTGGTGATGCTCTGCCAGGCCTCTACTGCAACTGTCTTCAGTTCCTGCTTGTTCTTGGGGCATTTTCCCTTCAGTTTTGTCTTCAGCAAGTGAAATGCATGCTCAATCGGATTCAGGTCAGGTGATTGACTTGGCCATTGCATAACATTCCACTTCTTTCCCTTAAAAAACTCTTTGGTTGCTTTTGCAGTATGCTTTGGGTCATTGTCCATCTGCACTGTGAAGCGGCATCCAATGAGTTCTGAAGCATTTGGCTGAATATGAGCAGATAATATTGCCCGAAACCCTTCAGAATTCATCCTGCTGCTTTTGTCAGCAGTCACATTATCAATAAATACAAGAGAACCAGTTCCATAGGCAGCCATACATGCCCACACCATGACACTACCACCACCATGCTTCACTGATGAGGTGGTATGCTTAGGATCATGAGCAGTTCCTTTCCTTCTCCATACTCTTCTCTTCCCATCACTCTGGTACAAGTTGATCTTGGTCTCATCTGTCCATAGGATGTTGTTCCAGAACTTTGAAGGCTTTTTTAGATGTCGTTTGGCAAACTCTAATCTGGCCTTCCTGTTTTTGAGGCTCACCAATGGTTTACATCTTGAGGTGAACCCTCTGTATTCACTCTGGTGAAGTCTTCTCTTGATTGTTGACTTTGACACACATACACTTACCTCCTGGAGAGTGTTCTTGATCTGTCCAACTGTTGTGAAGGGTGTTTTCTTCACCAGGGAAAGAATTCTTCGGTCATCCACCACAGTTGTTTTCCGTGGTCTTCCGGGTCTTTTGGTGTTGCTGAGCTCACCGGTGCGTTCCTTCTTTTTAAGAATGTTCCAAACAGTTGTTTTGGCCACGCCTAATGTTTTTGCGATCTCTCTGATGGTTTTGTTTTGTTTTTTTCAGCCTAATGATGTCTTGCTTCATTGATAGTGACAGCTCTTTGGACCTCATCTTGAGAGTTGACAGCAACAGATTCCAAATGCAAATAGCACACTTGAAATGAACTCTGGACCTTATATCTGCTCATTGTAATTGGGATAATGAGGGATTAACACACACCTGGCCATGGAACAGCTGAGAAGCCAATTGTCCCATTACTTTTGGCCCCTTAACAAGTGGGAGGCACATATGCAGACTGTTGTAATTCCTACACCGTTCACCTGATTTGGATGTAAATACCCTCAAATTAAAGCTGACAGTCTGCAGTTAAAGCACATCTTGTTCATTTCATTTCAAATCCATTGTGGTGTATAGAGCCAAAAATGTTAGAATTGTGTCAATGTCCCAATATTTATGGACCTGACTCTAACTTCCTGTTAGAGGATGGCTATGCTTGTTCTCCTTAGTCCCACTATGTGTAGGAATGCAGCCACCCTCTCTTTCTCACTTCTGAGGTGGACTATGAAGTATGGACTGTGAGATGTGTAGTGTCATAGTTGCCAACAGTCCCGAAATGCCCAGGAGACTCACAGATTTTTGACAGCTGTCACGGACTGTCATTGTTCAGGGCTGCGTCATGAAAATTTACTTTTTTCACAAACATGACCACTCAGAGCTGTCCTGTCAAGATTGATTCACAAGTGTGTTGTTGGCTAGATTGTTAGAAAACCACTGTGGCCATGGCCAGGCCATATCCTGTCTGTGCACTTGTTGTGAATGATTACTTCCCCTCACCATCCCCTGCCTCCCCCAGCCAATAATGACAGGAAGTCATGTGATGCCCTCTTCCCTTACGTGATTGGTCAGTTCTCAGAGGCGACATGGCCAGCCAATTTGCATGGGTGTGAAGCAGAGGAAGGTGCAAAAGAGTGGACTCTGGACCAGCCAGGACACACAGTTGAGGACCAGGCAGAGGACTCAGGACAGGAGGAGACAGACACCTGACCAGTAGAGGACAGAGGTGCAGCGCCAGCCTGAGAGTAGATGAGTCAGATGATGTAAGAAGTAAGTTGCTGAGTTTTTGGGAGTGGCGGTTAGGATTATGGCCTAAGTTAAGGTCAAATTCTTTTGTTTAGGGGGAGCAGCGGGTAGGAGTTATCTAATTTGGCTGTAAGAGCGAGTCTCTGTTTTTTTGGGTGTTTTTTAGCGGGGGGGGGGAGGGAATAATCATGAACTGAGAGGAGCAAGGTTTTTTTTTCTTGGGGGGGGGGGGCAGGTGGGGGGGTTTTCTCATTTGGCTGTAATGGAGGCGTTTGTGTTTCTTTTTTGGGGGGGGTGAAAAATACACTCACTTCTCTATCACAGACAAATGAGATAACCCTCACCTGCTGCTCCCTCTCAATCCCCCCCCCCAAAAAAAAAAACTTGCTCTTCTCAGGCCCTGATTACCGTAATCATGGCCTGAGAGGAGTGGGGCTTTTTTTGGGGGGGGGGCAGGAGCAGCAGGTCGGGGGTTGTCTCATTTGGCTGTGATGGAGATGTGAGTCTGGTTTTTTGGGGGGGAGTAATGATTACTCCCCACAACTCCTGTACTTTGTCTGCAGTCTCTGACCAACTCCTGTAGTTCATCTGCAGTCTCTGACCCTCTCCTGTACTACTACTGCAGTTTCTGACCCTCTCCTATACTACGCCTGCAGTTTCTTACCCTCTGCTGTACTACCCCTGTAATCTCTGACCCTCTCCTGTACTACGTCTGCAGTCTCTGACCCACTCCTGTACTGTGCCTGCACTCTGTGACCAACTCCTGTACTGCTCCTGCAGTCTCTGACCCTCCCCTGTACTACACCTGCAGTCCCTGACCCTCTCCTGTACTACGCCTGCAGTCTCTGACCATCTCCTGTACGACACCTGCAGCCTCTGACCATCTCCTGTCCGACGCCTTTAGTCTCTGACCAACTCCTGTACTAAGCCTGCAGTCTCTGACTAACTCATGTAATAAGCCTGCAGTCTCTGACCAACTCCCATAATAAGCCTGCAGTCTCTGACCAACTCCTATACTACGTTTACGGTCTCTGACCAACTCCTGTACTACTCCTGCAGTCTCTGACCCTCTCTTGTAATACACCTGAAGTCTGATACTCTCCTGCACTATGCCTGCAGTCTCTGACTCTCTCCTGTATTACGCCTGCAGTCTCTGACCCTCTCCTGTACTACACTTGCAGTTTCTGACCCTCTCCTGTACTACACCTGCAGTCTCTGACCCTCTCCTGTACTACACCTGCAGTCTCTGACCAACTCCTGTACAATGCCTGCAGTCTCTAATCCTCTCCTGTGCTACACCTGCAGTCTCTAATCCTCTCCTGTACTACACCTGCAGTCTCTGACCAGCTCCTGTACTAAGCCTGCAGTCTCCGACCAGCTCCTGTACTAAGCCTGCAGTCTCTGACCAGCTCCTGCACTACTCTTGCAGTCTCTGACCAGTCTGTAGTCTGTACAGCTGCTGCTTCCCAATTGACATGAATAGGACTGCCTGCACATAATGCATGAAAAACCTGTGCATTCCCATGTGAGCAAGACACAGCCCTAACACAAGTGCATGCTTAAGTACGCCTATGTGAACGAGGCCTTTAATAAAAGTTTGCAGTGGCAGCTTTACTCATTCTTATGCTAATACATTTCATTTCTCAAACTTCTTTCAAATGTGTAGGCTGCCATTGATAGCCTCTCTTTCTGAAAATACTAGTTGCTCGGATGTTATGCTGGTGCTTTGTCTTCATTTTCTGATCCTCTAATGCAGACAGAGATGAGTAATTTTGAAACTCATATTTTTTATGCTTGTTCCAGGTTTGAAACTAAGAAATATTGAAGCAAGGCAACCATTGTTTTTGGAAGGAGGCCAGCAGTAGTCTTTATATTTCATATTCTCATGTCAGATGAACTTTAAAGTCTATGTGCAGCCAAAAGAAAAAACTGAAAAAGAAAAATCAACACAAGAGACATAACTTAGTCAGTAGGATGTATCTGTGTTTGATGCCTCTTAGGTGATATCCTCCTTTGTCAATGTCCTTCCCTCTAAGGGATAACACTGCTTCTATGAATGAAACAGGATCTATCAATCGAAGACGGATGATTGAAAGTTCCATCCCCACCATTCATAGATCCTGTTTCATTCAGAGAAACAGTAGTACAGCTTCTATGAATGGAGCACCTAAGCCGAAAGGGCAGGCATAGATGTGCCCTCTTGATGAGAACTTGTGACAGCTTTTATACAGTATCTAATAACCCATGCAGCACTGGGAGGCATCGAAGAAGGAAGATTTCACCTAATAGAAGAGGAAAACAGGTATGGCCTAATAATGCCACATCCCCATCAATTCAATAAGAGAAGTTTTAAAAGCAACACACAAGATTGTAGTAAAACAAAATTTTTATTAATATAGAAAAGACTACTTAAAATCAGTATCACTATACATATTTAAAAACATGTGGTGTTATTTCACATTGAAATTGGTTATCTCCTTGCTGGTACAATCTTCAAATTGTATTCATCTCTCCATAAACATACCAATATTTCTATTCCTTAAGCTCAACGCATTTCTTGGAAAAACTCCCCTCCAGGAGCTACGCATAAAAGTGATGATTGTTGTTCCAAATGTGAACCATATGGAGAAGTCTGAAACAATTCCACTTGGGGAGGCAATAAAGGCGATGAACAACACAATGAGTCCAATGCTCAAGGCAAAACAACTTATGAAAGAGGTCTGTTTTCAGCTAGATGAAAAATGGCGGAATATACAGCCATAATGGGGGCATCATTCTGATGCTGGTTTCCCAAGTCAAAATGTTTAGAGACTCATCAGTAGATTTCAATATGGTCGTTTAGCCCGCCATAGCATGGTAATATTATCTTGTTTGTTGTTCACAAAATATTTCCGCATGTGTGAGTTGTCCACAGCTGTGCAATCCCACCTAGTTTTTGTAACTCCTCTTGTTTAATAGAAGAGGCATAAGCACAAAGGACCCATTTTTCTTTTGGCTGCACTTAGGCTTTACTAGAAACCTATCTTTGCCCCTGTGGATAGGGGTCTTTTATACAGGTAACATGTAATGAGATTAGCAGCTCTCCCTTTAAGAGACTGCTTCTAATCTCAGCTTGTTACCTGTATGAAAGACACCTGGTAGCCAGAAATCCTGCTGAATGATAGGGGATCAAATACTTAATTCCCTCTTGAACATGCAAATCAGTGCATAATTTGTTAGACATGCATTTCTTTTGGATTTTTTTGTTGGTATTCTGTCTCTCGGTGTTACAATATACCTACCATTCGATTTTTAGACTGATTATTTCTTTGTGAGTGGGCAAACATTCAAAATCAGCAGGGGATCAAATACTTATTTCCTTAACTGTATGCCTACTGTCTGTGTTTAACCAGAACAAGTTGATAAAAAAATAATGTTCTTTAACAAGGAACAAACTTTCCACATTAATAATTTTGCTCCCAAAATTAGTGTGTGCTGTATAGTGTCTCCAGCATTGCAGCCCCGAGCCTCTGAGTGGCATTAAATCTTTAGGCTGTCAGCCGATCGGCCTCTACAAATTTGGCACAGTGCCTGAAAAAAGAGCAACTGAGTATGTGCAGAGCAGGATAAGTACAGTGTATTATTGCATTTTAACCGCTTAAGGGCCTCCCTATAGCAGATATACTGCTATTGGGCAGCACCTGTGCACTGGATCCCGTATATATACTTCATTCTGCATTTCCAGATAGGGGGCGTGTGCAAGCTGTGCAAGCTGTGCCGGCACCTGGTGATTAGTGAGCATCTCTGACAGGGAGGAAGATTGTTTTGTTTACACAGTACAGCCATCCCGATCAGTGTGCTTACAGTGAAGAACACACCCCCGTCCCCTAGTAAAACACTCCCAGCAAACAGTTAACCCTTTGATCGCCCCTCACATTAAACCCTTCCAGTGTCATTAGTATCGTGTGAGTGCTTTTTTTAGCACTGATTATTGTATTAGTTTCACTGGGGTGTCAGTGACACCAAGTTAGTTTCCCCCCCAGTGTCAGGATGTCCGCCACAGTCCCGCTAAAAGTCGCTTATCGCCGCCATTACTAGTAGAAAAAAAAAATCCCAGTATCTATACCGTCATTTGTAAATACTATAATTTTCATGTAAACCAATTAATTTACATGTATTGGGATTTGTTTTAGCAAAGACATGTAGCAAAATACATTTTGGCCTAAAATTATGATGAAATTAGATTTTAAAAATTTTTGTACTGGACATGTTTAATAGCAAACAGTCCAAAATATAGTTTTTTTCTCAAAGTAAATTATAGCTCAAAAAATAAAAACCGCACTTGCAATCAACAACCATCAAAAGAAAGCTCAATTTGTGGGGAAAAAAGGGCATAAATTTCAATTGGATGCAGCATTTCATGACCGCGCAATTGTCAGTTAAAATAACGCAGCGCCGTAACACAAAAAATGGCCTGGTCATGAAGGGGGGTAAATCCTCAGGAGGACAAGTGGTTAAACAGTATAGGCACTTAATTTTAACCACTTGCCCTCCAGAGGATTTACCCCCCTCCTAGCTAGGCCATTTTTTTTTATACAGCACTGCGTCATTTTGTTCCCACAAATAGAGCTTTCTTTCGGTGGGATTCATCATCTCTGCGTTATTTATTCTTTGCGCTATAAACAAACGTCAATTTTGAAAACAAAAAACAATATTTTTTACTTTTTGCTATAAAACATCCAATAAAACATTTTTAAAAATAAAAAGTTCTTCATAAATTTAGGCCAAAATGTATTCTGTACATGTCTGCAAAAAAACAAAATCCCAATACGTGCAAATTAGTTGGTTTTCATGAAAGTTATAGCATCTACAAATGGCGGTACAGACACTGGAATTTTTTTTCTTTTACTAGTAACGGTGGCAATCATTGACTTATAGCGGGACTGCGGCAGGCATTCTGACACTGTGTGGGAACTAACGACCACTAACATTTTCGATGACACTAAGGCTACGTTCACACTAGCCTTGTGTGCAGGCGGCAGAGAGGCGTTTGGGAAGCGTTTTTACCGCTTCCCAAACGCCTCTGCCAACTCTGCACATTACAGCACATGGTGCTGTTCTAACAGGAGCGTTTGCGTCGCGTCGCGTTGCGTCGCGGCAAAACGGACGCCTCTGGTCGAGTCAGGAGGCTTTGAAGCCTCCTATTCTCGTCTATGGTGCCGCTCCGCAAACGCCCGGCCGGCGTTTGCGGTGCGGTTGCGACACGGTTGCGGGGCGTTTGCGGAGCGGTAACACTACTCAAATGCATTATAGGCGTTTGTGGGGCGTTATTAACACTCAGCAAATGCCTAGCAACCGCCGCTAAACCGCGCATGCGGCGTTTGCGGAGCGTTTGCCGAGCGTTAAAAACGCTCCGCAAACACCGGACCAACGCTTGCCAAACGCTATAGGGGCGTTTGGCAAGCGTTGGCAAAACAGCCTAGTGTGAACGAGCCCTAATACAGTGATCAGTGCTAATAAAAAACACTGACACTGTACTAATGGCACTTGGCAGGTAGGGGTTAACATCTGGGGTGATCAACGGATTAACTGTGTGTTGTGTTTACACTGTGTGCTGTTTTACCAGAGATACATGCTGCTTTCTCTATCTCTACACAGCAAAGCAGCATGTCCATGCTGACAGGAGAGAGATCTGTGTTTACACATAGATCTCTCCCCTCTCAGATTTAGCAGTGATCGCCGAGTGCCGGCTGAGCATCGCTGACCGGGACCCGGTGACTGACATCCACTGCAACCAATGGCAACGCGGGTAGGGCAGCGTGCACGCCCTCTACCCAGAAATGCAAAATCATGCAGATTTACATGAGAGCGGCCGACCTGTAGCAGTATATCTGCTATATGGCGGTAGGTAAGTGGTTAAAATTTTATATACAGTAGATATACTGGTAAAAGGGGCCATCCTGAACTGATTTAACCAGACCTAATTTTCTGCTTAAAGTTCCACTTTCATTTGTAAAAAGGAGGTTCTGCGTATGCTATAAATGAAATTGCATCACCGGCATCCCTTTTTTGATGTTAGCATGCAGTTCAAGTAACTCAAGTAACAGTTCAAGACGTGAGCATTTTCTCTGCTGGAAGAAAATTTTGCTGACCGGACCTCCTGTGAGTTTAAATTCAATATCCTATAGGCTGATTAATAAGTCTCCTCTGACAATAAGTCTTGTGTGTTCATTTACAGGTGTAGTAGATACAACAGCTCCTTAATTTAAAAAACAACACCATAGAAGAAAAGCTCTAAAAATGCAAACTGTCTGTTTCGAAGATAATCATACTTGAGGAGCACTTTAACTGGTTTTGACATGGATATGTATGTGATGCCTGATACATAGTAAGAAGTAAAAGGAATGTGATTCTCCTGTTATAAAATCTATAGTTTTAATTCAAGGATTAATAATTAAACTCTAACCAACAGAGACTGTCACCGCATTTTTATTATTATGACCCAGAGGAGAAATCTAACACATCATGTCCTCCTTAACCATCGTTTATGTTTAATATGTTCATAGAAGCAAGGTTATATAACTCTTCTTTGCTGCATCTTTTTCAAGAGTTATTTCAGTAACTTTCCCTCCCCCTGCCACTTATAAATTCCACAAGTCATTAATAATCAAATGGATTTAATCAGCATTAGGGGAACTCTCACGCCAGGCTGATGAGCATTTTTCTCGCCCCTTTGCACACATGCCCTCCCTTCTTTTCCTCTTACTTTACCAGTGCCACCCTTTCCTTTCTTGCAGTATTAGAGTTTGCTTTTGTGAACTTTTCTAATTTAAAGGTATAACTCAGACACACCGATAGACTTTTATACCCTGAATTTATTTTCTGAACCTGCCCAATAGTTTCCTCTATGGTTGCTGGTGTGCTTTTCTATTGAATGGCCTGCTGGTCAAGTGCAAGAATTTGGCCATTGATGGTTTTCAGCGACATACTTTTGTCATTTCAGGGTGTTTTTTTTGTTTTTTCTCTAATATTAGTTAGGTAGTAAGCTTTCCTCTTTTTATGCAAAAAGAGAAAAATGTTTTATTTACCTTGTAGTGTTTTAAGGTGGGTGTTTATATATATGTTTTGGATTTTTTTTTTTATTTCTTTGTGGTTGAGCTTTATGTCATTTAGATTTAATTTTGGTAGGGTCTTTTATTTACTTAATTTATGGGGTAAGTATTAGCAGATTGAGTCTTTTGGAGTGCCAGGTGTTTGCAGCAGAGCACTGCAGATTACTGAGGTGCAGTTTAGTTCACTAAAGACCCACAGTTTGCAGTACACCCAAGCGCCACAATTTACACTGCACCCAAGTACCACTGCCTCTCCATACAGCTCTTCCAATAGCTGAAAATAAAAGTAAGGAATAAGCCCCAAATTATCATATTTGTCAAACCCACAGGGAGAGGCAGCAGTTTCCATGTGTAGCACCCTCCTAATTAGCTAGGGGGAGCTAGAGACCTGATTGACAGTCAGGGGCACAGATGCAATAGTCTGAAGGTTACATTTGGGTCAGGAGCCGAGAGGCTCTGCAGACCAGCCCTCTGGAATTTCCCCTTGCTCTAGATCTTCAGAGAAAGGTCTAGAAGCAGTGGGTGGATCTGAGGAGTGGCTGGCTTGTACTCTTAGGGGATCCTGGCTAATCCCCAACAGGAGTTTTGGCAAGAGGCCAGGACAAGGAGGCTTGGCAAGAAGCAAGGGCAAGCATAAAATGTAAGTGAGAATGTTCAGCCGCATGAGAGTTCGGGTGGAAGACAAAAAGAGAATGTGAGGCTGAAGGCAGGAGCCTGGGAGGGGAGCCAGATGGACAGAGGCACTCACCTACAGGCAGTGAGCTGGAAAGGACAAAAGCTCAGACCCTCACCAGCCCCCAGAGCAAAGACCACCTGTGCAGCAGGGAAGGAGCGGCCCAGCTAGAAGGCCTGGTAGCAGCCACCGACCAACCAGTGGCAATGGAAACAGGAGTGAGTAACTTTGCTCCCCCCGGGCCAGATATGGGAAGGAGCAGTCTGGTGGGAAACCAGATTTGCCACCTACCTGGGGCTGTCTAATTTCTTAAAGTGACAGGCACCGGATCCCATACAGATGGGTAAAAAAGAAGAGTTTATTTGCGATGGTACTACAGGAGATGCTGGCTAGTTCTTCAAAAGAGACAGTGTTGCAGTAGAGACTTGAAAATAAATAGTTCCAGGAAGTTTTCTTCAGTTCATCAGTTCCATTGGGCATCCCATATACCTCTTACCTCATTCAAGTTGAAATCTCCCTAATTAAATATAAAGGGCTGATTACTGACTCCAGGATGCAAGTCTGTGGAAAATGCATGTTGCCTGGCTGTGCACGACTATAGGGGGACCCAAATACTCAGCAACTCTTAAGGAGGTAGTGTTACACATGCATCTGAAGGGGTGAGTAATCTCTGTTTATAGGCCAAAGTATCATTGTCAGATGTAGTGTATCATCTGCAGACAGGGAAAATTTACTAATTTTTTTCTGGCACTGGACCAGTGCACATGGAGGATGTGGTGGAGCTGCTATCCAAGCCTTCATCATTCTCCTCCTCTGTCACCCAGGTGTATACTAGCTCCCAGTCCACTAAAGCTGCAAAGCACCCTATTCTGCCTCCTTATCCACAGCTACTCCTGCCATTTCCCCACCAACTGTCATCAGAGGAGTCTTGAATTTTTTGGGCACAGCAAAATCCACTTCCTGCAAGAGGATGCACAGCAACCTTAGGCTCTAAGGTTGAGGAGGAAAGTAACAGACGCCTAAAGAGAGGGTTCACCAGGAAGGGAGAATCATGGGTGCAGGGCACTGTTGTCCTTCAATACGCTCTCCAGAGTTCACCTGTCTGGGGCTTTTACAACATGTATGCAGCATATAGCACCATTGTTATTTTCAGTCTCTGCCTCCAGTGTATCAAGCATGGTAATACCACTTGCCATTTGGGTACCACATGTATAAAGAGACATCTGACATCTCACCATGCAGCTCATTGGAGCAGCACCAGAATGCTATTCATCAGAAAAAAGGGCCACACTCTTCCTCCTACTTCCAGCTACTCCCTCTCCACCTCTATCCGAATTATACATTATTCCGTCACAGCAGCCTCCAGTGATAATGATGGTGATATATCAAGGGGTGTCAGAGGTTTACCCTGAGGTTATCCAGTACAGAATAGGGTCTGTATAGGGCCATGCAGAGTAGGGCCAAGCATGGGCTGCAACCTTGCTCTGCTTCTGCCAACACCACCCCAGCACCTGTAGCAGACATGTGGTCCAGCAAGCATGGGCAGGGGCACTATATTTCATTCATGGCCTACTAGGTGACTCTGCTGGTATGTGGGAAGGATGCAAGACAGAGCACAATGCTGGACCTTGTTCAGCTGCTCTCCATCATTACAGCTGGTGGTGATGGTGTCAGAGCTGTCCCCTACTACTTCTCCATGCTGAGCCATCCTCTGATTACCACTGATTACTAGTATGCCTAGGGGACAGGAATCACACTGGGGCAGAGTTTCTTTCAATTCTGCATGCATATGTCAAGAGGTGGTTAGCTCCTTGATACCTTGTGCCAGGAATGGTGGTGTGCAGCAATGGCACCAACCTGTTGTCCACCCTCTGGCAGGGAATGTTGACACAAACTGGTCATGCAGTGATTGCTGGATAGGTACCCAGGGTTACAAGATGTTCTGAGGAAGGCAGAAGAGTTTGTAGCCATTTCAGGTGGTCCTACCAGTCAGTCTTTGACTGGGAGAAATTCAGCAGAAATTCCATCTGCACTAGGACAGCCTTGAGGGAGCTTTGAAAATGATGCACGCATCGTATTGTCACCATTTGAGGAGATGATAAAAATGGTGAGCCATTTTTATCATCTCAACCCCTCATGTGCTTTTTTCAGTCTCTTGATTTTTAGCTTAGAAAATGGCCATTACTGAGAACAAACATTTGTCTCCAGGTGATTTCAATGGGGTTTAGATTACAGATTCTTAATTCTTCAATAACTTTGATAATGTTCACCAAATCAAGGTAGGTTCAGCTCAATAATCATTCCATTACTATGCTCTCTGTACATACACATTGTACTTCATGCAGTTTGTTCACATGATTTTGCTCACTGAAAAAACTAAGCAAACATCTCCTTGCATACTGGAAAACCCATATTAATGTAGAGTATATTTTCATATAAATACATAAAATGTAACTCCACGTATGCTGAGAAATAAATATAACATGAAAGCCATTATTTAATTTATGTTGCAAATTAAAAAAAAAAGTTGTGCTACACACATCATATTGTAATTAAAAGTGACCTTTCATTTTCAATCTGCAGGGCTGTAATTTTCTGAAAACTTAAATGCAACATGGCAACCTGCTGGTGTAAAAAATGCTCCACCAGATATTTTCCAGCTTGTGTGATTGGTTTATTGATTTTCCCAGAAGTCTACACTAAGAAACAAGTCAGAATTTGGGCATCCTCTGCAACATAAATGGCATTTTTGGTGAGATACCAATGCTTCCAGAAATGCCATTTCCTGCTTGTGAGAATTTATCAGACATCTGCACTAAGATACAATTCAAAATTTGGATATCCCCTGTAATGGAAATGTTAGTTTTGGTGAGATATTCTACCCTCTGTAAATATTTCTAAACGGATACCAACGCTCTAGAGTTGCTCATCAGAAAATGAAGACTTCACTAGCTGATTATAAAAACCAATCACTCCTATTCACAATCACTATCCAAAGGACATAGTGGAACAAACACCTATTTCTTCGGACCAGAAAAAAAGTTTGTTAAAATCACTGAAATGTACACTATATTGCCAAAATAATTAGGACTCCTGCCTTTACACACATAAACTTTAATGGCATCCCTGTCTTAGTCATCAGTAGGGTTCAATATTGAATTGGCCCACCCTTTGCAGCTATAACAGCTTCAACTCTTCTGGAATGGCTGTCTACAAGGTTTGGGAGTGTGTCTATGGGAATGTTTAACCATTCTTCCAAAAGCGCATTTGTGAGGTCAGGCACTGATGTCGTGAAGGCCTGAAGAAGGTCTGGCTCGTAGTGTCTGCGCTAATTCATCCAAAAGGTGTTTAATTGGGTTGAGGTCAGGACTCTGTGCAGGCCAATCAAGTTCCTCTACTACAAACTCACTCATCCATGTCCTTATGGACCTTACTTTGTGCACTGGTGCGCAGTCATGTTGGAACAGGAAGGGGCCATCCACAAACTGTTCCCACAAATTTGGGAGCATGAAATTGTCCAAAATGTCTTGCTATGCTGTTGCCTTAAGAGTTCCCTTCACTGGAACTAAGGGGCCAAACCTAACCCCTGAAAAACTGCCACACACCATAATCCCCCTCCACCAAACTTTACACTTGGCACAAAGCAGTCAGGCAAGTACAGTTCTCCTGGCAACCACCAAACCCAGACACGTCCATTGCCAGACAGAGACACGTGATTCGTCACCCCAGAGAACACGTCTCCACTGCTCTAGAGTCCAGTGGCGGCATGCTTTACACCACTGCATCCAATGCTTTGCATTGCACTTGGTGATATAAGGCTTGCATGCAGATGCTCAGCAATGGAAACTCATTCAATGAAGCCCTCTATGCACTGTTGTTTAATCTGAAGGCCACATGAATGTTGCAGGTCTTCAGCTATTGACTCTGCAGACAGGTGGCGACTTCTGTGCACTGTGTGCTTCAGCATGCGCTGACCCTGCTCTGTCATGTTACGTGGCCCACCATTTCGTGACTGAGTTGCTATTGTTCCCAGTTGCTTCTAGTTTACAATACCACTTACAGTTGACCATGGAATGTTTAGAAGCAAGAAAATTTCATGGATGGACTTATTGCAGAGGTGGCAACCTATCACGGTACCACTCTTAAATTCACTGAGCTCCTGAGAGTGACCCATTCTTTCACAAATGTTTGTAGAAGCAATCTACATGCCTAGGTGCTTGATGTTATAGACCTGTAGCCATGGATGTGATTGGAACACCTGAATTCAATGATTTGGAGGGATGTCCCAATACTTTTGGCAATATAGTGTATGTTTTACATATATCACCCAGAGGGGATTGTTTTTTTTCTCAACAAAAGTAGAGTTACTGTTTAAAGGAAAATGGCTGCAGATCTAAATGGAAAAGTTTAAAAAATACTTCTTTGGTTTAAAAAAAAGCTTCCAAGCTGCAGCTATTACTGAATGCCAGACCATTCTAACATACAAAGCTCAGACATTTTCAGGTAGTGTCAGAAATTGCTGTTGTCTTTCATCCCACACATATTCCTATTGAACTATTACTATTATGGGCTGCCTTGTTGACCAATAGGAATGTGCAACAGGCAGGAAGCAGTGGGTAAGCTTCAGGAGAACTTTCAGAGCTTTGCCTGTCAGCACATCCCAGCATTTGACTGTAACTATTAGGTTTTGAAAGCTGCTGTAGGCAAGTACAGGTACCTTGGATGTCAACTATGATTTTCTAAAACTACAAAAAATTGACAGGTATGAGACTTAAGTTATGTCAGAGGACTACTGCTTAGTGGTAGATAAAAAAGCACCTCTTCACACACACACACACACACACACACACACACACACACACACACACAACCAGCAAATTAAACAAAAAAAAAACAGTATAGTGCTTATATTTATAGGGAATGAGAAAATAGAGAGTACTAATTGCCCTAATCCAGAGTTCTTCAGTCATCCTCCCCAGTTATGTCAATTGGTTACCCAAAGCCTCTCTTCTTGCTGGTTTCTGACTGAACTTGTCACTCACCTCACCAACATCAGGACCTCAAATGCAGGACCAGCAGCCCCACTGATCTTGTATTGCATGACAATTCAGAGAAGAAAATTAAACTGCCAGCTACTGCTGGACTTCCAGGTAAAGTGATAATATACCCTTACATGAACCCACTGAAGTGACTAGCCTCAGGTTAGGCAACAGCTGCAGAGCCTAGGCAATGATATCACCCATAGGCTTACTATGGGGTGTCTGTTGTCAGCTTTCCCTTCTCTACAGTGAAGCCGGGACTGGGATCCAATCATGTGACCAGACCAAAGCACCTCAGAATAGGTAAGTATACAGATCTTGCCTTTTACAGGGTAAATAGAATAGGCATAGAATGGGGGTGGGAGTAGATTGAAGTATAGTGTTAGACTGAACTTCCACTTTAAGGTAAATAATACTCTGCCTTATCTTAACCCCTGTGAGCTACTAGCCAGGCCTTAAGAGTTACTCGCCACCAACAAACACACACAAAGACACCTGTACACACACACAGACATGTACATATACATATACACACACACAGAGACACATGTACACACACACGCACAGAAACACATGAACACACACACACATGTGTATATACACACAGGCAAGTACAGACACGCATACACACAGATACATGTACATACACAGAAATACACACAGACACATGTACAAACATACACAGACACATGTACACACAGATACATGTATGTACATACACACAAAAACATGTACATACACACACACACACACACATGTACATACATGCAGACACATGTACAGATACACACATGTACATACACACACACACACACCTTTAAAAAGTTGCAGTACTTCGTTGTTCACTCACAGATCCGGGTACTGCACTCTAGGGGGAGGCAGAGAGCACAGCACACACTCCTTCCTTTGCTTTCACTGCGCTCAGCTATTGAGCAGTCTGATGGATCCCAGTGCCAATGACAGATTCAGCCTGAGCTCCGAGCCTGCACAGCAAGAGACACATTCGCCCCCACCATAATTTGCCACTGGCAAGCAGGCGAGTGGAAATTTCAAGGCCTGCCCTATGACTTCAGCACTGCCTGAGTTCCCCCTAAATCTACTTTATCATAGGTGCTGAGGGTCTACTTCAATAACCTTTGTCCTGGACCAATTATGTTTTGACCTGATTTTAGGTATATGTCAGATACGCTATAAAATACATTCCTATATTTAGTAGCACTGTCAGAACTACTGCATGTACCTCCCCCGCAATAGCTAAGTACACACCATTATTTTGTAAATAGTTGGATTTGAGGGTTGCCTGCAAAGTCCAATATCCAACTCTGCAAGCACATTGACTTTTGTGTTACTCCCCTTGATTGGCCTCTTGAAGTCATGCGGTTCTTCATGCAGCACCTGTGTGAACAAAGATGTAAAGTAGAGGAAAATTAAATTGTCTTGCTGTTTGGAGCAATGAAACTATAAAGGCAGCAGTCAGGTTTTTGTGTGACAACAAGATAAGGCATTGGGGAATGCTTACATTGTTCATTCCATGGATAACAACAAATCCAAACTGCACTGGAACCTGATACTGAATCTGTTATCATCAGTAAATCAGAGTATTGCTTCTCTCTGACTTTGTAACAGACAACCTGCAAAGAAGGCCAGCCCTTTTCAATCAGCGGTGGAGTCTAACCTCTAGTTAGCACAGCTGCTCCCTTGTCTGACACCTACAAGATGAAATCGAGAAGGCGGGATGTATATCTTGTTTAGGAAATCACAGTATTAACATGTAATTCTAGTTCCAGAAAATTCAAAGGGCTGATATGCTGTTATGGAACAAGGACAGTAAAATAAGATTTGGACATGTAAAGTATAGTATAAATTAGTTTGTTAAAACAAACTCACATACTGCCTTCAGATAGACTTAATAGTAATGTAGCTTAATTAACAGCTGAAACAACAAATAGAAGCTGTTCTACCGTCTGAAATATTAGTAAAATGTTTGGTTTTTATTTTGTCTTTTTTTTAAACAAAGCTCTGCTGTGCATTATACAGCATAGCATAAAGCTCAATCCACCCAAAAGTTTTTGCTGAATGGCATTAAGTCACCTAACCAACAACATATTATAATTATGTTGTTTATTATAATTAGATAATTATAGCAGGGAAACTCCCTAAGACATAAATGAAGCAAGTGGGTAGTTCAGCCTACCACACTCAGTTTTAACTTTGAGTGGATTGACCTGTAGGGATGGTGGTAACATTTTACAACGTTAGCAGCTCTACAGACATTGTATCACTGCCCCACCGCCTCCCTGACCTTTACTAGAATACTAGAAGACACCATCATGGAGATGACACCCACCTAGGGTTGCCACCTCAACCCTTTAAACCCCTTTAAACCACTGTTGGCTCAGACCAGCTATATTTTTGTTTCCTTTTAATTAGAAGTCTATATTGGCTTGTCTGACTTAGTTACCATAGCAACGGTAACTAACTTCACCATATAGTACGGAATGGGATTTATATTGTAATGAAAATCTATCCCATATATTAGTGGCTTAGTGTCGCTACTAATTTAGATCAACATTGACGAATACGTTTTTGCATAATCTTTTTTCTCGCTTACAGAGTATTATAATCCTGTTTGTGAGATCATAGTGTGGTTGTGATTGTAAATCCATGACAAAATGGCGCCGGTGCATGCACGAGCACATATGTTGACCTTTGGCAAGTTGGCACGCATGAAATGCGCATGTGCCGTCTACCCTATTTAAGCGTACATTGGATGTCATGCAGTATTGGCATACCCATTCTGAAGAATTACGTGGCATGAAACGTATCAAGGAGGAGCCATACGCAGTGACGTCACACCGCCGGAGCCTCGTGAAGGTCTGGTGGCCATCTTGCTTGGTGGATGGTTAGTCCTTATCCACACAAACACTGCATGATATCTGTTATATCATTTTAACCTGCTTGTATACTTACCCATGTGGATTACTTACTAATAAACCTTTAATATGATTGGAAATACTACACTATGGGCAACTTTATTGTTTGGCTCTATACTGAGCTAATTAATTCAGAGCCTAGTATGGAAGACAGCTGCAACGCTGCTTAGGATCCAGAGGAGGGAGATTCCTTTCCAGGCTGTATCATCCATTCTACCTAAAGGGGACCTCTGGCAGATATACACCTTTTACATATGGAAGACAAGTTCACGGCTGCTTAGTATCCAGAGGAGGGAGATTCCTTATCCGGGCTGCATCATCTGTTCCACCTTTAAGGGGACCTCTGGCTGTATTACTTACATGCGTATTTAAAATGCGCATCTGGTGAGTGCGTATTTTTACCACACCCTTGGCAAATCACTGAAAAATCTATCAGCACATTGCATAATATTGATGATCACCTGAATGCGGATTGTCACAGTTTCATGGACACATATTTATTTATGTATATAAGGATTATAATTGGCACTGTAGCACTTTGCAATAATATATGTGTTTTACTTGGTATCTTAGACAGATTTTACAGCGCTGCACTTTTACATACTTAAGTCTTTTGAGGTTTTCTTTGGTTACCTTTATGTGCAATAGCAGCTACCTTTTAAGCGCTCGCAGATTTTTATACATTTTTTAACCCTTTAAACCCAAACACATATTAATTACACAGGTTATGAGGCTAATTTAATGCAATAAGCTCCAGTTCACATATATGCAGGCGTCCGGGCCGTGTTTTGCACGGGCACGACAGCCCATTCATTTGACATGACGTGCCCCGTGACATGCAGGGAAGAAGTCCCTGCACTTCTTCTAAAAACGCAGCCCGCATGGGAACCTTGGTTCCCAGTATGGTTGCGTTTTCTAGTGCAGGCGGTGTGCCATTAGAATTAATGGCACTCAGCCGTGGGTTCGCATTTCTCTGTGCGGGTGGTGCGGCTGCACGGATTTTTGTGCGGATCCACAGTGGCACCACCTGCACAGATGTGATCCTAGCCTAAATGAGTTTAATTACCACCTTAATCAGCCACAGAAGCTATGTAATTAATATGTGTTCAGTTTTAAAGGGATGAGGTGGCAACCATACACCCACCCAAACTTGATACCTCTTGTAAATCCACATAGGTATGTCTGTGAAGGTTCCATTTATCGAGGTCACAGTATAGATAGTAGAAGTTAGCTAAATGTGACTGGACTTGCTCCTTAATGGTGAAGGCGTATTGATGCTTATCCATGCAGCTGCATCAGTTCAAATGAGTGCATGTAGCAGGGTGAATTCTGCAGGTCAAAATTTAGCAGTGTTCTTATACCTTTAAAAACAGAGCATTCTTTCAAGGACAGTGAGGTGCACATTTGGACAGTGAGGTCAACTGGTTAGTAAGAGATATGAAAGAGGCTATTAATGTCAAACTGCATTATTCATTACTAAGCAGGGTTGAGGACTTCAACAACATCTGCCACCCACCTTTAATGCCATTTTAACATCTCTACATCTCTTCCTGGGTGTTTTTCAACAATTCATACCTTCAGTCATATAACTAGAACAATTAACACCAGTACAAGACCATGGTAATTGGATAAAGTAATCAGGGCAAATTTGTTTTCAGACTTTGACACCTCCCATCATGTTGACCACATTTCTGCCTGCTGCCTGGACTGATCCTTTGCGAGATACACACTCACAGGAAGAGAGAGTGAACTACCATAGTGCTCAACAGTGCCATGGTAGTTCATTAAGAACTACAAACTGACAGCCGAAAAGGCTGTCAGGACTTGTAGCTTTACATTCACTGAATTCACCAAGCCCCTCCACATTTTTTTAACAAATAGTGACAGCAAGTGGGGGAAGAAAATTCCCAGCTTTCACTCTCTATGTAGTGGAGCTGGCAGCAGCTCCAGCAGTGGGAACATATTACATGTTCCACAAAAAATGGGTGGAACATGTTACATGTTCCACCCAAGATGGGTGGAGCATGTAACATGTTCCCAAAGATAAACTTATCCTTTAAGTTTCATTTTCATCTGCATTTTTCAAAAACATGTTGCAAAAAAGTAGCAAAGACTCACAGTGCCTTTTAGAAAATACCTTGGAGTGTTTGCTTTCCTAATTGTAGTCATTCTGTGGGTGTTTCCACTATCCTTGTGTTTCAGGGCCTCAAAAAATGTGATAGGTAGTCAGGAAGTTAGATGCATAATTAATGTCCCTGGAACACCTGAAAGTGCTCCTTGGATTTGGGGCCTATCTATGTGGCTAGGAGGTAAAAAAAATCCCACAGTGTTATATAGCCATGCTCGGGAGGAGTAGCAGAATGTGTTTTGGGGTGTAATTCTAAGTATGCTTATGATGTGTGTTCGAAATATCTTACTTGACAACTTTTTGTAAAGAAAATACATTTTCATTTTGTTTCCTGTAATAAAGTCATCAAAAGACTCACCACACCTCTTAGAAAATACCTTGGGGTGTTTCCAAAATGTGTGTTTCTCCTGTCTTGGCACCTCAGGAATTCAAGAAATATTAGTAGTCTAGAAATGAAACACATAATTTATGTTCCTTAAAGGTCCAAAGATGCTCCTTAGATTTTGGGCCCCTCTATGCATCTAGGCTTTGAAAAAGTCTCACACGTGTGGCATCTCCATACACAGAATGCGTTTTTGGGTGTAATTAGTATGCCTATCATAAAACAAATGAAACAGTGCCTCATGCAAACAGTCATACACAAACAAAAGTTTATAAATGAAATAAATTACTTAAGCAGTGATTATAACTAGTCTCTGTGCAAAAAAAAAAAAAAAACAAACTAATAAAAAAATCTACATTCTAAAAAAAGGGACACAAGGGGGCACCAACCTAAGTGCAGAGGATTAAAATCATTCATTAAAATACAATAGCCTATAGCTACTCACAAAGGTGGGAGAATGATAAGCAAGTATGTCAGTTCTCAGCTTGGCCAGTGGTGGGCCGATGGTGTCAGTCAGAGCCCTGGTCTCTTGGGATGGGCTGTTAGCTGTGGGGACGCTGGAGACCAGTGCTGTAACCAGCGTGGAGCACACGGAAGTCCAGACGGGGCAGGCGACCAATCGGAAGGAGAGGACAGATCAGGTGATGCGTTTTAAAGCATCTGCTTCATCTTCAGACCTGATTGGATGTTGACATGCCAACCTCTGGTCACATTATTCAGTTACGTCCCCTCCCATTAAAAATATCCATTTTAGGCCAAAATCAGTTTTTAATCCCACCCAATCGAAAGGACCTTATGTAGATGCCTTCTACCAAGTAGATTTTAGCGAACTCACCGACTTGTGCACTAAAGAGACTTCCAAACATCAACATCCCATATCCAACCTATCCATCCCTAAAAAAAAAACATTTAAAAAGTCCTAGATTGTAAGCTTCTATCCCTCTTGTATTGAACTGTATGGTTGCTGTACTGTCTCCCGTTTTATTGTAAAGCACTCAGCAAACTGTTGGCGCTATATAAATCCTGTATTATTATAATAATAATAATAATAATAATAAAACTAGATATTACTTTGAAGATGTAAAATGAAATCATCAGTGGTTGCACAAGCCTGTGTAGACAGTAGAGCTACAGGCAGGACCGTTAAGGTCCTCCAACTACAGGCTGCAGACAACAACATGGGGGCAGGATACAAGACCAGGCACCATGCACAAGCAGAAAGAGCACTAGAGACCAGTCTTTATTACAGGAAACTCTTCTACAGAGGCAAAATTTCAAACAGGATTTGCCAAATCCTTCACAAATTGCACTAACACAAGAAAGTAAAGCAAAACCAGCGCTCAGGTCCATAACAGTCACTCGCTGATGTGCAGACCTCTAAAGATCTGGGAATCTTGATAATACTGTAAAAAAGCAAAAAAGGGCGCACTCTCCTCGTGCATTACCGTGATAAAAAAGAATTTACTAAGAATGACAAAAGTGTATACTCACAAACCAAGAGGAAGGGGGCTTGTCTCCTGAAACGCGTTAGCACACCCTGTAACAAGACCACCACTTGCTGGGACTGTCACATTGGTTCCTTGCTTTTATTTATGACTCTTGGTTTGTGAGTATACACTTTTGTCATTCTCAATAAATTCTTTATTATTACGGTAATGCAAGAGGAGAGTGCGCCCTTTTTTGCTCTTTTCCAGTATTATCAAGATTCCCAGATCTTTAGAGGCAGAGTTGCTCATCCCCAAAAAGAATATACAGTACTTATGTTTCCTTTACCTTCACTTTGCATCAACTAGCTGTAGATAACAAGCTTGTGATGATTGAAGCCATATTAGTGGAATTACAAGAGCAATGGAGTAAAACCTTTTTTTATTTGCACTAACATCCACATTTTCAGGATAAGCTTTTTGGGTGTACCCCATACTGCTTGGACCATGTAGAAGTGGGTAAAGCCAAAAGCGTATCCTGAAAATTTGGATGTTAGTGCAAATGAAAAATCCGAGGTCTCTCCCCAACCCCATGTGACAGTACTGGGCCAGTTACAGAGCACCAGAGTGAGTCACATACTCCTCCATACTTGAAAGTACTTGCTATTTTCTTCACTCCCATAGGAGAGAATTACTGCTTTGAAAAGTGGAACTAATGTGAACCTGTTGTTTTGTCCTGCATAAATAAAGCTCATGTTCTCTAAAAGCACCTGATAAATTTCAAATAAATTGGTTACATTCAGCGTGTTTAATAGATAATTTTCCCAAGAGGTGAAAGTACTTGGTACTTTCTTCACTCCCATAGGAGAGTATTTTTACTTTGAAAAGTGGTACTAACATGAACCTGTTTTGTCCTGCATAAGTAAAGCACATGTTCTTTAAAAGCACTTGATAAAATATATTAGTTACATTCAGCGTATTTAATAGATATTTTACCCTACTGGTGAACAATATTTCAGCTTGTAAAATGTCAGTATTAGTACACTGAGTAAACCTTTCCAAAAAAAAACTGCAAACTCAACGTCCACGGCAGAATAATATCCAGTCAATTAAATCTGCCTTCATGTGACCAAATATGGTTCATATCCCCAAATTCTGGATCAAGTAGTGTGATAAAATAGTGATGTGATGACTAAATACAATTGGAGGTGTGAATATTGCTTAAGAGTTTCAACTCTGCTCACGATCTATCCAAGCAGATATGGATCAGCACTGGTTGGTCTGCAAACCATTATAGGTGACTAGTCGCTTTAACAGCCATTGTTGATAAGTGTTCCGCATCATTTCCCCTTCTGTTCCATCAGGAACAGCTAATCTCTCTCCTCTGTCATGTTGCTGTCACACTGATATAATACTTGAACAGAAGATAGAGATGGTGTGGGGGACACGCGTGACAGGGCACAGCACATTAACAACATGGCTCTCTGTCCTTTCTTGGGAGTTTATTAATCTGGACAGCAGAGGTGTATTAAACAAGAATGATGTGACAGAACCAAAGTGTGGAATCAGACCAGGATTAGAGAGTAGAGAAAGAGAAAGATTGGAGGGATAAAACAACAGAGCATCTGTCAATAAAAAAGGGTTTAAGTAAGCTAAGATAAGCCTGAATAACAATACTTAGCAAGCAGCAATATGAAAGTAAAAACTGTTATGAGAGCCACAGATTGGGAGATGCCCTGCTGAGAATAACAGATGGAAGATACAGCTTTCCGGGACCCCCCCACTGTTTTAGTGTTATTCACCTGACTTACAGAAGCCAGTCGCCTACAGATCAGAACTTGGTAAGATGGATTGGTAAAATAGAAGGATCAGCAATGTTACGCAAATTCCCCAGTATTTTGCACTTTGTGAGCACTAAAAAGACTTATTGACATTTGGAAGAGTTTGGTAGTGCCCTTTCTGTAGTCCTGAAGTGCCTAATCCTCATCTGACATTGTATAAAGCATCAAACAGGGGTTGGGAACAGTGTTTAATGTACATTCTTACACAGTCTAAAAAGAATAATTATAACCAAAATGAAAAAAATTCAACACTTCTGTAACACCCTGCAGACATTATGACTGCAGAATGTTAAATGTACACAAGATGGCAGTGTTCTGCAGCTCAGTTATGCAAACTCTGCCGAAGAAAAGCTTTGTTGGACTTGTAGGCTGATAGCAGGACCTCACTGTTTAATGTAGAGCTGACAAACGACATTTTACAGAGGAGTTGGCTGACGTGTAGGAGCAGAAAAATACAGAAGCCGGGAACCCGAGGACAGGAAGTGGACAGTAAGAGATGGCGAGCAGGAGTGAGGGGAAGGCTGTGCGGGATGCTGGAAGTCTGGGCTGGGCCAGGCTGCAGAGAATGAAGGAGTCAGTAGGAATTGCTGACCATCGACACCACCGACAAACCAGACTGACAATCTTGTGAGCAGATGAAATGCTATGCTGTCATCTGGAGTGATCTGTCACAGAGGAATCAAGAGAACGGGGGGGGGGGGGGCTATCTGCAGAGAGACTATACGCTACTTGATCGAGGCCACGGATCGGGTGAGAGAGCTTCATATTCAAATCACCTAAGTTGCAAATGACATTGCTAAGTTCAGTTACAGTACTTTCTTCTCAGTTCTAGATTTTCCAGCCTATCATGCCTTGCAGCCTACTAATTATTACACTCTCAACACATCAAATCACAAAAGCCTGTTGCATAATCTTCACTCTGTGGGTCAAGTTGTATTAGTGTTTCAGTTTCAGCCTGGGCCATTCACCAAGGAACTTCATTATTATTGTAGTTGCCGCCCTTTTAAGGAGGAACTGACCCCACAGAAGTGTGTTTTTGCCTCTTTCTTTGATCTCAGCCTAATTTTAGATTTTAGTCTGTGTGTGCTAAAGAGACACCATTCAAACTCAACATCAGCAGCTCCCTTTTCTTTGCGTTTATCCTCTCTTGAAGAACTCCTACCTTTACATAAAGAAAGATTTAAATCCTCATGTGCACCAACTAGGGCCCCATAAAGCGCGCAGAAGATTGGACACTGCAGTTTAAAGGGACATTGATCTTTCTAATTAAAGAGCTTTTTCTTTTCTCAGAATTAAACCCAGCCACCGGTACCTGAAAGCCGAACGTGAGGTAGCCTGCCAGTTCAATTGTTTCCCTTTCTGCTTACTTGGGAAGACATCTCAGAGCTGGGGTTGCTGTTAAATTTCTGAACTGCAAAACATCTAGAATTGACTTGAGCTGTGCTGTGTTGCAAGCTTTATTTGAATTTATTAATAGTATTAGCTGTTACTTCATGCACTTACTTTCTTGTCATTTTTACTGTGCTTGCATTTGACCTCTAAAATTGTGTGTGAGTCTATTTTATGGTTGCAGTCAGAGAGTTCTTCTGGCCAAAAGGTCTAAGGTGGTGTCAGCAGGGGTTGGGCTTCCAAGGCGGGCTCGGAAAATACTGGGAACCTGAAAATTAGTCAGCGGCCCTCAAGGGGGTGGTGCTACTCTCCATTGTAGCTACCACATGAATAAGTCACTGTTTACACAACCCTCCAAAAAAGTAGCAAATTTTACAAATTAAAACAAAAGAAAATCAGCCTACTGTAAGCATTATGTAACCAATTTATCTCTCACAGTTAGAAGGACTTAATATCAATTGCATACATAGGATTTATTGGGCCCATAACTGGACTGTTCAAGCTGTGCCCCAAAAAAGGCAACAGAGGGCAAAGGACTAGTCACCAGTATTTCTTGTAGGTTTTCTGCAGTTGATCTATTTACCTATTACAGTCGTGGCTTTTTTCTGAATTGTGTCCCTGTATGAAGACAGACAGCTTGGCTTTGCTTCCTCATGTGATTGATAATTTATTTGAATATACTGAAGAAGAAGCAGAAGAGGTGTATGAAGCACCAATATAAATTAATGACGCAATAGCTGGGAGATGCATGCACTGCGGGTCCTCAAGTACTGCATTCTCTCCAGCAAACAGCACAGTAGTGACACATACAGAAGTGCTTCTGACATAAAAGATAAATAGATATAAGACTGACGATACAAGAGTACACTGCTATTTTTTAGGATCAATTCAGGCAAACCCTTTTAGTACTGCTTGGGCAGAGTTAACATTTCTAGAGATTTCCTTTAACAATGCAAATCTTTACTCTTTAAGTTCAGGTCCACTTCAGGTAATGCTAGTAGCAGCGATGAAATGCAAGGTGCCTTAACCTACAGGTGAAACTCGAAAAATTAGAATATCGTGCAAAAGTTCATTTATTTCAGTAATGCAACTTAAAATGTGAAACTAATATATGAGATAGACTCATTACATGCAAAGCAAGATAGTTCAAGCCGTGATTTGTCATAATTGTGAGGATTATGGCTTACAGCTCATGAAAACCCCAAATCCACAATCTCAGAAAATTAGAATATTGTGAAAAGGTGCAATATTCTAGGCTCAAAGTGTCCCACTCTAATGAGCTAATTAAGCCACAACAAAGGGTTCCTGAGCCTTTAAATGGTCTCTCAGTCTTGTTCAGTAGGAATCACAATCATGGGAAAGACTGCTGACCTGACAGTTGTGCAGAAAACCATCATTGACACCCTCCATAAGGAGGGAAGGCCTCAAAAGGTAATTGCAAAAGAAGTTGGATGTTCCCAAAGTGCTGTATCAAAGCACATTAATAGAAAGCTATGTGGAAGGGAAAAGTGTGGAAGAAAAAGGTGCGCAAGCAGCAGGGATGACCGCAGCCTGGAGGGGATTGTCAGGAAAAGGTCATTCAAAAGTGTTGAGGACTTTCACAAGGAGTGGACTGAGGCTGGAGCCAGTGCATCAAGAGCCACCACACACAGACGGATCCTGGACATGGGCTTCAAATGTTGTATTCCTCTTGTCAAGCTGCTCCTGAACAACAAACTACGTCAGAAGCGTCTTACCTGGGCTAAAGAAAAACAGACCTGGTCTGTTGCTCAGTGGTCCACAGTGCTTTTTTCTGATGAGAGCAACTTTTGCATCTCATTTGGAAACCAAGGACCCAGAGTATGGAGGAAGAATGGAGAGGCACACACTGCAAGATGCTTGAAGTCCAGTGTGAAGTTTACACAGTCTGTGTTGATTTGGGGAGCCATGTCATCTGCTGGCAGCCGTCTACCAGGAGATTTTGGAGCACTTCATGCTTCCTTCCACAGACGAGCTTTATGGGGATGCTGACTTCATTTTCCAGAAGGACTTGGCACCTGCCCACACTGCCAAAAGCACCAAAACCTAAAATCTAATTTTCTGAGATTGTGGATTTGGGGTATTCATGAGCTGTAAGCCATAATCACCACAATTATGACAAATCATGGCTTGAACTATCTTGCTTTGCATTTAATGAGTCTCATATATTAGTTTCACCTTTTAAGTTGCATTACTGAAATAAATTAACTTTTGCATGATATTCTAATTTTTCGAGTGTCACCTGCATAGCAAAAAACATAAAACAGGTTTTTTTCATGGGCGTTTGCTTTTTTGATGTCCACAAACTTACTTAAAAAAAAAAAACTTTTTCGGATTGGATTTGGTTTGTCCAGTGTTTCCTTTCACCCTTCTGAAATCTCTATTAGTGAAAACATTTTGACAGCCTCAAACCTCTCAAATACTCTTATATGCTTCTATGTTATCTGGCCTTGTCTCCTATTTGATTGGTATCAATCCATTCATTACCTGTTGGCTGACAGTCTTAACTTCCCAATCTTTTATTTATAAGATGGGCATCGCTGACTGTTTGCATAACAACTAAAACTCCTTAACTATATTATTATACAGTATTTATATAGCGCCAAAAGGTTTGCTCAGTGCTGTACATTATTGTGGGGGACAGAACATGAGACAATACAGTAACAAAACAATCCACGAGGGGTTCGAGGGCCCTGCTCTGTCGAGCTTACAATCTAGCAAATGTTACTTCATATACTTCAAAAGACAACAAGATTAGTGTTCATAGCTGCCCACAAGTATTGAAGGCATTCTGGAAACAATCATGTGATAAACATGCTATTCTATTGTTAAGAGATTTACAGGCACCCTATTGCAGCTCTTGCACAGAAAACAATAGTGATAATCTTAAATAGTCCTGCTCAACTAGTCTAATATTTATGTAATATAGGCCAGGAGTGTCATTTGCTTCCCCTACACATAATGATTATTATTTGACATATCCAAAATAATGATCAACTTTTGATCTCATTTGATAATCTGTCTATAGGGACTTAACTATCTGAGCATCAAAGGGAACTCTGATGTTAAGATAGCTTGTTACTTCTTAAAGACAAGACTCACAACAACTCTATAATACTTATCCTTATGTAACGGGGTTAGCTCGGCAGCGGGTGTGTGTGACCCCCTGGATGGGTGCACAACACAAAAAGATAGGCACAGCACAACAATAGTGGAGGTGAAAACAAACAGGTGCAATTTATTTACAATATTTACAGAAAAAATGGTAAACCAAAAAGAAACATCAAAATAAATCCTGGCCAACTTGGCTACTTACTGCAACAACAGCTTTCCCTAGCTACCCACTAGGTACAGCCTGCTGCTATACCTAGTTGCTAGTACTTGAAGGCTAGCCACACAGGCTTTGGTCTCTCTGCACACAGATAAGAGGTCAGCTCCCCAGACAGTTCAGGCACAGATCTGGTTCCAGGGTGGAGCAACTCCCTAAGCACTCTGGGAAGTTTTATACAGGTGTTAATGAGCCCACTACCTTCAGCTGGGCTCATTACCTCAGTGCTGAAGGACTCAGCACTTCCCTCTAGTGGTACAAATCCCCATAAAGCCTGAACCTCGGACAAATATATCGTCCATCCAGGACGCAACCAGGTGCCTACTGTCACATACCCCCCCCCCCCCTCTTGTTTCAACCTTGGGGTTGTAACACCAGAAGCCAGGCAGGCATGTACCCGGGATAAAGCATCCACATTTCCCATCTGAACACCAGGGCGATGCTTCACCGTGAAGGTAAATTCCTGTAGGGCCAGAAACCACCAATTTACCCTTCTATTGGTCTCCTTATTTTGAGCCATCCATTTCAAGGGAGCGTGATCTGTGATCAGGTCAAAATGTCTGCCCAGCACATAGTACCGAAGGGAATCTAGGGCCCACTTTACCGCTAAACACTCATTCTCAATCGTGGCGTAATTTTACTCGTGAGACTTTAGCTTTCGGCTGAGATAGATTACTGGGTGCTCCTCCCCCTGCCAAACCTGGGACAGCACTGCTCCTAAGCCAACATTGGATGCATCAGTCTGGACCACAAAGTCTTTTGAGAAGTCTGGTGAGTATAGGACTGGCTGGCTACATAAGGCCCTTTTTAAAGACAGGAAGGCTGCTTCAGCATCAGGGGACCACTTAACCATGACAGACTCCTTCCCTCTTGTCAGGTTGGTTAGGGGTACTGCCATAGAAGCAAAATGGGGAATGAATCGCCGATAGTAGCCAGCAATTCCTAGAAAAGTCCGTACCTGCTTTTTGTTATTTGGGCGTGGCCAATTCTGTATTGCTTCCACTTTGTTTATCTGAGGTTTTATTACCCCACTCCCAATAGTGTACCCAAGGTACCTGGCCTCCTCCTGTCCGATCGTACACTTCTTTGGTTGGCCGTAAACCCAGCTTTCCGTATTGAGTCTAGCACAGCCTGAACTTTTGGCAAATGTGAGGCCCAATCTGCGCTATGGATAATCACATCGTCCAAGTACGCTGCAGCATACTTCTGATGGGGACGAAGAATCTGATCCATTTTTCGCTGAAAGGTGGCCGGTGTATTCTGTAACCCGAACGGCATTCGTTTATACTGGAATGACCCTTCTGGGGTTACAGATGCAGTGTTCTCCTTTGCTGACTTAGCTAGGGGAATTTGCCAATAACCTTTTGTCAAGTCTAGCGTTGTCATGTACCGGGCTGCTCCCAGTCGGTCGATTAGTTCATCTATCCTTGGCATGGGGTAGGTGTCAAATTTTGTAACTTTATTCAACTGTCGAAAGTCGTTACAAAATCGCCAGCTCCCATCTGGTTTGGGCACCAACACTATGGGGCTGGACCAGTCACTTTGGGACTCCTCTATCACCCCCAAATCTAGCATTCTCTGTACTTCCCCATGTATTGCCTCCCGTCGAGCCTCTGGGATTCTGTAGGGTTTCAGTTTTACCCTTTCCCCCGGAGGGGTGATAATGTCATGCTCTACCCCCGAGGTTCGTCCCGGCAGCTCAGAAAAAACATCTGTGTTGCGGAGCACAAACTCTTTAGCCTCCTGTTTTTGAATTGTAGACAGCGTGACTGCTATTCCAACCTCCGGAACCAAGCAGTTAGATGGCGCTGGTGACAAAACCTCAGCAACTAGGGATTCCCTGTCCCTCCAGGCCTTTAACAGATTAATGTGGTAGATCTGCTCCGGTTTCCGCCTTCCTGGTTGTCTGACCCTGTAATTCACCTCACTCACTCTCTCAATCACCTCGTATGGGCCATGCCATTTGGCCAGGAATTTGCTTTCAACCATAGGGATTAGCACTAGCACTCTATCTCCTTCAGCAAACAACCTGGTCTGGGCCCCCCGATTGTACACCCTCTGCTGCGCTAACTGTGCTTGGGCCAAATGTTCCTTTACAATAGGCATGACCTGGGCAATTCTATCTTGCATTTGGGCGACGTGCTCAATCACACTCCGGTGGGGAGAACTCTCACTTTCCCAAGTTTCCTTGGCGATATCTAACAGCCCCCTTGGGTGTCTCCCATAAAGCAACTCAAATGGTGAAAACCCTGTGGAGGACTGGGGTACCTCCCGGATGGCAAACATCAAATAGTGTACTAAATATTCCCAACCCTTTCCATCCTTATCTACCACCTTCCTTAGCATTTGTTTCAGGGTTTTGTTGAACCTTTTCACCAACCCGTCAGTTTGGGGATGATACACAGAGGTGCGCAACTGTTTTACCTTGAACAGTTTGCACAGCTCTTTCATCACCCGGGACATAAAGGGGGTTCCCTGATCCGTCAGCAGTTCCTTTGAAATACCCACTCGGCTGAAAACGAGGAATAGCTCCTTAGCTATTGTCTTGGCAGAGGTATTTCGGAGTGGAATTGCTTCTGGATAGCGGGTGGCATAGTCGAGTATGACCAACATGTACTGATGCCCCCTAGCGGATTTCACCAGCGGACCTACCAAATCCATGGCAATCCTTTCAAAGGGGACCTCAATGATGGGAAGAGGTACCAGTGGACTACGGAAATGGGGCATAGGGGACGACTTCTGACACACAGGGCAAGAGGAACAGTAATTTTCTACCTCCTTAATGACCCCAGGCCAATAGAACCGCTGCAGTACTCTTTCCCGTGTTTTCTCCGCCCCCAAATGACCCCCAAGGATGTGTCCATGGGCCAACTCCAACACCAACTTCCTGTAAGGTCTGGGCACCACTAGTTGCTCAATGGTTTCTTCTGCACCTTGAGCAACTCGATAGAGTAGGTCCCTTTCCACAAGGAAGTATGGATAAGCAGCAGTTTTCTCAGGACTCACTAGTTGGCCATCTACTTTTACTACATTTTCCCGGGCTTTTATCAGCGTGGGGTCTTTTAGCTGTTCGGTGGCAAAATTTTCCCTATGCACCTCTAAGTCTGAGAACTCCACAACCGGCAGATTTTCATCTGAGGAGGCGGGCTCCTCCCCAGTTCCTTGGGTCTCCCCAGCTAGTACCGACAAGGGGAACTTGGGAGAGACCTCACCACACCCAGACGTTTTCTGGGATTCACCTTCCTGGTCTGCAGGGGAGACAGTGGGGGGGTCAGAACAATCCCAGAGTTCCCAGAATTTTGGAAAATCCCTCCCCACAGTGGCATCATGTGGTAAGTGAGGTACTAATCCTACCTGATGAGACAGGTTACCTTTGAGGGTCTCAAAAAACACAGTAGCCACGGGATACTCCCTAGTGTCCCCATGCACACAAATCACCGCCACCTTTTTATGCCCAGAGACCTTTGTAGTGACCATCTCCTCTCTTATCAAGGTTACCAGGCTACCTGAATCCAGCAACCCCACAATATTATTTCCATTAACAGTCATCTTGCACAAATGTTTCTCAGTGCTCGGGCTGGCCGTGCATACCACTGACGCAAACAGCGACTGACGTCTATTGCTCAGAAAGTCACACTGCATAGGCTCATCCACCACTGGGAAATTAGCTGCAATATGTCCCTCTTGCCAGCAGCGGTAACACATTTTTTCGCCGCTTCTTGCGGCCTTGGCCTTCCTGGCCGCTCTTGCCAGACATTGGGTAATACTCCCACTCTCTCCACCCTCACCCCTTGTAGTCATCTTACCCGCCGCTGGGGATGGTCTGGTCTTAAGGTGGAAAGTCCGTGAGTCTCTGGAAGAGGAGGTCAGGTTCTCAGTAGCCAAGTATCTCTCCACTAGATCCACCAGCTTGTCTGCAGTCTCTGGGTCTCCATGGCTGACCCACTTTTGAATAGCATTAGGCAGAGACCTTAGGAACCGATCCATGACGACCCGTTCCACAATTTTTGGGGTGGTCAAAGTCTCTGGCTGCAGCAACTTCCTGCTCAGGTGAATGAGATCATACATCTGTGACCTGGGAGGTTTCACAAGCCGAAAAGTCCAATTATGTACCCGCTGAGCACGGACAGCGAGGGTAACACCCAATCGGGCCAAAATTTCCGCTTTTAGCACATCGTAGTTTTTGGCCTGGTCCGGCTCCAGGTCATAGTAAGCTTTTTGCGACTCTCCAGTTAATAATGGGGCCATCAATCCAGCCCACTGTTCTTTAGGCCACTTTTCCCTTTCAGCAGTCCGTTCAAATGTGGTTAGAAACACCTCAGGATCATCATCTCCAGTCATTTTTGGCAATAAACGGCCCACACAAAATGATGGTGTATTACCAGAATTATTACCAGCCTCAGTCTGTTGCCTCTGCTGGAGCTGCTTCACGACGGCCTCCAGGGCTTTCTGCTGGGCTGCAATGCTCTGCTGGAGACTTGCATTAGTCTGTTGCTGATTGGCATTTGCCTGCTGTTGATTGGCATTTGCCAGAGCCAACTGTCTTATTATCTCCTCCATGCTGGCCTTTATTTACCACAACTGCCCGCATCCTCCACCATATGTAACGGGGTTAGCTCGGCAGTGGGTGTGTGTGACCCCCTGGATGGGTGCACAACACAAAAAGATAGGCACAGCACAACAATAGTGGAGGTGAAAACAAACAGGTGCAATTTATTTACAATATTTACAGAAAAAATGGTAAACCAAAAAGAAACATCAAAATAAATCCTGGCCAACTTGGCTACTTACTGCAACAACAGCTTTCCCTAGCTACCCACTAGGTACAGCCTGCTGCTATACCTAGTTGCTAGTACTTGAAGGCTAGCCACACAGGCTTTGGTCTCTCTGCACACAGATAAGAGGTCAGCTCCCCAGACAGTTCAGGCACAGATCTGGTTCCAGGGTGGAGCAACTCCCTAAGCACTCTGGGAAGTTTTATACAGGTGTTAATGAGCCCACTACCTTCAGCTGGGCTCATTACCTCAGTGCTGAAGGACTCAGCACTTCCCTCTAGTGGTATAAATCCCCATAAAGCCTGAACCTCGGACAAATATATCGTCCATCCAGGACGCAACCAGGTGATTTCACCTGCCTACTGTCACACTTACATACAAGTGAAACTGCCTGAGTGATGCTTACCTGGGGTGGACCTGACTAGTTTCTTGTTTGCTGCTTGCTGATCCCTTAGTGTACTATCTCCATACTGTAGCCTTCTTGGTCCCCTATGTGGGGCGAACAAGCTTACTAGTATGCACACCTTCTTCTGGACATTCAAAGCCCTATCCACCTTTGAAAAATTAAAGCTTTTGTTTACCTCTGCCTTGAACCTGAAAAAGCTAGATCTTGTGTTATTTTTTAATCTGGAGACTGGTGCCTCCTAAAATGTAGTGGAGTTTTCCCCAACTTTCTGGCTGTAAGGCTCTTCCAAATCCCATTGCCTTCTGTTCCCAGAAGAAGACTTCGGTGGAGAGGAACATTGGCAAAAGAGAGCTGCTTGCAATCAAGGTGGCCCTGGAAGAGTGGAAATATTTGCTGAAAGGAGCTGCCCAACATTTCCTGTTAAAAACCTAGAATACTTAAGGACTGTCAAGCCAGATGGGCCCTTTCCTTCTTGAGGTTTTGACTTCCACTAGATCTATTACCCTTGGGCCAAAAACTCGGTCTTATGCCTTCTCACTCATGTTTCCCAACATCTTTATTCGACACAATCCTCTCCAATCAGATTTTCCTCCTGCTCCATTCCAACCTGTTGTCTGGAATCTAGGAAGTCTCAGTGCCTGTCCAGTTACCCCCCCACCCCAAAACTAGATTGTCTTTGGGACAGCCCCAACTAGCACAGGAGCTTTTGGAGGGGACCGGGAATTTTGTCTGCTTCTCCCAGTCAGCTCATGGAAAACACCCAAGTTCAGCCTCTGATAACATGGGGAGCAGATCATTCTCTAATGTTGGACAATAACGTGATGAACGCTGAGAGTGAGGCTTGGATTAATTCTCTGCATAAAGATACTAGACCTTCCCTTATGGAGTGGATGGAAAGTTGCAATATTAATCTTGTACAGGTTAATGGTCAGAGAAAATATGGGACCCTCCTGCAGACTGGATTGCAGAAGTTCCTTCTATTAGGACAGAAATATTTATCAAGAATCTCCCTCAAGAAATCTATGAAGATAAATGAATTCCACTTTTTCAGACTGTTGGACTATTGCATGAGTTTGGTCTCATGGTGGACAGATTGAATAGGTGGGGGCCAGTCACCTGAAAGACAGCATGTGTATTGTACTTTGTGTATTTAGGGTTGAAGGTGCTGGGCTGTCTGGGGTGGGCTTCTGGCTGGCCTGGGTGCCAGGCTGTTGGTTAGCTTACTGTTTAATTAGATCACTGTTAACTGATCATTAGATGCACTGAAGATATTGTGAGTACCACACAATAAAATGTGAATAAATCAATAAAATGATAACGGTGAATTAATGTGAATACAAAAATTATATATAATAATCCAAAGTCCACAGAAATTGTTCCTCCTTCTTTGGAATCCACCACGTGCTGTCTAATAATAACCAAGTGCCTCAAAGTGTCCCCCACACGGATGTGCACTCACCAATAGTTGTTACCTCCCACTTTTGTGGTTGGCAAAACAGGCTTCAAAGAATAATTCTCCAAATATAAACAGATTATAACCAATGGGGTACAACCATCATGGAGGTATAATGGTTCAAACTATTTAGGATTCCATACATTCCAATGCTTATGTATCATACAAGCATAATATTCCTCTGGATTTAATATGATTGATCCCTGATATCGGTGAAACTATCATACAGGATTGCTGAGCCTTATGAAGTCCTCTGCCAGGAGACATTAATAATTGATGAATGAAATGTACAAACATAGAGGAGTCATGGCAGACAAGGCCAAGCGTTCCATGGAGGCTCCCACTTTTTCCTTACGGTTTGTCTAAAGTGGCAGCAGTTTTTTGATTAATATATATTTGTTGAATATATTTGATACACTAAGCGCAATTTAATAGGTGTTGATAAATATCACATACACGTTTATTTAACATACTTATTTAATATATTTGTACTAAAGATATTTCTGTTTACCATTTGCAGTGTTTAGTATAATGTCATCAAGCGCTTACCTAATCAGTGTGGGATATTTATTCCAATGTGTAATATTTGTTTTATTGATCATGTGGGGACTGTCCCTATTTCTGAAGGGTAAAAAAACTTGTATTTCTGTTTAATAAACAGTTCCAGTTTGCACATGAGCTAGTGTCGTCTAGTCCTTGGGTGCAATACCCAGCTATAATAGCATGATCCTGTCTCCCAGGGGTGAGGAAGCAGTTCTTCCATGGAAGCACTCATGGAAGCACTCAAGTGGAGTGCCAGGCAGTCCTTCACAGTTTTCATTCTTACAACCTTCTAAACAAGGGCAAAATCTAAATTTCAGAATATCTACAAAATTACTATCCTTGGCATCTGCCATGATGCCCCACTTGCTGGTCACTTTGGCATCACTAAAACTCAGGAAGTACTCCAACAAACGTTCTTGTGACTTGACCTTACCAAAAATTGCAGAGCCTTTGTCTCTTTCTGATCCATTTGTGCCCTTGCTAGAATCTGCAAGACAAAATTTCAGGGTCTTCTCACACCTCTTCCTTTCCCAGCTCATGCAAGGAATATGCATTCTATAGATTTCATTGTGTCATTGTGGAGCTTCATCTTCATAGTGGTAGACAGACTCACCAAGATGGCTCACTTCCTTACCTTGAAAGGTACTCCCTCTTCTGTTGTTATGGCTGAAGCCTTTGTTAGGGAGGTTGTGAGGCTTCATGGCCTCCTGGATGACATTGTGACTGATATGGGGGTACAAGTTTTACCTCAAGGGTCTGGCAGGAAATATGAAAGAAGTTAAACTTCCACTCGTTATCCTCCAGTTACTACCTGCAGACAAACAGCTAGACTGAATTAACTAATTAGACCTGGATACAAAATGACTGGGTCTCTCTACCAATGGCCACATTGGTATATAACAATGCTTCTCACACTGCTACCTTACTTGTCCCATTTTATGCCAATTGTGGTCTCCATCCAGCCACACTGCAATTTCTGCCTGGAATTCCATGGCCCTAGGGGTATCTAGATACTTTCTTGTAAGGGGGGGGGAGGCAATACTACAGCACCTCCAGAACCACCAGGACTTCTGACAGTACTTTCAATAGTGCCCCCAGTATCCATTCTAGGGTTTGCAGACCCCCTGCCATTACATCCAATAGTAATCACAGAATATCTGCCAATACTTTCAATGGTTCTCACATAATCCTTTCCAGGACTTCCAGAACTCCCTAAATGGTTGTCAGGAAAGGTCTTCCCATAGTGCAGGTGAAGTTCCACGGCGCACAAATATGCGCATGCGCAGAGTCCTTGTGAGCCGAACAGATGTGCAGGCACTTGGACATAGGCGCACACACGTGCGCGTGCATGCTCACTCGCACATACGGGCGCACGTCTGTCACTAATGCTGGTGCCAAAAGGGCTATTTAAACTGACTTCAGTAGTTGTCCCATTGCCGTATGGTCTTTTCCCTGCTCGTGATCCCTGATTCCTGTGATTGTCTCCTGATACCGAACCAGCCTGTTCCTGATCTCTGCTCGATTGCTTCCTGCCCTGACCTCTGGCTTGTCTTTGGATTATTCTTCTGTCTCCTCTCCTGTCTGATTGATCTTCCGATTCTGACCTGGTCTGTGATCTGACTACTCTTCCTCCTGCCGCTGTAAGCCTGATCTGCCTGACTGATGCCGAACCTGGCTCGTTTGACCCTGCACCCTCAGCATGCTGCGCTAGAGTACTCCTGCTCCCTGCCTACAACTCATCAGCTCACCTGCTAATATCGGACTGATCACAGGCACTCATACCCCACCGTGCCCCTGCGACCGCTGTCTCACCATCAGCAGTCCTGGAGCCGGAGTTGTACGGGAAGCCTGCCTCTTCAAGTCAGGCTCACTATCCAGGTAAGTGACAATGGTGCTGAGCTGGTCCTCTAACCCAAAGTGTATTTATTATTATTATTATTATACAGTATTTAAGCATCATCCCTTCAAATGGCTGGAGCAGAGTCTTTTGACCAGCTACCCCTTGTTACAAAGATTTATAATTCTTACCTGGAAAATTGCCTGACCATTGCTGATCTGAATTGACCCAACTACTCTTTTGTTTGCTGCCTGCCTTGTCCACTTTCTCAACATGACTATTTAGTGTGTTCAGTATAGTCTTCCTGGCCTTGCTCACTCCTTGGTGCCATGAGGGCCATGATCTGGTACTAGCCTGTAGCAATGAGCTTCTGAGGCCATTAGGATATCCTGCCCATCTCCATCATCAGGAGTCTTGGTGAAAACCAAAGCAAAGGTCAGACAAAGAGATAGCGTTGGACAAGAAAGCTGGGTTAATAAAGGAGGTAGGGTTAGACAAGGACGCAAGGTAAGACAAGGAGACAGGATCAGAAAAGGACACAGGGTCACACGAGGAAACAGGATCAGACAGAAGACATTGTCAAAGAGACAGGAATCGGGAACAGACAAGGTCAGGCAAGGATGCAGGGTCATGCATGGGGCAGGGGTCAGACAAAGCGACAGAATTAGGCAATAGAGGCAAGGTTAGATAATAAGGGGCAGGGTGGGACAAGAAGATGGGGTCAGACAAAAAGATAAGGTCAGAGGGGAGACATAGTCAAAGAGTCAGGCTCAGGCAATGAGACAAGGTTAGACAGGAGACTAAACAGAAAAAGGGGCAGAGTCAGACAAGGAGACTGCATCAGAGAGAAGACAGGGTCAGGCAGGAGGGAGGGGTAGACAAAGATATAGAATTAGGCAACATGGCGGGCTCAGACAAGGCCAATTGCCAATGATAAGAACAAGCACAAAATGCAAGTTGGCAGTCCTGGTACACAGGCAGAGATCTAGGAATGGGCCCATGGACCTGGCATGCTCTGGTAAGCTGTAAAGGCTGAGCTAGAACAACTCACTCATTTGTTGTATATTATTCATTAGATTGGAAAGCCAGGATAAGGATGACAGCCCATCACCCTGGGTCTCAATTTTAAAAAAAATCTACTATGGCAGCTATTATTTTTCTGTCCTGTTACCTGAGCTTACCTTGAGTGAAAAGTTCCAGACATATAAGCAACCTTCTATTGGTCATAGAGGCTGATCTTCAGCATTTTTTCAAACAGTATGTATTTTGGCACAACTATGTGCTATTTTGTTAGAACTATGTGCTATTAAATACTGTGAATCCAAATAAATGTGCAGTGAATGTAAAAAATGAAAATAACAATGGTTTGCTGCTATACACTAATATGTGTTCCCACATACCAGAGAAATGAAAATAAAGATACGTGAAGCACTAGCCACCTAGCACAATAGTGGTGTGACCCTCTCTTTGTGTAAAATACTCCTCAAAATCAGTAAACATAAATATATTCTTCTGTTAACCAAACATAAAGAACAAAATAATAGAAATTGCCAGTTATATACCAAAAACAGAACATGAATACAATTTGTACAATGCTGAAAGAAATGCTAAATGACCTAAAGACCCTTAATATCTGAAAGGTGCTCCTCACAATAGTGACTCAATGGAAGTACAAAAGGTATAACGTGCTGAATCAAAATAAATGCAGAAATATAATGCATCAAAATGAAAATAAAACACATGAAAAGCCCAGCAGTGGTGGAACCCCCCAATAGCATACTAGCATACTATGCATACATGGTGAGTCGACGTGTTAATAAAATACTACCATGGATTACATTTATAAACAATATATTATTGTGCAAGTTTACTAAACAGTGGTGGAATGATGGGGAGACCCCCAATTGTGTGCAAAATAGCACTTGCTATTCATAATAATAGTCCAGTTCCTGACAAGTAATGTCCATTATATCTTCATTACTCTTATGTGCTTATATCCCAAACACATGTGTCCCGTCACCAGCCAATATATGTGCTCCCTTTAGCTTTAGATTTGAGAAGGCCAAAATGTGCTTCCCCCTTGGGGTATTGATCCAATAACAAACAGCTTTCTATGGGACCTCCTCCATCTATAGGGAGACTTGCTGCTGGTCCCTTCATGCCTGAAGGCCAACTCCTTTCCTTTGATGGGTTGAAAGGTCAATTTCAACTACAACAACCTCCTGGATGTTCTTCAGATTTTTACAGCTCAGGCATTTGGTGCAATCCCAGTTTCCTGGCCCCATTACCCTGGCCTTTCATTCAGAGGAGAGGCTTTTAAATGCCCATAATAATAGACTGTTGTCTTCCATATACCTTTGAATTACAGCTGGAGACAGTTCTAAATCTACTAACCTATATAATAAGAGGCACTATGATCTACCTAACTTAACTATTGAAGATTGGGAGGAGGCGGTCCAGCAATATCTTCCCCTAATGATCTTGGCCAGAGATCACCTGGTTCAGCTTAAGTTATTTCATAGAGTGTATTACGCTCCCCAGAGAATGTGAGCCATATACCACACCGCCCAAGCAAACTGTCAAAATGTCTAACTGAAGTCGGAAACTTTCTTCACATGGTCTGGTCCTGTACATCTAGCCAAGACTTTTGGTTGGCGGTGGTTGTAGACATAAACAAAGTTAGATATTTCAAAAATGTTTGAAATATATAAGATTTTGTGTTTAGGAATTCACATTTAGGACTACTGCTATATAGGTATCTTATAGATAGTTAAATTCTTTCACATATATGTTAATTCATTTTTTCCAAAGCGCAACAGCACCCCCTTTTTTCTTATAAACAAAGTTAGCACTGTCACAATTACTCTGGACCCGTTATTATTTTTAGGCATAACTGATAATCTCCATGCTACCACCCACCAAAAATTGTTTTTATTGTTGTATTTATATGCCACATATTATGCTAGAAAGAGGATTCTCTCTAAGTGGAATTTGGTTGACCCTCCAACTGTGTCAGCCTGGAGGTTTGTGATTGATGCAGTTCTTCCCCTTTATCGGCTCATGAATATGGGTCGTAACTGAACTCAAAAATTTGGGAAAATATGGTCAGCTTGAGTAGATGCTAGGAATCCTGTAGTTGATTAAATGGTATATTGACTTTTTCTTTCTAAGCTCCTCCTACTTCCTTTTTACTCCCCCACCCTCTCCTATCTCTATTCCTGAGGTACCCCCCCCCCCCCCCCGCTGCCTTCCCCCCCCCCTTTCTCAGCCCCCCCCCCTCTTTCTTTTTACATTCTTCTTTATGAGGAACAACCTTTCCCTTCCCACTGTTTTTCTTTTATGATTCTCTTGGATAATCAATACCAGAGTACAGATAGCTATGCCTTATTGACTGTGTAAATTTCTGCAGTAGTCCTGGGTTGGATGATACATGTTTAGCAGGATTCCTGGGAGATACTTCTCAGATGATGCCTTATAGAGAACTTCTCTTGATTACTGCATGAGTTTGTCTTATACTGTTTAAACTGTCTTTGATTCACATGTGTAACACTGCACTATATTTCAATAAAATATTTATCTGTTAAAAAAAAGATGACACCTTGCTCACCCAGCACTTACCAACATAGCCTGATGTATTTCAAAGAATATATTAGGCCAAGCATAGCCTAAAAGAAGAAAGGTTTAGCAAGTGTACATATACAGACAATCAATAAGACAACAACATTACTCTGAGAGAAATGGTTAAACACCTGGAGTATTCTAACAAAACAGAACTGAACTGTATTTACCTAGCAACAGTATATACTGTAAAGACAATCCAAACTTACTATAATAGTTCCTTTTTTATCCCACTGGCCAGTGATTGATTAGGAAAAAAACAGTTGGCCGGCAAAGTTGGGGCCCTTGAAAAAAGGACAACAGTTCCCAGCAGACAACAGATTGACTTTTATTATGTTAGTTTCTTACCAGTTCCAGGACACATCTTCTGGGTCTCCAGACACATGCTCTGAGTTAGTAAAAGTCCAGTTCAAGTAAGACAGGGATAGGAATTACTGATGATCCCTCTCTTTCAATCCCGCTGAGACATTCCTTCTTTTCCTTCCTTACAAGTGGTGAGAGTGCTCTCTAGTACAGTCTGATATCACCAGGCATCCAAATTCCACCCTCCCAGCTATGGCCAGGATCCAACCATCCAGCACTAGCTCAGTCTCTTCCCACACACCTGCTTGCTTCCAGGACCATCCCTTTACATGTAGCTTTGCACAGAGTATTATGGGGCAGCAGTCTCTGATCAGCCCTCTTCTCTTGAGGAGCACAGCATCAAATAGCTGCAGCAAACACTGTTCCCCCTTCCATTTAACCTTGTGGTGCTCTCTCTCAGCTGCTTGTGAACAGGAAAATGGTTTCAGTAGCACATGATCCCCACAGTAGCTTCCTCTCTGCATTCTGCAGGCTGGTGACACAACCAAGCACCTTTCCTCCAACAGCCCAGTTCCCTGCAGCTTTGCTCTGTTGCATCAGCTGCTCACAGTCCTCCATACCCAGCCAAGATAGATGCCCCCTGCACTGGAGACACTCCCTAGTAAGCATTACAAAGTGGTCTCCTAATAAATTGTCGCTGCACTTCTACACTAAAGTGATTCCAAATGCATTTTTTTTTAAAATAACAAACATGTTATACTTACTTGCCCTGTGCAATGGTTTTCACAGAGCAGCCCTGATCCTCCTCTTTTGGGGTCCCCCGCTGATGGTCCTGTCTCCTCCCCCTGCCAAGTGCCCCTAGAGCATCCACTTGCTTTGGAGGCACTCATGCGTGCTCGCTCGTGAGACGTCCCTGTGTGTCCATTGACACACAGAGCGTGACTCAAACCCCCCCCCCCGTTCATTCCTCACTGGCCAATGCCTGCCATTGCTGTCTCTCTACCCAATGTGGAGGGAGAGTCGCTCAGGTAATTATTTAGAGGGGGGAAGGTTTTTTACCTTAATGCATAGAATTCATTAGGGTAAAAAACCTTGTACCTTTAGAACCACTTTAATGAATATTCAGTTCAACCCTGTCCACACTGCAAAAGGATAATACAGCAGCAACAAAGGATGTTCCACAGCAGTTATTGGCTACAGTCCAGGTTATACAAGGATGGGGCACATAATAGAGTGAGCAGATGGAATGCGGAAAAGGCAGAGAAACAGACAGAACACGGTTCAAACGAGGAGAATAAAATACACAGGATTAAGGAAATAGCACTAGGGTACCGAATAACAATCAAAAAGTGCCAGCTGGCACAGAGCAAGAAGCATAGTGGTTACAGTAAAAGACAGCTTATGAAACAGTAGATAGAAGAGCAGAGTAGAGGAGAAGAAGCTTGAGGTGCAGGCTAGGATTAAGACATGATGGTTAGACAATAAAGCTAAGGATAAATACTAGGGACAAAAACAAGCAAGACAAAAGTTAACAAAAAGAAAAGATGTAAATCTGTTATGGTTGATAACTTTACAATATACTGTATTTTAAAAAGAGGTTTCAGAGCAGGGGTAATAAACAAAGCCAGTCAGCTTTCAAATGTAATTTATGCAGAGCAAAGCTGAAATGAATGAAGGATTCTGATTACAAAGGGAAACAAGGTAAATTCTTGCTAGCACACATTTTTTATCTAACCCCATATCCCTACTGGTGTGTTTAAGTGGCTAAAAATATGATAAATGTATAAAGTGTAGCGCTACCCTCGCTAGGGCCGCTGTGTTGTGGGTACCCCTAAGCTCTGCACAGCCAGGCAACAGGTATTTTTCACACAGACATGCATCCAGGAGATGGTAACCAGGCTGGGAGCATGGTTTTGTCATTTTATTAGGAGAAATAACTAGGATAGGGATTATGGGATGCCTAATTTGGCTTGAATCAATGAAGGGGGGACAACTTCCTTCCTATGTACAAAAACAGATCCTGGAGTGCTCTTTTCCTTGAAAGCCATCAGTCTTTGCAGCTCAGCAGCAACAGCCCTTTATGGGCCCCTCAAAAATTAGCTTAGCTTCTTGTAGCTACATGCAGAGATATCTTCTCTCTCCCCCTGTAGAGCTGCTTCCAGCTCCACAGACTGCAGACACTACCGGCCCTCTAGGCTGCACGGAAGATCTCCTGGGACAAGGATAAAGAATTAAGCCCACTGCTGTCCTTTGTAAGGTTGCTACATGTGGCAGTCTTTCCCCTTGTGGATCCCAGGGAGTGCTGGTGTACTCACTCTGTCTTCTTTGCTCCTGCTGCTCCAGGTCTAGATCCCATTCATGCAACACCAACTGACTCCTCAGCACTCCATCTTCCACCTGATTCCTCTGTTACCCTGACTCTCCCATATTTATGGGCCAGTCCACCACTCTACCAGGGCCTCCAAACCTGGGATTGGCCAGACTTCCATAAACATGCAGATTAGGTCTCCACCCCTTCCTGCTCACCGACTTCTGGAAGGTTCTGTGGTCTTCCAGGTTCGGGAGGAGGCAATAGAGCCACAACCTGTTAAGTCATCCAGCTGGCATGCAATAACCCGACCTCAATCACAGACTCACACAGTTACCATGAGTCATGCAAAATGATTTTACCTGTAATACGCTACACTATTCTATTAGCACACTAGAGGGTACTACAAAAGTATATTCTAACATGATCCACATACAGTAATTAACTTTCTTGTAGAAATTATAAGACTTAAAGAAATAAACTGGGTAAAGAATGGAAAGAAATTAGGAGTTATTTCATGTTCATGAGGTCTTGTTGGGGCACTTGTCAATTCAATAAATCATCTAATAGGAGGGGGGTATATACTACCCAAGTAACAAAAATAGAAGGCTTTGACTATTACCAAATCCAAAAATATGTCAGCTTACCAATCATAAGATGGGCTGCATTCGTTTTCTTTTTTTCCCTGTTTTCATCTGGAGAGTAAACACACTGGCCAGTAATACACTTTCTGTATTAGGGTGTCTGCACTTTGGATGAAGGAGCAGCAGAGCCACTTTTGGACAGACAGATCACCAGGTGCATTAAAAAAAAGAAAGAGTGACCACAAAAATAAAACAAATGCAGATATCACATCTAAGAATTGGTAACCTGCAATACAAAAAATGCTTGCTTTTGGGTTTAATACCTCAGTTAAACTTGAATTCTGCTAAATACATTCCAGGTGCAACAAAATAAAAGGTGCTCGAAATCGTACAGATGATTTTCTTAAGGAAGCAGCCTTGGTAGAAAAGTCTTCCAGAGAAGGACCCATGCTTTCTGTGTAGAATCATTGGTCTCTTAGAAATGCCCCTTTTGAACCGGACAATTGCAGAGACCACTGTTTCCACACTGAGAGTTAGGCCAACCATACATGGGTTGATTTTCGAACGATTTTGCATTCGAAAATCGGACCTAAGAATAATCATCCGATTTTCGCTCTGTTAATAGGGCAATGGCACCGGCCAATTTTTGTGGTTCCTTCCCATTTTGTTTCTCGGGCATGCTGGAAAATTCGTGAAAAACAACAGATTTTTTAAATCATTGGTGGCATCATCGGATTACAGAACGAACGATGATTTTGATCTTCAATCAAAAATCGTTTGGAATTCGACCCATGTAGGACCTGCTTCAGGGTCCTTATCTGCAACATCAATCCTGTCTGTTAACCACTTGACTTCCAGAGGATTTACCCCCCTTAAATACCAGGCCTTTTTTTGCTACTCGGCGCTGCACTAATTCAACTGATAATTGCGCGACCATGCAATGCTGCACCCAAACAAAATTTACGTCCTTTTTTTCACACAAATGGAGCTTTCTTTCGGTGGTATTTGATCACCTGTGCACTTTTTATTTTTCACGCTATAAACAAAAAAAGGCCAAAAATTTTGAAGAAAAACAATATTTTTTACTTTCAGCTATAAAAAATATATAGTAAACTCAAAGTTGGTTATAAATTTAGGCCAAAATGTATTCTTCTACATGTTTTTGGTAAAAAAAATCCCAATAAGTGTATATTGATTGCTTTGTGTGAAAGTTATAGCATCTACAAACTATGGTATAGATACTGCAATTTACGCCATTTTTTTGCTATACAATGCTGCACTAGTTTAACGAACAATTGCGTGGTCATGCAATACGGTACATAAATAAAATTTACATCCTTTTTTTCCCCACAAATTGAGCTTTCTTTCGGTGGTATTTGATTGCCTGTGCGGTTTTTATTTTTTGCGCTATAAAAAAAAGGCTGACAATTTTGAGGAAAAAAAAACAATATTTTGGACTTTTTGCTATAAAACTTGTCCAGTAAAAATGTAAAAATCAAATTTAGTCATAAATTTCTGCCAAAATGCATTCTGCGACATGTCTTTGCTAAACAAAACCCCAATACGTGTAAATTAATCGGTTTACGTGAAAGTTATAGCGTTTGCAAATGGCGGGAAAGATACTGGGATTTTTAGGTTTTTTTTATACTAATAATGGCGGCGATCAGCGACTTATGGCGGCGATCAGTGACTTATAGCGGCGATCAGCGACTTATGGCGGACATTCTGACATTGGGGGGTACTGACTTGGGGTCACTGACATCCCCAGTGACACCATACAGTGATCAGTGCAAAAAAAAACACTGACACTGTACTAATAGCACTGGGGAGGAAGGGGTTAAGTTTATTTTTCAGGGAAAGGGTTAACTGTGTGAGGGGAGTGTTTTACTAGGGGGCGGGGGTGTGTACTGCACGGGACACCGCTGATCGGGAGAGAGAAACTCTTCTGTACCAATCAGCTTGTCCTCGAGCTGTCAGTGAACTGACAGAAAGCACAGCTAATGCAGCTGTGCTCTCTGTCAGCGATTGCCGCTAATCGCCGGGACATAGCCGGTAACGACCGGCTGTGACCTGGCGACTGACATCCGTGGCTGTGATCGACGGGACAGGTAGGGCGGTGCCGCGCCTCACGCGCACCCCCTACCTGTTTACAAAACACACGTTTTAAAAACGTGGTTTTGCCCAGCCGTGCCGCCCTGCCACCGTATTTATACAGTGGCTGGGCGGCATGTGGTTAAAAACAATCCCACTCCATCTAGGTCAGATTGGAGGGCATTCTGGCGTAAACGAGCAGCTGGGCCATTTACAACTGGCCACACATAGAGCAGAGCAGGCTTGGTAGGTGTCCGCTCTGCATAAGTGGACATGGACCTGCGATCCACCCTCTCTGCTCTGCTCAGCAGCGGATCAGTGGACAGATGTTCTACTGAGCAAATTGGATTCTACCACATGTGAAAGGAGTGTAAGACTTTGCTCACCCTTTTGATTTGATACACCTGAAATGTGTTTGGCTGATTTAAACAGAAAGTTTAATTGGGCTCTAAATTTAGTTGCGCACCATACTTTACTTACTCTGTGACCACCCTTTGCATTTATTGCAGGCATGTAAAGCTCCTCTTGGCTGCCTAGCTGGAAATTATTAGGCCCTGGAGTTAGAAAGCTGCTGTCTAATCCCTCTTTACACGGCAGTACTTTTATGCCATGTTAATAGGATAAACTATATCTGTGGCATAATAAGCATTCAGGAGATGATGAATTCCAGTCACTTAAGTCCAGACCGATGCTTCTATTTATTTGTAATAGATACACAGTGTCACCCATAATTTGCCAGTTAATTTTTTGCCTCGTCCCTGTCATTTAGAAGGAAATATCTTGGGAACCAGGACAGCTGGGATGAAATTAGCAAAGATTATTGTAATAAATCTGAATAAAGGGACAGTTGTATCTAGGCCTATTAATTTCTTTCTCTCTTGGTGTTTTGCCACGCAGTAATGCAATAAGATGCAATAGATTCTCGGTGTAAATTTTGCCATTTTGATATATTCAAAAATATTTTCCCATATCCTGCTGAAGGAAGTTACAGATAAAAATAAACATATGTGATATAGCAGAGAAATAATTACACCATTTTCTCAAATGGCTTGAGGGATTTAATTGTGCACCTGTTTTACTGTGTGCCATTTTGCCTCTGCTATGTTTCATGCAGTGACTGGGGATGTATAACTCAGTCTGTGTAATATATCCACTGAAAAATAGCAATACACTTGTAGGGCAGCTGCTGCCCAAGGGAGCACTTGCATTTCACCTCTTGCACTCATGATAATCCCCATCCTGGGAATAAGACCACAGCCATTATGCCCATGTACATAGCAGGGATTTAATGACATACATAAACAAATGTATAGAGAGCAGGAGGCAGCTAAATGGACCTATAAGTAAAGATAAACTTGATTCATTTGTTTTTAATGCAAGTAGCTTGGTGCTTATAGATTTTGCCACTTAAAGTGTTACTAAACCCAGGACCCTGCATTCACTCTATCTGGTCTCCCATAATACACAGAACATGGAAATGCTATTATTTTAGTAAATCTAAACTGCTAAATACCAGCAGTTAGAGCAGTCTTGTGACTTCTATCAGTGTTCAGCCAAGCACATGTTAAAGCTTGTAGGAGGATTTTTCATTCTGCACTAGGAAGATGCAGTACCCTTGACCTCTGTTTGGACAGCGCTGATTGACCCTGTGCTAATCTCATGCACTATCTGTTAGGGACCAGCCGGTGGTAGCCTCTAGCGGCCCACAGACCAGAATTCCCTAGGGCGCGGAATCTAAGTTCCGACTTGCTTGTTCACCAGAGCCCCTGATGGCGGGGATGGACTTGGAGCAAGCCGAGACCAGGTCGCAACCCCTGGGTGCAACCAGCTGTGGAAGAGGCACCTGTCGGTGGTACGCAGCAGGTGAGAGTCTGATGTGAGGAGGTAGAGTAAGCGAGGTCAGACAGGCTGGGTCGGTAACAGCGGAGCAGGTCGGTACAAAACAGCAGGCAGAAGAATAAACGGGTCACGGTCTGGGTTTGGCAACAGGAGATCAAAAGTGCAGGAGCAGGCAGGAGAATGGTCAGGCAAGCCAGGGGTCAGAGCAGGAGAAGTCAGCAGATCAGGATCAGGCAGGGTCAGCAGCAAAGTAAACTCACAGGAACACAGGAAAGACCATACGGCACTTGAGCATTGCAAGAGCTGGGTTTAAATAGCCAGCCCAACTCCTGACAGGCATTCCTGGGTCCTAATGCTTGCCTGGTGCCGTCATTGGTGACAGGCGTGTCTGGGTCCTAGTGCCCGCCTGCCTGTACATTTTGTCAGGACTCTACGCATGTGCGGATTCGATCGCCGCAGCGATCTTCCCATTCCCTGACACTATCCCAAGAAAAAAAAAACGCTCTAGCAATACACACCAAACTGAGTATGTGTAGAGTGACTCCACACAATATTATTATTCAGGATTTATACAGCGCCAACAAATTTACAATATAACAGGAGACAATGCAGCAACAATACAGTTCAATACAAGAGGGATAGGAGGGCCCTGCTCCTTGGAGCTTACAATCTAAGAGACTCCATATGATATGTCTTATCAGGAGATAAGAGGGGGATGCTGGAAGAAGGGGAGGATCAGAGAAGTCAGGATGAAGCAGCCTTTTTACACAATGCAGAGGATTAACCCCTTAGGTTCCGCAGTGAGTATAACAAGCATGTTTTATTGCATATACAGATTAACTTTACTGCTGTGGGTTTAGTAACATTTTAAAGATTCTTGAACACATACATATATCTCCCAAAACAGCCCTTGATACTGCCCCCCATCACTAAAATCATAAATTGAGACACTAAACAAGTCCATTTTGTCTTTCTTCGTATATGTTATGTTTCTACAGTATATAAAACAAAATAATTTTTTTTCTTTTACAAGGAAACATTTAATACATACCTGGCTCCAGTGATGTGCAGAGCAAAATGGGAGGCCTGTCAGTAATGCTGTCAGTCACAATATGAGCATGCTTACAGACGGAGAAAGCAGAGGGCCAATCTTATTAGGCCCTGGGTCAGACTGTATTGCTTAACAGCAGCAAAGGCTGAAGGGAGAGCCAAGGACTAGCTGTGCTGTCTGCAGCTGTGCAAGAAACAATAGACAGTTTCCTATAACATAAACATGCAGCTCTAATAATGTGATAAAAGTATGAAGTATAAATAACATATATAAAATAAGTCCAATTCTTGTCCATATAAAAAAGTGTCTAAATAGTGACTACATTAAATTAATAGCAGCAATCAAAGCAAGTAAAACCAATAGATAAGAGCACTGTGGCGTTGCATAAAATTCACATGTGAAAACGTCCAAAATTGGCGTTAAAAAGGGTGCATAAAGTGAAACAAATCAAAGTTCAATTACAATATATAGGTGAGAATCCGTGATAATCATGTTGAAATAAACGAGTGTAGATTGCACTAACCAGAGAGCGCAAATTAATGCGCTTTTGAGTATATTAAGACCAACTCCTGGTCGTCAACATCTGGTACTGGAACACTGGGGGTCATCTGGTGGGCATCAATTAAGCAGGCAGCAAACCATCAGGACATCCAGGCACCAGGAATACACTCATACAACACCAGGGGGAACCACACGTGTAGATAATGCGGGGGCACCACAGATCTCATTAAGTTGGAATAACAGTAGTCAAAATGGCCACCGGCTGTCCACGTGGGCCGTGCGGGGTGACGTCACAGGATAGGGCACCTCCATTACATGTTTCGTGCGTATGCACGTTATCAAAGGGGCTTCTGCAGCTAGACTTGTGCGGTACATTTAGTTCCAAGTTGAAATTCGGACAAAAGTTTTGTTATTCAGAGATTTGGATGTATCTGAATTTCCAAATTACAACAGTTTAAATAAATACAAAATACATTTTAACAAAACAACTAAATTCATTTGTTTCATTTGGATGTTTGAAGCATCCGAAAGAAACAAATGATCCCAAATGAGTCGATAATAGCTGGTTGTTAGGGAGCGGGCAGCCATGACTCATCTGCTGTCAGTGGAATTCCCCGCTGACAACATCATATAAACAAATAAAGCCTGTGCCCCCGCCCCTTTGTTTATGTACCATCTATGGGAACTGGAGCTGTCAGTTTACTGGGAGGCAAGTGTTGCATGCGCACTTGTTTATGGCATCCAGTGTCTATCGTGACTGATGCTGAATTTAATTCGAGGGACATTTTTTTTTTCGTTTTAAATAAAGGACTTCTCAAAAACTGTGTTTGTGTTTTTATTTATTTTTGACACTTTTTTTTGTACCCCATACTCATTCACATGGGGGGGGGTCGAGATCTGGGGGTCCTCTTTTTAAAGGGGCTTACAAATTTCAAAAAGTCCCCCACCTGCAATTCCCCACAACCACCACCCAGGATTATCGGGAAGAAGCCCTTGTTTCCATGGCTCCCCCTTCCCAAAAGCACCCTCCCATGTTGAGGGCATGTACTCTGGTATGGTTCAGGAGGGGAGGATGCCCGCTCATTCCCCTCCCCCCTTTCTTGGCCTGCCAGGTTTCATACTAGGATAATGGTCAAGTGTGGATTTTGAGGGGGACCCCACACCGTATTTTTTTTTATTTTTTAACTTTGACATGAGGTTCCCCAGAAAATCCATACCAGACTCGAAGGGCCTAGTATGGATTTGGGGGGGACCCCCAGTCCTACCCACGCTGCTATTCGTGGCTGTGGCTGTTAATCAACGAGTGATTACCCGCTGGCACCCGGTGATTACCGAGCATCTCTGACGGGGAGGAGGACTGTTTTGCTTATTAACAGTCCTCCTCCCTGTCAGCCTACCAAGTTAATTTTTGTTTCCATCGCTAACCATCTGCTTGTATATTATTCTTTTTGCCCTTCTATGATGATAGTGAGGTCTGATGAACTGTTTGAAAAAAATTGTGGAGCATTACTAAACAGAGAGCCAACCTAATTTACCCCAAAATCATATTTAAATGTCTTGCCTATTCTTACAGTCGAAGTTTACTTAAAGGATAAGTTCAGTTTTCTTAAAAAAAAATATAAATGCACATATGTTGCAGATAAAAAAACGTGCATTTACTATTTTTTTTTCTTTTTCTGTAGGATCCTAAAAAGAGTTGCACTCGCTGCAGACTGTCAGTATAACCTGTCTGCTTGTACCTCGTATTCGCAGGCAGTTACACAATGACATGAAGACTCCATGAACTACCTAGCACCATAGTAGTTAATTGAGAATTACAAGCTGTCCGCCGCAAAGACTGTCAGTACTTGTAGTTTATTCATTCACAGATCTCTGAATGAATGGCAGGTTGTATGGGCGGAGCCCCGCACAGCTGCATTCTTTTCAAATTGTGACAGTAGATGCGAAGAGAAGATCCCTGACTCAGCTGCATCCTTTTGAAATTGTGACAGCAGGTGCAGGAGAAGATCGCGCCGAGAGGCTGCAGGAAGTGGGAACACGTTACATGTTCCATCCTAAAAACAGGTGTATCATGTAACATGTTCCCAAAGGTGAACTTATCCTTTAAAATAAATGTAATGTGTCCCTTGTGCCATGCTGTCCTGGATTAGCAGAAATCCTGCCAGGTTGGTTGTATTGGGCCCCATGTTTTCTAACAACAGACCTGGGTGGAGTTAAGTATAGGAACCCCTTATGAGGGACAAGAAATGGCTGCTGCATTAGCTGCTATGGTCTCTCATTTTGAAATTGAAACTACCAAAGATACTGAGAATCACATTTCCAATGGCTAGTGGTTAGTGCCATAGCATATTGAAGCTACTCTAAAAGTGACCCAAACTCTGCACTGAACCAAAAACTATGCAGACTTTATTTTCCTGTTGTTTATATCTGTTTTGTAATCTGTTTTCTGCAAATATTTTTTATACCATTTTTCTTTTCGTTTCATTAAAATGATGTTTAAAAATTGTCAAGCTGAATCTCTGAATGCTCTAACAGGCAATTAAAAGAAATTTGCCTCTTTGAAGAATCTACTGTAGAGCAACTTCTGTTACATTTCTGTCTGGGTGTGACAGCAAGTATTACAGACATTTTTAAAAAATCATAATTGCAACAGTGGTTGCTGTGAACAGTGTTTCCATTAAAGCACATGGTGGCAGCTACTGTGTGTGCATAAAAAGGTTAACTGCCTAGTTAGTCTGCCCCATTGTTGATCCCTTTCAGTCTACTGGTGTTTATATTGTTTCTGTAAAGTCTGTGTGCAGGAGGGAGATAAGAGTAATCGTCACACCTTCAAAAATCAGTGATGTTACTGTTGCTGAAAGGGCAGAGGTGTATTTTCTATGTCAGCTCTAAAGTTGGCTTTACCTTCTCTGTGTTGCATAAAAGGCAAGATAGCAGAACTCAGCTGGGGAAAACTGGATTTCTGATGACAAACTAGAACAATGGCTGGCTTTACTTGCTGCATGAAAGGCAAGGTGGCGGCATCCAACAAGGGTATAACTAGGGGTCTGCTGGCAGACTGGAGACACATTTTTATTTACCAATTATTCATTAGTGAATGGTTTGTAAGCTGCATAGTTGTATTTACGGTTTCTGTAAACATTAACAAAAAAATAAGGGTTGCTTTAAAAATATATAAGTGACTTACTGTATATCATACTTGCGTATCCATGTGTGCAACATCCAGTATAGTTATGCTTCAAACAACAGTTCCAGCGATTCTTATGTCTCAGTGTAATTACAGGAAGCAATAATAAATTCCTTTATTACATTTTAAAACCCCTAAGGTCCTCTATGATGTGAGGAGAAACATAAGACAGCAGATTTATATGGAAGAAGTCAGAAATATCTTCAAAATTGTTTTAAAATACACTACAGGGCATGTTACTTTTTATTATAATTTGTAGCAATATTCATGATAATTAATGTACAACAATATTCCACATCATTAATTCCTGATATGAACTTTTTGTAGGAGTGTAGCTGCATAGTAATTTGCCAAGCTACACTGACATCTTTTTAGGCAAAGCTGAAGACTCATTACTCATTAAATTTTGACATGTGATTCTTAACAAACCTAAGCTCCACGCTTAGATTTACAGGTCAGAGAATAAGGCATAATCAAGTGAGCTAAGCCCAATTATGAAGCTGGCAGCAGCTCCCTTTGGGCATCCATTCCTTTAACTTCTGTTCCATGGAGAGCTCACTGGATGCTACGTTGAGTTCTCCAAAAGCACGGAGAGCTCCTGTTAACAGGCATAATGTTTTTCCTCTGCAATCTTTAACAAAAACCATATTAAAGGAAACCTGTGCTGAGAGAAACACATTGTCTGCCATTGTTGACCTCCATCTAGAGTTTCTGGCTGCCTGACTGTCTTTTGGCTTTGATGCTGTTGACTCACCGAACTGGAACGATCATGCAGCATTTTCCTAATCTACATGCTTGTTGCAGGGCAGAAACTGAGAAAGTACAAGAGCCACTGGATCAGAATAAAGCCTAACAACTACCATTTTTAGGAGAGATCATCAGTTGAGGTCTACACAGTCCTCAAAGTACAAGCTTCTTTCTGAAAAGACTAATGGTGTAGCTCTATGGCTAATTCAAGGCTTTAACGCTTTCTCAGTCACTGACTTGGAGTAAGTATGCTCTGCTATTCCTGTTGGAAGAATTCCACAAATTTGCAGCTCATATTCTTTCTAGTACCTTATGGAAGTTACAAAAGGGGAGCCAGGCAATAAATAAGCACCAGCTTCTCCAGCACAAGAACCAGGTGGGGACAGCTAGGTTGTTAGCTAAGTTGTTATTCTTTGCCCCAGGAAGGACTAGTAAGTTGTTACCCTGTGCTCCCAGGTAGGTGCAGGTATATTGTTACCCTCTATCCTCATATGGGGCATCTAAGTTGCTATCCTTTGCATTGGTACAGACTTGTAAGTTGTTACCTTCTGCCACAGTTACAGACTGGTAAGTTGTTGCCCTCTGCCCCAAGTCAGAATGAGTAAGCTGTTACCCTATTCCCCCTTGTAGAGACTGATACATTGGTAGCCTCTGCCCCTTGTATGAACATGTAAGCCATTACCATCTGCTTTCAGGTGGGAACAGATAAGTTGTTTTTTTTTGCCCAAGTGAACAAGTAAAAGGGGCCCTTTATAATAAACCCTGCAAGTGCTCACACATTTTGGGGCACAGTTGGTGCAGTACAACACAGCACATAAGATGTCAACACATATGCCAAATGCCATCGTTTAGAATGTTCATTTGTTCTATCATAGGCATTGGGGAAACTACCTGACCAGACTGCGCAATGGTGGCCACTGACCGGCCTGCTCTAGATCAATGTCAGACCCCCTAATCCCCTAACAGAGACCATGTAACCAATGCCTTCTGACTGGTCACCTGGTTAGGTAATAATGTGACACTGGGGTCATTCATAAGCTTGTAAATACTGTACAAAGTAAGGTATTCATAAAAATAGGATTCTGCATTAAACTATAAGTCCAGTCTCAGTTCAATTTCCTAAATCAGTCTGGGCAAACCTCAACATAAAAGTTAAACTCCAGAAATCAGTACAAGTGTGTTTAATCAGTTCATGTCCGAAATGGTGCCCCTAGTTGCCATGGACTTAAGAAATTTGCACATCCTTATTATTCCTTGCACTGCCCTATTGAGTAAGTTAAATAGCTGGCAAAAGTGATCATTATATAAAGAATGAAAGTATTGAGGAGAGAAGCACAATAGCTCTTGATTAGACCTTTTTTGTAGTATATCTTTATAAGTGATTATTTCACACCTTTAAGTACTGTTAGTTCAGACTGAACACTGTGGTGACCGAGGGTGGACGTAAAGAACAAAGCACATATGCTTCCAGCAGAGCTGCAAAGCACTATGTTCTTATCTGTGCTTAATTGTGTATGATTGTGTTCTCGTTATCTGCAAAATTTCAACATTATGTTTTTATCCTTCCAACAATCCTATTTTGAGAACTCACAGGAATAAACATGTTGTACAAAATAATGACTCCCCCGTAAGAAAAAAAAAAAATCAAAGTACACAAAGTTCTAAAATGTATAGCCTCATGTTATTGTAATTTTACAAAAATAATACTGCAATATGCATCAACCATTATGTACTTTTAGAAGCTGTTATAAGCTGAGGTGCTACAATAGACTGTCATAGCAACAACACTTTGCAGTGAATGGGTCACAGACAGTTTCTCTCTTCCTGCTCAAACAAATCCTTATTGTGATGGACAATATTAAAACTATGTATCACAAGCAGAATGTAATTATTAGTTTAGCACACAGATCCAGAAGTGGGAAAGTTTTATGACATACTGATGACTAGAGAGAAAGGACCTTTTGTATATCCACTCCACAGGCAGTTGGTCTGTTCTTCTGCCACTATCCTACTTATTGGGATTAAAATGAAAAAAAAAAACTTTGTAAAAGAAATCCAGCTCACCTAGTATTCAGGCTAATTTCTCCATAGTAAGACGTCTCCATAGTAGACCCTTCCACTCAAACAATGTCCCAGTACTTAGGGGTACCCGGCTCTTCCACATCTCCTGGTGTCTAAGAAGAGGTACTGTTGTGTGCAACCATGTGTGTTTGAGGTCTTATTTGGCTATCCTTAATCACCAGCCCCATTGAGCTAGTAATGGGGTTCATTGACATCATTACTTTTTTACTGCTGCATCCCTAACCCTAAAAAAAAAAATGAAATTTGACAGTTTAGTAATATTAAAAGTCTGCATTAATACATTCCTGACATGTCACATTATACGAGAACATCATAACTTTTAAGAAAAGTATGTTTATCACTGAAAAGCAGTTCTTGAGCTCCAGCCGGGTGAATAAGGCTGAGGGGATGTCATTCGTCTTTGCAGGCTGAAGGAAGTATTGCCTCTCAGTGATCAGACTGTACAATTCAACTATGCAGCAAGTTACAAGGTAAAAGGATGCAGCCAGGGGCGGACTGACAACTCATGGGGCCCCCGGGCAATAGGGGATCATGGGGCCCCTGTGTCCTTGCCCAAACTCAAAAAAGCCTATGAAAAAGGTACCAGGGGCATCTCATGGGGCCCCCTACTGACTCCAGGCCCTCAGGTGGTGCCCGAGTTTCCAAATGGTCAGTTGGCCCCTGGATGCAGCACAAGCTGATCTGTGTCAGACATTTGTAGTCACTGCCAAGAACCTCTCAGGCACCAGGATTCACATACATTTTTAATGTGTTAAACTAAAAAACACTGAGGGTTTGATACTATATTAAAGTGACACTAAAGCTTGTGTTTTTTTACAAAAAAAATGTCTATACTTATCTGCTCTAATTTGTTTTGTAGAGAGCACGTAAGAGACAAATCCTTTGTCAGGTTTTTTATTGCCATTTGTTCTCCTGACACGTAAAGTTATCTTTCCGCAGGGCACACAGAAAATAACAAAAAAATATTTTGAATAGAATAAGGAAGGGTTAGAACTTCTTGGCAGGTTTTTGTCTGTGCATTTTTGTTCTGATGACGACCACTCTCCCCCGTTATAATAAGGGTGTCATAGGGACAGGAAGTGGGGGAAAAGCCTCCTTAATAGGGTCCAAAACATACATAAAAACCTGTCACAAATGTAACTTTTCCCCATCATATCCAGTCGAGAGTTCAAATTTCCTAATAAATTTGAGAATCATGCATGGTCATGCAAAGTTTTTTATTTGAATATAACGTGCTTTAGTTTTACATTTCTTTGGTTAGTAGTGAAGGACCTGCTTAGATTCTATTCACCAAGGGTTCAGCAAATCTATTAGGCCAAAAAAAAGCATGAGAAGCTGAGCTATGGGAAGAGGGTCTTTCATGTGGTTCCAAGGGCAACATTGAAAATACACAAATGATTTAACCACTTCCCGTCCAGCCGCTGTATATAAATGGCCGGACGGTGGCAGTGCAGGGGTGGGTTGCCATTCATAAACGACTCCTGCCATTTTGGATTGTAAGCGCTCCCTGGGAGCATGCGGCATCGCGATACGGTGCCCGCTGTGACCGGAGGACACAGCGGAACACCGATCGCTGTACGAGACCTATGTGTGAGGTCCTGATCATGTAATCACTGATTGGCCAATCAGTTATCACATGAATAGGTGAAAGCAAAATGTTGCTTCTGACATCATAGCTTACTACGTGTGAAATCAGTGAATGATCACCGAGGTCACATGGTACAGGGCAACAGCCTTGTACCATGTGACAAGCTGTGACCAATCGAAGCTCTCACAGTATGTCTCGATGGCTGCAAGAATGCAGCCAGAGAGAAGGAGGAATTATTGCTTTTACAGCCTTTATGGGTGTAAAAGCAGTCAGTGTAAAAAAAAAAAATCTTCATCACCTCCCACAAGTAGTACAGTGTCACTACGGTGACACTGTACTGCTAGGGTGACAGTATGTTAAAAAAAACATAAATAATAATATAAAAAAATAAAATAAAAATGTAAAACAAATTATAATTTTTGGTTATAAACTAATTTGGGTTATTTTTTTTTTACTAAAAAGATAACTGAATACATTTTGGCAAAGATTTATGAAGAAAGATTATTTATTTGCAAAATTATATAAGAAAAACACTTTTTTTCAAAATTTTTGGACATTTTCATTCATATAGCAAAAAAATTAAAAATCCCAGTGGTGAATAAATACCACCAAAATAAAGTTTTATCTGTCTTAAAAAAATGCAAAAATTCATTTGGGTACAGTGTTGCATGACCGCGCAATTGTCATTCTAAGTGTGACAGCACTGAAAGCTGAAAATTGGCCTGGACAGGAAGGGGGTAAAAGTGTCCGGACATGAAACATGCTTGGAGGATGCCTTAAAGCTGTACAGTGCATGGTGTAATGGAATGGGACAATTTCCCAGGAAAGTCTCAGCCACAACATGCACACAGTCTTATTAATTTCAGTTTGAAAAAAAAGGCTTTATTCAGGTAGCTTTAGCGATGGCGCCTAAAGAAGTTTTTTCATTAAATGCTAATGAGCCAAATTTTATTGTCAGATAGAAATTGACCAGCAGTTTGCTGTGTCTGTCCTTGTTCTCACTGATGCAAAATCTATCCTGCCACTGGCCAATTTATATCACATTCTCATTGAGAATTAGGAGACCACAGATGATATGGTAGGGTAAGGCCCTGTTCACACACAGCAATTTAGAATTTTGGGCAGAATTGGCACGATTTTGCCTGTGATTCCAAATGGAGCTAAAATCACAGCAAAATGTGCAATGACCATTTGGGTGCCATTCATCCTTAATGGCGCCCCAACTGCAGTGCGATTTTGTTTCCACAATTGTCATGTGACAAAATATGTAAGTAAAAACGCATAAGGCTCAGGTCCAAAATTTGGTCCCTGAATTTCTTTGCCATGACAAACACACATAGGGAAGCCTATTCAAGTGAATGGGCTGCACTGTGTAAGACACTGGGAAAAGCATTGGAATTGTAAAAAATTGTGAGTGGGAAGGTATGTTCCATTACAGGCAATGTAAACAGGGCCAAAAACTGACCAGCGGCAGGACATTTTTAATGAGGTAGAATTGGTCAAATTGTGCAAAAAGACATGACATTGATTTTCGCTTTTAGATGGAGTTCTGCCTTAATACGCTAAGCAAGATAAAGCCGTTTTGCTAATAGCAGACTCCAGCCTCAACTCCTGACATGCTTCGGTGTTTAGAAAATGATTCCATGGAGCTAATAAAGGAAATAACACAGTACTATGGTGGAAAATCTAAATGGGGGAAGTCTTCCATTGTCTTCTTTTGCAAATGTGATGTTAGTGGATGATCCAACAGCAATCTTTATGTCTGTGTAATGACAAGAAGCACTTTATTAAGAATTGATGGATTTTCATTCACTAGTTTATTAAGAATAAATTGAATTTTGTTCCGTAAGTCTGCTTTTTCATCTAAAAAATCCATCAATTCTTAATAAACGTCCTTTTTGTGATCATCATTAGAAGGCCCTAGGAATAGGCTTCGCTTCAAAGACATCAGGTGTAGAGTGCTAACAGCACTGAATAAGACAGTGGAATTCTTGTTCTTACTCATAAAAATAGCCAGCTGAAGGAATATGCAGATTATACAGCATACCTATGTTATCTGTAAACAGGCTGTCACCTGAAGTGACCTGCTAGTATTGGGAACTACTTGTGACTTTAAATTAGTTCCAAGAGAACTTTAAAAAGATAAGGGCTTCAAAGATTCTCCAATAAGACTCCATTAAAATAACTTCTAAGTTGTCCTGTATTCTGAAATTCAAAACTTTCAAGGCTGGTGCATACAAGCTTCAAAAGAGAGCATCAAGTCCCTGTTTGGATTGTGCCCAAGCAATCCTCAGCCCTAGTTTACTACCATTCATTCTGCTTTTTGTTAAAGCACAACTCCCGCCACAATACTTTTACTTGGTTTAAAACTGCTATTATTATTATACAGGACTTATTACAATATATATTTACTGTAAAGTATATGTGTCTAGTACAGAAGTGTTCCTTAGCTTTTCCCATGTATTATAGCTCCTACTGTACTTCAGCACTAGTGTCATGTCTCTACCCCCTATGTGGCCTGTGATTGTGCATTTTGTGAATGGCCAAGCAGAGGGGGATGCAGAGAAACAACACTAGAGCTGGTGCTTCCAAGATGGAAATATAAATAGTGAAATAATTTCACGCTGGTGAAGAAGCACCCAGATAGCCTAAAGAAAACCTCTTCTTTGTACCTAAACCAACCACATGACAAACCACCAATAACATTTCAGAAAACCTGCGGTACAGACAGTCCAATCAACTCTGGTTTCAGCACCTATGCATGTAGTGCTCAGATCACCAGCTAAAACAGTGTAACGTAGTAGAAAATATGGTTGCAAGCAAGAACTGTAATTTTACTGACACATTTGATCATGGGTCAAGGGAAGCATACTGAAGGTATTACTTAAAATATTGTTATTCTTCAATCTCAACAAAAAAGACAAGAGGATATGCATACTGTATGTATTTGAGAGAAAGGAGATTTATTTGTCAGGTCCAAAAAAAAAGTTTTTTGTTTTTTTTTTTACTCTAGGAGATACTAAAATGTACAATAGTCTTCCACAGGAGCAGGTTCTAGCAAAAATTGTTGATTTTCAATGAAGGTTTCCATTGATCTAGGTCATGATAAATACAGTGGTAGTAAATTAAAAACAACTTGATGTCAATTATACTTGACAATGTGTCATGAACCTGGTGAAACTCAAAGTGAAACATGAGGTACACCCCTATGTCCCTAGCTGGCACAGTGACTGCTGAGATGTGGGACAGAGCATATGTACAGTGCAGAGGCGGACTGACCATTTGGAAACTCATGCACTATCCGAGGGCCCGGGGTCAGTAGGGGGCCCCATGAGATACCCCTGGTACCTTTTTCATAGGCTTTTTTGAGTTTGGGCAAGGACACAGGGGCCCCATGATCCCCTATTGCCAGGGGGCCCCATGAGTTGTCAGTCTGCCCCTATTCTTGCCATAAGATCCCTGGGACCCTTAAAAACCACCTTAATTTCATATTTCCTATTGACGTCAATGAACTTCACAATACTTGGGAAAATGTACTAAAACCTACAAACTTTCACAGACGTATTAAGGAAATGTAGACTTTTAGTTCTGTTCATCCTGAGTAAAAAAGATTGCAAGGAAGCCAAGGTCTAATTAGGCAGCAGAGGATTAGTGATCAGAAGACCAGCTAAAGTTAGTAAGGGTATTAAAGGGATGTGATCACAAAGCATGTTGGGGTAAGCAACAAAGGTCATGTCGGGAAAGACGGAATTTGTAATGCATCATTTATAATGGAAGTAAGTTTATCTGACTAGCATCAGAATGTGTACATGCGACTGAAATCCACTTGTGTTTTTTATGCAGCATACAGTACATGATACAAACGCATTTGTGCCCACACACACAATGATAGGAATGTTGTTTGTGGAGCATAGGTTGCATAACAAAGTGGTTTCCTCAGTTAATCTGATAGAAGAAAAATCCCCAGAATTTGAACCCTTACAAGTAGCATAATCACCATAATTCAATTACCATAATGTCATACATGAGGAAAGTGTTGGCTGGAGTACAAAACTCAATCACACCTTCAGCTAGGTCTACATGGGTCATTTTAATCTCTTACTACTGAGAGATTTAACTGCTTGTTGGCAGGCATCTCAATTGTAGCACCCTGGAAATATCTTACAATCTTCAACAGTGCACTGTAATATTTTTAGTTCATGTGATCTGGAGTGGTTTGAATCCTAAAGTGGCAAGTCAATTTATGCGCAGACATGTCTTTTTTAACCTGTATAATTATTTTGGGAAAATCCTCTCGTTTGATAAAATTGCATGCATAAAATCTGCTGACATAAAGTTCTCATGTGAAATTACACATATTTCAGGGAATATTCTCTCACTGACAAATTTGAAAATATTAAATATTAGCAGAAAAAAAACACTGGAGCTAGCCAAAAAGAACTTGCTTAACCCCTTTATGTATAAAGCAAAACTGTTAACCAAAAGAACTAGTGTGCACAGAGTTTTACACTAGATGGGCAAACATATGTGGACACCTCTTCATATTTTTAAATTCAGATGTTTTCATTGAAAGGTACTATTTAACCACTTCCAGTCCAGATACTTTTACCCTTTTCCTGTCCTGGCCAATTTTAAGCTTTCAGCGCTGTCACACTTTGAATGACAATTGCGCGGTCATGTAACACTGTACCCATATGATTTTTTTGAGACCGATAAAACTTTATTTTGGTGGTATTTATTCACCAATTTTGCTAATAAATAATCTTTCTTCATAAATCTTGGCCAAAATGTATTCAGCTATCTTTTTAGTAAAAAAAAAAATAACCCAAATTAGTTTATAACCAAAAATTAAAAATTTTTTCAGTGTCATAGTGTCACTGTACTACTTGTGGGTGTGATATTGTTTTTTTTTTTTTAACACTGATTGCTTTTACACCCATAAAGGCTAAAAGGAATAATTTCTCTTTCTCTCTGACTGCATTCTTGCAGCCATTGAGAAATACTGTGAGAGCTGTGATTGGTCTCAGCTTGTTACATGGTACAAGGCTGTTGTGAACAGCCTTGTACCATGTGATCTCTGTGATCATTCAGATTTCACACGTAGTAAGCAATGTCAGAAGTGACATCTGGCTTACTACTATTCATGTGATCACTAATTGGCCAGTCAGTGATCACATGATCGGGACCTCACACAGAAGTCCCGGTGTGCTGCGTACTCCCAGGGAGCATGCACAGGCTAAAATGCTCTCGTCCAGCCGTTTATATACATGGGCCGGACAAGAAGTGGTTAAACTGCACCCTATGATGACATTTTAGACAACTGTCCACTTCCAACCTTGTTGTGGCAACAGTTTGGGGAAATCTCTTTTCTGTTCCAGCATGGTCGTGCTCCAAAAAGACACTGTATAATGAGCTTGGCGTGGAGAAAAACATAATTGGTATGGTTGAGATCTGACTTCAACTATACTGAACATCTTTGAGATGAATTAGAACCACATCAATACCTGACCTTGCAAATGTTATTTTGGCTAAATTTGCACAAATTATAAAAAGAAGCCTTCCCAGAAGAATGGAAGGTGTCCCTGATTATGGAATGGTATGTCCAACAAGCTTATATAAGTGTCCAACGCACAGTAAACACATGGAAAATGCATTCTGAAATGCCTGTGTATACTTGCCTAAATGAGATCTTTGCCTTATCACCAACTAAAACATAAGGTTTTAGGAGAAAGAGACAGAAATCTCCATTTTTGAAGCCATGATACTGTAACAGCATTGTCTTCTGTGGATCTTAATTGTGACACCCAAATAGTTAATGTTCTCTAGTCTGCGGAAACAGGTTGTCATTATCAGCTAATATCAGAGGAGTAATCAAACCCAATTGGCTTTGTGCTCAGCTAATAATACAATGCATCTAATTAAAACTTAGCATTTATTTAATTAAAGATAACATTTCTGATGGCCCCATTCTTTTCCATTAATAAAAATGTAACTCTGTGACAGAATATATAGATCCATATGATGCTGCCATTTGTGTATCACCCCAGGGAAAAGATATATTGTGTACTATAAATCTGCTTGGTATCAGGTATTAAATATGTATAAATGCCTTATGTCAGTCTTTACACAGCAAATAGCCTAGAAGAACTGTTTTACAAGTAGTGCCTCAGCACACACTAAATAAAACCTCCCTCCTCATAAAATGGGATGGTTTATAAGTGTACCGAAAAGGTTATATCCATTGCAGTAAGCCTACACCTCCCCATGCAACACTAAAGCCCTGGTGTACTGTAGTAAGGTAATCAGTCCTATTGCTGAGAAACACTTAAGACTTCCCAGCTTCATATTAATGCACCAATAAAGCAAAACTAAAATAAAACATATACATTAGTAGCCCATTAAAAGTTATAATAAAAAAGGTTTTACTGCAATACTCACCCTTAATCCAGAGCTGTCCCCCACAGCATTTGTTATCTGCCACCAGATGTCCTCCGCTTTAACCACTTGAGCTCCGGAAGGCTTTACCTCCTTCATGACCAGGCCATTTTTTGCTGTTCGGCGCTGGCAATTGTGCGGTCATGCCACGCTGTGCACAAATGAAATGTATATAATTTTTTCACACAAATAGAGCTTTCTTTTGGTGGTATTTTATCACCACTGTTTTGTTTTTTATTATATAAACAAAAAAAGACAGATTTTTTTGTGGGAAAAAAAAGATAATTTCTACTTTCTGTTATAAAACATATCCAAAAGAAAAGAAAAAAAAATATTTTTTTTTCACAAATATAGTCCAAAATGTATTCTGCTACGTCTTTGGTAAAAACAAATCGCAATACGTGTATATAATTGGTTTGTGTGAAAGTCAGCATCTACAATTGATGGTATATATACTGGAATTTAGGAAGCTATGACGCTGTACTGGTAATGGCAGTGATCAGCAACTTAAAGTGGAATAGTGTGGCAGGTAACCTGGTGCTGGCTGGGAGGTACACTGACTAACTGACACTGACATCAATAGTGACACTAATACAGTGATCAGTGCTAATACTGTACACTGTCACTTTACTAATGACACTGACTGGGAAGAGGTTAACATCTAGAGTTAATTAAGTGGTTAATTGTGTGCCTAACAGTGTGTACCAGGGGCGGACTCACAACTCATGGGGCCCCTGGGCAATAGGGGATCATGGGGCCCCTGTGTCCTTGCCCAAACTCAAAAAAGCCTATGAAAAAGGTACCAGGGGCATCTCATGGGGCCCCCAACTGACCCCGGGCCCTCGGGCAGTGCCCGAGTTTCCACATGGTCAGTCCGCCCCTGGTGTGTACTGTGTGTAATATGTGCTGTTTTTACTTGCAGTTTTGCTACTTTTGCTCCCTGCTTTTCAGGGAGAAGAAACAGCAAGTTCACTTTTCTGTTTACACAGAGTCGTGTGTGTTTGTCAGTTCTGGACTGTGATTGGATTTAGCAGGTTTCAGCCAAAATCACTGGCTGAAACCTGTTGAAAAATCGTGCTGTGTCCATGTACTATATATTTGAATGAACCTGCCCATTAACCCCCCTGGTAATATTCCTGAGTGTAGCTCGGGGTAAAGTTTCAGCACCACAAGCGGTAACCCCGAGCTACACTCGGGAATACCTTGCAGCATTGCTCAGGGATCCTTTCTGCACTTACCTTGTCCTGTGCTCCTGATGTCCCTCCTGCAGTGTCCCCTGCAATGTCCGCCGGCCGATGCCGGCATCTGTCTTCTGGGTTCCGTTCCCTGCGACGTCGGGACGTATGGGGACGTAACCGGCGGGAAATTTAAAAATGTCAAAAAGTGACATTCACTAAATACACTAAAATCACATAGTAAAACATTACTGTATCAAACCATTTCACATACATTTTGTCCCTAGTGCTTTGTCCTGTGCCCTGCCTGCATTTTTACCGTTCTTTCTGCCTGGAATCTGAGAAACGTCCATGGCGTCCAAAAAGTGTCCTTTTAGGTCAAAAGTGGTTTTAGACCAGCTAGAGAACAGCGATAGTAAATTAGAACCACTTGCAGAATTGAGTGATAATGATTCGTGGGGAAATTCATCATCAGACACTGAAAATTATTTTGCGACTTTGCTCAGTGATGTGCGAACCTGGCGCTATATTTCAAATTTCAGTGTTTTTGGTTTGATTATATTATTGAATTACATTTATTATTATATTATTATTTTTTATGATTATTTATTAAATTATAAATTATGATTTCGGGTTTCAAATTTTAACATACCCGGGATGTTTACTAGACTCTTGTTCGGACAGATTTCAGTGAGTTATTCCTAAAAATTACAGGCCTACAATAAAAAGACAACATATTTCCATGCAAAAAAAATGTACCGCTTTGAGCACAGAAATGCTGACATAATCAGACCGCTAGGGAGGTTAAGCCACCTGTCTATCCCCAGTAAATGTACTGTTGCAAGGCAAAAAGAGGTTACAAATGGCCAGCATCATTCAAGTCACTTTTTTCTGAGCCCAGGCTACTGTTCTGATGAGCTTTCTCAGAAACTTTGTTTTCTCCTTCCATCTGCATGTTCTTTGTCAGCCCATGAGCTGATTGGCTCCTTAAGGTACTGCTTGCATTAAAAAAATTACTGATGTATTAAAATGGTTCGAAAAGCAGAAGGTTTTTTACCTTAATGCATTCTATGCAGTAAAGTGTTACTAAACCCAGGACCCTGCATTCACGATATCTGGTCTCCCACAGTACACAGTACATGGAAATGTAATTATTTTAGTAACTATAAACTGCTAAATACCTTTTCTCATCAGCCTTTTCTCATCATAGAGCAGTCTTGTGACTTCAGCAGAGCCCTGGTTAAAGCTTGTAGGAGTTTTCTTTCTGCTCTAGGAGGATGCAAAAGTCCTAACTCTCTGTCTGGACAGTGCTGATTGGTCCTGTGCTGATCACATGCACCCTCCCAAGAAAAAAAAACTCCAGCAATACACACCAAACTGAGCATGACCATGGTTTCAGTCTGTATCAGGTGGACATTTTAACAAGAGGAGAGGCAGAGAAGAAAGGATCAAACAGCCTTTTTACACAATGCAGAGGATTAACCCCTTAGGTTCCACAGTGAGTATAACAAGCATGCTTTACTGCATATACCGAATGATTTTACTGTTGTGTGTTTAGTAACACTTTAAGGTAAAAAATCTTCTGTGTACAGGTCCCCATCCAGCCCCCCTAAACACTTACCTGAGCCCGATCTCGATCCAGAGATGTGCACAAGAACAGCAGTTCTCTCAGCTCTCTCTTCATTGGACAGAGAGGCAGCAGCAGAAGTCATTTGCTTCTGCTGCTGTCAATCACAGCCAGGGAGAAGACAGTGGGGAGCAGGGCCGAACCACGCTATGAGTGTCAATAGACACACAGAGCTGCCTTGGGAGCGAACACACACAAGTGCCTCCATAGCAAGCAGCTTTCTATGAAGGCACTGTGAGGACCTCAGCAGAGGAGAATCATGGCTGCTCTGTTCAAAACAGAGCAGGTAAGTATGACATGTTTTGTTGTTAAAAAAAATTGCCTAATATTCACATTTTCTCTGATGCATACCTGCTAATTATTTTTAAATAATATTTAACGGAGTGTTTTCAAGATGTACTTCAATTTGAATGGAATGCAGCAGGGGTTGGTTCTCTGCAGAGTCTTTGGTATAGAGGACTCTGGTTAGGAGATTTCTGATCATTAGCACTACCCTCATAAGGGCCGCTGGATTTGGTTTGAGTTCCCCTATGCTCTGCACAGCCGGGCAACACACATTTTCCACACTTGTACCTTTAGCATCAGTAAACAGTCCTTGAGCTGGTTTTTGTAGTTGTCCCTTTACGGAACACTGTCCCCTGCTAGGGGATTGACCAAGGTCCCTCAAACATGCAGATCTGGGCTTCCTCCCCTCCTCCACCCTCTTCCAGAAAGTTCTCCAGTTTCTGGAAAGGTGGGAGGGCTCCAGAAGTCCTGACCTGAGGAACCTTCCAGCCTGTCCTAAGGTGAACTCCTGCCTCACTCCCAGGCTGACTCATCCCAGGCTGCTGCTCAGTCACTATCTAAAAAACAACAGACCTAGCTAACCTAGAAGGAATTACACTTATGTGCCAGGCCAACCTCAGCTTTTTTGTCTAAGCTGTTGCAGTAATTACCCAAAGTCAAGTTTATTAAAGTTTTGGAACTGTAGCTTTAAAGCAGATGTAAACTCTAATTAAATAACATTTAGTTTGCTAGAGTACTGTGTATTGTAAACCACTGACTTAATAAAATACTTACTTTTTCTTTTTTAACCTTTGTTGCATTTCACTTCTGAACTTGTAATCTATAGCCTCTTCCTGTCACATGCACACCAATGATGGCTATGTGGCATTTCCTACAGTGAGTTTCCTGATAAAGACCAAACTGGACCGTGCCTGTGTAATGTGTTTTCAAACAACTACGTGTAGTGTGCATTGGATTGTGACAGGGTGGCAAACAGTAGCTCTGGAAACAGTGACAGAGTGTTTTTTCTGTAGTACTGAAAGTGCCTGAACGAGAATTTTCAGGGCAGAATTGCTAGATATTGTTTTAATGAATGCTGGAGATTTTAAACAATAAAAAAGACTGGTATTGGACGCTCCTAGCCTTTCTAAGGGTGACCTGCCTTGTAATTGTACCAAAACACTCATTGACTTCCACCGATTGCACCAAACAGACTTCAGTATCCCATTCTTGCAATGTATTAGCTCAGTTGTCTTAGGAAGATAAGGTTAGGGGTACAAGATACCCAAAAAACAACAGCAACAATTTTGGGGCCCTTAGTAGACTTCTCAAAAAATTCTTTATGCCTGTATGGGCTAATATAGGGGCCCTAATATTGCTTCCTCCTCCAGGCAAAGGGCCTCCAGGCAAAGGGCCTCTCTGGAGCTACATCCTCTCCAGACAGCAGCTGGGGAGGGAAAGACTGGACCCTGTAGGGGCAGCACAGTGGCTAAATGGTTAGCACTTCCGCCTGGCATTACTAGGGTCACTGGTTCTAATCCCAACCCCGGCACCACCTGCCTGGAGTTTGCATGTTCTCCCTGTGACTGCGTGGGTTTCCTCCCACACTCCAAAGACATGCTGGTAGGTTAATTGGCTCCTGTCTAAATTGTCCCTAGTATGTATATGTATGAATGTGAGTTAGGGACCTTAGTTTGTCTGTTCCTTGAGGGTTAGGGACTGATGTGAATGTGCAATATATATGTAAAGCGCTGCGTAAATTGACAGCGCTATATAAGTACCTGAAATAAATAAATAATATCTTTCAATGTCCTTTGACCTCTGGCACTGGTCAGTTGTAGCACTCTTTATACCTCCGCTTCAGGCTAATGTAAATTCTGTAGGCCTGAATGGGCAGCTGCCTTTCAGTTTCATTAAGCTCTGCCAAAGGCCCTTTTAAGAATCTCAGGTCTCTGCCACAGGTCAATTTAGGGCAGTCTAGATCCAGACAGACAGCTGAGAGAGGAAACGCCATTTCTTGGCTCTTGCTTCCTCCTCCAGGCAAAGGACCACTCTGGAGCTACATCCTCTCCAGACAGCAGTTGGGGGGGAAAGACTGGACCCTGCTACACCCTGGGCATGTGCCCCTTATTTGTTGGTAAGTGCCCCAGATCCTGATACAATGACTGCCTTTTAATTTTTTTATTTTTTACAGCAACTGTTGTCTGCCCACTTCCTTCCAGTCAATACTCTGCCTGTAGCACAAAACTGAGGGAAGTGAACTGGAACTCCTCCTTTGGTTTTGTGATACATGTTTGACAGGTGGAGTTGCTCAGTAAGGGCTCGTTCACACTTGGCTGTTTTACCAACGCTTGCCGAATGCCCCTATAGCATGTGGCAAGCGTTGGTCCGGCGTTTGCGGAGCGTTTTTTAACGCTCCGCAAACGCCACATGCACGGTTTAGAGGCGGTTGCTAGACGTTTTCTGAGCAATAAAAACGCCCCACAAACGCCTATAATGCAGTTTGAATGGTGTTACCGCTCCGCAATCGCCCCGCAACCACGTCGCAACCGCACCGCAAACGCCGGGCGTTTGTGGAGCGGCACCATAGACTAGAATAGGAGGCTTCAACGCCTCCTGACTCGACCAGAGGCGTCCATTTTGCCGCAACGTGACGCAAATGCTCCCGTTAGAACAGCACCATGTGCTGTAATGTGCAGAATTGGCAGAAGCGTTTGGGAAGCGGGAAAAACGTGTCCCAAATGCCTCTCTGCCACCTGCACACAACGCTAGTGTGAATGTAGCCCAAGAGAGGTAAAGCCGCAAATCAGTCCACACCCACCCAATAGATCTGCACCAGCTACAGTCCCTGTAAGGGCACAGGTGACAGCTGTGAAGGTAGAGTGGTAGGTGCACAGGTGATAGCTGAGGAGGGGGAGTGACATGCACAAATGAGAGTTGTAGATGGACCGCAGAGGTGCAGAGATGAGAGCTGTGAAAAGGAGTGGGATGCATGGAAGTGAAAGCCATATAGGAAGTGGTTGGAGGGGTGCAGAGGAGAGAGCTGTAGATAAAAGAGGGTATACAGAGGTAAGTGCTGTGGATAAAGAGAAGGGGTGCAAGGTGAGAGCTGTAAATAAATGGAAGATATGCAGAGGTGAGAGCTGTGGATAAAGTTGGGGGAGCAGGGTGCACAAGTGAGAGCTGTAGATGGAAGGGGGAAGGGAAAGAGATGAGGGTTGTGGATAAAGGTGGAGGGTAAGCGCACACAAGTGAGAGCTGTGGAGGGGGGATGAAATCTGTGGATGGAGTGGTGCAGAGGTGAGAGTTGTGGAGGACAGGGGGCTGGGTGCAGAGGTGAGAGTTGTGGAGGGGAGGCTGATGTGCTGAGGTGGGAGCTGTGGATAAAAGGGGGGGGGGTGCAGAGGTTAGAGCTTTGGATAAAGGGGGGATGCAGATGCAAGAGCTGTGGATGTAGGTTACATAGATAAGAGCTGCAGATGGGCACTGGCAGTGCGAGCGGTGGACAGGGAGGGGGAATCGGAGCAGAGTGAGCTGTAGACAGAGGGTTCAGAAGTAAAATGGAAGGTGGAAGGGGGCAGAGATAAGCTGGTTGGGGCAGAGGTGTTCTGTGGACAGGGGCACAGAGATTATTTATTATTGAATTAAAAGCAAAAATAAAACTCACTCAATATGTGTGTGCTCAGCCCAGCATTGTCATAAACCACCATAGGAACTTAACAGCAGCCCATTACCAGAATCAACGTGGTAGAAACTATACAAATAAGAAGAAAAACAGTGGGTGTCTGGGACTTTAACGGCACCACATATAGCAAACAACCACATAGATTAAATGAAAATGCCTTTATTAATATTAGGTTAAAATAATAGTACAAAAATGCTCAGGCTGAAAGATGAATAGACACCCTCTATTACCCTCATAAGAACCAGTGTGTTCGCATACACAGAATTAAATATAAAATTGCCAAGAACATCTTTAACATAACAAATGGTATGCCCAACACATTTCAAGTCTTGCTTTTCCTCAGGGGCCATACACTGTACAACAATGAGGATATTTACAATATTAAGCGTTCAGAAATATGGTAAAAGCATGCCGATCTGTGCATTCTCATGGTGATCTGGATAGGGGAGAATGCCAGTGCATGCAGAGATTCTACAAGCAATTCACAGGGACCATCCTGAGGCATGGCCACCTTCAGCAAACCACAAAGAGGAGAACAGCTGTCACTCTTTTTAGGTCTACAAATGTGCTTACAATAACTGCAGGTGGATTATCAGCTGGAAAATTTGTCTCCAAAAGCAGATGACAGTATCCTCACACTACTTCTCTCTATGCATTTCATTCATACATTAGATCCTCTGGCACATATGGTTATTGCAGTCCCAGGTGCCTCAGTGGTGTGTCCAGTTGTCCAGTCCACTCTCAGTGTGTTTGGTGGCGAATTAGAGAACCTAAAGTCCCCATGGTGGTTGTATACTCCAGAGTCTGATAGCAGCCAAAATCTTGTAGTTTCTGCACACAATACCCACAATCTCCTACTTTCCAAGGGTGCACATGGCCAGGCCTCCTTACAGTTGCATGCAAAGTCCAGTGTCTACAAATAGTCTGCCACTGAGCACAATTAAGCCATCACATCCATCATTTTAATATGATGAAATAGCAGCAGCAAGTGACTTAAAGTGATTGTAAAGCTTTAATGATTTAACACTGAGCATCCTAGATACTCTTCCTCTTGGGTTCCCTGCCGGTGCTCCTCCTCTTCTCTGAGTGCCCCCAAAGAAAGCCACGTTCTATGAAGACACTCATGCAGGCTCGATCCTGATCCATGATTTAGAACCGCTTTAAAGGGTAACTCCATGTTCATGCTTAAAAAAATTTGTAAATAAAAAAAATATAGCATATTGTAATTGAATGTTTTTAAAAATGGCCTTTTCTTTTCAATCTGCAGCTCTGTAATTTTCTGCAAAATGCAATGCAATATGACAACCTGGAGGCGTTTTGTGCTCAGATGGTGTACAGAATGCCCCCAAGAAATGTCATTGCCTTCTCGTGTGATTGGCTTACTTATTTTCCCAGAAGTCTGCACTTAGACACTAAACAAGATTATGGGCATCCCCTGCAACAAAAATTGCATTTTTGGTGAGATATTCCTTGTTCTGTCTCTCCAATCTAAGCATTGATCGTGTGATCTCTGTAACTTACAGTTATGATGAGATAACGATAACTCCAATCTCAGTTGGATACCACAGTCAGTTACTCAATCAAGATGATATCTTGTAGATCTTGTGAAGTTTATTCCATAAACTGAGAGAATCTTACAACAATGAACATCTGATAGGTCAAAAGATCATAATGTGCCCTGCTTCATGACATGAGGCTAGAGCTGCAATGCATTTCTGGGAAAAAGTGTGGGCTATCTATACAGCATTAACTAAACCAAACGAAAAGGAGGAGCAGAGACAAAATATAAAAAACACTTAAAGGCATATGACAGTCAATATGACAGTCATGTGAAACATGACACTCAATGTAACTCACATCTAAAGGGACACAGACCCTGTCACTTTCCTTATTAGAGCCCTGCAGGTTCAACACCTGATTGATAATTATAAACTCACTGCCATACAGATCCGCTCTGAACATGGACACAGACAAATGCAAGTCTAAAATAACAAAAGGTAGGAATCTACAACACGGTTTATTAAAATCCTTGCCATGTACATTGATCACCCAGAGGGGAAGGTTTTTATCTCAACAAAAGTGGAATTACTTTTTAAAGCTTTCCATATTGTTCTCTGGTACACAGCAGCTGATCTCTCTTGTAGTGCAATAATAGTTCTATAGTATAGTGGTTTCTCCCACTTCCTTTCTTGATCACGAAGACTCTCCATTCACATAGATGCCAAGCTTCCCCACCATCAAAGTTACATGGCAGCCTTATGGAGCCAGAAAAAGTTAAAACTAGGACAGCGACAGCAACTGGAAGTTGCCTCTCCACACATAAACTATTCTCCAGTGTCAAATAGTACACTTGCAATGGTCCTCAGAGACCATCACAAACAGTTCACCTGTTGCCAGAGAAGAGTTCTTTGACCTTGCTGTCAAGTTGAGGGATTATTGTATCATTAAACATGCACAAATCACTTTTGGAAAATCTAGGCGAATTACAAACTGTCCCCTACAGGTAGCAATGACCCCTTTAGGGTTTTTGGATTTTAACAGGCTCTTTTGGCCTTTTCAATGGTAACCTGACCTGCAGCTGCATCAAAACAATTACTGACCCTCCATTGCCAACAGAAAGATGGACTATAATATCTTCAGTCCTTTTCTTGCAATTTATTGGCTCAATTTTCTTAGGGAGAGGGTTAGGGGTTCAGAATATCTAAAACAGCAAAAATTCTCATCCAACTTCAGTAGACCTCTCAGAAAACTCGTTAATATCATCCTTTCTTTTAACCTCTGCCACGGGTCAGCTGTAGGACTCTATAATTCTGCCACAAGCTAATGTACATTCTGTAGGCCCAAGACATTGGCTACCTTTCAGTTTCTTCAGCCTCTGCCACAGGCCAGTCTAGGATACTTTAGATCCAGACAGGCAACTAGAAGAGCAAACACAATTTCTTGTCTCTGGCAACCTCCTCCAGGCAAGAGGTCTGGGAGGCAAAGACTGGACCTCTATGTAGCTACAGCTTCTCCAGGCAGCAGCTTGGCAGGTAAGAACTGGACCCCACTACACTTACATTTCACCAAAGTCTGGAAGACAAGAACACTTCTAAAGGAGTCTCCAAGTAAGTGTCCTTTTCCTCAGCCCACACTACTGACATAAACCATAGATTGGCCATGGCAGAATAAATATTCATAACCCAATTGTATCTTCTCACTCTACCTACTGGAGAATAAGTAGCAGTTGAAAGCGTGCAATGTCTTTGGCCTTAGGAGTAAGTGAACAATCCCAGATAATATAAACAAAGCTTAGGCTGGCTACAGCCTTGCTGCAAACACTAAATTTACAATAGGAACACTCCAGTTTATGAAAAGGGACCTATACTGCTAAGGCTTGGCCTTTTTTGTGCCAGTGATTTGTCTGTTCTGAATCCCCTGGTGGACTTATAGCTTAGTGACAAATGTAGACCAATTGAAAAGAAGTGTGTATGTTTGTGTGTGTGTATACAGTATATGTGTGGGGGGTATGTCTAAACAAAAATATTGATGCAACAAATTATCAAACCCCACTCCAATGCATCTTCAAATTTGATAACTCTTTTTTTGTAGAATTGCTCAGTAAAGAGCAACAGTTAATCACATATATAGTGCTACCCCCACAGGGACTGCTACCATGGAAATAATCAAATAGCAATGGTTAACAGATTATACGTGCACAAATGGTATGTTGTAACTATGTAACTGCAACACCAGCAGCAGGAGGGGGAAGAAAAGGCTTGCTGACTTATCAGCTCCCTCTGGGCCACTGGCGTCACAATAGGGAATGCAAAGAATTATGTATATATATATATATATATACTCTGGCATAAATGGGAATAGGCTCCCTAATTTAAATAACAATGGCTTAGATGCTTAGAGGTCCCTTTAACTAGAAATAGCAACCTGTGTCCTCAGATGTTTATATTTTCTGATGTGATAGTAGCTGGTGTCTTCTGCTAGCAATGGTGGGGCCCATATACAGAGTTGAGCAATGGTAATTCAATGAAGACAACATTTAGGCTGTGGTAAATGCTCAAAGCAAAGATCTCTTTTTACTGAGGTGTAAAGGTGTCTGCATGCAGTGTCTCTAGAGTGTTGTAGAGGTCCAATCCCATGGATAGCATAGCCTCCTAGGAACAGGGTTCTTGCTCAGGCTCTTGGCTGTTCACAGAGAAGTGCAGAGTTGCTGCCTGATAGCCTGACAGCCTGTCAGCGCAGCAAGCAGAGATGACTGGCTAAAGACTGGATACTGACAGCACCGATGTAGAGAAGCTGATGAAATCCCTGTGTGGAAATTATTATCACCGCTGTACTGAACTGGTATGAAAGGTCCCACAGTAGTAGTCAGAAATCTGTCTCTGGAGGAGAACAGCAGTCTCCCTGTGTTCAGCTCTGAATCCTTGACTCACAGAGCAAGCCAATTCCTTGATGTATTGTTCCTTGTAGTTCAATCAGCACTCAGAAATACATTATGTATTGGCTATAGGATTGCAAGTCCCAGGATCCTCTGCTGTCAGAAGATCTGGATCCACTCTGCTAACGGGATGTGATGTAGCAGTCCCAGTACTGAGCACTAGGGGGAAAAAAGATTACCCATAGTCTCATCTGTAAAAGTCCCTGAATAACATAATGATATAGTCGGCACCTGGTTACACATACCAGTTGAAACTTTGTATTGGAGATGAATTAGGTAAAACCTTGGTCAAGGCCGCATTTCTGATATGACATGTAATAAATGGGGCGGCTATTGACTACATAGAACACAATGGTCAGAGTTCAAACTCTATAAAAATCAGAGCCTTGGAAAATGGAAGTTTCCTTTTTCAAAGTAAGGTAGCGACCTTGTTTGCTCAGATTAAACAGCTGATGCTACAAACTGGTTGTCAAGAAATGGGCAGTGGCTGTTACAGCAGCTTACAATAAAAAAGCTTTTCTTTGTATGGAAGGGTCTTTTTAACTGTAGTAAGAATATAGAGACAACTTACTGCAGCTCATTGAAGGGTTAAGTCATTACAACAATCAGCTATTGCACGTTATTATTTCAGCTTTTTCATGATGAGATGAGCACTCTGTGTCTGAGTAATACAATGAAGTTGACCACACACTGTGAGATCTTTGATCATCTCAAAGCCCATCTAAAGTTTTACCTCCATAGCCCTGTTTCGCTGAATGAATTGTAGAAAGATTCTTAAGGATACTTGACATTTTTTGCTACTAAAAAAAAATACTTATTGTGTCCTTGCTGAAAACTCCTGAATGCCACGCAGAAGTAGAAACTTAAAGAGTTCCAATTTTGAAAATTTTTTTTTTTTTTTTTTATCAAGACCCACAGTGCATACAGTGATACAAAGAAAAACTGAAGTTTATATCAACATGCAAAACACATATGATTACAGGCCCTCCCTAACACACTGTAGAGGTGGTATTGTTCTCCCATTGCTTGAGTTCATTGCAGTGATTGTACAGATTGTACAGCCAGCTGCTCTATTGACTGTTCATTTGGTATTAAAGCGATATTAAACCCAAAACCAAAAATGTATTATCCCACATGGAAGAAAAATATATTTGAAATATATCTTAAAAATATTCTTCCCAAATATATTGACATATATTTGAAATACTATAATTTTGGCCATATTCAATATACTTAAAAAAAAATTACATATATATATATATATATATATATATATATATATATATATATATTGTATGTAGAAATGCAATTTCAACATACAATATGAAAGCAACAACATATGAAAACAAAAAAAAGGAAACAAATGCAGCCATCACATCTAATAATTGGTAAGCAGCAATATAATAAATGTTTGCCATCGTGTTTAACACTGCTTTAAGAATCTAAAACTGCATCCTAATATTGATGGATAGTTCAGTAACTCCTCTTCCTGGATCCATTGGTCTTATCCAGGGGCGGACTGACCATTTGGAAACTCGGGCACTGCCCGAGGGCCCAGGGTCAGTAGGGGGCCCCATGAGATGCCCCTGGTACCTTTTTCATAGGCTTTTTTGAGTTTGGGCAAGGACACAGGGGCCCCATGATCCCCTATATGGGCCCTATGAGTTGTCAGTCCACCCCTGGTCTTATCATACCATCTAGAAAGGTCAGTCTTTGATACTACCAGAAACCTTTTCCTTTTATTTTTAGTCTGTTACCTGGTGGCTCTTTAACTTCTTAACGTATTTCCCTAATCATCCAGCTAGATTCAAAACCTTTCTGCAGATTACACTGCACTCAAGAAATACAGCCAGGTCCAGGATCCACCCCATCCTGTGATTGGACGAGGTAAGAGCAGCTGTGCAGCATATTGATGAGGTTTTCCCTGCAGTCACCTCATATGTAAGCATGTCATCTGCAAAATGATTAAGTGTTGATTGTGCTCAAAGTCCTGTAACTTCCTGTCCAAGTCCAAATGCTGTGCTCTGGAATAAGCCAGGCTGATTTCAAAATACACTGAGATACTATGTAAAAACACATTTAATGATATTTTAAATAAAGACATTAGTACATTAATTGATTTTATTTCATATTAGCATGGAATTAAGTTTTAATGGAATATGCCATCCTTCTGCTGCTATCTAACTTTTATCAATAATTTAACTTTGAAAATAGGTTTTAAAAACTGTATTCTAGGTGCAACTGTCACAAAAATCATCTTTACCCACTTGCCTACAGGGCACTTATACCCCCTTCCTGCCCAGGCCAATTTCCAGCTTTCATCGCTATCACACTTTGAATGACAATTGCGCGGTCATGCAACACTGTACCCATATGAAATCTTTATAATTTTTTTGAGACAGATAGAGCTTTCTTTTGGAGGTATTTAATCACCTCGGGGTTTTTTATTTTTTGCTAAACAAACCAAAAACAACTGAAAACTTTGAAAACAAAAACTTTTTTCTTAGTTTCTGTTTTAAAATTTTGTAAATAAGTGATTTTTCTCCTTCACTGATGTGCGCTATAAGGCTGCAGTGATGGGCACTGATAGGCTGCACTGATGAGCACTGATAGGCAGCACTGATGGGCACTGATGAGGAGGTATTGGTAGGTGGCACTGATGGGCATTGACAGGCATCACAGATGGGCAATGAAAGGCAGCACTCATATATGGCACTGATAGGCGGCACTGATAGGCGGCACTGACTGGCACTGTTAGGTGGCACTGACTGGTACTGTTAGACAGCACTGATAGGCAGCACTGACTGGCACTGATAGGCAGCACTGACTGGCACTGTTAGGTGGCACTGACTGGCACTGTTAGGTGGCACTGATAAGCAGCACTGACGGGCACTGATAGGCGGCACTGATGCACACTGATAGGTGGCACTGACTGGCACTGATAGGCGGCACTGACTGGCAGCAATGATAGGTGGCACTGACTGGGACTGATAGGTGGCACTGAAAAGCAACTCAAATGGGCACTAATATGTGGCATTGATGTGGCACTGATGGACATTGGCAGGTGGCATTGATGAGCACTGACAGGTGGCATTGATGGACACTGACAGGTGGCACTGATGGGGCTACACTGATCATCAGGGCACACTGATGATCAGTGTAGATGTCCCCTCCGAGGAATGCCAATTACCGGCTCTCCTCTCCTCACGAGCTGTCAGCATAACAGCTCGTGAGTAGAGAAATGCAGATAACTGGCATTTCCTTATTACATGCGATCAGCTGTGATTGGACACAGCTGATCACATGACAGAGCCGACGTCGTCGGCTCTTTCCATTGATCGGTGATCCGCTGTGTCTGAAGGACACAACGCACCACCGATCACGGCGCTACGCACCCACAAAGCCGCGCACGCGCAGTTAAAGTGGGAGGACGTCATATGACGTCCTCCCCGAACGATAGAACCGCCTTGCGCCCTTTGGGCTATAATTCATTTCATTGCCCAGAATGATAATTTATTCTAGCCAATGAAATGAATTAACTTTCTAGCACTAAACGTGACTAGCGTTTGGATGCGTTTAGCATTGTCAAGCTTTTTTTCTGCCAAAACACTGCTGCTCTTGGACGCACTGGCCCTGGGTTTTTTTTCCTGCTAGTAAACACTACTGCTACTAAAAGCTTCTAAAAGTCTATGTGTGCTTGGACACATAGGATAACATAGAGGGATGTTTAGAAGCAGTAAAAAAAATGCCTGAAACCCCTAAAAGTGTCTGCAAAAATGCCTTGTGTACATGAGGCCTTAATGCTGGCCATACTGTATATCAGATGATTTTGTGCTTTTAAACAGCCTTCAGTTGAAAAAAATGGCTAAATGGATCAAGGCAACCTATCAACAACAGATGTTTTTGTAATCAAAAGCTGGTTAAAGTGCAATTTCAATTATGAATAGAAATGACTAGCCCCTTCCCCTGTTGATCCCTGCGCACAGAGCTGGGTTTTGCTTTTCTTTGAAAGGATAAGTACACTTTAAAACAAAGTGGACTTATTTTATTTGCCCCCTTCCCATGTCCACCCATACCCTCCACAGATGCATAGGTACCAGATATAAAGGCCACAGTTACGCTGTTTATTTACATCCATTACCACAAGTCTTCAGTGTCCTGGCTGCACCTGTACATTACAGCTCTATGGATTCAATGGGACTATCTCCAAGTGTCTGTGATCTTGGGACAAAGCCCTATAGATGTCTATGGGGGGGGGGGGGGGTGATGCACAGCCAGGAAAGTGTAGACTTAGAACTCTGGATGTAAACAAACTGTGGAACCAGTATAATCCGATTAAAGTAAGTATGCATATGTAGGGGGATGGGAATGTTAGGTTAGGCCAGGGGAATAGGGCAAAAATTATAAGTGCATGTATCCCATGAGTGACGGCTCTTCTGCATAGAGAACAAAGGAGGTCACATGCTCAATTTTCCCATTCACAGAACTCCTTTTATGTTTTCAAAAAATACAAGGCATTCTCTGACTGGATGAGGTGGTGCGGTGATGTCATGACCTTCGCCTAGTCTAGTCAGGAAACTACTTCCATTTATTGAATAAAATTCAGGGTGGTTTGTGATTGGCAGTCACGCTGGACCTAGAAGACCACAGCAATCACTGTAGTAGCGCTGTTTATTACAGTGATTCTCCACTCTCACAGCAGTCCTACAGGTGTATTATATGCATACTTACATGTTTGTCCAAGCTCGACCAATGTAACTATACAATTAAAAACATACCTGGAGTTCAATTTTAATTACCCTTCTAATTAACGGAAGGTCTGTAGCATATTGCAGTGCACCATAAAAGCCTCATAGTTTTGTGAAATAGTTTGCACTAGATTTGCCCAAACTGACTATATAAAGTAAAAAATAAAAATGGAATTCTACTTTAACAGTACCCGTTACTGGAATCACCTAAACTTCATTTAGAGGGGTGTCCATATACTTTTGAAATTTAGTTAATGAAGTTATTATAGTTGTAATCAAATGTGAAACTGCAGTTCATTGTATGTCTGTTGTATTGGAAAAGACAGCTTTATGTTTTTTTAGCTTGAAACCACAGGTATGTGTGATAAAAGCAAAACTTTCTGAACCTTATTAAATGTTCTTCTTCATTAGATGTAAACATTCTGCTGTATAGCGAATCAATGTAAAGTGGTAATTGATGTGCATATATTCATGTTTTCAAATGCAAATGTGATTCTAATTTAGCATTTTGCAGGCTGGTTTAAATGCTGTTTTTTCCATGATTACACTGCACATTACATCTGTCTTATCTCTCTCGTCATTTTCCCATCTTCCCCTTAGTTAGTGCATTAATCCTTGTGTTTTCAGCTCTCACAATATCCTGTAGATTAATGAAATGCTTTGCCAGCGTTACATGTTAATGGAGCTTTAAAGATTGTATGGGGTGACGTTGCACCCAAGACCACTGCCAGGCTCTGTTTGTTAAAGCTGAACACCAGGCAAACAGTTAAAGGAAATCTATGGCCACAGCATACATGTTTATTCTAAAGCATCAGCATTGTAATAACAATACAAACAATAGTTATTCTTGACAATCCAGTACAAGTTTACTTGAAAAATCATCTTTCATGTTGCGAGTGCTGCCTGTCTGCTGGTCATCTCTTTCCACAACTTCCTGGATTCCCTGCCTGCTTTGCAACTTCTCCACCAAGGACTACATATCCCATGGTACCTTGATTCCTGCAAGCAGTGATTCCTGTACTGACTCCGCCTCCTGAAACTCCTCCTTTCAGCACCGCTGTCGTTTCATAAGACAGGCTCTGTGAATTCTGTGACAGCAGTGCCTATCAACAGGGCATAGTGAATATAGATCAAGTACATTTGTGGAGATCTTCACAAAGTAAGTTTACAAACTTTAAGATTGTCCAAATAAATAGGAGTGGGCTGGAAATAATTTAAATACAGCATAGAAATGAATATATAATTTTACATTTTGGCCATAGATATGTTTTGTATGTAGACCCCTTCTAGTTAACTAGGAGGAGCTAGAGTCCTGATTGTTAGAGAGGAGTAACAGCCTGGGTGCAATAATCAGGAGGTCAAATTGTGGTCAGGGCTGAGAGGCTCTAGAGCTCTAGTGCTTTGGAGGAAGGTCTAGAGGCAATGGGAAGATCTGAGGAGTGGCTGGCTTGTACAGGAGGCTTGGTAAGGGGCCAGGACACCCTTAAACGTGTTTGAGCGAGTTTGAGTGAAGACAGAGAGGAAGATGTGAGGCTGAAAGTAGGAGCCTGGGACCAGGGAGCCCAGATGGAGAGAGGGGCTCACCTACAGGCAGTGGAGCTGAAAAAAAAAAATCTCAGAGCTTCACTGGCCCCAGAGTAAGGACCACCTGTACTGTAGGGAAGGAGCAACCCAGCTAGAAGGCCTGGTAGTAACCATTGATACCTCAGCAGTACAGGAGAGAATCTAAGTGACTATTCCTGCACCCTCTGGGCGGATAGGGGAAGGAGCACTCTGGTAGGAAACCAGATTCTCCACCTGCCTGGGACTGTCCATTTCTTAAAGCAACAGGCACCAGATCCTCTATTCAGAAATACCTCCAGATTGCTGGGTGAAGAAAGAGGAGCTCATCTAGGGTCTTGAATGTTAGGAGATGCTGGCCCGTTCTCCTACAGAGACTGTGTTGCAGTGGAGGTTTGTAAATAGTTACAGGAAGTTGTCCTCAGTTCATTATCTCCATTGTGCATCCTGTACACCGCTATCCCTATTCCAGTTCATATCCCCCAAATAAAATCACAAAAAAAGAAAGGTTAAGGACTGATCTCTGACTCCTGGATGCAAGCCTGTGTGAAGATTTGTCTTGCCTGGCTGTGCAGGACTATAGGAGGACCCAAAATCTCTTTGCAACTCCAAAGGACTTAGTGCTACATGTATACACAGTTAAAATATATTAATGTTTTCTATTTTAACTGCCAAAGGACAGCCAATCTTCAATTTTCCACATTGAAAACATAGACCATAGCTGATAAATTAAAGTAAAACGTTTTCCTGGTTTGGGTTCACTGTGTCATCTCCAGTCTTCTCACTCGATTGTGATTCAGTGCCAGCACCTCTGTCCAGCCATATATTAAAGCCCAGCTCCAGGAAATTTGAAAATGATCCCTTTCAGTGGGGCTACGCCTGCATCACTAGGTTAACTGCTCATTGAATCTGGGGGGGTGGCTAAGAACTTTAACTTACCTGATCCACTACTTCCCCCAGCAGATAGCACTCCCCCATGCTTTAGCGTGGATTGCCCTTCAGCATCCTCACATCCAATACAATACAGAACTATAGACCCTGCATTGTTCTTAATGACATTAGGGCCTTGGATCACTCGAGTGTAGAGCAGAAGACACTGCGGGGACCAGATAAGTAAACCTAACAAATCCCCAAGACCTAAACAAGAAATTGACCCTACAGCACATACGTCAAACAAAGGCAGGGCAGCACAGTGGCTAAATGGTTAGCACTTTGGCATGGCAGCACTAGGATTGTCAGTTTAAAATCCAACCATGGCACCACCTGCCTGGAGTTTGCATGGTTTCCCTGTAGCTGTACTCCAGTTTTCTCCCACTATCCAAAGACATGCTGGTAGGTTAATTGGCTGTTATCTAAGATTGACCCTAGTATGTAAATGTATGAATGTGACTTAGGGACATTAGATTACATGCTCCTTGAGGGTTAGAGACTGATTTGAATGAACTATATATATATAGCAAATTGATGGCACTATATAAGTACCTGCAATACATAAAAATAATAAATAAGGCCCGTGGACTGAATCCAGCCTACCAGGCCTTGTCATGCTGCGTCCAGTATTGCAGCCAGGACCTGGCGGAACTACATTCCGACCACCTCTGGCTCTCACACTTCACTCCTGCTCCCTTCAGCTCTAGTGTAAGTGCCCTAACATTAGTCAGAACCTTATTGGTGGAGTCTACAGTGGAGCTGCGCAATTGTTGGGTGGAGATCAGTGTTCATTGGTGGATGGCTGAGGTCCAAGTGCAGCTTCGCTATGATTGGTCAGATAATGGGCAGAGCTCATTGAAATAATCTTCATGCGGAAATTGCTGTAGCCCGAGTAGTATTGCTGTGTGATTGGTGAGCTGCACCATGTTATTGGCAGCTGTTTGGTGGAGTGCTTTCTGTCACCTTCTCACCATCAGGGTTCCAAATGGAGTCAGTGAGAGACCTGACCAGTCCTGGAGGAAAGAAGGTAGAGAGAGGACATTCCTCAATTTGGGCCCTGAGAGGGGAGCTCATATGGGCTACACTACAGAGGAGAGACCACAGGGGCCACACTACAGAGGAGAAGGGGGTTGGGTTTGAGGTTGCACATTGTGCATAGCACACCCCCATCCTGTGCACTCTGTACACAGCACACCCCTGAACTCTGAAGTCTGTATGTAGCATAATCCTGAACTCTGCACTCCGTACATAACACACCCCATATACAACTGGCCCTTTGAGGGCAATCATACTGCCGATGCAGCCCTCGATTAAATTGAATTTGACACCCCTGCCCTACAGTGTAGGCGCAGCACCATTACTAGGGATAATTTTTAAGGTTCCCAGAGTTGGGATTTAAGCTGTTTGCCTGACTTCCTCACTATAAGGGGATCTAACAGGAGATAGTTGGCTAGTTGACCTCTTGCGGACTGGGCAATAGCTGCTATGATGGTTCAGCAATCCTATCCTACGATACAGTCGTTGATATGAACCTGTTTAAAATATTTTTTTACGTGTCATTGAAGTCATATAAAACAGTGAAACAAGGCATGTGTATTATAATCATATATTTGTTTATTTAGTAAATATGCCACTGAAAGAAGCCCTGTCAACCTCCTCAATTCTAACTGGTGAAACTGCCTTGCCTCCATTACTACTTCTCCCCCTTGGTCTATAGACCACCAGGCACCATCTAACTCATCTATAATTTAAAGGTCACCAGAAGCCTTCTGATACAAAGGCACATCTGTAGCTTGTGTTCTGATGTCATTGCAGTTAGTGTAATTACATTGTCAACACAGTGATTATTGGTTTCAATAGACAAGGCTTAAAAAGCCAGCAATAAATTTTTAGTAGCTTTGACCACTTGTCTCCTGGGATTACCCCATCCTTTCCAGCAACCATAACATTTTGCAAGCAGAATGTAATACTCGAGAATTCATGCAAAGGTATTGGGCAGGCCATGTTCTCTTTCTAAACCCTCATCTTTGAATAAAGTATATATTATTTACATCAACCCACTATTGCTGCTCTTATTTTATGTGTTGTATAAAACTATTACATCTATAAACACCTTCAATACAGCTGAGCTGGAAATCTTTTTTTACCATCAGAAGGGATTGCTAACCAAAGCCTTAGCTCTGTAAGGTTTACCCATAAGGTAGATATAAATCACAGTCACCAAGGGGCTTAGAGGCAATAAGATGCCCAGTTAGATGGAATAAGGCACCCTTCTGCTATCTCACATATAAAGAACCATACAAATACCAAATTCCTGACTATAGTCTACTTTTGTGATACTGGAGACCCAAAGGGACACAGACCTGGCAGTGATTTGAAATGGCACTGGGGTCACTTCTCTGACTGGAGCAGATCACATATCCTGCATTCATGTAAAGCTCTCCGAGGCCTGAAAGGGTTTGGAGAATCAGGTGCTGCAACCGACCATCAAGCTCAATGAATTATGGATGTTATATATGTGAGCGGAGCCCTTCCTGTCCTCAGAGACACTTCTCGCTGTCACCTTATCTGGCTGCTTTGCAAGAGATATGCTAGAGGCACCTGGAACGCAATGTAAAAAAGCTTGCCTTTAGAAGCTGAGTATAAAAATTATACATGTAATACAGCATTCAGAAACCAAGGCTGGTATTTTAACTCCTGCATGCTGGCGTCCTTCCAGCCTCAGATTAGATATTCCACTTTATTAAATGCCTACAAAAGCTAAAGTTTGACTGATAAATTGATTTTAAAAAGGGCCGTTAATAAGAAATACTGTGAGTGATTCCTTATTCTAAGCTGTCCTCGATAAACCCACCTTTTATCCCTAACACTAAATGTTCCTGTAACCCCCAACCCTAACCCTTTCTCTAAGGGGTTGATTTACTAAAACTGAAGAGTGCAAATGTGTTGCAGCTGTGAATGGTTGCCAATCAGCTTCTAGCTTCAGTTTGTTCAATTAAGCTGAGCACAATAAAACCTGGAAGCTGATTGGTTTCTATGCACTCCCTAGTTTTAGTACATCAATACCTAAGCCTCTAGGAGAGAAAATCTGCAAGAGGGACACAGAAAGAAATAAAATTCATACAGAGGTTCTAGTATTTCCCTATTCCACCAAACAAAATCAGTTTTATTTCTCTGTGTATTGATATACTTTGTGACCTTTATGAAGACGGTCAATATCTAGATAGTCTAAGTATGAAAACAGGATTGATTACTGCAATGCAATTTCAGTGGAGAACACAAAATGAAAGCAGGCTGATGAGGTTGCAATTTTGTACTATGGCTTATTATGAAGCAAATTATCACCAGAAATATTACACTAACCTCTGGTGCCTCCAGCTTATTGTATTTGTACAGATGCCTGTATCCTCCATTTGTTACACATTTCATACACATTGCATGGTAACATTTTGATGTAAAATTAGTGACATTTATGATGTTTTTAGATGCCAAGATTTTCTCAGGAAAGCCAGTTGTGGAACTAGATAGAGTGCAGAAAGGGACAACTAAATGAATAAGGAACATGAAGGACTTCAACTATAAGGAAAGTCTACCAGAGCTGATCTTATTCCCCTTTGAGAAGATTCAGTTTAGTCGTATGTAAACCCAAAAACAAAAATGAGATATAATGCAAGTTACAGTCCTTAGATGTAGTGACTGCATTCCTTTTATGTTTTTTTTAGGCTTTTATTTCTCTATTTTCACCTGGTAATCCTGTGAATAATACACTTCCTGCCTCTGGATGGCTACGCTCACTGACTCGGACTACAAATGCATATTTCTCTTCATCTCCATTACATGGGGGAGGGAGGAAATTGTATTCTACAGAAGGAAGATAATATCTTGTCATTTCAGTTCAATTCACAAAAATATTCAAGGCAACTGCATCTTTGGCAAGATCGACAGGTATTTTCTGTACTTCCTGCAGATGTTATTAGCCTGAACAACAAAAATTAATTAAAGCCCAACACCAGGGTGGAAGACTGGAAGGGTTAAATGCTCATTAAATCTAGGAGGTGTTAAGAAGGTTCTGACACTGTTCTTTTCCCCCTTTGACTCTCTGGGCTGTAAGCAGATATTCAGCTTCATCATGTACATTAATATAACTTAAATACAGTGCTGAAGGTACAGAGATGCAATGGACACCCGGCAAAATCACAGTAGCTGCTGATGGTATCCAGTGCGTCCTCACACCAAATCCATATGCATTTGCAAATGTGTGCAAACAAAACCCCTTGCTTTTAATGTGAACTGTTAGATAGGTTAATTTGGTTTGTTGCAGGTTGGCTGGTAAGTGACCTGGGAATTTTTGTTTGTTTTTTGATATGCGTTACTCTTCCATGTGCTCCCTGCTGCAAAAGCCAGTTATAGGTTGGGATGATTGCAATTTGTTTGTATAGTGTGTGCATTGGTGTGGGAACGCACTGGATACCTTCAGTTGCCATTATACTTTTGCTGGATGTTCAGTGCGCCCCTATTCCTTAAAGGAGGGGTGGGCTCCCTCCAGGCATATCTGCCATTAATCTATTCATTATTATATATGTGTTCCATTAGGAGGCTCTCAAAAATAAGGAGTTAGGACTGCAGTACACTGGGGTGCCTTGACGTGGCCTCTGCAGCTTATGCATGTATTTGCAAATGTGTGCAGACTAAACCCTTGTTTTTAATGTGAACTGTTAGGGTTAATTCAGATTGTTGCAGGCTGGCTAGTTTGTTTTTTTACATGCGTTGTCCTTCCATGTGCTTCTTGATGCAAAGGCCAGTTATAGGTTGTTGCCCTTTGTTTGTATGATGTCATGTAAAAGACAGTGCTGCTGATAAAGTAATATTAAAGTGCCATCCATGGTCCTGAAACCAAAGGCTAGGATATTTCTTCTGTAATGTAATATGAATGGTGATGTTTGCTGCTGCAAATGTATTTGTATTCTTTTTATTCATTCATTCTTCAGAAAATAACCTAGTCTAATATGAATACACTATGAAAATGAGACTATAGTAGTCACTATGTGCTATGTACTGTACATTAAGGTATCAACACCTTTTTAGAAATTGAGATATTGGACACTATTGGCATTTATAATGTACATCATATTGCTCTATGTGAATGGTGTGGGAGTGAATCTGCTGACTTCTATATGACAGGAACCACAGCCAAGATGTACTACAGCCACACATCGGAGAGTTTATAAAGCTATTCAAAATTGAATATTAATAAATGTAGTTAATAGCTATTATTTTAAAGCTGAACTCTGGGCACAAAAACGTTCCTTTGAACATCAGTAGCTACAACGAATGTAAACCCACTTTATGTTCTTCATGTTCTTCAAATTTATGTTCTTCAAATTCCTTTACAAACCTAGGTATTGCCTTGTAATAGTATTAGTGGCATCTCCACTGTGTTGTACATGTGTTGCCTGTGCAGAGAGAACTGTGCAAGGGACCCAGCAGCATCACTCACTACAGGCAGCCTGCAGAGAACTACAAAATCTTATATATATATATATGTATACTCTGCTCAAAATAATTAAAGAAACACTTTTTAATCAGAGTATAGCATCAAGTCAATTAAACTCCTGGGATATTGATCTGGTCAGTTAAGTAGCAGAGGGGATTGTTAATCAGTTCCAGCTGCTTTGGTGTTAATGAAATTAACAACAGGTGCACTAGATGGGCAACGATGAGACGATCCCCAAAACAGGAATGGTTTTACAGGTGGAGGCCACTGACATTTCTTTCCCTACTCTTAATTTTTGACTGTTTTTCACTAGTTTTGCATATGGTTAGGGTCAGTGTCACTACTGGTAGCATGAGGTGATACCTGGACCCTACAGAGGTTGCACAGGCAGTCCAACTCCTCCAGGATGGCACATCAATATGTGCCATTGCCAGAAGGTTTTCTGTGTCTCCCAGCATAGTCTCAAGAGCATGGAGGAGATTCCAGGAGACAGGCAGTTACTTTAGGAGAGATGGAAAGGGCCGTAGAAGGTCCTTACCCATCAGCAGGACTGGTACCTGCTCCTTTGTGCAAGGAGGAACAGGATGAGCGCTGCCAGAGCCCTACAAAATGACCTCCAGTAGACCACTGGTATAAATGTCTCTGACCAAACAATCAGAAACAGACTTCATAAGGGTGGCCTGAGGACCCAATGTCCTCTAGTGGGCCCTGTGCACACTACCCAGCACCACAGAGCGCGATTGGCATTTGCCATTGAACACTAAAATTGACAGGTCCGCCACTGGCGCTCTATGTTTTTCACAGATGAGAGCAGGTTCACTCTGAGCACATGTGACAGAGGTGAAAGGGTCTGGAGAAGCCATGGAGAATGTTATGCTACCTGTAACATCATTCAGTATGACTGTTTTGGTGGTGGGTCAGTGGTAGTCTGGGAAGGCATATCCATGGAGGGATGCACAGACTTCTACAAGCTAGACAATGGCACCCTGACTGCCATTAGGTAACGGGATGAACTTCTCGGACCCATTGTAAGACCCTATGCTGGTGCAGTGGGTCCTCGGTTCCTCCTGGTGCACCGTAATTCCCTGCCTCATGTGGTGAAAGTATGCAGACAGTTCCTGGAGGATGAAGGAATTAATACCATTGAATGTCCCCCACGCTCGCCTGACCTAAATCCAATAGGACATCTCTGGGATATCATGTTTCGGTCCATCCAACCCTGCCAGGTTGCACCTCAAACTGTCCAGGAGCTCAGTGATGCCGTGGTCCAGATCTGGGAGGAAATACCCCAGGACATCATCCATCGTCTCATTATGAGCATGCCTCAATGTTGTCAGGTATGCATACAAGAATGTGGGGGCCATACAAACTATTGAGTGCCATTTTAGGTTGCTACAATTACATTTCAGCAAAATGGACTAGCCTGCTGCATCGGTTTTTTTTTCACTTTGATTTTTGGAGTGTCTTTGAATTCAGTCCTCTGTAGGTTGATCATTTTAATTCCTAACACATTATCCAGTCCATATCAGTATAGAAATCCAGCATGATATTTTTCCACATTGAGATTAGAGATGAGCGAAGTATTCAAAAATTCGATTCGACTGATTCGGCGAATTCGTGGAAAAATTTCGATTCGAGTCGAATATATTCGCTGTGAATTTAACTTAAAAAAGGGTGTTTCTAGGCTTCAGAGAGACTTAATATTAGTGCTGAACACTGTACCTTTAATTTAAATGCCCTTGGAGTCTGCTGGGGAAGAGAAATAATACTGTCAGGCAGTATGACATGCAGATGAGTGCCGTCGATCTTAGAATCACCGCACACTTCACTCATTTGGGCAGTCACGGGGCCAAAACCAGAGTGTGGAGCCACAGTGTGGCGGTGGAGGCAGCAGCAATGGGAGGCCATACAGCAACCTATGACAAAATGGAAACCAGCAGGAGTGTGAGGAGACCTGAAAGTGGCACATGCAGTGGGAGCAATGGGAGGCGGTACAAGGACCCATGTCACACTGTGGACCCAGCAGCAGCGTGACCAGGCGGTACGGGGGCCCATGGCAGATTACAGGCCTGGCAGCAGCAATGGGAGGCCCGTAATCTGCCAGCACCCTATGACAAAAAATGGAACACACCAGCAGTGTGAGGAGACCTGAAAGTGGCACATGGCAGAGTGTGGCGATGGAGACAGCAGCAATGGGAGGCCGTACAGGGACCCATGACAGACTCTGGACCTGGCAGCAGCATGAGGAGGCGGTATAGGGGCCCATGGCAGATTAGGGGCCTGGCAGCAGCTATGGGAGGCCCGTAATCTGCCAGCACCCTATGACAAAAAATGGAATACACCAGCAGTGTGAGGAGACCTGAAAGTGGCACATGGCAGAGTGTGGCGATGGAGACAGCAGCAATGGGAGGCCGTACAGGGACCCATGAGAGACTCTGGACTTGGCAGCAGCATGAGGAGGCGGTATAGGGGCCCATGGCAGATTAGGGGCCTGGCAGCAGCTATGGGAGGCCCGTAATCTGCCAGCACCCTATGACAAAAAATGGAACACACCAGCAGTGTGAGGAGACCTGAAAGTGGCACATGTTTGGGGCATGATTCATGGCGGATTTAGTCAGTTGTGTCAGGAACTGGTGGTTTGAAATCCAGACTAATCCACGCCTGATTCATTTTCACAAACGTCAGTCTCTCCACACTTTGGGTGGACAGTCGTGTCCTCCGCGGAGTTGCAATACCTCCTGCCGCACTAAACACGCGCTCCGATGCCACGCTACTGGCCGGGCATGACAGCCTTTCAAGGGCAAATTCAGCTAGTTGGGGCCAAAGGTCAAGTTTCGTTGCCCAGTAGTCAAGGGGATTGTCTACCTCGGTTGGCAGGGTGCTGTCCAAGTAGGCCTAATCCTGTTGTTTGAGGTCCTGCTCCAGGTCCACCTGATGCTGCTGCTGCTGCTGCTGCTGCTGCTGCTGCTGCTGCTGCGGCTGGTTAGTAGTTTCCTCACTGCGCTGGTGAAGAAAGCTACTCATCATCGACTGCAGACTGAGGCAGCCGCTGCTGGTGGAGCTGCCACTGCTCCTACCACCCCACCCCTCCCCTGCTGCCATGGCAGCGGAACGCGAGCGCACAGGGCCCACAGTGTCTGAGGATGGACGTTGGCGCAGACAGGCAGAGACCAGCTGACTACATAGGTGGTTTTTATAGTACGTTATTTTGGCCTCCCTCTCAGCAGGTGTGAAAAAGGCCACCATTTTTGAACGGTAGCGAGGGTCCAACAAGGTGGACAGCCAAAAGTCATCCCTCTGTCTGATGGTTATTATTCGGCTGTCGCTACGCAAGCAAGCGAGCATGCTATGGGCCATTTGTGCCAAGGAATGCGAGGGACTCCCTGCCTCCATCTCCACAGCATACTGCCACGGTGCGTCTGGGTCCTCTGTCTCCTCCTCCTCCTCCTCTACCAGATGCTCCTGCTCCTCCACTCCTGTCCGCTGAGTGGAAAAACCACCCATTTCACTCAATAATTCCTGAGCACCAATGTCCTCCTCTACCTCCTCCTCTTCTTCCTGTCCTGCCCCCACAGGGGTCATGTGGCGTTGAGATCTGTGCGCCACGTCTACCGCACCCTGACCAGCCATTGTTAACAGCATTTGTTCCAGGACGTGCAACAGAGGAATGACGTCGTTCATCCCATAGTCCTGGCGACTCACGAATAGCGTGGCCTCCTCAAAGGGCCTGAGCAAGCGCAGGTGTCACGCATGAGCTGCCAATGGCTGACATCTAAGTTACACAGGGAGTACCTTTATCCGCTTTTAACATCAGGAAATCGGTGATGGCCTTTCGCTGTTCGTAAAGGCGGTCTAACATATGTAGGGTTGAATTCCACCTTGTTGCAACGTCACAGCATGAGGAGTCGGTACGGGGGCCCATGGCAGATTACGTGCCTGGCAGCAGCAATGGGAGGCCCGTAATCTGCCAGCACCCTATGTCAAAAAATTCAACACACCAGCAGTGTGAGGAGACCTGAAAGTGGCACATGGCAGAGTGTGGCTATGGAGACAGCAGCAATGGGAGGCCGTACAGGGACCCATGACACACTCTGGACTTGGCAGCAGCATGAGGAGGCGGTATAGGGGCCCATGGCAGATTAGGGGCCTGGCAGCAGCAATGGGAGGCCCGTAATCTGCCAGCACCCTATGTCAAAAAATTCTACACACCAGCAGTGTGAGGAGACCTGAAAGTGGCACATGGCAGAGTGTGGCGATGGAGACAGCAGCAATGGGAGGCCGTACAGGGACCCATGACACACTCTGGACTTGGCAGCAGCATGAGGAGGCGGTATAGGGGCCCATGGCAGATTAGGGGCCTGGCAGCAGCAATGGGAGGCCCGTAATCTGCCAGCACCCTATGTCAAAAAATTCTACACACCAGCAGTGTGAGGAGACCTGAAAGTGGCACATGGCAGAGTGTGGCGATGGAGACAGCAGCAATGGGAGGCCGTACAGGGACCCATGACAGACTCTGGACCTGGCAGCAGCATGAGGAGGCGGTATATAGGGGCCTATGGCAGATTAGGGGCCTGGCAGCAGCTATGGGAGGCCCGTAATCTGCCAGCACCCTATGTCAAAAAACTGAACACACCAGCAGTGTGTGAGGAGACCTGAAAGTGGCACATGGCAGAGTGTGGCGATGGAGACAGCAGCAATGGGAGGCCGTACAGGGACCCATGAGAGACTCTGGACCTGGCAGCAGCATGAGGAGGCGGTATATAGGGGCCTATGGCAGATTAGGGGCCTGGCAGCAGCTATGGGAGGCCCGTAATCTGCCAGCACCCTATGTCAAAAAACTGAACACACCAGCAGTGTGTGAGGAGACCTGAAAGTGGCACATGGCAGAGTGTGGCGATGGAGACAGCAGCAATGGGAGGCCGTACAGGGACCCATGACAGACTCTGGACTTGGCAGCAGCATGAGGAGGCGGTATATAGGGGCCTATGGCAGATTAGGGGCCTAGCAGCAGCTATGGGAGGCCCGTAATCTGCCAGCACCCTATGTCAAAAAACTGAACACACCAGCAGTGTGTGAGGAGACCTGAAAGTGGCACATGGCAGAGTGTGGCGATGGAGACAGCAGCAATGGGAGGCCGTACAGGGACCCATGAGAGACTCTGGACCTGGCAGCAGCATGAGGAGGCGGTATATAGGGGCCTATGGCAGATTAGGGGCCTGGCAGTAGCTATGGGAGGCCCGTAATCTGCCAGCACCCTATGTCAAAAAACTGAACACACCAGCAGTGTGTGAGGAGACCTGAAAGTGGCACATGGCAGAGTGTGGCGATGGAGACAGCAGCAATGGGAGGCCGTACAGGGACCCATGACAGACTCTGGACTTGGCAGCAGCATGAGGAGGCGGTATATAGGGGCCTATGGCAGATTAGGGGCCTGGCAGCAGCTATGGGAGGCCCGTAATCTGCCAGCACCCTATGTCAAAAAACTGAACACACCAGCAGTGTGTGAGGAGACCTGAAAGTGGCACATGGCAGAGTGTGGCGATGGAGACAGCAGCAATGGGAGGCCGTACAGGGACCCATGAGAGACTCTGGACCTGGCAGCAGCATGAGGAGGCGGTATATAGGGGCCTATGGCAGATTAGGGGCCTGGCAGCAGCTATGGGAGGCCCGTAATCTGCCAGCACCCTATGTCAAAAAATTCTACACACCAGCAGTGTGTGAGGAGACCTGAAAGTGGCACATGGCAGAGTGTGGCGATGGAGACAGCAGCAATGGGAGGCCGTACAGGGACCCATGACAGACTCTGGACTTGGCAGCAGCATGAGGAGGCGGTATATAGGGGCCTATGGCAGATTAGGGGCCTGGCAGCAGCTATGGGAGGCCCGTAATCTGCCAGCACCCTATGTCAAAAAACTGAACACACCAGCAGTGTGTGAGGAGACCTGAAAGTGGCACATGGCAGAGTGTGGCGATGGAGACAGCAGCAATGGGAGGCCGTACAGGGACCCATGAGAGACTCTGGACCTGGCAGCAGCATGAGGAGGCGGTATATAGGGGCCTATGGCAGATTAGGGGCCTGGCAGTAGCTATGGGAGGCCCGTAATCTGCCAGCACCCTATGTCAAAAAACTGAACACACCAGCAGTGTGTGAGGAGACCTGAAAGTGGCACATGGCAGAGTGTGGCGATGGAGACAGCAGCAATGGGAGGCCGTACAGGGACCCATGACAGACTCTGGACTTGGCAGCAGCATGAGGAGGCGGTATATAGGGGCCTATGGCAGATTAGGGGCCTGGCAGCAGCTATGGGAGGCCCGTAATCTGCCAGCACCCTATGTCAAAAAACTGAACACACCAGCAGTGTGTGAGGAGACCTGAAAGTGGCACATGGCAGAGTGTGGCGATGGAGACAGCAGCAATGGGAGGCCGTACAGGGACCCATGAGAGACTCTGGACCTGGCAGCAGCATGAGGAGGCGGTATATAGGGGCCTATGGCAGATTAGGGGCCTGGCAGTAGCTATGGGAGGCCCGTAATCTGCCAGCACCCTATGTCAAAAAACTGAACACACCAGCAGTGTGTGAGGAGACCTGAAAGTGGCACATGGCAGAGTGTGGCGATGGAGACAGCAGCAATGGGAGGCCGTACAGGGACCCATGACAGACTCTGGACTTGGCAGCAGCATGAGGAGGCGGTATATAGGGGCCTATGGCAGATTAGGGGCCTGGCAGCAGCTATGGGAGGCCCGTAATCTGCCAGCACCCTATGTCAAAAAACTGAACACACCAGCAGTGTGTGAGGAGACCTGAAAGTGGCACATGGCAGAGTGTGGCGATGGAGACAGCAGCAATGGGAGGCCGTACAGGGACCCATGAGAGACTCTGGACCTGGCAGCAGCATGAGGAGGCGGTATATAGGGGCCTATGGCAGATTAGGGGCCTGGCAGCAGCTATGGGAGGCCCGTAATCTGCCAGCACCCTATGTCAAAAAACTGAACACACCAGCAGTGTGTGAGGAGACCTGAAAGTGGCACATGGCAGAGTGTGGCGATGGAGACAGCAGCAATGGGAGGCCGTACAGGGACCCATGAGAGACTCTGGACCTGGCAGCAGCATGAGGAGGCGGTATATAGGGGCCCATGGCAGATTAGGGGCCTGGCAGCAGCAATGGGAGGCCCGTAATCTGCCAACACCCTATGTCAAAAAATTCTACACACCAGCAGTGTGTGAGGAGACCTGAAAGTGGCACATGGCAGAGTGTGGCGATGGAGACAGCAGCAATGGGAGGCCGTACAGGGACCCATGAGAGACTCTGGACCTGGCAGCAGCATGAGGAGGCGGTATATAGGGGCCTATGGCAGATTAGGGGCCTGGCAGCAGCTATAGGAGGCCCGTAATCTGCCAGCACCCTATGTCAAAAAATTCAACACACCAGCAGTGTGAGGAGACCTGAAAGTGGCACATGGCAGAGTGTGGCGATGGAGACAGCAGCAATGGGAGGCCGTACAGGGACCCATGAGAGACTCTGGACCTGGCAGCAGCATGAGGAGGCGGTATATAGGGGCCTATGGCAGATTAGGGGCCTGGCAGCAGCTATAGGAGGCCCGTAATCTGCCAGCACCCTATGTCAAAAAATTCAACACACCAGCAGTGTGAGGAGACCTGAAAGTGGCACATGGCAGAGTGTGGCGATGGAGACAGCAGCAATGGGAGGCCGTACAGGGACCCATGAGAGACTCTGGACCTGGCAGCAGCATGAGGAGGCGGTATATAGGGGCCTATGGCAGATTAGGGGCCTGGCAGCAGCTATAGGAGGCCCGTAATCTGCCAGCACCCTATGTCAAAAAATTCAACACACCAGCAGTGTGAGGAGACCTGAAAGTGGCACATGGCAGAGTGTGGCGATGGAGACAGCAGCAATGGGAGGCCGTACAGGGACCCATGACAGACTCTGGACCTGGCAGCAGCATGAGGAGGCGGTATATAGGGGCCTATGGCAGATTAGGGGCCTGGCAGCAGCTATAGGAGGCCCGTAATCTGCCAGCACCCTATGTCAAAAAATTCTACACACCAGCAGTGTGTGAGGAGACCTCAAAGTGGCACATGTTTGAGGCATGATTCATGGCGGATTTAGTCAGTTGTGTCAGGAACGGGTGGTTTGAAATCCAGACTAATCCACGCCTGATTCATTTTCACAAACGTGAATCTCTCCACACTTTGGGTGGACAGTCGTGTCCTCCGCGGAGTTACAATACCTCCTGCCGCACTAAACACGCGCTCCGATGCCACGCTACTGGCCGGGCATGACAGCCTTTCAAGTGCAAATTCAGCTAGTTGGGGCCAAAGGTCAAGTTTCATTGACCAGTAGTCAAGGGGATTGTCTACCTCGGTTGGCAGGGTGCTGTCCAAGTAGGCCCAAGCCTGTTGTTTGAGGTCCTGCTCCAGGTCCACCTGATGCTGCTGCTGCTGCTGCTGCTGCGGCTGGTTAGTAGTTTCCTCACTGCGCTGGTGAAGAAAGCTACTCATCATCGACTGCAGACTGAGGCAGCCGCTGCTGGTGGAGCTGCCACTGCTCCTACCACCCCACCCCTCCCCTGCTGCCATGGCAGCGGAACGCGAGCGCACAGGGCCCACAGTGTCTGAGGATGGACGTTGGCGCACAAAGGCAGAGACCAGCTGACTACATAGGTGGTTTTTATAGTACGATATTTTGGCCTCCCTCTCAGCAGGTGTGAAAAAGGCCACCATTTTGGAACGGTAGCGAGGGTCCAACAAGGTGGACAGCCAAAAGTCATCCCTCTGTCTGATGGTTATTATTCGGCTGTCGCTACGCAAGCAACCGAGCATGCTATGGGCCATTTGTGACAAGGAATGCGAGGGACTCCCTGCCTCCATCTCCACAGCATACTGCCACGGTGCGTCTGGGTCCTCTGTCTCCTCCTCCTCCTCCTCTACCAGATGCTCCTGCTCCTCCACTCCTGTCCGCTGAGTGGAAAAACCACCCATTTCACTCAATAATTCCTGAGCACAAATGTCCTCCTCTACCTCCTCCTCTTCTTCCTGTCCTGCCCCCACAGGGGTCATGTGGCGTTGAGATCTGTGCGCCACGTCTACCGCACCCTGACCAGCCATTGTTAACAGCATTTGTTCAAGGACGTGCAACAGAGGAATGACGTCGTTCATCCCATAGTCCTGCCGACTCACGAATAGCGTGGCCTCCTCAAAGGGCCTGAGCAAGCGGCAGGTGTCACGCATGAGCTGCCAATGGCTGACATCGAAGTTACACAGGGGAGTACCTTTATCCGCTTGTAACATCAGGAAATCGGTGATGGCCTTTCGCTGTTCGTAAAGGCGGTCTAACATGTGTAGGGTTGAATTCCACCTTGTTGCAACGTCGCACATCAGGCGATGCTGTGGAATTCCGTTCTGCCGCTGCAGCTCAAGGAGGGTGTGCTTTGCGGTGTAGGAATGGCTGAAATGCATGCAAAGTTTACGTGACATTTTAAGGATGTCTTGCAGTGGGATGGTGGATTTTAGGAACCGCTTGACAACCAGATTGAACACGTGAGCCATGCATGGCGCATGGCACAACCTTCCTTGACGCAGAGCAGACACCATGTTCTTTCCGTTGTCGGTCAACATGGTTCCGATTTTCAGTTTGCGCGGAGACAGCCATCTGTCGATTTCACTGTTCATTACACTCAGAAGTTCCTCCCCTGTGTGACTACGTTCGCCAAGGCATACCAGGTGCAGAACAGCGTGACACCGTTGCGCCCTGCACATGTGATATGCCGGTCGGGTAATGGGACTTGGCACGGGGGTGGCGGCTGAGGACACGGCGGAAGAAGAGGTGGTAGAGGCGGACATCTTTGCCGGACCAAGGACGTGCAAACGTGGAGGCAAAAGCGGCGTGACCTGTCCAAGTTGCTGGTGCGGCTGTGACGGCACCACGTTCACCCAGTGGGCTGTAAATGACATGTACTGTCCCTGACCATAGTTACAGCTCCACACGTTGGCGCTGCCGTGCACTTTGGCAGAGACCGACATGCTCAAAGACTGGCCCACCATCTCTTCTACATGTGAATGCAGGGCTGGCACTGCCTTTTTGGCGAAGAAATGACGGCTTGGCACTCTCCACCGCGGCGCGGCACAAGCCATCATTTCTCGGAAAGGTGCTGAGTCCACCACTTGGAAAGGGAGGGACTGCAGCACCAGCAACTTGGACAGGAGGACGTTCAGCTTTTGCACCGTCGGGTGCGTGCTCGCAAACTGTTGTCTCTTGGAAACGGATTCCAAGAAAGACTGCTGACGGAATCCGTGAAGAGGAGTAGCAGGAGAAGGAGCATCTGAACGAGCGGAAGATGCCAACGAGCGACAACTCCCCTCAGCAGAGGTGTTGGAGCCTTGACTGGCTGATGGAGGGCGATTGACGTCGGGTGACGGAGCAAGTAACGGAGCGGGTGATGGAGCGGGGGCTGGGGCGGGCAGAACCGCCGTATCTTTATCACGGTTTTCCCAGGCCACCAAATGGCGACGCTGCATATGCTGCCGCAACGCTGTAGTCCCAACATGGGCCCCCTGGCCACGCTTGACTTTCTGGCCACATAGTCGACATACGGCTACGTTTACTTCCTCGGGCGGCTTGACGAAAAATTGCCACACCGCCGAGTAGGAAACTTTGCCCCCGATACTCCTCACTGGCTGACTGCTGCTTCCTCCGTGCACACCGGCACCACTACTGGCCGTGGTGGTAGGCTGCAGTGGAGCTGGTGCTCTACTCCGTGGCCGTTTGGCTCCACTGACACTGCTTCCACTGACACTGCTGCGACCCTGCTGCTGTCTCCTGGGCAACCCACCGACTGTTTCGCTCACTGCCAAGCTGCCACCCTCTTCTCCTGATGATGCGGAAGAAATTGCCTGATGACGACGAGGCTGCCAAGTGCGATCAACCTCCTCATCATCAAGTAGGGTCTCCGCCTCACTACTAGCCCCCTCGGCTGCGTCTGGGTCAGGAGACAGACCTGTCTCTAGACCGGCTACCGGGCCACTCTCCTCGCCACTACTTCTTCGCCTAGCTGCTGAAAAGGCGGATGTCTCCCCCCGTTCCTGACCGCCCTCTGTTAGCTCTTCCTCACTGTACAGTGGGGCTGAGCCCACAGCATGCGATACTTCGCTTGGTGAGGGAACACCAAAGGACAGGGGCAGGTAGAGGACACGTGATTTCAGTGGGCTAGGTCCCGGGCCATGCCAACTAACGGTTGTGTCTGACGTACCCACCGACCGTTGGCTGTAGGTGTCAGAGGTGACCTGGGAAGAGGAAGACGACCGAGCCAACCAATCGATGACGGCAGGGTTGTCGGTGGAGACACGACCGCTGGATGACACCGGGAGCACTGGCCTCTGGCTGCGAATAGTGCTGCCTCGACCCCTTCCTCTGCTGCCACGTCTGCTCGCTCCTAAAACATTGCCTCCTCTGCCACTCCTCTGCATGTTGTCTGACATACTCTTTAATTAAACGATTATGTGTCCCTGAGTAACAATTCTGTGTCCCTGAGTAACAATTCTGTGTCTGTGCGAGTAACAATTCTGTGGCCCTAAGTAACAGTTCTGTGGCCCTCAGTAACAATTCTGTGTCTGTCCCTGAGTAACAATTCTGTGGCCCTAACTAAAGTTTCTGTGGCCCTAAGTAACAATTCTCTGGCACTCCGTAACAATTCTGTCTGTCCCTGAGTAACAATTCTCTGGCACTCAGTAACAATTCTGTCTGTCCCTGAGTATGAATTCTGTGGCCCTAACTAGCGTTTCTTTGTCCCTAAGTAACAGTTCTGTGGCCCTGAGTAACAATTCTGTGTCTGTGCGAGTAACAATTCTGTGGCCCTAAGTAACAGTTCTGTGGCCCTCAGTAACAGTTCTGTGTCTGTGCGAGTAACAATTCTGTGTCTGTGCGAGTAACAATTCTGTGGCCCTAAGTAAAGTTTCTGTGGCCCTCAGTAACAGTTCTGTGTCTGTGCGAGTAACAATTCTGTGTCTGTGCGAGTAACAATTCTGTGGCCCTAAGTAAAGTTTCTGTGGCCCTAAGTAACAATTCTCTGGCACTCAGTAACAATTCTGTCTGTCCGAGTAACAATTCTCTGGCACTCAGTAACAATTCTGTCTGTCCCTGAGTAAAAATTCTGTGGCCCTAAGTAAAGTTTCTGGGGCCCTGAGTAACAATTATCTGGCACTCAGTAACAATTCTGTCTGTCCCTGAGTAACAATTCTCTGGCACTCAGTAACAATTCTGTCTGTCCCTGAGTAAAAATTCTGTGGCCCTAAGTAAAGTTTCTGTGGCCTTGAGTAACAATTCTCTGGCACTCCGTAACAATTCTGTCTGTCCCTGAGTAACAATTCTCTGGCACTCAGTAACAATTCTGTCTGTCCCTGAGTAAAAATTCTGTGGCCCTAAGTAAAGTTTCTGTGGCCCTGAGTAACAATTCTCTGGCACTCCGTAACAATTCTGTCTGTCCCTGAGTAACAATTCTCTGGCACTCAGTAACAATTCTGTCTGTCCCTGAGTAAAAATTCTGTGGCCCTAATTAAAGTTTCTGTGGCCCTAAGTAACAATTCTCTGGCACTCAGTAACAATTCTGTCTGTCCCTGAGTAACAATTCTCTGGCACTCCGTAACAATTCTGTCTGTCCCTGAGTAACAATTCTCTGGCACTCAGTAACAATTCTGTCTGTCCCTGAGTAAAAATTCTGTGGCCCTAAGTAAAGTTTCTGTGGCCCTGAGTAACAATTCTCTGGCACTCCGTAACAATTCTGTCTGTCCCTGAGTATGAATTCTGTGGCCCTAACTAGCGTTTCTTTGTCCCTAAGTAACAGTTCTGTGGCCCTGAGTAACAATTCTGTGTCTGTGCGAGTAACAATTCTGTGGCCCTAAGTAAAGTTTCTGTGGCCCTCAGTAACAGTTCTGTGTCTGTGCGAGTAACAATTCTGTGTCTGTGCGAGTAACAATTCTGTGGCCCTAAGTAAAGTTTCTGTGGCCCTAAGTAACAATTCTCTGGCACTCAGTAACAATTCTGTCTGTCCGAGTAACAATTCTCTGGCACTCAGTAACAATTCTGTCTGTCCCTGAGTAAAAATTCTGTGGCCCTAAGTAAAGTTTCTGGGGCCCTGAGTAACAATTATCTGGCACTCAGTAACAATTCTGTCTGTCCCTGAGTAACAATTCTCTGGCACTCAGTAACAATTCTGTCTGTCCCTGAGTAAAAATTCTGTGGCCCTAAGTAAAGTTTCTGTGGCCTTGAGTAACAATTCTCTGGCACTCCGTAACAATTCTGTCTGTCCCTGAGTAACAATTCTCTGGCACTCAGTAACAATTCTGTCTGTCCCTGAGTAAAAATTCTGTGGCCCTAAGTAAAGTTTCTGTGGCCCTGAGTAACAATTCTCTGGCACTCCGTAACAATTCTGTCTGTCCCTGAGTAACAATTCTCTGGCACTCAGTAACAATTCTGTCTGTCCCTGAGTAAAAATTCTGTGGCCCTAAGTAAAGTTTCTGTGGCCCTGAGTAACAATTCTCTGGCACTCCGTAACAATTCTGTCTGTCCCTGAGTAACAATTCTCTGGCACTCAGTAACAATTCTGTCTGTCCCTGAGTATGAATTCTGTGGCCCTAACTAGCGTTTCTTTGTCCCTAAGTAACAGTTCTGTGGCCCTGAGTAACAATTCTGTGTCTGTGCGAGTAACAATTCTGTGGCCCTAAGTAACAGTTCTGTGGCCCTCAGTAACAGTTCTGTGTCTGTGCGAGTAACAATTCTGTGTCTGTGCGAGTAACAATTCTGTGGCCCTAAGTAAAGTTTCTGTGGCCCTCAGTAACAGTTCTGTGTCTGTGCGAGTAACAATTCTGTGTCTGTGCGAGTAACAATTCTGTGGCCCTAAGTAAAGTTTCTGTGGCCCTAAGTAACAATTCTCTGGCACTCAGTAACAATTCTGTCTGTCCGAGTAACAATTCTCTGGCACTCAGTAACAATTCTGTCTGTCCCTGAGTAAAAATTCTGTGGCCCTAAGTAAAGTTTCTGGGGCCCTGAGTAACAATTATCTGGCACTCAGTAACAATTCTGTCTGTCCCTGAGTAACAATTCTCTGGCACTCAGTAACAATTCTGTCTGTCCCTGAGTAAAAATTCTGTGGCCCTAAGTAAAGTTTCTGTGGCCTTGAGTAACAATTCTCTGGCACTCCGTAACAATTCTGTCTGTCCCTGAGTAACAATTCTCTGGCACTCAGTAACAATTCTGTCTGTCCCTGAGTAAAAATTCTGTGGCCCTAAGTAAAGTTTCTGTGGCCCTGAGTAACAATTCTCTGGCACTCCGTAACAATTCTGTCTGTCCCTGAGTAACAATTCTCTGGCACTCAGTAACAATTCTGTCTGTCCCTGAGTAAAAATTCTGTGGCCCTAATTAAAGTTTCTGTGGCCCTAAGTAACAATTCTCTGGCACTCAGTAACAATTCTGTCTGTCCCTGAGTAACAATTCTCTGGCACTCCGTAACAATTCTGTCTGTCCCTGAGTAACAATTCTCTGGCACTCAGTAACAATTCTGTCTGTCCCTGAGTAAAAATTCTGTGGCCCTAAGTAAAGTTTCTGTGGCCCTGAGTAACAATTCTCTGGCACTCCGTAACAATTCTGTCTGTCCCTGAGTATGAATTCTGTGGCCCTAACTAGCGTTTCTTTGTCCCTAAGTAACAGTTCTGTGGCCCTGAGTAACAATTCTGTGTCTGTGCGAGTAACAATTCTGTGGCCCTAAGTAAAGTTTCTGTGGCCCTCAGTAACAGTTCTGTGTCTGTGCGAGTAACAATTCTGTGTCTGTGCGAGTAACAATTCTGTGGCCCTAAGTAAAGTTTCTGTGGCCCTAAGTAACAATTCTCTGGCACTCAGTAACAATTCTGTCTGTCCGAGTAACAATTCTCTGGCACTCAGTAACAATTCTGTCTGTCCCTGAGTAAAAATTCTGTGGCCCTAAGTAAAGTTTCTGGGGCCCTGAGTAACAATTATCTGGCACTCAGTAACAATTCTGTCTGTCCCTGAGTAACAATTCTCTGGCACTCAGTAACAATTCTGTCTGTCCCTGAGTAAAAATTCTGTGGCCCTAAGTAAAGTTTCTGTGGCCTTGAGTAACAATTCTCTGGCACTCCGTAACAATTCTGTCTGTCCCTGAGTAACAATTCTCTGGCACTCAGTAACAATTCTGTCTGTCCCTGAGTAAAAATTCTGTGGCCCTAAGTAAAGTTTCTGTGGCCCTGAGTAACAATTCTCTGGCACTCCGTAACAATTCTGTCTGTCCCTGAGTAACAATTCTCTGGCACTCAGTAACAATTCTGTCTGTCCCTGAGTAAAAATTCTGTGGCCCTAATTAAAGTTTCTGTGGCCCTAAGTAACAATTCTCTGGCACTCAGTAACAATTCTGTCTGTCCCTGAGTAACAATTCTCTGGCACTCCGTAACAATTCTGTCTGTCCCTGAGTAACAATTCTCTGGCACTCAGTAACAATTCTGTCTGTCCCTGAGTAAAAATTCTGTGGCCCTAAGTAAAGTTTCTGTGGCCCTGAGTAACAGTTCTGTGGCCCTGAGTAACAATTCTGTGTCTGTGCGAGTAACAATTCTGTGGCCCTAAGTAACAGTTCTGTGGCCCTCAGTAACAGTTCTGTGTCTGTGCGAGTAACAATTCTGTGTCTGTGCGAGTAACAATTCTGTGGCCCTAAGTAAAGTTTCTGTGGCCCTCAGTAACAGTTCTGTGTCTGTGCGAGTAACAATTCTGTGTCTGTGCGAGTAACAATTCTGTGGCCCTAAGTAAAGTTTCTGTGGCCCTAAGTAACAATTCTCTGGCACTCAGTAACAATTCTGTCTGTCCCTGAGTAACAATTCTCTGGCACTCAGTAACAATTCTGTCTGTCCCTGAGTAAAAATTCTGTGGCCCTAAGTAAAGTTTCTGTGGCCCAGAGTAACAATTCTCTGGCACTCCGTAACAATTCTGTCTGTCCCTGAGTATGAATTATGTGGCCCTAACTAGCGTTTCTTTGTCCCTAAATAACGATTCTGTGGCCCTCATTAACAAGTCTGTGTCCCTGAGTAATGGTTCTCTGTCCCTAAGTAACTTTTCTCTGTCCCCAATTATCGTTTCTGTGGCCCTAACTCTGTCCCTGTCCCTAGTACAGAGCGGTCTGCCTCTGTTCAATAACTGCAGGCAAATGAAGAATTCCAAAATGGCCGCTATTTATAGCTCGACCATTACACAGTGCTGGCTGGCTGGCTGCTGATTGGCTGATGCGATCACATGTAGTTGAGGAATGCATTATGGGTCAGCGCGCCTTGTCTGCGCGCCTTCCCAGACATCCCCGCTCCGTCGCCGCACATGTCAGCCGCCATTTTCTGAAAAATTTTGATTCGCGTGTCCGAATTAGGCTATTTTTCGGATTCGGCACGAATCGAAATTTTTCCGATATTCGACTCGAATTCCACTTCGGATACTTCGATTCGCTCATCTCTAATTGAGATCTGATGTGTTTTCAAATTGTATACACAGTATATTTCCACATCATGGTTTCAATAGGTGAAAATATAGGAATTTAGGTCAAGACATATATAAAAAAAATATATATTTTTTATTAATATAACTTGATAGAAATTGTCATAGGGACAGAGGGAACTCCAACCTCAGTCCTCAGTCCTGTCCACATAAAACGACCCACAACAAGTCAAAGAAATGCCCCTACTTGGAGATATATATATACAGTATATATATATATATATATTTATCTATCTGTATACATCATTATTTTTGAACATCCTCGAACAGTTAGTCCACTTCTTCAGGACAAGGATGTTTCCAAATTGTTATAGCAAAACATGGTGTGGTTGGAGGCTTCTTGGGTGCCAACATAACAGAAATAATCTATCTAATAAATTGAGTGATGGGTGTGTGGGACTTTCACAGCACCAGATATGATTCAAACACTCAAATAAGTATATAAAACTGTTTATTGCATCTTTATTCCAAAACATAAAGCATATACTGTAGGCTTAGACCTTAGGGGAATGAAGCCCAAAATGCAACTCTCAAAGGTTCAGTTTAAAAGTCTTGATATAAAGGCTTCCCATTACATTTCGAGTACCACTCCTGCTCAGGGGAATAAGTATCTGGCATTACAGATAAATCAATAATAATAATAATTGTAACTGAAATGAACAATAAAAACATCTAAAAAATTCAAATACATGTTACTCAGAATACTCACAAGGTCATAGAGAAGTTAGCAAGTAAAAACCTATAGATGAAAGTTAAAAACAATAAGCCTGTTGTTGTGGTGGAATGATCCCATGGTAAAAAGAGTCCTTAGATGGGAAAAGGGACAACTGTAAATTCTGAGATGGCAGAGGAGAGATCTGTAAAGAATATGTACAGCATATACAAGCTGACAATAGGCAGGACCCATGCATTTTTTTAAAATGAATAAATAAATTAACAAATAATTTAAAAAAGCAGACAAACTGGCTACAATCACAGCCCAAAATGTGTCCATTCAAGAGCATGGCTGGCCGCAACACTCTAACAACTATGCCTTTAAGAATCTCCCTTTTTTATAGCACAAAGCAGGAAATTGGAAAGGTGGAACTAAAAACATAATAAAGGTCATAGGAAATGGACCAGAGTGCCAACTAAAATAACCGACTGCCTAAAATACTGCATTCTAATGGACCATCCACATGAAGGATATACATCATTGCAAATCAGAAATAATGTCACCACAAATGCAGTGGCAGCACCTAACGTGTACTCTAAATACTCAAAAAACATACAAGCTTTTGGTAGGAGCGCTCAACTCAGAAACCATTTACAGTCTGGCGTGACCTCAATCACTGCAGAGTTACATCCTAAATACTACAGCATCAATCTGATTATGACCAGACTTCAAAGTCTTGGTTGTGATCTTTTAGGAATTACTTTGCACTACAAGCAGAAAGCTCTGTGATGGCTTGTTCTAAAGCTTTGTTTACTAGTTTGTTTTTTTGCCTTACTAGTTAATTTTTTGCCTTTGAAGATGAAGTTTTTAACTAAATGAATATAAGCTGACCTTTGTAAGCACCCCGTCAGCGGTAAATGTGTTAACCCTTTAACTGCCACTTTTGCTGGTGCTGTTGAAGGAAGTTGTAAAATAACAGATCCGCTGGCAGGATGAATACACAATCAAACTGCGTTTTAGAAAGGAAGAAAGGAATTTTCATTTAAGAGAGTTTTACATTACATTGCTATAATATTTTTTTTAACTGAGCACTGCCTCAGAGGTTCTGCCTTTATTATTATCACATAATCATTCTTGGAAATGTAGTGAGCTACACTGCCCCCCTTGCATTCTAGTGCTTTTTTAATGGACCTCACCCTCAATACACGTAAAACACGCAGGGTCTTAGATGTGCAGTCTTCAGTAACTGCCAAAGCAGCACACCTTGCTAGGGATATTGGTAATTGGAGAAGTCAAATTATGGGCAGATTTTTGGGATAGCCAGTGAGATAACTAACGAAACATAGGAATGAGGTTTGTGGGAAATCATACTTTTAAAGTTTTTTCATTCTTGAAAGGACTAGAAATTTAAATTGCTGGCAATTTTAAAAAAATCTTTACTGGCAGTAGATTCCAATAAAATAACATGTTTAAATTGTGAAGTGGCTTGTATATTAGGTATACTAAATATGTTAGATAAGTATTAGCAATAGGGTTGCCGCCTCATCCCTTTAAAACTGAACACATATTAATTACACAGATTCCAGGGCTGATTAAGGTGGTAGTTAAACTCACTTGGTGCATTATCTGCATTATATTAGCCTCAAAACCACTTGCCCTCCTGAGGATTTACCCCCCTTCCTGACCAGGCCTTTTTTTGCTATTTGACGCTGCACTATTTCAACTGGTAATTGCACGGTCATGCAATGCTGTACCCAAACAAAATTTACGTAATTTGTTTTCACACAAATTTAGCTTTCTTTGATCACCTGTGCGCTTTTTATTTTTTGCTCTATAAACAAAGAAAATTTTGAAATAAAACTATATTATTTACTTTCGGCTATAAAAAATATATAGTAAACTCAAAGTTAGTCATAAATATAGGTCAAAATGAATTCTGCTACATGTCTTTGGTAAAAACAATCTCAATAAGTGTATATTGATTGCTTTGTGTGAAAGTTATAGCGTCTACAAACTATGGTATAGATACTGCAATTTACGCCATTTTTTGCTATACAACGCTGTGCTAGTTTAACTGACAATTGCACAGTCATGTAATACTGTACATAAATGAAATTTCTGTCCTTTTTTCACACACATAGAGCTTTCTTTGCAGCAGGCATTCTGACACTGGGGGGAACTGACTTGTTGTCACTGACATCACCAGTGACACCAATACAGTGATCAGTGCTAAAAAAAAAAGCACTGACACTGTACTAATGGCACTGGAAGGGGTTAACATGAGGGGTGATCAATGGGTTAACTGTGTGCTGGGAGTGTTTTACTAGGGGGAGTTCTTCACTTTAAGCACACTGCTCTAGATGGCTGTGCACAGCCATCCAGAGCAGTGTACCCGAGCCAGCAGGGAACTGGACTGTTAGTAAACAAAGCAGCCCTCCTCCCCATCGGTGATAGTTGGTAATCGCCAGGACCCAATGATTGACAGCCTCGACCGGGAACAGCGGACCGGGTAGGGCACGCGCGGCTCATGCGCATCCCGTACCTGGAAATGTAAAATCATGTATATACGTGCTTTTACGCACCCGTGCTGCCCTGTAGCAGTATTTCTGCTATAGGGCGGTTTGGAAGCTGTTAATATGTGTTCGAGTTTAAAGGGATGAGGTGGCAACCCTAATTAGCCTGGCTAGGGATCAGGCATGCAGGTTTGCCACAATAGGAAGCAACTTCCTATGGTGGCACACAAAGAAGAGGTGGCAGGGGACCCAGGAAGGGGAGGATCGGAGGCTGCTCTGCACAGAGCAGGAAATTATAAAATGTTTGTTATTTTTAAAAAATACAAAATCAAGATTTACTATCACTTTAGCACTGTAATCATTTTATTACCTGGTGATTCTGCCTGTAGATCTGTTATTTTTCCACTATGACAGGCCAAGTTGTCCAGTAAATGAGGCAGTTATCTTTACAGAAGCTCACTGTTTCAGCTGCTAAATGGTCATTGTAGCTGTCAATCAGCTATCAGGTGGCACTGGCTGAGTGCCTTGGATGAAAGCACAGACAGACCACCATCCTGTAGAACTGGGAGCTGGTGGTCATCCTATTAAAAAAAAGCAGGAGAGCAGAAACTGGCAGGATCAACAGTTACTTTTGAAAAATTTACTCACACCAATATTAAATATTAAAATATAAAAAACAAACCTTGCAGCACTACATTTACAAAGCAAAAAGTGAGATATTTACACAACTTTAATATTTGGAATTTCATACACTTTAAATCTCTATTCTATGGAAAAGCTATGAGCACTCCTGCTATCTGACGCTATGGTGCTTCTTATCCCCAGGGCTTTTTTTCTGGTGAACATGCCAGAAACAGAGTTCTGGAACCTCTGCCAGAGACAGTGTGGAAGCTCATTGGGAGTCAAGCCCTGTCTGTGCCACTCACTGTGTAGGCTGCTGCCAGTATGAAAGCAGGGAGGCAGCAGAGACAGGGGTGTATTTACCACAAGGCAAGCAAGGCATTTGCCTAGGGTGGCATTTTTCAGGGGGGCAGCACCGCTCCCCAGAAGAAGGGACATATGCAGCATGGGGATCAGGTGGGATTCGAGAGAGGCTGTGGGCTGCTTGACAGTGTATGCAGAGCTTGACTCTCATTCCAGGGGATGTCTGGAGCTGTGAAGGTGAGTATCTTTATCTCTATCGCTGGGGGGGAGGTTGGGGGGTGGTGGTAGTGAAAGGCTTTTTCAGGTGGGGGTGTGGTGTTGGTTGGTGTCAGGCTCTCTCTGCGGGGGGGGGCGGCCCATTTTTGTGTTGCCTAGGGCAGCACAAAACCTAAATACACCACTGAGCGGAGGGATCATGCAGCTGCAGCCTGCACTCTGCTCTGCCTCTCCCTGCAGACCGACGGGAAACTCATTTTGGTGCCAGTCAACTCACTGTTTGAGAGCGAGGTGCGGCTTGTTCAATCGTGTGGGTAGCTAGCCTGTTCTCCTCCTACTTAGTCTCCTGAAAAGTTAACTGGTGTGCTGTGGAGACAAGTTTTTCATTTTCTGGTGACAATGCTGCTAAATAGGGCTGTGCTGTGCCTGCTGTGAATGTCTCTTTGCTGCACTGGGCTGTCTCTTTACTGTATTGAGCTGTCTCTTTGCTGGATATTTGGAAATGTCTCCTTGCTGGATATTTGGGGCTGTCTCTTTGAATATTTGGAATGTCTCTTTGCTGTATATTTGGGACTGTCTCTTTGAATATTTGAAGATGTCCCTTTGGTGGACGTGGCTGCCTCTTTGCTGGATATTTGGAAATGTCTGTTTGCTGGATATTTGGGGCTGTCTCTTTGCTGAATATATGGGGCTGTCTCTTTGCTGAATATTGGGAATGTCTCTTGGCTGGATATATGGGGATGTCTCCTTGAATATTTTGGGATGTCCCTTTGGTGGACGTGGCTGTCTTTTTACTGGATATTTGGGAATGTCTCTTCAGCAAACATTTGGGAATGTCTCTTTGCTGAATATTTGGGAAAGCCTCTTTTCTGGATATTTGGAGCTGTCTCTTTTCTGAATATATGGGGATGTCTATTTGTGGGATATTTGGGGATGTCTCTTTAAATATTTGGGGATGCCTCTTTGCTGAATATGTGGGGATATCCCTTTTCTGGATATTTGGAAATGTCTCTTTGCTAAATATATGGGAATGCCTCCTTGCTTGATATTTGGGGATGTCTCTTTTCTGGATATTTGGGAATGTCTCTTTGCTAAATATATGAAAATGTGTCTTTGCTGAATATTTGGGGATGTCTCTTTGCTGAATATATGGGGATGTCTCTTTGCTTGATATTTGGGAATGCTACTGATGTGAGAAGCGGAGAAGAAACATATGACTAGAATGCTTAAATCATCTGGAAGTACCTCTGAGCTTACTTTGGTAAGTGCTGGATATTTACTTTTTTTTGCATTGCTGTTTATTAACAAATTCCATACAAATTACTTGTATACTTGTATACTTGTAATTCCCCCGAATTATACTTGGATCCCTGTTCTCTAAAGGGGGCGGTTTTAGTGGGCGGTTCTAGGTACGGGCATGACCTGGGGGGGGGGTGAGTTCCTGCACCTTTTCTCTAAGAAAATAAGCCCTGCTTATTCTTCTCTACTTTTTCCAAAACTAAAAAAAATAAGTTTTGTCAGAAAATACACTTTATACAGTGTATACACTGCATACAATGCAAAAACCCCCAAAAAGGCAGGCATGGGTGAGCAGCAGTCCTTCTAGCATATATCAAAATACATTTTTGCAATTCTCCTTTAAATTAGATTTTTTTTTAGTTTTTTACCTAATAAGTTGTACATAACCTGCATGAAAGTTGCTTGTTCACAAATCCTATAGGTGAGTAAATGTTATTCTGATGTAGTACGGCACTGCAGATGTGTTAATAGTGTGCGAATTGGCTTACTGAGCCATAGCAACTTGTAAAGTTTCGTTGCTCAAAATGTGTTTTAATGGGAAATAAGCTGTGATTGTGGGGGTGAATAATACCTGCCACCCTCCAATTATCAGTGAACAGCACCATCACAGGATCATTTTCTCACATTCTCCCTGGAGGATGTACACTGCTCAAGCTGAACCAAAATACTTTAAAGGGTGAAAACTATATATATGCTGTATTCATCTTGCTGATACTGCTTTCTCTTCAACACAAATCTAACATAAACCTTTATCAACAAAATTGCATGCAGTATTTAAGTCAGTGCTGCATTCAGAAGCTGCTCATGAAATGTTAGGATTTAGACAATATTTAAATATTTCTGACACTAATAAGCTTTTACCTCTTCATTCTTTTTATAGATGTATGTCTGAATGATATTTTAGTGCTTGAGAACGTATTTGTTAAATTGCTTAACAGTAAGCAATCAATGGTCATTTGTCCCCAGTAGTCATGGGTTAATCTGTTCAGGATCTGTGTAGTGTACTTAGAGGAGAATCCCATTGAAGTCTACTGTATGATTAAGCAAATTCTGTAGTTAAAGTGGAACTACACTGTATCTGGACACCAAAACCCAAAAATGCTATTTAATTCATTTTTATTATTCAAAGCAAACTTGCCCATTCATCCATGTCTCCATGCTTTATTTTGCTGAGAATCCCCTCACATTTCTGGCCATGGCCATCTTGAGTAAGGGCAGATGATTCATGTAGCATTTACTTCATGGAATCCGCTTGCCCTTAGTTCAGGCATGCTGGCAGGAGGTGTGCTTAGCTGGGAAAATCCCTCTACTCTCCTGAAGACTCCTGGGATGTATGACATCATTTGCCTAGGCCTGGTAAGCAGGAAGTAGCTGAAGAAATATTAGCCAGTTCGGCTCCAGAGCTATTTTTTTTTTATTTTTCGCACACATGTAAAAATCTTCAGTTTTGGCAATAACATTACCTTAACCACCAGAACATTATATATTTTCTGAAAGCAAAGGCCCTGTAGAATAAAAAGGTGATAGTTGCAAATTTTTATGTCACATAATATTTTCGGAACTGTTTATTAAATACAACTTTTAAAGAAAAAATATGATACCATTAATTTTAGTGCAAACACACAAGATAATACCCAATTTTTGGTAAAATATAAAAGATAAGGTTACATTTAGTAAATAGATACCAAACATGCCATGTGTTAAAATTGCATGCACCTATGATATCACAAAAAACAATGGTGCCAAAAAATCACCATAGGTTACACTTTAAAAACCTTTACAGCTCATCAGTTTAGAGTGAACTAAGAGCTCCTGTGCTAGAAATATTGTTCTCACTCCAATGGTAATAAACCCCTTTTTATGGAGATATTAGGGGTCGCCTGTCTTTACACGCACATGAATTTTAATGGAATCCCTGTCTTAGTCCGTAGAGTTCAATAATGAGTTGGCCCACCCTTTGCAGCTATAACAGCTTCAACTCTTCTGGGAAGGCTGTCCACAAGGTTTAGGAGTGTGTCCATGGGAATGTTTGACCATTCTTCCAGAAGCATATTTGTGAGGTCAGGCACTGATGTCACATGAGAAGGCCTGACTCACAGCCTCTGTTCTAATTCATCCCAAAGGTGTTCTATCGGGTGCAGGCCAGTCAAGTTCCTCCAGCCCAAACTCACTCATTCATGTCTTTATGGACCTTGCTTTGTGCACTGGTGCACAGTCATGTTGGAACAGGAAGGGGCCATCCCCAAACTGTTCTTACAAAATTGAGAGTATGAAATTGTCCAAAAGGTCTTGGTATGCTGACACCTTAGGAGTTCCCTTCACTGGAACTAAGTGACCAAGCCCAACCCCTGGAAAACAATCTCACACCATTATCCCCCCTCCACCAAACGTTTACACTTTGGGGTCAGGCAAGTGCCATTCTCCTGGCAACCCCCAAACCCAGACACATCCATCGGATTGCTAGACAGAGAAGTGTGATTCGTCACTCCAGAGAACATGTCTCCACTGCTCTAGAGTCCAGTGGCGGTGTGCTTTCTGCATCTGCATCCGATGCTTTGCATTGCACTTGATGATGAAAGTCTTGGATGCAGCTGCTCGGCTATGGAAACCCATTCCATGAAGCTCTCTATGTCTCTAATAGAACGGATGGACTTATTGCACAGGTGGCAACCTATCACAGTACCACACTTGAACTCACTGAGCTTCTGGGAGCAACCCATTCTTTCACAAATGTTTTTAGAAGCAGTCTGCATGCCTAGGTGCTTGATTTTATACACCTGTAGCCATGGAGGTGATTGGAACACCTGAATCCAAAGCTTTGGAGGGGGGTCCCAATACTTTTGGCAATATAGTGTATTTGGATCAAACAGTGCATACTAATGACAAAGTCTTATCCTAATAGAGAAGTTTGATAGAGGAAATATAACACCTACTTTACACTTGGCACAATGCTGTCAGGAAAGTACCATTCTCCTGGCAACCGCCAAACCCAGACACATCCATTGGATTGCCAGACACAGAAGTGTGATTTGTAACGCCAGAGAACAGGTCTCCAATGCTCCAGAGTCCAGTAGCAGCACACTTTACACCACTGCATGTGACGCTTTGCATTGCACTTGTTGAGATAAGGCTTGGATGCAGCTGTTTGGCCATGGAAACCCATTCCATGAAGCTCTCTATGCACTGTTGTGCTAATCTGAAGGCCACATGAAGTTTGGAGGTGTTTAGCTATTAACTCTGCAGACAGTTGCCAACCTCTGCGCCCTGTGTGTTTCAGCATGCGCTGACCCCACTCTGTCATTTTAAGTGGCCTGCCACTTCGTGGCTGAGTTGCTATTGTTCCCAGTTGCTTCCACTTTGTTATAATACCACTGACAGTTGACCGTGGAATATTTAGTAGCAAGGAAATTTCACAGATGGATTTATTGCACAAGTGGCAACCTATCACAGTACTGAGCTTGAATTCACTGAGTTCCTGATAGCGACCCATTCTTTCACAAATGTTTGTAGAAGCAGTCTGCATGCCTAGGTGCTTGATTTTATACACCTGTGGCCATGGAGGTGATTGGAACACCTGAATCCAATGATTTGGAGGGGTGTCCTAATACTTTTGGCAATATAGTGTACATATATTGTGAAGAGGATGGTTTCATGCTGCTTGAAGGCCATTATTGAAAACACACAAATCCTGTAATGGATTACAGCTATATGCGATGTCATGGAATTCAGCAACAGTATACGGTATATGGCTGTGGACTTATTTATTTATTTTAAATTAGCTTTGCTTATACAACAGCAGAATCACAATGTGATTCATTTTTGTTTGAAAAAGGTAACTTTAGCAGCAACACATGCTTTCTATCAAATGGTGTTAGACTTCCCACATGGAAGAAAAATATATCTGAAATATATTTAAAAAATATTCTTCTCAAATATATTGATATATATATATATATATATATATATATATATATATATATATATATATATACACTGCATGTTGAAATGCATTTTTATTGCAAAATATATGAAAAATATTTTTAAAAATACATTTCAAATATACTGTATGTCTTTAAAAATACAAATCTACATTTTTGGAATGCATTTACAAATATATGTAAAAATATATGTTAAAATTAATTTTTTATATGTTAAAAAAAAATCGGAAGAATATATTTTAAAAAATATGTTTTTTAAAATATATTCTTCAGATTTTTTTTTACATATAAAAAAAAGGCATTTTAACATATATTTTTACATATATTTGTAAATGCATTCCAAAAATGTAGATTTGTATTTTTAACAACATACAGTATATTTGAAATGTATTTTTAAAAATATTTTTCATATATTTTGTAATAAAAACTCATTTCAACACGCAGTATATATATATATATATATATATATATATATATATAATTTTTATTTTTTTTTAAATATATTGAATATAGCCAAAATTGTAGCATTTCAAATATATGGGTAAATGCTGCTCTCCTCTGCTGTCATCTCCACTTTATTCTTTAATTTCTGCAACACATAGACTTTTTGCAAAACTCAGAACAATTAATGGGCCTGTGTCTGTGGCTGGTCTGTCTTTGAGAAACATCCCCCCCCCCAATTCATGTGATCCGTATCAGTTCCTAATTGGGGCGAAGAGTTGCTCATTTGACCATCTCCCTATAAATCTAGACCAGCTCATGAGGGAGGTCATAGACCGGGGTGCAGCTCTCTGCGTGAGTGTTTGAGGCTGGAGTGTGAAGACGCAGTTGAACACAGCAGTTTAACTAAAGCAGGATAACTCAAGCAGCAGGAAAGATACAACAAAGAACTCTACTGCACGCTGGATGGACTGCAAGCAAACACCCTGGGACACATTTCCTACAAGTCTGAGTCCCACTCTGTGTACCTTTTTAATATGCCCCCTCTACTCCTCCTTTTCATATTACTATCCTGTGTTCCCAAAATCTAATTTCTTTACCCCTGTGCTCCACCCCAAAGCTTATACATTTCACCCTCACTGCTACCATCTCCCTACTACTGCTCTCATCACCTCCTGCTGATACTTTACTCCCCTGCTGACCCAAACACCAGGACAGGAAGGCATGTGCACCTATATACATCCCTCTCCCACCTTACTTTCCTCATCCTCCTTCTCCTAACCTCTGGGGATATCTCCCCAAACCCTGGTCCTCCACTATTTCATCCCCACACCAGGAACCCTCTTTCCTCTGGGAATAGCCGCAATCCGCTTAATCTAATCTCAATCCCCATGATAATAAAAACCACCCTCCATTTTTCATGTGCGCTCTGGAATGCCCGCTGTGTCTGTAATAAGCTCACCTCTGTCCATGACCTTTTTGTCTCCCTCTCCCTTAACCCACTAGCAATTACAGAAACCTGGCTTCAAACAGCAGATTCTGCTTCTCCCACAGCACTTTCCTAAGGACTAAGGAGGCCTTCTCTGGACCCGCTCACCCAGACCCAGTGGTCAGAAAGGTGGTGGCGTTGGCTTGCTTCTATCCCCACTGAGCACCTTTCAAGTCCTCCATAACCCTCCCTCTCTATCCTTCTCTTCTTTCGAAACTCACTGCATTCGCCTGTTTTCTCCCATTTCTCTGAGGATTGCAGTGATCTATTGGCCTCTTGGACCGTGTCCCGCTTTCTTGATGACTTCTCTTCCTGGCTACCCTACTTTCTCTCCTCTGAAATACCCACTATCATTCTTGGAGATTTTAACATCCCCATTAATGTCAACAACCCGGCTACATCCCAGCTCTTCAACCTAACCTCATCTTTTGCCTTAACGCAATGGACAGTCCTCCACTCACTGTGATGGGAATACATTAGACCTTGTCTTCTCCCATCTTTGCACTCCCTATAACCACGCAAACACCTCCTTTCCTCTCTCTGATCACAATCTCATCACCTTCACAGTCTTCTTGTCTTCAAACACCTATCCCTCCAAGCAGCAAACAATTAACCGTAGAAACCTTCACAACTTTAACCCTTCTCTTTTCTACTCTGACCACCTGACCAACTGACCACCTCTATGACAGAATCTCTCCCCTGCCCTGCCCACTGCTGTCTTTCATCCACATTAGACTTGCTTCTCTAACCGCACAAAGCATCAGGCCCCGACCGTTACAATCTTGGCAGACTGACAACACCAGAAATCTTAAGAGACATAGTCGTGCGCTGGAGCGAATGTGGCGTAAAACTAAATCACAACAAGCTTTCACCCTATATAAATCTGCTTTATTAACATACAATTCCTCCCTCCATGCTGCCAAACAAGCCTACTTTGTCACTCTCATCAATAGCTTGTCATCCAGTCCCCACCATCTCTTCTCTACTTTTAACTCTCTACTTTCTCCACCTTCACCTCCACAGCACCTAACTCACTGCTTACGAGATTGCAAATCATTTAAAAAACAAGACTGATGCAATTCGTAGGGGCATCTCGACTGCACAGACATCCGTCCCACTTAGCATACCTTATACTAAACCTCCCTCAACACTTTCCTCTTTTGACCTTGCTACTACTAAAGAGGTCACTAAGGTTTTCTCAGAAGCCCATCTCACTACCTGCCCCCTGGATCCTGTCCCCTCACAATTACTACGGTCACCCTCTTCTTCCATCTTCAATCTCTCCCTCTCTAACGGTGCCTTCCCCACCCCTCTAAAGCATGCACACATCACTCCCATGCTTAAAAAGCCCTCCCTGGACCCCACCAACATGAACAACTAAGACCTATCTCCCTGCTCCCATTCACCTCTAAACTCTCTGAACGCTTAGTTTACAATCGCCTGAGCTCCTACCTCACTGACAACAACCTTCTTGACCCTTTACAGTCTGGCTTTTGCTCACAACACTCCACTGAAACTGCCCTACTAAAACTCACTAATGATCTACTAACTGCTAAAACCAATGGCCACTACTCTGTACTCTTACTACTTGACCTCTCTGCGGCCTTTGATACTGTTGACCATCCCCTCCTCCTCAAAAAACTCCACTCTCTTGGCCTCAGAGACTCTGCTCTCTCCTGGTTCTCCTCCTACCTATCGCAGTGCTCCTTTAGCGTTACCTATAACTCTGTCTCCTCCTCTCCACTCCCTCTTTCTGTAGGGGTCCCTCAAGGTTATGTCCTTGGACCCCTTCTCTTCTCCATCTATACCTCCTCCCTTGGTCACTTGATAAATTCCCATGGCTCTATGCTGATGACATACAAATCTATCTTTCTACTCCTCACCTCACCCCTTCAGTCTCCGCTCTCATTACTTTCCTACTAAGTGACATATTGGCATGGATGTCACTCCACTTCCTCAAACTCAATCTTTCCAAAACTGAGCTCTTAGTATTCCCTGCAGCCCATGCCCCCTCCCCTGACTTCTCCATCAAGACCAATAATACAACCATCAGTCCCTCCCCTCATGCCAGGGTACTAGGTGTGATCCTACACTCCAATCTGTCCTTTCAGCCCCAAATCCAATCGCAACATCTCCATGATATGGCCGTTTTTAACCTCGGAAACTACTAAACAACTTATTCACTCCCTTGTTATCTCTAGCCTTGACTATTGTAACTCCCTCCTCATTGGCCTACCACATTGCAGGCTATCCCCTCTTCAGTCTATCATGAATGCTGCTGCCAGACTCATCCACCTTACTAACCATTCTGTATCTGCCACCCCTCTCTGTCAATCCCTCCACTGGCTTCCCATTGCCCAACGGATAAAATTCAAAACATTAACAATAACATATACAGCCATGTATAACTTTGCCCCAAATTACATCTCCAATCTTGTCTCCAAATATCACCCAAACCGTTCTCTCCGCTCCTTGCATGACCTCCTGCTCTTTAGCTCCCTCGTCTCCCCCTCCCATGCTTCTCCAGAGCTTCCCCCATCCTCTGGAACTCTCTACCCCAATTTATCAGACTATTGCCTACTTTGCTCACTTTTAGTACCACTAGCCCCTCCCTCTTAGATTGTAAGCTCCAAGGAGCAGGGCCCTCCTAACCCTCTTGTATTGAACTGTATTGTTGCTGTATTGTCTCCAGTTATATTATAAAGCACTGAGCAAACTGTTGGCGCTATATAAATCCTGTATAATAATAATAATATTAATAATATGACAATATATTTGGGAAGAATATTTTTCAAATATATTTTTTTACCATATGGGTTACTTTGACACTCAGAATTTGTCCAGCAACAGGACATCTGTAATAAAGGAGAATTGGCCAAACTGTAATAGAGGAAAAGAATACTGACAGTTGTTTTATTACACGAATTAAGAGACTGCATATTACTTAGAAGTATAAAACCGACCAGCAGCAGGACTATTTTCAAATGCAAAGCTAGGCCAAATATTACTGGAGACAACAAGGAGAGGACACAGACTGAGGCTTGACTACAAGCATTCAAATACTGCACAGGATACTCCAGTGTAAAAGTGGCCTGTAGCTGGAAAGCTTTAATCAAGAATAATTGGCCAAAATGAATCACAGACAAAGAGAACAGTCAGGAGTTTTAGATAGCAGATGATACAGTGGTTCAATACTGGTCAGCAGCAGGACATTTTTATGGGTAAGGTTAGGCCCAAACTAGAGACAAAGCGTACAGGTTGGCATACTACTATAAGAGTTAAGATACTTCGGAGGATAGAGCATTGCAAAATTTGCCAGTAAATCAGTTTTATTTAAAGATAAGAGTCCTAACTAGTGTATGTGTAACATTTAATTTTGTATGATCGTAGGGGATGCAGTGAATGTGAGGTGGTTCAGGGGTACATCTCCAAAATAGATGGTCCATAACAAGTGAATTTTTTTTCAACACCCTAAACTTAAACAAGGCCCTATCAATATAAAAGAAAAAAAAACACATAACAAAAATGAAACCTCCAAAACCGCCATCACTGAAAAAAAAAAAAACACAAAAAAACACAAAACAAAGCAGTCTTGCAAAAACAAAAATGTAACTCAAAAAGCCCCCAACAGTAATAACAAAAAAAAAGGCAGCCATGGTGTTGATTTCCTAATGACTAGCAAATAGATGAAGAACAGTTTATCAATTAACCCTAACCTCTTCCTTTTTCAGTTTATCAGCATTATCTGTAACAGCCTGCAATAACCTGACACATATCTGCTTTGTACCTGCCCTTTTCTAGTGAAAGGGGCTGGGTTAACCAAAAGCCACCTCACTGGACTTTCTAAGCTTGCTAGCAATAGCTCAAAGGCCATGCAGTGCATTATGGTTTTTAAAAACATTTCCTGCAAGAACCTGCATGTAACTTCCCCAGAACTTTGAACTTGTAGGCTTTGCCACGAAAATATGGTGACGGCAAACCCGAAACTCAACCATAGTCCTCAGTAGGTAATTGTAGAATATTTGTTCCCAATTTGTAATCACTGAACATTCATTCCTACTTTACGTTTGTTCCATCTTACTGATTACAGGTCCCTAGTTCCTAATGGATGGTTGTTTTTTCCAGATGAGTATCTCTGGTCATTTGTTCTTAGTTGGCAATTGTTGGACATTGGCTCCCAGTAAGTGATAACTAAGAAATGGTTCCCAGTTGCTTATGTCTGGACATTAGCTCCTAGCAGACACACATTAGTCATGCTCACTTGACCTTGGTCTCAGTTCAGTAATCATTAGAGTTTGGTACCTGGTGGATGATCAGTGGTTATATATTCCCAATTTATGGGGTGTGTTTCCAATTGGTGATCAGTTGATATTGGTTCTTATTGGATGATCACTGGTCATTTGTTTCCAGTTAGTGATCACTAGCTAAATGTTCTCAGTTACTAATCACTTGACATTGATTTCAGGTCAATTGTCACTGAAGTTTGGCACTCAGTAGACAGTCAGTGGTTATTTGAAAGGGAAAAGGACCTTTGTATAAATCAATAATGGCATCCCCCAGCAAGCCTCATGGGAGAATTGCTAACACATATTTTTCACACATATTTTTCACACTAGCTGTACTATTGAAGGCAATCATTTAAAGAGCCCTTCCTGACAATCCTGAACCCATGCACTTAGGACATTTTGTAAACCTCACATTAACAGCTACACCCAAAGGTTCAAATTTAGTAATGCACATAGGTTGGTGAAAGAATGATAGGTGGAACTGCCCAAATCACTTTCCTGCAATAGCCCTCCAAATGAGGGACAAAAAGGTGACCAAGCAATATTGTGGTGGATAAAGGTAAGGTCATAAGCCTTAATATGCTGTCTCGCAGGAGTACCTGATTTATAAGACTGGCTGAACAGAATTCAAAGTAGTTTGCTTTGTAAGTCCATTTATGTTTATACAGGTGTAGTTCAATTGTGTAATACATAAACAGAAAACAAGTAAGCTGACCTGACACACATTCCACTCCTTTGCTCAGAATTGCATCCTTCCACTTGTAGAAGAAAACTGTTACACCAGCAAAAATTCAGGATAAAACATTACTTTAGTATTCAAAGGTAAAAAGCATCATCACTGTGTTGGTTTGAGGTAACCTTTAAATTTAAATCTTGTGAACGCAGTATTTTTAAAATCTAAACTTTTAGATACTACCCCAGGTGCAGTTTGCTTAAAATATAGCAGTTAATATTAAGGATAATATGAGCCCATTTTAGTCAAGTCTCTCCTATGAAAAATGTCTTTTGTGAATCTAGGCCCCTTTTTTCATATACCATTATTTATTTTATCACATTCATACATACACTTGCTTGAGCCAATATAGACAGGAACCAATTAGCCTACCAGCATGTATTTGGAGTGTGGGAGGAACCCCAAGCACAGGGAGAACTCACAAACTACATGCTGGTAATGCCATGATTGAGATTCTAACCAACAACCCTAGTGCTACTGGGCTGCCATTAAAATTACTAAAATTTGGGGACCTATCCTGTAAAGTTATTTCTACCACGTATCATTACATCGTAAAGAAAGGAAAACCACTTTCAATCAATGAAGGAAACAGTTAAAATGACTACAAAATAATATATCTTAAAATATTCAGCTTTCATTTGGTATTTTATATAATAAAACATTCCCATATAAAATTACTATAAACTGAAAATGATTAAGGGTACTTCTTGTACTGTACTTTCTCTCCTACGCAGTGACATTAGTAATGCATTTAAATATTCACCACCTTCAAGTCCAAATGTGGTTCTCCTTCCACTTAAGATGAACTGTGGCTTATAATAATGTTTTTCCTTTTTATCAATTTCATTTCCATAATGTATATTTATATAAAAAACAGCACTTAGAAAGTTGTATAAGTACACACTGCAAAAAAAGTCTCTGCTGACCTGTCAATGATCTTTTTGAAAATCAATACCACAAACTATGTCCACCACAGTTCCAAAATTCCAATTCGCTGTTCAGAAAGGCAACACTCCATTGGGAGCTGCCTAGATAACAATCTCATAAGAAGAGCTGGTCAGTTTATTATTTAGGCGGTGATGGATGGAGTGCTGCACTTATGAAGAGTGGATTGCAATATATATGAAGAGTGTATTGAAAATGATATGTTTAGTTTTATACTGTATATTTTATTGTATTATTTCTTGAAAGTACTTCTTATATAAAAAAAAAGTGTAATACTAAAAGTGTGACTTGAGATTTCACATGGTGCATATATATCGCTGAATATATCGCTGAATAAGCTGAATATATATCGATATTATTATACTCTCATTGACATAAAGCATGCTGATATACAGAATTTCAATGGTGAATATCTGGACCACAACATCAACCCAATGTCCATGTTTAGTCAAGAATATGGACATTGGGGTAGATTTACTAAAACCAGTGCACTCAGAATCTGTTGCAGCTGTGCATGGTAGCCAATCATCTACTAACTTCAGCTTGTTCAATTAAGCTTTGGCAAGAAAACCTGGAAGCTGATTGGTTTCTATGCAGAGATGCACCAATTTTTGCACTCTCCAGTTTTAGTAAATAAACTCCATTGTGTTGATATTAAGGTCAAAATGTCTGATTCCCTACTCTGTCCAAAAAAACAGTACAGAGGTCTGATATATACACATGAACCCCCCCCCCCCCCATTGGACTTAAATGCAGCAACCATAATATAGTGCATGTACTCATAAGAACGTCTTTAAAAAAGACACATTCCATAGACATAATTGTATAAGGTACATTTAAAAAAAAAACATTAGCTCTGACAATACTACAAAGTACTTCCTTCACAACATGAAAAAAAACTCCCAAGGAAAGGGGGACTACCCCAACGCGTTTTTTGATCATTCAATTTTTTGATCTTCTTCAAGGGAAATGGATACAATAAGAATTTCTAAATAGACATATATAAGTTAGTAATAATATACACATGGATAATAGATTGATGACATTGATGTGATTGCCAAAATAATACTTACAAAAGGATTAAGCAGGTATTGATCAGAGCAATTGTAAGTTAGTGGTATCCAGAATTAGACTGCATATTCCAAAGCATCAATGGCATAGACCATCAAGAAGAACAAGGGTGGTCAGATATACCATATCATAGCTGACGGCAACTGAGGAACATCAAATCACCCTCAATGTTCCTCTCATAGAAGAAGATATAATATAAATTAGATACAAGGCTAATTGGACAGGCCTGAAAATTGATATTCTAATAAATCTATAAAAACAAAACTAACCATATTGAAAATATTGTCAATGAGCACAAAGGATTAAAGTACTTCTTATTTTTTGGTGAAGACATCATAGATCTAACAAAACCACAGATTTAAAGCAATTGTTTAATCTATAATGAAAATCAAAAAATTTTAAAAATATTAACATAACTGCCTATATTGGTACAAAACGCCATCACTATTGCAGCTATCCATAATGCTTACTGAGGTGTAGAAATATAAGGATATCCCAAATCTCAGCAGACAAAAGCTGTGTCCAGGTTCTTTGTCTATAGTAAAAATCAAACAAGACCATAAGAGCACTGACAGGACTTCCCATAGTGAAAAATACTTCTTTTCACCAACAAGGCAAATATGTAATGCTTACCAAACCATCAAGATCACATAAGGGATCACCTTCAGAACAGAAAGCCAACAGCCAACTACAATAATGCATCCAGTATATATAGATCTCAATTTAAGATAATTGTCTGATCAGAGGGTAATCCGATGAACCTGTGCTGCCAGCAAGGAGATGAAGTGGCAATGTCGCCAATGGTGCCAAAATGGTGTCTCAATATGGCCCCCTCCATTTCCCGGGAGGGAGAACATCTCCCCCGGCATTCGCCACTGACACCTGTTGCAAAAGACGTGACATCATGAAGCCACGCCGGTGCCCAGCATGAAGACGCAAAACCATGTCCCAATGCTCAAAAAGAGAGCCACCCATCAAGACCGAGGCTAGTGTCATCCTGGAAACCGTCTGAAAATAAAAAAAAAAGAAAATATATTATTTATAACATAACATAAATATCAAATATCATTTGAATACTACAAACATATACATGGTGAAAATATAATAATAATAATAATAGTGGACAACCCCCAAAATAGAAGCCCGACTAAGGCAAGTATCGAAGCATTTGTTATTTTTAACAAGTATGAGTGAGTTCAAGAATTATAGGCAAACTAGAAAATAATCCTTTCCAGAAAAAATGGAAAGTTCAATTTGTTTTACCAGAGGTAATTCTCTTCAAAAAAGGGTGAAAGTACATAGCTTCATTCAAGCCTGAGAGAACTGTGGCTTGCAACCTATGTATCCATTTCTGTTCTAGTTGGAGAAGATTTTTATTCCAATCCCCTCCACGATCAGAAATGTGCATCCAATCCAAGGCAATCAATTTTACTTGGGGGACTCAAGTAATTGTGGACTAATGCTGCATGTCTGCCAATAGGGAGATATCGAATTCCTATTTGCATTTGGCACCAAAATTCCTGTTTGGTCTTACCAATGTAAAATGCGCCGCATTCACACAACATGCGATATACCACCCCTCTAGTCTGGCAGTTAGCAAAATGTTTAAGTGTATAACGAGTTCCATTTGGTAGTAGAATTACTTTTTTCTTATCCACCAAAGGACAGTATGGACAATTCCAACAGGGATATGTCCCAAGGTCATGACAATGCCTGTTTCTAGATTTCTTCTTATAGTCACTATGGACAAGTTTCCTATAGTGAACTAGCCTTTCTAAAAATTATGGAGGGCGTAGTATCCACAAACTGTTTAACCAAATCGTCATATATTAGAATTGACCAGTGGTATTGCAAAATTCGTCTAATCTGTGAATGCTGATTGAAATATCTCAACACTATATGGATAGGTTCCTTTACTGTGTCTACTTTCCTCTTCTTTTGAAACAAGAGGTTATGGTGTGACTGCTGACAAGTGCGATTATATGCCTTACATAGACAGGTCTTACTATATCCTCTATCAAGTAATTGCTGTCTTAGGTTCTCTGCTGCCTCTTGAAAAGCCTAGTTCTGTTGTGCAATTGCGCTTCAACCTTGTATGGTATAGAATCTTTCAACGGTTGCGGATGAAAGCTGGATGCGTGCAAGATAGTATTTCCTGCAGTGTCCTTTCTATAAAGTCCACTAGAGAGGTGGATATTACTATCCTTGTACACACGGACATCTAAGAAGGTCACGTTATCCCTACTTTTTTTTTTTTAATTTAAATATTTATTAAATTTTTCATGTTAATACAAAAACCCAAAAAGGGAAAAAAATTCTCATACATATAAACATTTATAACATTTCTATCTTTCCCTTACTAAAAAATCTTTTCTTTCCCATCCCACTTCCCCCCCTTCCCGCCCCTCATCCCCCCCGCCTCCCCCTCTGCAGACTCTAGCCCATTCTACTCTCTTGAGGCTTATTAATTTTTTTTGCTCACATCCTAGTTCATATTTTCCTATATTTCTCTTTCAATCCTGCTCTTTCCCATTTTTCCCATCTCCTGGAATAAACTCTCATCTTATCTTCCTGTATATGGTATGATCTTTCCATTCTACCTATCTGGTTTACTCTATTAATCCAGTCTTCCTCCTTCGGTACCTCAGCCTTCCGCCAAAACTTAGGTATCAACCCTTTCGCCGCATTCAAGAAGTACCAAATACCTGAGTCTTTATATCTATTTACAGATGTCTCCACATTGTGTAGGAGACACGTCGTTGGGTCTAACCCTATGTCAATTTCAGTTATTTCTTTAATCAATTTGACTATTATTTTCCAAAAAGCCTGGATTTTGGGACATTCCCACCATATGTGAAACACCGTGCCCATCTCTCCACATCATCTCCAACACTTATTTGAGTTCTCCCCATTCATCCTGTGCTCTACACTCGGTGTAATGTGCCATCGTGTCACACACTTATAATTAACCTCAACCTCTCTCATACTAACATTATCGTGTATCAATCTAAACATCTTTCTCTGTCTGTCTTCATCAAACCCAACTCCCATATCTCTCTCCCATTTTGTGATAAAAATTAACTTTGTATTTGTGTCTAATTCTGTGAGTATTCTATACACTTTTGAAATACCGTGCTTCCCATCCCTTCGTGTCTCTAACAACCTTTCAAACATATTCCACTCCTGTTTTACTCTCAGGGGTTTCAGTAGATTTCCAATGAAACATTTCAATTGATGATATTTCCACTCATCTATTCTAATAAAAATATCTCCCTTCTTCTCTATTAAATCTTTAAGTGGTCTCAATTCCCCCTCCACCAAAACATCTCTCAGTTGGGTATCCTCCTTTCTAAACCATCTCCCTGATATCTTATTTTTTCCCGGAGGAGTCACGTTATCCCTACTATGAGACATCATGAATTTGAGATTGTAATTGTTGATATTCATTTTGTCAAAACTCTCCAACAGAATTTGTTCAGGCCCCTCCCAGACGAGAAAAACATTGTTGATGTACCTATGCCACATGGACATGTGGTATGTGTACAACATGAGGTTCTCGTCTGAGACAGGTACAGATTGGCATAGGATGGGGCACAACTAGTCCCCATAGCTACGCCCTGCACCTGGAGGTAGAGGAAACCGTCAAATGAAAAATAATCATTCACGGGCCAGTCTTGAATTGGTTGTTGAGAAAGGATACGTTGTACGGCTGCTACACCATGATCATGGGGAATTGAGTTATACAAAGCCTTGATGTCAATGGTGACCAAAAAGGCTTCTTTAGAAATACTAGAATCCTCAATAATCTGCAAACAATTAATAGTATCCTTTACAAATGAAGGTAATGATGACACATGAGGTTATAAATACAACTCAATTACACGATTCAAATTTTCTGTCAAACCCCCATTCACTGAGACAATTGGACACCCTGTGAGATTTTTAGGGTCCTTGTGTATCTTTGATAAACTATAAAAAGTTGACGTTTTAAAAAATGTTACCCTAACAAATTCTCACAGTTCTTTCTGGATTATACCATTCTCTAAGGCATGATTGATCAGCTCATAAATATCTGAAACAAATTTTTCAAAGTTACAGGGATGGGACAATACCAACTACTGTTGAGCAAAATCTTGTAACACATTTCCTTTATATTGTATGTTGCCACCCTTATTGGACAGTTTAATTGTGATGTTGCTGTTTTCCTGTAAGACACGTAACGCTGTTTGTTCTTTCTGTGACAAATTGTCATTCTTTTGTCTGATTATATGAGAGTTTTCTAATATCCCTCAATGTTTGCTTAAGAAATATTACAATACTCGGATAATTGTTCAACGAAGGAAATTTCTAGGACAATTTTTTTAACTGGGTTAGGAGATCAGACTGAGAGGTAATAGTCTCACCTAATAGTAGATCAATGTCCAACTGATCAATAAGGTCACTTGATTGGCTTTCTTCCAACAGGAGAGTCAGATCCAGAAGAGCTTTGAAATCCCTACTGGAGTACTGAGACCAATCAAATGACTCTGTCCTATTGTCTGATTTTGCATGTTCACACCTAAGGGAGAGTTTTCTAGCAAACAACTGAAGATCCTTGACCACCTCAAATTTATCAGCGTTTTGACATGGACAAAAACTCAGCCCACGAGACAACACTTTTTTTTCCAGTTTGAGTTAACATATATGAGGACAAATTAACAATATTTAATGTAGTAGTTAGGCTCGGGTCAGGAAATGTTCTATACCCTGACCCAGTCTCCCCCGTCGGAGGCCTCTCCCCCGATTTCGACCTAATAAAAGTAGGAGGATGTGATTGGTGTATTCCTAAGAAATTGAAGGTGTGCTGACTAGCTGTGCTGGAGGAATCGGAAAAAGAAGATTCCTACTCGCCTATCACTTCACTTTCTGTGCGAGAGGGTTGCATGGTGAAACTCTGTGAGTCACCTGATATGTTGTCATGAAAATGTGTTGAATTAGTGTCTAGTGAATGTTTTTTAATCTCTTGTTCAAAGAAACGCCTACTATTGCGATTCCTTTTAAGGCGACCTCGTCCTCTATTCGGAGTACCATTCATCCAAAGAGAGTGGTAGGAATCAGAATCAAATGGTGTATTGTTGGATTGTGAAACTCCTTGTGTGTCATGTGTAATGCGGGGGTATCTCCTCTTCTGGGGGTAATTATGTTGACAAACTGTCCACCTATAAGCTTTTCCTTCCACGAACGCTGTTTTGTCTAACCAAAATGTATTTTCTTTCTTGGACAATATATACTTATTCAAATCTGCCAGATCCTCCCTTAATTTAATCTCCAATTCAGGAAACAAAGAGTTAGTTTTAAATACAAATAGCAATTTCTCTACATTCTCAATATCTTTATCTAGGGACAACATCTGTTTATTGTATTCCGTAGTCAATGTGGACAACATTTTCTGTGAGCATAATTGTAAATTCTCCTCCCACTCCCTTTTAAATTCTTCACTTATTTTTTCGATGTTGGATCCTTAACCCTAATGGTTTAATCTTCTCTCTAATGTATTTTTCAAATGATTTAATATGCCAAAAAGGGCAGATTTCTTCTCCAGAAGTTTCCCCAACCTCAAAAAGGGTGTAAAGGGTGAACTCTGTGGACCCTGATGTAAGGTGGACTCTTGTGACTAAATCTATATGATTAGAAATGTTATGTAATCACAAAATATATGTATAGTGTATACTACGAAAACAAATTGCCATGCGCTGCTAAAGTGTTTTGGGCTTGGCTCGAAGAAAAGGTGGCAACCCTACCCAAGATGGCAGGAAGGGGGGCCACTGCAGAACATGTGAAAGGGTCCCACTGTGGAATCATAATAAAGGGCCCTGTGATGGAAGAAAAGGTCCCCAGGATCAATGGGAAGGGCCCTGGCTCAGAGAGAAGGGAGGGTCAGAGAGGCCCTTCATTGTTTCTTGCTCCAGGACCCTGAAGGTTCTAGTTACACCTCTAGACAAAACCCATTGTAACTGAAATGTGCAGGTTTATTAATGCATTGTTGTAATGAACATTATTCCTTTCTGCCACAAGATAGAGCTTTGTGGATTCTGATTAATTTTTATTTAGAGCACTGCATGATGGAAAATGTAGTCCCAGCCAGCACAAACTCCACTATCACCACAGAAACAGGACACAATGTCAAAATCCAGCATGCATGTATGCAGGAGGGGTCATATAAATTAAAAACCAAGAAACAAGGAGTCAGATGAGAGAGGGAAGCCACTGTGTGTAGAAAGAAAGGTCTTGTCTGGGATGGAGACTAGGAGGAAGATACACTGAAAGACTGAATTACATGTGAGACAGTGTCAGTCAGTTCCAGAGAACTGAGAAAGCTACTGCAATCTGCCAAGTCGTGTCTGTGATGCTGTCCACTGGAGCTGGGGAATCATTCTAAGGCCTAGTATGGGAACCGCTAGAGACCCAGACCTGCTGATGCCTGCTGTGAAGCTGCCAATCCTAGCTAAAGGTTGCAGCTGCATTGCAAGGCTATCGCTTTCTGATCGCTGCAGAAGCTCATCTGGAATCATTACCATCTTAAAGGGGGCCCTGTTCATCACTAAAGGAGACCTTCTACTACCAGTATGGTGGAGTTGGTGAGTGGGTGGATAGTAACCCTTTGTGACACATTGACTGACCCTGTAGTGAAATTCATTGAAAGGCCATACTGCGTTATCCCTCTTAAAGGCATCCCATATTACCCATTAACTTTCTGAAACTGTCCTGCTGCTCAGAACCTTATGCCTAGACATTTGAGAGGTATATAATATTATACCTCTGATAATTAACTCAGTGCTCAGTGCTCTTAGAAAACCAGTGTTCTACAACCTGTTTCCTTGTTGCTGAAACTATTTCCTCTAGAGCGCGAATGTCTTTAAGAGCTCCAACATGGCTGGCCAAAGACTTACTTTAAGGACTGAGTTAAAGTGCCTGTTATCCTGCATAGTCAAGAGGTTAAAGTTACTTTGCAGTTATTGCATTGTAGCCTAGTCCCTAGCCTCCTCACCATGAGTGACTCTAGGTGACTTAGCCATCCATTATTCTATTGATACCATTTCACCCTCGCCTTATGTTGCTCATTTCCAGTGGGCAAGGCTACAGTTTATGCTGAGCTTACCAGAACCGAAGGTGGCACTCTTACTACATTGTTTAATATTCAAAACTGTACATGCCAAAACATGTTCGGCATCTTCTGTCATTTTTGAGTACTCATATTCTCAATATATTTTGTTATTATACTCCAAGGTCTTGAGTCTCATTCCATGGTGACCCTGAGGCACTAGCCAAAGGTTATTAGTCTGTGTCTATTGATGTGTATACCTGAGGTGTCAGAGGTGCAGAGGTCTTTGTAGAGGTCAAGTTAAGAAGAGAGGACTCAATACACAGGATTAGCATAACTATGAGGCAATAAGCAATTAGAAGGAGTTTGGCAATGACACCCTCAGAATTTTCTACTACACAGGTTTCCTTCAAGCTACCACAAGTACTTAAACGTCTCTGCTCTTTGTGGATATTATAATAACTGAAAGACATTGGCCTTTTTATCATCACTAATCATAAAGAGAATCTTGGATAAAAGATGTATTTAGCCAATTTGTTTTACAACAGTTAATTGAATTGGCAAAGTGAATTTAAAGAGATCAATGCAAAAGCAATCTGCATCCATTTCCAATAGATTGGAGGAAATCTAGCTTTTAGTTCCACTTCACTGCGGTGAATCGCTACATATTATTTTCTGTTATTACATTTTGAAGACAGAGAACAGTTAACGTTTGGCCTGGATATTATTCAGACTATGTCCTGTACATTAAACCTCTACTGCAACAAGGACCTTTAGTATATCCATTCTTGTAGCTTAGCTGATTTGGCCCTGTTTATATAGTACTGTACAGTGTTAACACATAGTAAACTAGAAATTTGTACTTGAAACAGCTGAACTTGCAAGTATTTTAGCAAACTGTAAGATTGATGCAGATTCTTCCCTGCTTCTGTTCTGAATATACTGACAAAAGCCTATTAGGAAATGGACTGCTAGGAGGCTTCTAGTGGACCTTTATATTTTACAACGAGGTTTAGTTTAAGCATTAGAATCTTCTTCATAGCTAGGGATAGTTTAGGTGTTAAACTGGAACTTAATTCTTTGCACTTGCCTTCCAAGAGATCTCTCTTTACTACGCTGCTAATATTTTCACCAGGTCCAATGTCTTTGGCTATCCACATTCGCCAGCTTGGGATGACGTAACTCCAGCACATGTGCATGAGAGTTAGTTCATCCTGGCACCCTAGGCATTTGTTGTGTTAGCGCAGCACTTTACATATATATATTTTATATATATATATATATATATATATATATATACACGCACACATTTTTTTTATACATAATGTTTCATTTGGCAGAATAAAAAGCTATTATGGCAAAAGAGACATACAGAATCTTTTCTGCAACAAGGACTATCTGCTAGCATTTAAAGACTTTAGTTCCACTTTAAAGCTCAATTGTACTTTTATGATTTATTACTGTAATGCAGGTTTCTTGCATATATGTTATTAAATCTAACAATAGTTTCCTGGGGGGGAATTTAAGTGTAAGTGCTGCAGCAAGGGTTAAAATACCTTGTGCAGTAATTTACAGAAGGAGGGGTGCAGCTCTCTAACACAAAGCAGCAGTCTGGCTTTCCTGTTGTCTGATGCCCCACTCTGCATAACAGTGCACCAACTGACAGTACTGCCCAGGTAGTGAGAGCACTGTTGATTGGTGTGCTCTGGGGGAGAGCATGTTAGACCATTGGAGAGCTATGCCACTGCTTTGTTTGATCGCCATGATCCAACATTACGAATTACTGCTTCTCATGATATCTGAACCCTTGCTGCAGCATTTACTAGTGTAATAAAACAATAAAATAAGATCAGATTTACTACACTATACGCAGCCTGGCTGCATTACAGTAATAAATGATGTGTTTAATTGGGCTTTTAGGACACTGAGGGAAACTTGCTGACTCTTTTTTACTTTCCCTCAAGCCTCTGTATTGGGTTGCCAGCACCAAAAATGTACTCCCTTTTGCCCAAGAAAAGAGTACAGAGAGATTTCAGCAACCTCCATGGTCCTGGGTTTAGTAACACTTTAAACTCTGCTACATTATTGCATTCCTTTTGTTGCCCAGTTCAGGCATTTACATTTGCTGTTTAATTCTCAGTCTTTTAACTCTAAGTGCATATCCATTCCAGCAAATCCAACCTTTATAGCTTTAATCTTATAATACTTATCCCATGCAAGGACCAAACTGACTCCCGTGACTATTAGTAAGTGTTCAAACATTCAAATACCAGGTTAACACATGTGCTAGTATACTGTACAAGCTGATAAAAACTTATTCCCAGTGCTATGTCTTTGGCAGAGTAGCAACAGAGTAGCACGTGTTTATTATAAAAACCATTCAGTGCATGAAACCCCTCTGAATTCCTATTGCTTGACTAATTAGACAGATTCTCAATAAAAGTTCAAAGTTTGCTAGTGGACATGATGAAGTACTAGCCCTCAAATATGACAGATGGCTCTGATTCCCACTGTTGCTTACATTGGCTGGTATTATAACAGTGTAGATCTGGGGTCTCTACTTTTCTAATCAAAGGACCAGTTTACTGTCTTTCAAACTTTGGGGGGGGGGCCGGGCCGTGGCCATCAGTAGTTTAAAATGCCCCATAATTACTGTCAGTGGGTGGAATAGTGCCCCATTATTGGTGTCAGTAGGAGAAATAGTACCCTATTGTCAGTAACAGTTGGAGGAATAGTGGCCCATTGTTAATGTCAGTGAGAGGAATAGTGCCCCATTGTTGGTGTCAGTGGGAAGAATAGTGCCCCATCACTGGTGTCAGTGGGAGACAAAGTGAACCATCACTGGTGTCAGTGGGAGAAATAGTGTCCCATTGTTGGTGTCAGTAGGAGGAATAGTGTCCCATTGTTGGTGTCAGTGGCAGGAACTATGCCCCACTGTTCCTGGCAATGGGGGGAATAATGCCCCAAGGGCCAGGTAAAAGCAAGCAAAGCCACAATTCGAAGACTCCTGGTATAGATAAAAGCTTCATTGCTTTAGGATGAATAGGGCAGTGAGCCCAGATAACAACCTTTTCCTGCATGACAGTGGAAAAGGAGCAGTTATTGCAAGTGCCTGTGAGGGTCATTTATCCTGGTCATGGTATAGCTAGTACTAGATGTGGCTAGACTTATTTACTAATGATGAAGCAACTCATTCAGATGGCTTCCTCAGATCAAATACGTGTCAGGAACATACCCTAGCATTTACACCCACCTGTTCAACAACGTTTAAAAGTTCTATAATATTTTTTGACAATTAACTTCTGCCTTGGCACATTTCCTGACAACACAATGTTTGGACTAAGGTTACACATGTGGGTGTTTGTTCCAGCCACTCATTTAAACTGAGAAAGCCCCTTGGAGGAGTGGTGGTCCATGTTCATTATTACTAAATAAGATTGGCTGAATGTCTGTAGCTACAATCAACTTTAATTGCATTTGCTACCGGTAGTAAAAATAGTGTGCAGCAGGGAGGGAGGAACCTCTCCAAATTACTAAACAAATGAGTCTTATACAGTCTTCAACATATTCCTACAGGGCTTCAGAGAGAATTCCCTTTAACTGCACATTTTCGAATAGTCCTGTTAGAGTTAAACCATTATACATCAGAGACAAGGCTTATAATATTTGGCTGAAAAGCATCTTTCAGTAGTAAGCCAGACATTACTAGAACACTAGCAGTTGTCCTGCGGGCATCAATCTGCTATTCTAAAAAGGTGAAGAGTATCTATTACTTCTGCTATACATTTACAATGTACAGTGAGTGATGAGATGTGCCTGTAGTTGAATATAGCCCACTAGGGATGACCAGTGAAAGCTTGCCAAGGGCAACCCCAAAGGGAAAAGAAGAGTGCAGTGTGGCTATCACCGGCAAGGTAGAAGAGTAGATGCTGACAGGGCATTCCTATGTATTTGGCCCCGGGGCATTTATGCAGAAGGGCTAAATCATGCAAAAAGCCTTGAAAATATGTATAAGAATTAACTCTTCCATCAGCCTTATAAATGACAAGCCTGCCTCGGGGATGAGAACTGTAACTTTTCAGATGTTTGGCTAAATAAGGTTTCTAACTTGTTTGTAGCTTTTTCTGGCATATAACAAATTTTCTATTCATAATGTTTTTATTGCAAGTGTAGGTGAATGAAAAAATTGAGGATATGAGTTCTTGTGGGAAGTTTAGTAAAAGCAGAGAATACGCTTTATTAGAAGGAAACATGACAAGAGAACCGAGGAGGCTGCTATTGCTGAACTCTCCTTTCGACAATGCTAGTTACTTGCCTGTCATGCTGATCTTTTTCAACACTTTAAGTCACTGACCTGGAACAACTATACAGATTAGAACTCCATACTTTGCTCTGATCTTCCTGATCTGCATATTCCTGGTTCAGTTACTCAGAGACTGTTGAAGTCAATGGGTTAGAATAGCATCCAGGTAACCAACATAATTAGGTCACCAAGGCCAGCTTTTATATTTTCTGGTGACAAGTCTGCTTTGAACATAATGCAAGGCACACTGATGCGTAGTAAATAATAGCAACCAATCAGAGGTCAGCACCCTTAATCTTTATGTGATGTGCTGAAGACAGGTATTTTCTTTCTGGTTATTATGTGTTCCTACATGTTGATCATGCTGTGCACTTTAAACATCAATCCTATATAATTACAAGACTTCAATTTTCTGCAAATCAGAACAGTTTTTCTGTAGAACAGTCTCCATATTTGAAGGTCACCAGTTCTACCTGGCTCATTTCTAGTCCTTGGCCTCACTATTGGCTAGTGAGGCTGTCCATGAGAGAGATGGGCCAGTAGTGTGGTACGGAGAGGGGAGAAGAGTCAGAGATTCATCTACATATGTGCAGAGGAAGCAAAGCTGGGAGACACCTAGAGCAGCTGCAGCTTGGCAAAATTCCATGTATTCTGTGAATAGATTTTAAACACTATCAAACAATTCAGACATTTATTACAACTTCAATGCAAACAAGGGGAGCCCATTTTCAGACTCAGCAAAGTAACGCATAATTCCATTGCTATTGCGGTCAACTACCAATAATGTACTTTCTGGCTTTAGTCAGATGGTTTGGAAGGGCCAATAAGAAGGTGTTAGAATAAAGCATACTCCTTGCTATAAAAGATTGGCTTCCTAACAGCGATAATCAGGGGCATATTTACCACAAGGCAAACAAGGCACTTGCCTAGGGCGGCATTTTTCAGGGGGGCAGCACCTCTCCCCAGAAGAAGGGATGGTAGAAGGGACACGCGTGCCATGGTAACCAGGTGGGATCAGAGAGGCTGCGGGCTGCTTGATGGTGTATGTAGAGCCTGACTCACTTTCCTGGAGATGTCCGGAGCTGTGAAGTCTTTCTCTCTATCACCGGGAAGGGGGGGTAGTGGAAGGCTCTCCCAGATGGGGGGCAAGGGTGTTGTTGGTCAATGTCAGGCTCTCTTAATGGGAGGGGGAAGGGGGGGTGTTGGTCAGTGTCCATTGGGGCAGACGATTTTTGTGTTGCCTAGGGCAGCACAAAACCTAAATACACCACTGGTGATAATGAAAACATGCTTAACTGTGATAGGGAAAGCATAGGAAGTGCTGCTGAAAAAATTCATAGGGACAGATTATTGTGGGGCGTGCAGGCACTGGTCTGCTAAAATAGAAAGCAAAATACTATGTATCTTGGGAAATCTGTGGGTACGGCGAACAAGGGATTTTTAAAATATTAAAGCAGTATTAAACTCAAAACCAAAATGTAATATACTGCAGCTTTCCAATCTTTAGATGTGGTGGCTGCATTAGTTTTCTTCTTAGCCATTTTCCTTTTGTTTCTAACAGGTGAATTTGCCAGTAACGCACCTCCTGTATCAGAGTACCCTTACTGTGGATGAACGAGCACAGGGGCACCTTTGGACAGCAGCATTGTTAGTCTGGGGGATGGTAGTGTTAGATGTACTAAAAGCTTTAGGTACACCAACAAATTGAAGCCAAACTCCAGCTCACATTGCAGTTACAGCAACGTTTTTTTTTTCTTTTGGGATAAAGATTTTACATGAATAAATAAAAGTTGATCATTGTAAGTACCCCTGGAAATTGTAAATAGTGTGTTTGAACATTCTAAACCTGGTGGGACAGCCTATGGCCATAGAATTCAACAAGGGTTAAATTTTCACTATTGTTGCCTGTCCTTACATAAAATTTCCCTCCTCCATTTACTGCTGCCTGTCATTACTACTGGGTTGTGGAGGGGCAGGTAGCCAAAGTCTGTACATTTTCACCTTGAAACACTGCATGGCACATTTATAGTGCCATAGAACCAGAAAAGGTCAGGAGAAGTGACAGCATGTTCATGTTTTGCCTGGGATGTTGCATGAGCTCTGGAGTGCTTGGGGGAGACTTCTGGTTCCAAGGCCAGTGAGGAGAAAAGGGTACAGCTGACTGTGCTGTCACCATCAAAGAATTCTGCAGAGGTTCAAACCTTCAATTGATCCTCCTCAGCATGGCCCCATGACCGTCTTCCTTGCTTGATGTTGTGCATCCTAACCCTTCAAAACCCCTTTTTTAGAACTCACTGCCTGTCACTAGAGGCAGCAAATGTTGCAGTAGATTCAGCAGGAGAATGCTGTATAAGGGAGTTAAGATGTAGAAAGCAAGTAATGAGAGGCAAGAGTAGTAGGATTGTATTGGAGAGTCATGTGTTTCTTCATGCATGTGGTACTCAAATGTAGTAACCCAAATTACCACAGCTGATACACTACAGGTAGAGGCTGTAGACCACAATGGGGCTGTCAGCAGTAGATGTGTTAAAAAAAGGCCCACGGCATTTTCTGTTTGCTGCTGAAGTGCTTGCATACTATCCTGATACTAGCCAATATCTACCAAACACATACCTGAAGTTTATCATTTAAATCTTTTGGAAATAATTGGTGATACATATGGGATTTAAGGGGGTTCAGTGAATGTTGGGTTGTGGCTCTGAAGTGTTTTTGTGCACTATGTTATGGCACTTTATTGAACCTTTTAGACAATGCAGAGCAATTTAAAAAAGCTTTTTTTTTTGTTTTTTTGCTTGTTCCTTTTTTTTCCCCCTTCTTCCTTCTGCACCGCACACAGTAAGGGTTTTATGTGGTGCACCAAAATAAAAATTCTGGTGCCAAAACTGAAAATTCAAAATGCACTTGGCCAAAAACCGAAACCGGAATGCGTAGTTTTTAAAACTAAGTATATATTTTTTGGAGAAAAAAACAAATAAAAAGCACAATATATACCCCAATTTTTTTGTAAAATACGAAAGAGGATGTTATGGTGAGTAAATAGATACCCAACATTTCATGCTTTAAAATTGCGCACGCTCATGAAATGGCGAGAAACTGCGGTACTTAAAAATCTCCATGGGTGTTGCTTTAAAAATTTCTACAGGTTAGTAGTGTAAAGTTACAGAGGAGGTCTAGTGTGAAAATTATTGCTCTTGCTCTGACATTCGTTGCAATACCTAACGTGTGTGGTTTGAACACCATTTACATATGTGGGCATGGCCTACATATGCATTCACTACTACGTGTGAGCATGGGGGGACAGGGGCACTTTTAACTTTTTTTTTCATTTATTTAATGTTTTGGGGTGTTTTTGCACTGTCCCTTTAAAATAATTTATAATCACTTTTAATCTTATCACAAGGAATCCCTTGTGATAGAAATAATTAGTGACAGGTCCTCTTTACGGAGAGATATGGGGTGAATAAGACCCCACATCTCCCCTCCGCAATGTAAATCATTAGATCAAAAAAAGCATCGATCTAATGTTGTAAAAAAAAATAATGGCCGGAACCGGAAGTGACTGCTCCAGTCCTCCAAGTGCATGGAGATGAATGGAGGCCATCTTTCCTTCACTAATCTCTGCCCAGCTCTGGGATCGTTCGATGGATTCTCAGGTAAGGCTGAGAACTACCGAGCAGCGGTCAGTGACGGCAGCGGCGGGCAGGCAGGCGGTAGCGAGGGGCGGCAGCGGTGGGTGAACAGGGGCGAGAGGCGGGGTTTTTTGGCACCTGTATCAGTGCTTTTTTTTATCAGCTGATGGTCGAAAGGAGTGTTTTCAGCCGAAACATTTCGCCCACCGAAATTTCGGTGCATCCCTAGTTTTATGTATCCCTGCTTGTTATGCCAGTTCCAAAGTTTATATATCTGTGATTTGTTCTAGGTACGATGAATATCAGAGGTGCGTTTCATTTCTGTCAGTATATGTGTCATGTTTAAAGTTGTGTCATGTGATTTGTATACTATGTTATTCCTAATTCACGTTTAATTGCCAATTGCCGTCAGCTGTTATATTCTGTTTAAAGCTTCCTCTGACAAGTGAAAATCAGTGATGACTAAGCACGTGTTCGTTTCAAACGCATCTACTACTCCTCTGTCCTGTCTTGGAGCTGTCATGTTCTTATCATACTGCATGTAAAGTATTCCAATAAAGGATTTCATCCACTACATTGCTGTTTGTGAGGCCAACCATTCTGTTTTTCCATTGCTTCTGTGATCACGGATCGGCCAGCACCTGCGTGTCTGTGGAGGGTTTATGAAGATTCGGCACTCACTTGGAGCTGATCTTTTGCTAAAAAAACTACCTGCCCGGCGCCCAGAACTACATGTCCCGGGCGTCGGTTGATATGAATTGAACACCCATGCTCTAGTCTCTTATGCAAAACACTATACAGTACATTCCCTTGAAATGAGGGAATGGGGACACACCTAAAAACAGATCTAATTATTTGTGAATACCCCAAGTTGTAATTTCACTGTTTCTATGTTATGGCACTTTAACTAAATATTACCATATCAAGGTACTTTATCAAACACCCAGTCAAAAGTAATATAAAAATATAACAAGCACATACAATTCAATAAGACAATTTCCAGGGTTAAATATTCACATTTTAAAATGTCCCTGAACATATGCCAGAGCTTGCATTTCATGAAAAGGTTTTAGTACACTGAAAGAGTTAAAAGACTGATGCCTGGAGTAAGTATATATTGCTATCATGTCAGCATGTATGACAGTGGCAAAACTCTCCCAGGTGTAGTGATGCATTTCCTACAGTGACCATCTGCTATAGGAAACAAAATCATTGAGGGTAACATAATAATTAAGGCTATGTCACCTGCCTACTTCAGCATCACATCCCTGTTTTCTATCTACTCTAGGAATTACCAAGATAAATGCATCCACTCTTTATATTTTGCTAAAAATAATTCAATCATATAACAACAATGTATCAGTTGCATTAATATTTAATTATCTACATTTCAGTATATTAAATAATGTCTCTGTACATGCTACGTACTCTTAAATGGACTTGGCAGTGTACACACTGAGCATCTCCAAATGGCTCAAATTCTACAACATATGTGGCCTTCTAGGTGTCTAATGTTTCCAATATGTCAGGCAAGTAAGGAAGGGCACTAAGGACATTTCTGGTCACATCTTTAGCCCATTCATTCATTATGCTTTGCGTATGCTGCTTTTTGTTATATGCAAACTCCTAGGTATGGCTAATTGTTACATAAACATGTGATGCATGATTTCAGATTACATTGTCCATCTAAGTACATTTATAGTGACATAATGGTACTAATAGCAACCTGGCCATGTGCAAAATTAAAAACAAGGATGTGTAATTTTCAGTTATTTTAAAAAGAGCTGCTCACTCTCATTAAAAACTGCTAGCCTTACAGATCAACCTATGATTCCAGTCTGTGTCCTGATTATTGCTGCTGCTTCAAAGTAATCAATTATACAGTTACAATCAAGTCTAAAGCCAGACCAATCAAAACAATTCATGTGCAAGTTGATGCTAGTGGCTTAAATCATCTAGCTTTCTATACATAGCATCTGAGTACCTAGGACTGTTCTTTATCCATAACAACGTGATCCCAATATGTCTGTTGGAATTTTATGTATTTTATATTAGAGAAAATGAAGCAAGAGTCCCGAGACTTTGTGGAGAAAGGGAATAAAAAGTGCAAATATTTCTCTCTGAGTTATTTCTGGCGAAGGTCTCAAACGATATGAGAACCCACCATCATTTGGCCATAACTAAAATATAACCATTGAATGAGATAGCTGCTCAACCTTTTCATTATCTTATCTGTCCAATGTACTAGTATAGGGAATTAGGAAAGTATGAAATTGATAGAATAATGTTTATTACTCCTGGAAGAACCGATTAGAATCGGCATAAGTAAAAAAACAACACAAGAACCTGGCGCTCTAAATAGTGCATGTATGTAATGATCAGAGGATAAGACCACCTGGGACTGTAAACTCAAGATCTAGCGGGCCAGTGGAAACAACTAAACAGGTGTATCCAGGTACCAGTCTTCGCAGATGCAGGAGCTGTGTGACTGAATGCAAACGGAGGTGTGTCAGAGTTGCAGGATCTAAAAAGCCACCCAGTCTTGACTAGAGCCACTGGAGGTGTGAATGTTGGGTTGTGAGGCAGCTCCCAGGTTATGGCTCTCTAACACTTCCATGTGGGCACAGTCCTAACAAATAGCCACCTGGAAGGACATGGGGTATGCACAGAATACTAGGAACCAAGGTAACCTACTGCACCAAGCTAGGATAAGACACCAGGGGAGAGGATGCAGGGAGCAAGCGTAAAGTGCAGGAGAGTGGGGGTGCTGAGTAATGGTGCAGAGATAAAGACTCAGCAAACTGGAAAGGGCTGCATGGCAAACAACAACAAGAAACAGTTCTGAGAAAGACACACACAGCAACAGGAAATGAAGGGATCCACAGACAGAAACCAAAGGGAATATAACTGCACAGCCAAAGGGAAAAAACTGAGAACAAAGACAGAATCTAACAACACATGGAATATGGGAATCCTCAAGCAGTGGTGAACACCACAGGAATTAATGGTGTCCGGCTTGCACGTGAAGATATTTTGCTCAAACACTAACACACAGGTGCAAAGGCTTAATAATACCTAGGTTCAGGGTGGATAGGCAGGAACCCGAGCAACTCGGACAGGAGGCAAAACCCAGCACCGGATCGATGTACACAAAAGAGTGGCAATTTAAAGGTTAGCTGTCAAAGGGCTTACAACAGAAGTTTCTGATAGAGTGGGTCAGGTCTGATCCATGTACTGGATTCCCTCAGCAGTTGAGAATGAAATCATAACAATAGCTAATTATGCTTAAAATGGTAAAACCACAATAATAGAATGGAGTGGCCATAATATCTGCATAGTTGGTTTGGAAAAGGTCCACATTTAAAGGTATGTGTGAGTGTTGGGGTGGAAAATATATGAGGGTTGCTCAAAAGGTTTTAGCACTTCTTTTAAATATATATATGGATAAAAGTGCAGAAACTTCTTAGTTTTGCCCAACTTGCAACTGCAAGAGTAAGGCAAACTGTCTTTCTACTCTTCTATCAGTTTGGTTCTAGGAGGATCAGTCCTGACTCCTGTATACGGCCAAATCTTTCAATGATTAGGCTTTCTGCACCTGAGCAGAAGTCTAAAACTGCATCAGGAAACCTTACATATGATCAACCCATCATGTAAAATTTTACAGTTTTAACACATATTAAAGTCACATCATTTCTAATGAAAAAATGTCCAACTTATCAAAATTTTCACATAACCTATTCTAGTGTCTGTAACTGAGTTCATAAATGAGTCCAATTATTTTGAGGACTTTCATTTGCACTTAAGCAATCATTTAATTTCTCCCATTTCAAAGCCTGCAATGGAGAAAAAATATTATATATTCTGTAATTAATACACCAAAAGAGCTTCCTTTGTGTATCTTGTTAAAAAAAAGGTAACTTATTATTATGTACAGCAAGTCATTTTAATAACGTGTTATTTGGATGAGTACTTACTGGTACAGTATGTGATTCACACAAACGCATGAGCAAAATATGAACTATAAGTGGCTCAGCAAGGCTGGTGAGCATTTGGGCAGGCTGATGAGTGACAGTGTGAGTTCAGCACCACTGACAGCTCCTAGGCTGCTGCTACTGCTTCACTTGTCATGCTGAAATTTTTCCTGAAGTTATAGATGGGCTTAGAGCAGCAGACAAAACCTGTCACATTCTCCTCCACATGAAACAATACAGTCTACTTTATAGGAATCTACTCCAAAATCTACAGTGTTGAAATGTACAGTAGCAAAAATGTAAGATTTTAAATGTGGCACCTGTATCCAGAGGGATCCTGCTGTGACTGCCACAAAGTATACCCTTAATCACTTATTAAAGCTCATCTGCATCCACCCCCATAAATTTTTATTTACAATTCCCAGTTATGTTGTAATATGCAGTTATTACCTATAAATTCCAGGGCATTTCATTTGAAATCACATGCAGGTTCCCATGATCACCCATTAAGGGCAATAGGGGAATTTCTGTGGCGACTGTGGACAGCAGCTACTGGGAGGTAGAACAAGGAATGCACAAACATGCAGGGCTCATGTACACTGCAGCTGCTAAATTGAGGTTTAGGAGCTGTTCAGCATTTTTTTTTCAGCAGCCCCTGAACTCTCCCTAATGTTTTCCTATGTGTCCATGTACACATAGTTGTTTACAGTCGTTTACAGGCAGTTGAGTTTACAGTCTTTTTTTTTTAATGCACCAAACCTGTGTTCAGAATTAGATTTTACCAGCGTTTCAAACGCCAAATGCTTGTAAACATGGTTAACTTCATTTATAAGCGTTTGCGTTTACAAGCGTTTTTTAACTGTTCCATATCCAGATGCTGTCCAGAGCCTATTTTCATCATCAGAAATGCATGCATGCGTCCATTTCCATGTGTGCAAATGGACATAGTACACCAACGCAGTCAGTTCCAGGTTTCCGTGAAGGAATAAATGGTAGAACGTGCCGCATTATGTTCATGATGGGATACATAGTGAATACTACCAGAAAAGACAGGTAGGGGCGGACTGACAACTCATGGGGCCCCTGGGCAATAGGGGATCATGGGGCCCCTGTGTCCTTGCCCAAACTCAAAAAAGCCTATGAAAAAGGTACCAGGGGCATCTCATGGGGCCCCCTACTGACCCCCGGCCCTCGGGCAGTACCTGAGTTTCCAAATGGTCAGTCCGCCCCTGAAGACAGGTAATCTCAACAAATACTGCTCTCTCTGCTTCTGCTCTCTATATCTCTCAAAATGTCTGAAATAGCTAATTATCTACTATTTTTCAGTGCATTGTGGGCATTTGGGAAGGTCTCCTGAGGTTATCTTTTAAAAATGCTTCTAAACGCAAACATGCATAAATTCGGTATGCAAACGCAGCTAAACTGACATTTTTTAAGCTACATTTTCCAGCAGTCAGTTTCCATCATTCAGAAGAGTTTTCCAAACGCCCCGTGTACATGAGCCCTTACCCAGAAAACATTTCATTTTCAGACCATGCTGTGGTCTGAGCAGGCCAATGTGTTTTCCTGAACCATTAGTTTTCTTTTTTTAGGCTTTTTCCCTCTGTTTTCATCTGGTGATTTGAACAGTAACACAACTCCTGTACTATACAGGTGCCACTCTGGATGAAGAAGCTTATACTTTATAATCAGTTACAGCAAACAGTGGTTTCATCATTGTAGTTGTTTTAGCTGTTTGATCCCTTTAGGCACCTCTGCCAGTGTTAAATGGCCTGTATCATCCCTGTACCTGTAAGAGAGCTTTTCTGTTAAAGAACAGAAGACTTACTGGCCAGAGAACCAGGTGAAAATATGTAGAAGAAAGAATGGAATCTATTACAGCCATCACATCTAAGAAGCTAGTAAGATGCAATATAATAAATGTTTGCTTTTGGGTTTAATACTGCTTTAAGTCCCTGGTCACACTGGATGCAAATTTGCATGTGATTTGCATGCCATGCGGCTTGCAAATCGCATGCCAAGTAACACCCTATTGTCCATAGTTAGAGCGGTCATAATGGTGTAGTACCGACTTGGTCGGAGCCGCTCTGATTTCTAAAGTAGTACATGCACTACTTTTGGTGCAATTTGCATAGACATCTGTGTCAGCATTAAACCCAACTCGGAAATCATGCGACTTCACTGCAAGCTGCACGATTTCAAAGTCGGGTTTGATGTGACCGGGGTGTAACAACAGTTGTGGCAGTTTTTAAAAAAATGCTAATTCAGCATGGCATTTTAAACATGGCTTCAGTTAAGCTTTAACCCTTTGGTTGCCAGAGCCGGTTTTGCATTTTTTTGTACACATGTTTAAAAAATCATTTTAGGCCTGAAGATTACACAAAACCCCCAAACATTATATATTTTTTGAAAGCAGACACCCTAGAGAATAAAATAGTGCTAGTTCCAATGTTTTATGTCACACGATATTACCGCAAAGGTCTAAGAAACACAAAATTTCAGTAAAAAACACATTAAAGAGCAAACAACCACAATAGATTACACAAATAGATACCCAACTTGTACCCTATATTTTATATAGGCAACACTTCAAAAGACCCTACAGGTCATCAGTTTAGTGTTATGGAGGAGGTCTTGAGCTAGAATTATTGCTCTCATTCCAGCATGTATGTCGATATGTAACGCGTATCGCAATCAACATTTTCAGACATAGGCATCCCCTACATGTGTGTTTATGGTAGCACGCGCGTATGTAGGGGTTGGAGGCCTCAACATTTTTTTTGGGGGGGAGGGGATGTTATGTGCTTTGTTTTTTTGGGGGGTTTGCAATTAAAAAAAAAAACATTATTTTTTTTTTGCTTAACTTTTCACACAAAACCCCCCATGTGATGATTTTTAGGCAACAGGTTCTCTTTAATTAGATCCTGTATGCCTCCTTTGGGATGCACTGAATGTATTGCAATGCAGATCACATTACAATATATTCCTCCCTAGCTATTCTAGGGTGACCGAGAAGTGATGGTATACATGTTGCTTTCCGAGTCACAGCAACAAGGGGAGGAGAGCGCATGTTTGTCCACTCTCCCCTCCACACACAGGCACCATTACCGGGGGTGTGTGGAAGCAATTGGGCCTCAGCGCAGCCTGCCTGATTGCATCCACCTGACAGACATGAGTCTGCTTGTCAGTTTTACACACAATCTCGGTGGCTGCAGCCACCAGATTGTGAGTAGAACACCCGCTGTCAGCTTCGTATGACGTACATACCTAGACGTGAAAGGCTAAAGTTGAACAATAGGATACATTTTTTAAAATCTTATATGATGTGATTAGAGATGAGCGAATTTCTCAAAAATTCGATTCGGCTGATTCGGCGAATTCCAGTATGAAATTCGATTCGATGCGAATTAATTCGCTACAAATTTAACTTATTAAAAGGGTTTCTAGGCTTCAGAGAGCCTTTAAATTAGTGCAGAACACTGTACCTTTAATTTAAATGCCCTTGGAGATGAAAACAAATGGAAACAAATAGATACAATGTTTCAACCGCTGTATGGAGTGAGTGTCCCAGAACTGTCATAAATAGTCTATTTCTGACAGTTCTATGACATTCCCTCCATACAGCGGTTTCAACCGCTGTATGGAGTGAATGTCCCAGAACTGTCATAAATAGTCTATTTCTGACAGTTATGAGACATTCACTCCATACAGCGGTTGAAACATTGTATCTATTTTTTTCCATAAATGACATTCTGCAGATACACTTAGAGGAGCGCTGCAGATACACTTTTTGCCGGCTTGGAATTATTCTTATTTTCATCCTACTTCTTCTTCTTCTTTTTCTTCATCCTCATCCTCTTCTTCTTCTTATGAGGATGAGGATGAAGAAGAAGAAGAAGAAGTAGGATGAAAATAAGATTAATTCCAAGCTGGCAAAAAGTGTATCTGCAGCGCTCCTCTAAGTGTATCTGCAGAATGTCATTTATGGAAACAAATAGATACAATGTTTCAACCGCTGTATGGAGTGAGTGTCCCAGAACTGTCATAAATAGTCTATTTCTGACAGTTCTATGACATTCCCTCCATACAGCGGTTTCAACCGCTGTATGGAGTGAATGTCCCAGAACTGTCATAAATAGTCTATTTCTGACAGTTATGGAACATTCACTCCATACAGCGGTTGAAACATTGTATCTATTTTTTTCCATAAATTACATTCTGCAGATACACTTAGAGGAGCGCTGCAGATACACTTTTTGCCGGCTTGGAATTATTCTTATTTTCATCCTACTTCTTCTTCTTCTTCTTCTTCATCCTCATCCTCTTCTTCTTCTTATGAGGATGAGGATGAAGAAGAAGAAGATGAAGAAGAAGTAGGATGAAAATAAGATTAATTCCAAGCTGGCAAAAAGTGTATCTGCAGCGCTCCTCTAAGTGTATTTGCAGAATGTCATTTATGGAAAAAAATAGATACAATGTTTCAACCGCTGTATGGAGTGAATGTCCCAGAACTGTCAGAAATAGTCTATTTCTGACAGTTATGGGACATTCACTCCATACAGCGGTTTCAACCGCTGTATGGAGGGAATGTCATAGAACTGTCAGAAATAGACTATTTATGACAGTTCTGGGACATTCCTTCCATACAGCGGTTGAAACATTGTATCTATTTGTTTCCATAAATGGATCCATTTATGGAAACAAATAGATACAATGTTTCAACCGCTGTATGGAAGGAATGTCCCAGAACTGTTAGAAATAGTCTATTTCTGACAGTTCTATGACATTCCCTCCATACAGCGGTTGAAACCGCTGTATGGAGTGAATGTCCCATAACTGTCAGAAATAGTCTATGAAAATAAGATTAATTCCAAGCCGGCAAAAAGTGTATGTGCAGAGCTCCTCTAAGTGTATCTGCAGAGCTCCTCTAAGTGTATCTGCAGAATAGAGGAACTCTGCACATACACTTTTTGCCGGCTTGGAATTATTCTTATTTTCATCCTACTTCTTCTTCTTCTTCTTCTTCTTCTTCTTCATCCTCATCCTCTTCTTCTGAGGATGAGGATGAGGATGAAGAAGAAGAAGAAGTAGGATGAAAATAAGAATAATTCCAAGCCGGCAAAAAGTGTATGTGCAGAGTTCCTCTATTTCTGACAGTTCTCTGACAGCTTCTTCACATATACAGCGGTTGAAACATCTGTATCCTAAATGGAAACTAATAGATACAATGTTTCAACCGCTAAACATGTGTTCCTTCTGTCAGAGAACTGTCAGAAATAGCGGAGCTCACTGCAGGGACACTTTTGCCGGCTGATCAGGAAATATTCGATTCGCGCACCCGAAGTAGGCAAAATTTCGGATTCGACGCGAATCGAATATTTCCTGAAATTCGACTCGAATTCCGGTTCGCCTGGTTCAATTCGCTCATCTCTAGATGTGATCTGTCTTTAGCATTAACCCAGCATTACCTGCTTTTCTGAGTCCTCCCCTCTAACATACTTGTATTACCTGTCAGTCTTGCGCATAGGTCTTTTTTTTTCAATGTCCTTTAACAGACCAAGCTGTCCAGCAAAAGTGGCAGCTAAAGGGTTAAGACAAACCATTTAACACTGACAATGGTGCTTACAATGGTCAGATTTTATCCTATCTAATCTTAGTTTTTACCCCAAAAAAATATTAAAAAGTGTTAGCTGGAGTTCACCTTTATTTGGTTGGTTTCTTATGTATAGTACTATATCTAAATCTACAAGTCCTTCTTACACTTCCCTTTACACAGGTTGAAAATACTGCAGTCCAATGGTGTCTAAGCTGCTCTTCCATAGATACAGTACAGTGAGTGTGTGTTGCCATTCTAAGACCAGGAGTGCATTACTGGCTGGATTATTAGGTGACATATAAAGGAAAAAAGGCAAAAAAATGAATGCAGGACTATTATGCTGCAATTTATTAAATTTTTGTTCATAGGTTTAGATATGCTTTAAGACAAAGATGGAAAATGCATTTCCCAAGTGCAATTATACTTAGAATGATAAAAGTGGGCACAAACATAATTGCCCACTTTCATGGGCAGGTGGCAACCTCTCCCCCTGGTTAATTTTGAGATTTGTATTAAAATCTATGGGTTACCTCAGGCGGAACAATTATATAGTTACTTCCCCTTTAAGACTGTTCAGTGGTTTGAGCAGGAAAATGCGTTCCCCACATGACCTAGTATAAATTTCTAGAACCTGTGGGCCCATTATATAAACAGCTGTTCAGTGAGCTGTTTTGCAAGTTGGTCCACGCCGCTCAGCGAGCTCCCCTCCCACTTACCCTAGTCGCATGGCACTTTATGTGGTTTTGTCACCCTTTTATAAAGGGGGGACTTGTGTTGTATTTTGTTATGTTATGCTTAAGTCCTTAATGACTGAGAAATTCCTTTTGGATGTTACAGTTTATTAATATATGAAATAAATACATTTTAAAGATATTATATTTTATTTATTATTTATTTAATTACACCATAAAAAGTGCTGCGGCCAAAATTTATGCCAAAAAAATGTGTTTGTGTCATTATTTATTTATACAAGTAGTATTCGGGGGAGGGAGTATGTGCGGCCTGCATTCCCATGAGTTTTGACTGCTCTAAACATTTATTAACTTTATTGTATTATGTGACCCATTGTAACATCAAATATTTGTCAAAGTCAGTAGATAGAAATGGCCATGTTGATTAACTTCCTTAGCGGTATTCCCGAGTGTAGCTCGGGGTAAAATTTGAGTACCAAGAGCGGTAACCCCGAGCTACACTCGGGCTTACCATGCGGCGTTGCTCAGGGGGTCCCTGCAGCACTTACCTTGTCCTTCGCTCCCGTGATGTTCCCCTGCAGCGTCCCCGGCCATCTCCTCCGGCCGATGCCGGCATCCGGCTTCTGTGTTCCAGTCCCTGTGACGTCGGGACGTACGGCGGGAAATTTGAAATTTTTAAAAAATGTCATTTTTGCTGTCATTGCTGTTTCAATGCATTTAACATATATTTTGTCCCTATTGCTTTGTCCTGTGCCCTGCCTGCATTTTGACTGTTCTTTCTGCCCGGAAACTTAGAAAAGTGCACGGCGTCCAAAAAGCATCCCTTTACGTCAAAAGCGGTTTTAGGACAGCGATAGTAAATCAGAACCACTTGCAGAATTGAGTGATAATGATTCGTGGGGAAATTCATCATCAGACACTGAAAATGATTTTTTGCGACTTTGCTCAGTGATGTGCGAATTTGCCTCTGTATTTCAAATTTCAGTGTTTTTGGTTTGATTATATTATTGAATTAAATTTATTATCATTATATTATTATTTTTTATGATTATTTACTAAATTATAATTTATGATTTCGTGTTTCAAGTTTTATCATATCCGGAATGTTTACTAGACTCTTGTTCGTACAGATTTCAGTGAGTTATTCCTAAAAATTACAGCCTACAATAAAAAACTACATATTTCCATGCAAAAAAATGGTACCGCTTTCAGCACCAAAAATCGGAAAGAATCATACCGCCGAGGAGGTTAATAATTCCCAGTGTCCAACCACAGAGCTGTGACAGAGGATCCCCACTCTGAAGAGTTCTGCCTACAGTGTCAATTTAAAATAAAAACAAAATAAAGGGCGCAAAAAAGAGTTCCACTTTTAATCACTTTTCAACATGATTTCCTAAGGAAAATGTTATTTGTAAACTTATATAACTGTAAACTTTCTTTACATATGGCAGGTGTCAAATATTAAAAAAAGCTCATGGAAAGGGGCATGGCAACAACATTACTGAAGAAACATCTGCATTAGTGTCCAAAGATGTGTCACACAATTTAAATAATAAAGGTGCAGACCACATGTGGTAACTTTACACATAATAACACAATAACCTAAATGCCTGCCATTTCCTAAAATGAACCATTACTTGCCCATGTGGGCAAAGACAGAGTCACCTAGGTCCCCTTCTGCCCAGCAGCATGTGCTTTTCTTTAGTCTCCCCACTGCGCTGTTCAGATCCATGGCCAGCAAAACAAAGCACACTGAAAGCTCCAAATTGACATGTTGAAGCTTACACAAGACTATGCACTCACTTCATGGCACCATGTGACAGCAATGATCCAGTTAGGGGGCACCTAGCACTGTCACCTGGGAGATGGGAAGTGAGTCACATGCTCATTCATACCCAGAAGTATCTGTTGGCAGGCTGTAGACAGCTGCCTAAAAAGAGAATATAACATTATAGTAAGCTAGCTAGTCTGCCCAGGTTAGGGAAGGGTTAATATTGGTTCTGCAGTTCCCTCTCCATCTGGGCTCTGCCTCTTCTCCTGTGCTGTTATAAAAAAGGGGGAGGGCTCTGTTTACATGGGGTCTGCATGGGAAGAAGACAGGGACAAACCATAAAGAGAGGGTTCTGTTTACACTGCTCCAATCACATGGGAAAAACAGCAAGAGGCTCACAGGAAATGTAACCCTTTACAGCCACCCAGGAGCTCCCTGGAGCTCTCCTGCCACAGCATGGACTTGTACCAAGTAATGGACTCTCACCTTTGCAAGGTATGCCTGGGCAGCCACACTCTAGAGTTGCCAGTTAGGGATGGATGCATTTAACTGTCTTTGCACTTAGCCTGTTATGCTGCAGAAATGTGTTAACTTTCTCTGAAGTTACTTAAAGGGGCTCATAAGGGATCAAATGGCAGCTATACTGTATGAACTTGGGTCAGTTAAAGCATATATACAAGGTATGAAGCAGGTCAATCGCAAGAGGTTAACTCAGCAAGTCAAGAAACAGTAAATCTGTTGCTAGTAGGAATAACCAAGCACCAGTTCAAGACACAAAGCAACCAGTCTTTAGGTGTGGTACTTGGTAAGGCAGCAGGTCCTCTAGTAGCAAGGGGGGCGCTATTTGGCTCCCTCCCTAGCAGTTCATCTCCCATAGCAACCAGGAGCAAACCAGTGTTACAGAAATCTATCACCTGGCCACAAAGTATAGGAAATAAAGGAGTTAATACTGAGGTCCGCGATATGTGATTGGCAGGACCCCATTCTGTCGCTAGGAATGAGGTAACAGAGGTCCACTAGACTGGAGGAGTGGGCACAGGCTCAGTCCATTCCTCCTAATGCAAAAACTACTAAAGTTACAGTGTATAGTGACATCTGACACCGCATTTCAGAAGAACACTCTCCTTTTACTGCACACAGTGTAGGCTCATCTCTAAGTTGGGAAACTGCCTTAATGGTAGATTTTTCACATGACCGCAGTCTCTGCCTCATCCTGGGCATTGATGGGTGCACTCCACATGAAAAGGTACCCCCACGTGCAGAGCATCTGACACTGCCTGGCATAGCCCATAAACCCTGTGGGCTTATAGAATGGAGTGAACGGCAGAGATGTGACAGCTCTGCACCAGCCACATATTTCACTTACCAACTGGTGGTGGAACAATGTGTGAAGAAAGAAAGGTGATAATCTACTGTGGAGGTAGGAAATTTTGAAGGACAAAGAAAAAGTCACTTAAGTCTTAGCATGAACAAAGGAAAAGTTCACTTTAAAAACTAAGCAGGAATCTGACTCTACAAACCCATGCAATGGGGTTGATTTACTAAAACTGGAGGGTGAAAACCCTGTTGCAGCTGTGCATGGTATCCAAACTTCAGCTTGTTCAATTAAGCTTTGACAATTAAAAATGTTAGCTGATTCTGAAGGAGCATTTGTAACAGGGGAGTTGATACACAGCATCCCAGCACAGAAGAAGTGAGGTGGTTAATTAGAGGGTTGAGGTTAAAGGAAGGGTTAGTATCATGTTACACATAAATTGTTTGTTTGCCTTTAATCATTTCGTCCCTACCTGACTCTGTAACTAGGAGATGCTCTATGTAGTTAGTTCCACCCTTCTTCTTCATGCTTTAACCTCCATACATCACATGTACTGAATCCTGCTGGAGCTACAGACACATATTTTGATCTTTCTGATGTTTATTTGTTATGAACTGCACAAGTTTTTGGATTAAAGCTTTCTACGATCTACAAGATGTCAATTGAGTTGAGTTACTGTCTGTCAAGCTACTGAGATTGTAAATTAGGATAGCTGACCAAAACTGGATCAGTTACAGAGATCACACTTTCAGTGCTTAGATTGCAGAAGCAAAACAGTTAGTGTGGGAGGTTAAGTTTACAGAAGAGGTTAGAGATAACTGTGAGGACAAGTGTCAAGGGTTAGGTTTACAGGAAATATTAGAGTAAGTGTAATGTAATGGTTTTAGAGAGATTAATATGAGTAATGGAGTTACATAGAGGGTTAGTGTGAGTGCTGGAGTTACAGGAAAGGTTAGTGTTAGGGAAATAGGGGAGGGTTAGTGTGAGGGGTAGGGTATACTGAAAAGTAAGTGCTAGGGTTACAGGGAGGTTAGCATGAAAGCTACGTTTACATGGAAGGTTAGTGTGTAGGGCGGGATTACAGGAAGGGCTAGGGGCCAGGGTTGTAGACAGGGTTTGTATGAAGCATGCAATTAAAGAAAAGGTTAGTGTTCGGGTAATAGGGTGGGTTACTGTAAGGGTTAGGGTTACAGGGAGGGTCAGTGCGAGGGCTGGAGTTACAGGAATGGCAAGTGTTATGGTAATAGGGAGGTTAGTGGGAGGGCTAGGGTTACAAGGTGGTATAGTGTGTAGGTTGGGGTTACAGGAAAGGAATGTGAGGGAAATTCTCTTTGGAAGGACACAGGCAGCAAAAGTACCTGACAGCAGTTAGGTCTTCACCAGACTATCCACAACAAAGTAAAAAAAACTTTTAGCTGAAGTTCCATTTTCACACAGAAAAGCTGTTATGTTATGGACCACAAACTGGCTTACGGAATGATAAAACAATAAATAGGTAAATTTCATGTTCACAATGCACCTTTAAAGGTCATTTTTTATTTTGGCTAGAGTTCCATTTCAACAAAGTGTTCACTCTTTACAAATCAGCTGAGAAATACAGAAAAGGAGGTAAAATGACATGTATTGTGATACATACTACTATGTGATGTCTGTCTAAAGTTATTATTAGTGTATTGTTTTCAATATATTTTCTCCGATTTGCTTGAGTCTGGCTATGTCAGATCAATGCCACATGCCAGAATTGGTAAATACAATAAAACTGCTTGCTTTGTAAACAGGAACAACTTACAAACTGAGCTATTGTGTCTGAGAACTAAAGTTTTAATTCTTTCTTTTTTTTTAACTTTGCAAAACAAAAAATTAAACAGATATTAAAAATACCGGAGTGTTCACAGATGTCATTGTAAATTAGAGCAGGTACAGGGTGGCTAATTTGCTGTACTCATGGGAATGATTTAATAAAGGCAAATATACTGTGCATTTTGCAGTTGCACTCATTTTCTCCAGAGCTTAGTGAATGTGGTGAAGCCCTGCTAATTTCCATCATCCAATCATGTGCAAACAAAAAGGCTATTTTTGTATTTTTCTTGCACCTGATTGGGTATTCCTTGCAAAGTGAAACTTCTTCACATTCACTAAGCTCAGAAGAAAATTAAAGTGCATGGTCTGTTTGCCTTTAGTAAATCATTCCCAATATAAAGATAGAGTTTGAAGAAAACCTATGCTTTGCCCTATAGTATAAAGCAACACGTTTCTTTAATAGCCAATACTCCCAAACTATTTCCAACAGGAGTTAGTGAGCTCTTTAACTGGAGATATTTAAAACTCAATCCATTACTTCTATACACATGGATCAGCTTTTGCCCATTGGTCTCATTTCTCATCCCGAGTGGTTTCACACCTCCTCCAGCCCTCTTCGTTTTCTTCTTGGGACACAAGATCTAAGAGGCATACTGCATTTTTTAAATGTGGCCACTTTTGTATAGCTGTTGTACATTTGTGTTATATGTAAATTTGTATTTTACTACAGTTTAATTTTAAGACTGCCTCACAATTAGCAGCAGCATTATCAGTCAGATGTGCACAATCTTTCAGTTGGACATTGGATTGCATATGAGGTCTGCAAGAGGCATGCACAGACCTAATAGGCAGCCCAGAAACCAACTGGATAAGAATACATGGCAGACTGACAGTGCAGCTGCTAATTACAAGGTAATGGCATTGTGTTGTCATCCTGAAATGGGAAGTGCTTTTACTAGGATCTCCAATCAAGAAGCTTTGCAACAGTCAAAAAATAGTTTGTTAAAAAAATGTATGTAGACCAGTCTGTGGCACTGACAGCAAAAGGACAGTAGAACAGACTATTACATAGGCACACATACAGGAGGTGACTCTTATTGTACACCTGGGTACAGCCAGAGGGGAGCCCATCTTCCCAATAGGAAAGAACACAGGATGTGGGCAGCTAGGATTGTGGGAGATGTAGTTCTGACAGACTGAACTATCTTGGTGAGCTGGAAGGAGGAAAGTGCAGATCCCACAAGACACTGGGGCAAAGATGAGAAGCGGTTCCCTGGTGCTTTTCCCAGGTTGAGGATGTGTGGAAGATGTTTCTGAGAGGTCATAATGTACATTTAGCTGCTCACTGCTGTACCTGAGAGGTAGAGAAGCACAGCAACAGACATCTTGGGACATTGGAAAGTTGCACGAATGTTGGTGGAGTCTTCTGCCTGACCAAGGGGAAAGCATGTTGTGAACACTGACCAACTGCACTTCACACAGTGAACAGAGAGGTCACCTGCTGACATAAGAATTGGTGAGAAGCTGCTGGTCAAAACTATATTACACTTTGACCAAAAAGGGACAGTGTTTTTCTGCATGTAACACAGAGCCAGTGCTTGTATCATTTTATAAAAGGACATTAAACTGAGTGCTCCAGTTGGACCCCAATGAGCTGGACAGCAAAGAACGGGAAATTATATTACAGATTGCTGGAATAGCATGGTGGTGTAGTGCTTCCTAGTTAGAATTGCCGCAGCATGGGGTTTAATATACAGTGTATTCCTTACTGTGTTATTGCTGTTGTGTCATCAATTTTACCATTAGGGTTCTGCCTATGCATCTGCATTAAATATTTCCCACCCAGCCAGGTATGTCAGAGTGTGTGGTGCTATTTGCAGAGCCGTGGGCACAGGAACAGGGGACCCAACACATGAAACGTGACCTTTGGGGTGAGCACTACATGTATTCAGTGTGACACGATGCCAAACGTACTGAAAAATAGATTTGGGGTTTTGTATACACTTTAATTAGACTTTCCCATTGAGCTACCTGTCCTGAGTTATTGGGCATCCTTTCTCTGCTAGACATGGCTGTCCCCGTGTCATTTACAGTCAGTGCATCTATAAAAACATAAATGTATACAACTATATCAATATCAGATAACAAAAGGTGTATTCTACATTTTCATCTTGCTATTTAAGAAAGAATTCCGATGGAATATTGAAACATAACCTCAAATTTGACTGCCCTAGACCCAGACCTATGTGACTTTTCCACAATTCATTTCTGAGCTACTTCAAACATGTATTTGCATGTTCTGCGTGCTGGCAATACACAGCCCTACAGGAATGCTCACAGCTATGTAAATTATCTACAATATAGAGCTTTTATATTGAAAAATTCATCCTACCTTGTTCTTTCCTGGAACATGGTCTCTGACACCTACACAATTGGGGGGGGAGGTTGTACTCTCATTTCTGTGTGGCTTCTTGCCGTAGGAATAAAACCTCAGTTCATGCATTGATTTGTTCTCCCTGCTAGATATGCAGAGGTTAAACCTGCTTCACTTACTCTGAAGAAGAGATTTGCAAACATGGACATCTCTTTGTGAAATTTAACTTGCATGCAGGCCCAGCACGAATAATTAAACAGGGCAGTGCCTCGTGCAGGCCTTGACTTGGTTCAACCTCATACCTACATAGCAAATCCTGGCCTCTTATTAAATCTGAATCATAACATAACCTGCGCCTGCTGAAAAACAGGAACATATTTCCCTCACTGATCAACTGATTTCACATCCGTGGCTATTATTTCTCATTAGTCTAATTTTCTTCTCATGAACACACAGAGAGAGAAGGATGAGTAGGAGGAGAGCATGGAGGGCCATGGAAACAATTGCAGAAAGTGGACGAAAGATCATAAAATAGGCAGAGATATATCAGTCAAAATGAAAAAGAATATGACCTTTATTTATCACCATGTCTAAGGAAATTACTGTCACAGAGCCTGTGCTGGTTTTAGTAATGTTTGGTGGCTATTAGGGCTATAACTACAGTATGTGTGCGGCCCCATAGCAAAACAATTAAGGGGCCCTGTGACACTCATTATTATTATTATACAGGATGTATATAACGCCAACAGTTTGCGCAGCGCTTTACGTTCATCTACATTTCTAAAGGGTAATTCCTTTAAAGATACAGAATAGCATTTACTTTCTTAGCAATATAATAAAGCATTGGTGCTTATCCTCTTGGCATCGGCACCTCTCGGCCTTTTAAGAGCTTCAGAAGCCGGGAGGTGGGCAGGGTTTTAGGGTCATATAACAAACTGTGATATAATAAACACCCTATATATTGATGCTCAAAAGTCCCACTTTCTCCCTTGAAAGTCCAAAATTGTAAATCATAAACCTTTTTAGTGTCAGTAAAATTATTTCAAAAACTCCCAAAATTATTCTTCCAAATTCTGATCCATAATCTTCGTGTGCCTCCAAAAATACAGTATACCTCCAAAAAATAAAAATAAAACTGGATAGTGTATTATCCTCAGTATAACAGTGATTAAATCATATATATATATATATATATATATATGTATGAAAAAACTTCTTTTAGTGCAAACACAAAATCACACAAAAAACTTGAAAAAACTTGAAAAAATACATGAAATAGTGAAGCACTCTGTGTATACTTCTACAGTTGTGTTCAAAATAATAGCAGTGTGTTGAAAAAAGTGAATAAAGCTCAAAACCCTTCTAATAGCTTTTATTTCCATACACACAAATGCATTGGGAACACGACACATTCTATTCCAAATCAAAACATGAAGAAAAATATATCAAATTTGTGTTGTTCCTCTAAAAAAAATTGAAGAAAAGTGAATATTAGACTGTTCAAAAAATAGCAGTGTTTGTATTCTTCTTTACAAACTCAAACATTTACTATATAAACTGAAAAATGTTTGAAGATTTTGCTTTCTTTTGAATCACATAATTAATATTTCGTTGTATAAGCACTGTTTCTGAGAACTGCTGTACATCTGTGTTGCATGGAGTCAACCAACTTCTGGCACCTGTGAACAGGTATTCCAGCCCAGGATGATTGGACTACATTCCACAGTTCTTCTCTATTTTTTGGTTTTGCCTCAGAAACTGCATTTTTGATGTCACCCCACAAGTTTTCTATTGGACTAAGATCCGGGGATTGGGCTGGCCACTCCATAACGTCAATCTTGTTGGTCTGGAACCAAGATGTTGCACGTTTACTGGTGTGTTTGGGGTCGTTGTCTTGTTGGAACACCCATTTCAAGGGCATTTCCTCTTCAGGATAAGGCAGCATGACCTCTTCAAGTATTCTGATGTATTCAAAATGATCCATGATCCCTGGTATGCGATAAATGGGCCCAACACCATAGTATGAGAAACATCCCCATATCATGATGCTTGCGCAACCATACTTCACTGTCTTCACAGTGTACTGTGGCTTGAATTCAATGTTTGGGGGTCATCTGACAAACTGTCCCCGGCCACTAGACCCAAAAAGAACAATCTTACTTTCATCAGTCCACAAAATGTTGAGCCATTTCTCTTTAGGCCAGTCAATGTGCTCTTTGGCAAATTGTAACCTCTTCAGCACATGTCTTTTTTTCAACAGTGGGACTTTGCGGGGGCTTCTTGCAGATAGCTTGGCTTCACATAGGCGTCTTCTAATTGTAACAGTACTCACAGGTAACTTTAGACCTTCTTTGATCTTCCCGGAGCTGATTGTTGGCTGAGTCCTTGCCATTTTGGCTATTCTTCTATCCATTCGAATGGTAGTTTTTCGCTTTCTTCCACATCTTTCAGGTTTTGGTTGCCATTTTAAAGCATTTGTGATCATTTTAGCTGAGCAGCCTATAATTTTCTGCACTTCTTTATATGTTTTCCCCTCTCCAATCAACTTTTTAATCAAGGCACGCTGTTCTTCTGAACAATGTCTGGAACGACCCATTTTCCTCAGAATTTCAGAGAGAAATGCACTGTAACCAGCATGTACAACATTTGCTGCCTTCCTTCCTTAAATAAGGGCAATAATTGCCACCTGTTTTTCAAAGAATGAATGACCTCACTAATAGAACTCCACACTGCTATTATTTTGAACATGCCCCTTTCAATTAGTGATTCAATTACACAGAATCAGCAGCATGCATGTCATGACTGTTGGGTCTGTTGGACTTCTATTACTCTACTACACCTGCTAGTAAATTATTTGCCATGTAGAGATATCATTTCTACCAAAAACAGTGATTGATCAGGTTAGTGATGTCTGACTGCTATTATTTTGAACACAACTGAATATACACACATCTCTGTGAACACTTCTATGTGGCTGAATTATATACCCTTACCCTAAATAAGTGATAAAAGAGCCTCCAGAGAAAATATTACACACTCATCCGAAACTATCCCACAGGATTAACTTCAGATCCCAAGTTATCCCTTCCTTCCACTGATGCTATAGTTTATCATAGAAGAGAAAATAGCCATACAGTAAAATATATCCGGTTAAAGCAAGATCCAGACTTTATTCTATATGCTTACATTCATACAATCATAAAATGTATTGCCAATTCCCATCGACGAGCAGCTTCCTGGAATGCCAAATAGCAATATAGCCTCACTTATGATGGCCGCTCCGCCACTTCCGGTTATCGTGCAACGTCCAACGTCAAGTTTTAGGGTCATGTGACCGGCATGATTCCCCATCATGGTGGTCACATGATCAGAAAAAGTTCTGATCGAAAGGCAATATCGGGAGCTTTCCGGGAGTAGCAGACAAATGTGCTGGGAGAGCACAGGGCACATGCTCTCAGCACATATGTGTTTTTTAATTGCACGCAAATATGCGGCTGCTCAGTGTCAAGGCCCAGACGCCGAGAGGACGCATATTTGCATGCGATCGGCGTCAAGGAGTTAAACAGTGGACTGCTGGAACTTAGCCTGCAGCCTGCTGTGCTTCAGACCTCAGCTCAATCCAAAGCCCCGTACTATACACATGGGTCGAATATTGGCCAAAATCAGCCATTACAGTAGAAACTAGCTGACTTTCTGCCCATGTGTACAGCTGCATGTCTGACAGAAGCCAGTCTCATGACCAGCTTCTGTCAAACAGGCATGCAGGAAAACCAGCAGTCGATTGTCATCCAGCCAGCGTTTGCAGCCAAGAGTTAGTAGAGACCTCCTCAATTTTTTCATTCAGCCCGCTGTGTGTATAAGGCATAAGTACAAACTGTTGTAGTGGGTTGAAGTGCTGGAACCTCTGGTTGTCAGATACTAAGACCAGCAGCTGAAAGGATCAGCACAATGGATAGTGGTAAATGGGAAATGCTATGACATCGTCTGTGATATCAGCAGCACTTCCAGTCATTAAGGAATACACGGGTAGAGCTGGATTCACCTATCCCTGCAAAAACAGATCACTGCAACTGTGATCTATTGCTGCTAAAAATAGTGAGCGATAGATCACTCGTGTCAGCACCTGTGGTAGTGAGCCCTTGTAGATAGTCAACTTGTGGTTCCCCAGGGTGCGGAGTCTAAGCCCCAGCCTGCTTGTTCACCAGAGCCCCTTATGGTGGGGATGGACTTGCAGCAAGCTGGGACCAGGTTGTGGCCCCCCGAGTACGCTCACCTGAGGATGAGTAGACTGCTCGCGGGAGCAGAGTACAATGAGAGGAGACAAATGGAATCCGATAGACTAGCCGAGGTCAGGAAGGGCAGAAAACAAGCACAGTCAGAGAACGAGGCCGGGGTCGGTACACAAGTAGTCAATGCAGGATACAGGCAATAGCAACACACAGGAGCTCAGACGACTCGGAAGTTGCTCAGGCAAAGTGGCTTAGACTGAGCATGTCTTATATAGGCAGGCAAACAAGGAGGCAGGCCAGGAAGGAAAGGAAATAAAACCCAGAGAACAGCAGATGACACCCATAGATGAGCACAAACACACATGTGAAAGGGATCAAGAACAGCACTGCAGCAAGGAGGTAAGAATACACAAACAAGAAACTGCAGGCTAACTTGTGACAACTCATATTAGTTATATGTTGCAGAAGTGCATAGTGGGGACTGGATCAGATTTCCCCTGACCTGATTCAACGACAAAAAAAAGGGAAAAAAAAGAAATGTATTAAATGCAATACTGTAAATGTTACATGGGTGTAGTGCCATAGTGTTTGAGGCTGCTCACAGCATACACCACAGACATTTCTTGTACACAATACCCCTTAAAGCAGAAGTAAACCCCCGTTGTGCAAAAAAGTCTGGCAGGTAGATATTTTATGACAGAAGAGAATCTGCGTGTCTCTTCTGTGTTAAAGTGATACTAAACCCAGGACCCTGCATTCACTATATCTGGTCTCCCACAGTACACACAACATGGAAATGCAATTATTTTAGTAAATATAAACTGCTAAATACATTTTCTCATCAGCAGTTAGAGCAGTCTTGTGACTTCAGCAGAGCACTAGTTAAAGCTTGTAGGAGGAGATTTCTTTCTGCTTTAGGAGGATGTGAAACCTCTGACCTCTGTCTGGAGAGCGCTGATTGGCCCTGTGCTGATCACATACACTCTACCAAGAAAAAAAAAACCTCTTTAGCAATACACACCAAATTGAGCATATGCATGTGAGTACGGATTCAGTCTGTATCAGGTGGTCATTTTAACAAGAGGAGGGGCAGAGAAGAAAGGATCAAACAGCCTTTTTACACAATGCAAAAGATTAACCCCTTAGGTTCCACAGTGAGTATAACAAGCATGCTTTACTGCATATACCAACTGATTTTACTGTCATGGGTTTAGTAACACTTTAAATATGTCTCTCTGCTTCTGAGCATTTTTTAAAGTATATATTGAACTACACATGTGCATCTCAGTATATAGTCTCTGAACAATTCTGTGTCAGGATAAAGTAACCACTAGGGGCATGCACCAAGTCATGCCAACCCACCGAGACGGTGAAGACTAAGAACCCAGAAGAAAAACAAGTGAAGATGTGAGATATGTTGATTGAGGGATGCATGGACATCAAAGAAATGGAAGGTACTGTTTTGCTGTGTGCCACAATGTGCTAATATGCTGTCCATAGCTGCACATTATGGCAATAAGCTCAACAATGTTTTATTTTTTTCTGGCAATTTAATTGCACTTTTACCCCCTTCCTGTCCAGGCCAATTTTCAGCTTTTAGTGCTATCACACTTTGAATGACAATTGCGTGGTCATGCAACACTGTACCCATATGAATTTTTTAGCATTTTTTTTAGACAGATAAAACTTTATTTTGGTGGTATTTATTCACCACTGGGATTTTTATTTTTTGCTAGATAAATGAAAAAGTCCAAAAATTTAGAAAAAAAGGCAAGCCAAGATCAGGACAGGTGGAAAACAAGCACAGTCAGAGAACTAAGAGAAGTTGGTACATGAGCAGACAATGTAGGATTCAGACAGTCGTACACACGGGAGCTCCAACAACTAGGAAGTTGCTCAGGCAAGGTGGCTTAGTGTATATATATATATATATATATATAGCAGCTTTTATAGCAATATTTTTCTTTAAAAGCGTGCCTCTTAATTAGTAGAGTGATACAATATTTATATGTAAAGCGCTGCGTAAATTGACAGCGCTATATAAGTACCTGAAATAAATAAATATAATTCTCTTTGAAAAGTAGTGACCTTATATTTGTAGAAATCTAACAAATACTGAAAAAGTGCACAGTATTTCAGAAGCCTTTTTTCCCTGTGTGTTTTGGCACACTGATGAATGCTTATCTTGGATCTCTTCAGGTCTGGGCCTTTCATATTATCATGTAACTCCAGTGTGGCCTCTTATATGCCTTTATATTACAATATCAGGTGCATTAATCCAACTGCACCGAATATGCACCGTAGCAGATCAGAGGCATCCTTTTTTTTCAGTGTATATCCACTGCAGACTCTTAAGAAGAGAAGGCCATGATTAGCAGACATGAGAGGGAAGAGTGGTTTGATAAGTGAAAGAATGACAGAGAAGCAGAAATGTTGTCCAACTTTGTTTAACTAATAGAAGAAGAAATAAAGTAAGACAGGGGAGTAGAAGAAAGAGAAAGAGAACATTATCTCATTGCTGCTTGGAATATTGATCTGCTGGCATTTTCTAAAGTGATAAATATTACAGTCTGTATTATTTTGATATCCCGAGTTTGGTTAACCGCTTAGAAAGCCTAGTGCTGTGCTGCATGGGATTTTAATCACTGGCGACTAAGGAAATGCAGAAAGATTTTGGTTAACCTGTTCAATACTAGACAGATTTTACTGATATAGATCTATTGGGGGAAATTTACTAAAACTGGACCACTCAGAATCTGGTGCAGCTGTGCAGGGTAGCCAATCAGCTTCTAACCTCAGCTTGTTCAATTAAGCTTTGGCAATAAAACGTGGAAGCTGATTGGCTTCTATGCATCTGATTTTGCACTCTCCGGCTTTAGTAAATATACCCCATAGTGTCTAAAATGGAACCTTTTGGGGGAAAAATAGCAAGCTGACATTGTTGGTCTGGTGCCAGTTCCAAGGCTGTCATTATTATCCTTGGTTCACTACCTAGTGAGGCACTAATCTGGAAAAAAACATGCTGGACATAAGGTCGGGCTTTGTGTGCATGTGTGTTCCAGATCACTGACTCATTAGGTAGTGAAGCCAGGACCAGGGTGAAACCACATGGATCCTGCAAGTCATTATGTTATATAAGTTAACAGTAACAGTTCTTTCCTGGGTTTCTGGAGACAATTGGCAGAACATGTTCAAATTCTGTGTATAGTAATAAGCCCAGCCATCACGCAAAAGGCTTGATTCATAAACCTGTGACACAAGGATAAAAATCCTTATTTTAGCCATCTGACTGAAATTTCCAAATCTCATTGGACTGAACTGAAATTGGCTTTTTTAAAAATAAGTATTCTTATCCTGGTGTATTAGCTTGGTGAGTTGAGTCTAAAGCCTTGATTCTATTTTCAAGGGACTTTAAACTATAAATCTGTTATTGATTCCCATATGGAAGAAAAATATGTTTGAAATATATTTTTAAAATGTTCTTCCCAAATATATTGACATATTGACATATATTTTAATGCTATGTGAAAATTATTTTTAAAAATACATTTCAAATATACTGTATGTCTTTAAAAATACAAATCTACATTTTTGGAATGCATTTACAAATATATGTAAAAAATATATGTTAAAATTACTTTTTAATATGTTAACAAAAATCTGAAGAATATATTTAAGCAGTTCCCGCCCGGCCAATAGCACAAAGGCGGCCGGACGAGCAGCTCGTCCCTCCGGGTGGATGCCATATGGCGTCCTTTCAGGTAGGGCCACCCTGCGGCGCGATCTGTCACCGGCCGTGTACGTTGGACACGGCCAATGACAGATCTGTGTATCGCCCCGTTTCCAGTACCATTTGACCTGCTCTGATCAATCACAGCAGGTCACATGACAGCTGTATACAATGGATGGCTTCCTTTCATGCCATCCATTGTATACTAGTGTGTCTAGCTGTGAATGGTCACAGTGATCACATGCACAAGCTGGGCTAATCACAGCCCAGCTGTGTCATGTGATTAGCTGTGGCCAAATCATAGCTAAGCACAAAAAAAAACCCTGAATGAATCAATGTCATTCAGGTAAATTCTTGCTTGTAGCAAAGTAATTCTTTGCTATAAGCAAATTGTGTAAAAAAAAAAAAAAATACTGATCACTTCCCCAAACTAGTACAATGTTACTATGGTAACATTATACTACTTTGGTCATAGTGAAATATGAAAAAAAATGAAAAATCTTAAAAAAAGAGAAACAAATCTAATAAAAAATTAAAACTAATAAAAAAATTTAAAAAAAAATAATTTTTGTTTTTCGTACTGTCACCAGTCAGTGTCCCTGATCACCGCCATGCCAGTTATATGATGACACTGTACTGCACTGGTGACAGTATGTTAAAAAAAATAGTGAAAACATTTTTTAAATTTTTTCATTTTCCGAAAAATTATGACAAAAATTACAACTTCAAAAAACTCACCATGCCTCTTACGAAATACGTTGGACTGTCTACTTTGCAAAAAGGGGTCATTTGGGGGATATCTGTACTGTTCTGACATTCTTGGACTTCAAGAAATTAGATTGGCCGTCAGTACTTCAGGACTGATCAATATTCAGATATATACTATAGTTTGTGAACTCTATAACTTTCCTACAAACTAAAAAATACATCCAAATTTGGGTTATTTTCACCAAAGACATGTAGTAGAATACATCTTGGCCTAAATGTATGAAGAACAATTATTTATTTGCAAACTTTTATAACAGAAACAAAGAAAATGTGGGGTTTTTTTTTGAAATTATCGGTATTGTTTTGTTAATTTAGCAAAAAATAAAAACCCCAGTGTTGCTTAAATACCACCAAAAGAAATCTCTAGTTGTGTGAAGAAAATGATAACATTTTAGTTTGGGTACAGTGCTGTATGACCGCGCAATTGTCATTCAAAGTGTGAGAGCACTGCAACCTGAAAAATGGCCTGGGCAGGAAGGAGGTAAAAGTGCCTGGTATGGAAGCGGTTAAAATATATATATTTTAAAAACTATATTTTTTTAAAATATATTCTTCAAATTTCTTTTACCTTATAAAAAAAGTAATTTTAACATATATTTTTACATATATTTGTAAATGCATTCCAAAAATGTAGGTTTGTATTTTTAAAGATATACAGTATATTTGAAATGTAGTTTTAAAATATTTTTCATACATTTTGTAATAAAAATGCATTTCAACATACAGTATGTATATATATATATATATATATATATATATATATATACATATATTTTAAAATATATTGAATATGGCCAAAATTGTAGCATTTCAAAAATATGTCAATATATTTGGGAAGAATATTTTTAAAATATATTTCAAATATATTTTTCTTCCATGTGCGTTGCTATGGTGTCTGGTTGGTTAGGATGCAATACCAGATTTTGCCCATAGTGGCGCTGTAGGCAAAATATAGAATTGCAGCACCAGTCCTAGGAGAGAGGAAAGCAATGCTGCATAGTATTAAAATGAACATAAAATTATCAATTCTTTATCATTTGAAATGGTCATCGCAAAGCAAGGTTCCTTAACTGCCAACTGTTCTAGCTTCACATTCCCATCCTCGCTTCACTTCTCATCCACTCTACTTGGCTGATAAAAGTAAAGACAAATACCTAGTACTTTCAGGTACGGAAATCATGTGATTCCCTTCCTACAGAATTGGTGTTTGGAGACTGGCCGCTCAGGCACCCAACATTGTCACATAGGGAAAGGAGGATAGTACTCGGTGTTATGTAATTCTGTTGTGGTGACATCTCAAAATTTGGGATTTTTTTTTCACTTTCAGTCCAAATGATAATGGCCCCCAGGACAAATAAAGACAGCGAATTTCCAAAGCAGGGACACAGACACCAGTAAAAACCTTACATAAGTTCTAACCTCTCACCACTCTAAAACAAATATGGGGAGATGTATTACCTTCATCCATGGTCTGCAGGCTTTCTCCCCACTGATTTCAGTACTGATAGAAAGCCAATATAATAACATACGATGCAGGAGTATTGGCCACTGCTGGTCATGCATTGCAAGTGATAATGACGAAAGCCTGCCACATTCTGAAATGGGAGCAAAAAAGGTAAGAATTTTGCTCTATTATATATGGACTAAATGAGATTTTAGTACAGTATTTAGTTGGGACAGCACTCACATGACTTTTTTGTAAGCTGAGTCCAGCTTTGACTAATGTCTACGCTTATTAGCAGACACTAAAAGGCCATGCCATTAACTTCAGTATACCCACCCACCACCATCACCATCACATTGAACTGATATTCCATTGAAGCCCTGGTATTAAATACAATACACTATGCCCCATGTTACTACTCCTTCCTCTACAATTCAGTGCTGTTCTTGAACAGCCAAATGTCAGACCTTGGTGTTCTTATGTAGGAAGAGCATGATTAGTCATATGCAATGATGAACTTTCAGGGAGTCAATAGATGCATAGGGAAATCAGGCATGACCCACAGTAGTTTAGGGTTGTTGGGGATTGCTGTAAAGGTAAGGGCGGACAACCTATAGTGCCTGCTACCCAGGCCAAAGCTTTTGTTAAAATGTATGTATAGCCAAATCTTTGTTACTTTCAGTGTAGCGCTTACCCCCAGAGGGGCCGCTGAGATTGTACCCAGGTCCACACACACCGAAAATTCAGGATCAGTCTAAGGGATATCTTTTAGTATTTATTATGTATGTATTAAAGAACTTCAACAGGAGAAGGGTTTATGGTCACAGGATATTCCAAATTGATCAGTAGTAACAATAGGAGGACAACTTCCCTCTAATCTCCTAATACCAGCCTTTCGCAGAGGTAACAGAAAATGGCCAGTTTGTTAAGGACCCTACAGCAGCACTCCATATAGCCACTTATGGCACTTAGTTCCCTTCAGGCAAATGCAACTAATAGTCTACAGCAAGGTCTTTTTTCATAGTTGTCTGCCACCCAGCATCCACAGGTAGATCCTCAGTGAGATATCAAGATCCTTCTTGAGACCAAGACTTCAGTACAGTGCCCTCCAGCAAATATATATTGACTTCTTGCCCTAAGCACAGCAGTTGCTGAGGCCCAGACTACAATTTCTTGTCTCTGTAAAATTGTCTCCAGGGGCAGCACCCCAATAGAATCAGAACCTTCCATGGCGAGGCTTCCTAAACATTTCTTACTTTCCCATCCACTGTAAAGCGGAGCTCCACCCAAAAGGGGAAGTTCCACTTTAAAGACTGGTGTCCTCCCCGCAACCCATTTTACCAGCCGTCTGGTGTTCCAGGTGCCGGCATCTTCAGTGTGGGCACCCACTTGCGGCTTCACAGCCGGGTGCCCACTGTGCATGCATGATTAGTACTGCACTACCTGAATGGTCTCGTAGTCTTCTGGGACCTATCATGAAGCAGAAGTGCAGAAGTGGGAGCGGGTACCTATCAATTTCGGGTACCCACTAGCCCCCCCCGCTCCCCAAGGGCGCCGATCCTTAATGGGGAGTGGGGGGGCTAGTGGGTACCCAAAATTGATAGGTACCTGCCCCACTTCTGCTGCTATCGCCTAGGCGATCGGAAGCGGAAGTTGTCCTTTACTCTCCCTCCCTTCTTCTGGGACACATGATAGGTCCCAGAAGACTACGAGACCATTCAGGAAGTGCCGTACTAATAATGCATGCACAGTGGGCACCCGACTGTGAAGCTGCAAGCGGATGCCCACACTGAAGATGCCGGCACCTGGAACACCAGACGGCTGGTAAAACGGGTTGCGGGGAGGACACCGCGGGATTGTGGGACAGGTGGGTGGCTGTTTTTGTAGCTGCTGACTTTCATTTTTTCACAGTGCAACTGGAACTCCGCTTTAAGTACACCTTATTCCAGGAATTGGCTGGGGCATGATAAATATTAACGTTGATTGCCAGAAAAAAAAAACATGCACCAAAGAAAGAATTGTCAGATTCGGGGTGGCACAGTGGCTGGGGCGGCACAGTGGCTTAGTGGTTAGCACATGTGCCTTGCAGTAAATGGGTCATGGGTTCCATTCCCGACCATGGTGCCACCTGCATGGAGTTTGCATGTTCTCCCTGTGCTTGTGTGTGTTTCCTCTGGGTGCTCCAGTTTCCTCCCACACTCCAAAGACATGTTGGTAGGTTAATTGGATCCTGTCTAAATTGGCCCTAATATATGAATGCAAGTTAGGGACCTTAGATTGTACACCCCTTGAGGGTAGGGACTATTGTGAATGTTCAATATACATGTGTAAAGCGCTGAGTAAATTGACAGAGCTATATAAGTACCTGAAATAAAAGAATCCAAATCAATTTATTAGCTTACACTGAAAAACAGTCAATGTTTTATGGGGGCCAGAAGAAACTCTCCCTTCATCAGAAAAAAAGTAAAGGAATATCAGATGGTAAGTGACAGTGATAACAGAAATAAATGCTCATGAAATAAAACAGTTCAAACAAACTCATTATTATTGCACAGATGTCTATACAATTATGACCCAGAGGTAAAAAAAAAAAGCTGTTTAAAAACACATATCTCTTATATGGTGCAACAAAACCCTTAGTCTAACGGCCTAAATGAAGAAAAAAATAACAGTGCATCTAAAACTGAAACAAATACATATTGGAAATGCTGTATTTAGTAAAAAGTAAAAAATAAATAAAAAAAGATTGCAACCTCAGTGAGGTTAAACCAAAGAGATGCAAATGAGGCTATACTTGGAAAAACCATGTTGCAACCTCAGGGAGCAGAACGCTGCTAACATTTTGTAGCCCCCTCAAAGATGTTTCCAAAACAGTGATTTTCAAACATAAATAAGACATGAAAGTGAATTATGCATACTTTAAGTTAAAGTAAGAACCCTGAATGGACTCAAAATATGGCTTTCCTGTGTGAATCTGTGTCATTAAAATAATACAAAGACACTTATGTGAAAGCTACACTGACCCTCAACTAAACAAGAAAAGTGCATTGAAAGAAGAATATCTGTCTACGTAGGGAAGCTAATTCCCGGACTGGGAGAGCTACTAGCCAGCAGCATCTGCCTGAGCAATCCAGACAAGAAGCCAGTCGCACATGTGACCATTATTTAAAGCGTAAGTAAAGGCAAAACCTTTTTGTTAGTTTTGGATAGAGTGGAGAGGGATTAGAATGCTTGTCACTTTTTATTGCTGTCTGATTCGCCCTCTCTATTTGTCCAGTTTACCATTATCATTGACATTGAAAGTAAAAGAAAATCCCACATTTTGGGTTGTCCCCTGGAAAGTAATAGAGGGAAAATTTCCAATGGTAACACTAAATCTGGTGACCTGGGGTCCCCAAGGAAGTCCCTTAATTTGCAGGAATTTCCTCTCACTTCTTGTTTGGCTATGGGATAGGAAGTGAAGGGAAATCGCTGCAATGGGCACAGATGGCAAAAAAAAAAAATCTAACAGGGGTTATAACGCTCCCTTGCTCTATTCAGAATTTAAAAAAAAAAAACGTTTTGCCTATATTTGTACTTTACATTAAAAAAGGGAGGAGATCCTGAAGCTTTGGGAGTAGGATGAGTCAGAGAGTGTATGTCACTATGTAACTTTTTTTCTCTCTGCTGCTTCTGGACTGTTTATTTTACATTACGGAAATATCAGAGGATATGTTTTTAAATGTCCCTGGTAGTTTGGTCTTATCTGTACATGTAATCACTTGAGACTTTTAAATATATTAATGATTTATACAGTATGTGATTTTTTTTTAGTGGAGCTGGTCACTAATTTTCTGATTTCTGTTTCCTGCTCTATGAGCAAACAGTAACATTTTACTATATTTCTACAGAAGAACACCACAAAACAAAAATATAAGGGAGGGCAGATACAATGGTAAAATGCATGTTCTGCTGTTTACAATCTCACCTCCACCATTAATGAACATGAGAACTGTGCTCTGCAGCACCATAGGTGACATCAAAGGGGGGCTGGTGCTGTGCTAAAAAATCTAAATGAATCTAAATGAACTATAAAAGGTGGGGAAAATGGATAGCCCACAGAAAGCGTAACACATGGGAACCACAATGTAAACAGCACAAATAGCACGAGTGCTACTAGGAGGGTGTTATGCTAAGGTGTGTCATAAGGAAGCTTGGTATAAACTGCAAATTAGACTTTGCAAGACTGATTGTTTGTTTATTTTTCAAAGTGCCTGTGGCTGCTGTCAAGGGCCAAATAGAGAAAGATACGGTAATATGTAAAGACTGTGACTGCCCTTACAGAGTCATAGATCTATCTGGCTGCTGTCACAGGTCCAACAATAACTAACTGGCTGCTAATAAAAGGGCCGCCGCTACTACTACTACTACCAATACTACCAATACTATTTCAGAACTACAAACATTTTAGTGTTGCGCTACCAAATAGTGCTATAAAACACCTTCCTCCCTTATGTGTGCAACACTTACATACTATGTGTGCTTCCTCCTCAAATAAATCCAATAATGTGATATTAAAAATTCCAACAAATTTATGATGTACTACAATACATCTCCCTCCACAGAAATATGCTCCTGTGTGTATTTATGTAACAGTGGTTATTTGTGACATTCTCAATATATAATTTGCAAAAAATACAAAAAAGCGCTCTGATATTGCAAGCTGTGTGCTGCGTACTACAAGACACCTTCCCCCACTGGAACATTGAATGTGTTCCTGTGCAGAGTCTATACAATAAAAAACATTTGTGACATCCACAATGTGCAATTCCTACCACAAAGTGCTTTAGTGCAGTCCACTTAAAGTGCTCTTGATTTCAATGCTGTACTACGTTCCTTCGTGTGACACTCGTGCTCCCTATCCCCATTGGGTCCGCACTCACCAAAAATTTAGACTCCCTTTTTACAGGTGGGTCATATGCACTTGGTATAGCTTCTACCTTCAGTTTCTCCACACCTCCTCTTATTGAACCTCTTGTGTCCCCGAATCTCCTTCTCCTCCACTCCACCAATGATTGACCAAGAGAACCAAAAAGCAGAACAATAGTGTAATACTGTTTATTAAAATTTCACATATATACAAATTGCACTTACATAAAAGATGTACAAAGAATGCTTTTTTTCGTGGTTCAGGGACGCTCCTGCGTTCCACGGACCAGAAGTAGGCAACCGGAAGTGATGCAAAAGGCTCTGCCCAACTAGTTTCGTCATCAGGACCGATCAGTGTTTTATAGCACCATTTAGTAGCGTCACACTAAAAAGTTTGTAATTTTATCATCTTTATCCATCTGAGGATATAAGAAGAGTGGTAGACAGCTACATTGCTATAAATATTTCTCCATAAGCGCAGATAACAAACCAGAACTATTTCAGAATACATATCCTATTTTGGGGCATTCTGTAACCCTAAAACTTTTTTTTTAGAATTTTTTTTGAGCAATAAAAGGTCAAAAGACTAAAGTGACTATCCCCAACTTATTTTGCAACTTTCCATAGACCTGTGATGGAAATGTTAGCTTGACACACTACTTAAAGGCTCATTCTGCACCAGGAAGGAGTGCTACAGTGAGTATACGTATGTATTAAACAAACATTTTTTGCTTTGCAGGTGTTTTTAAACAATTTTTCAGTGGTTCAGCAATGGGGAGAGGGCAGGACACACATTTGGAGTGGACCTTTTATTGTAGGTGCTAAGTCTGCTTTAAAAAATAGATATTTTAAAGCACCTTTGTAAAATATTTTTTTGCCAACAAGCTGCTGAAGATTGCTAATACTTAAGCTGGCCAGCGAAGGATTGTGCATCAATCGATCGATAGACATTCCTCCCAGAGGGAAGATGATATAAGGATCACCTTCTCTCAAACAGGAATGGTGGAAATTTTTCATTCTATCAGCACTGCAGCCAATTGAAGGAGTCCCTCTGTCAGAATTCTATATCGCAATGGGGAGGATTCCTTCATCCAGCTTGAATTGTTTGATCAGGGGATGCTTTTGTTTTTATTTTTTTTGTTTCTGATCTGCTGGCTGGCTGATCAAAAAAAAATGATTTATCTATGGCCAGCTTTATACTTCAACCACTATACTGGAAGATAAAGGCTTCATTAGTTCACATGCATTTATAATAAGAGATAGAAAGGTAACTTTCTTACCTATTAACATTTATATGCTAATATAAGCTGGAAATGGAGAAAAATCTGACTGAAAAGTACTTTTTCTAAAATACGGTATGTTTTAATCTGGTAAAGTTAATTCCTCTGTAGCAAATTGACAAAGATTTTTTTTACCTAGTTTTTCTCTTATATTGATGTGCATATTGGCATAATGCAGAGACAAGGTTTCTTTAACCACTTCAATTCCAAACTCTTTTACACATTTCCAGTCCAGGCCATTTTTCAGATTTCAGCACTGTCACACTTTGAATAACTATTACTCAACCATCTGAACCTGTACCCAAATTAGTTTTATATCACTTTTTGGAGACAGGGATTTCTTTTGGTGGTATTTAATCAGCAATGGGTTTTTCTATTTTTTTAGCTATATAAACATGTTTTTTTTGGTAAAAATAACAGTGTATATTATTTAGTGTGAAAGGTATAGAGTCTACAAACTATAGTATACTGTATATATTTTAAAAAAAATGACCAATCCTGATGTACTGACTGCCTATCTCATTTATGGAGGCCCCAAAATGTAAGGTAAGTACAACAACTCTCAAAATGACCCCCTTTTGGAAAGTAGGCAGACTGAGGTATTTAGTAAGAGACATGGTTAGTTTTTTGACGTTGTAGGTTTTTTTTGCCAAAATCCTTTAGAAAATGATGTAAGTATATAGTTACAGTCACATAGTTAGTCTGGCTGAAAAAAAGACAAAAATCCATCCAGTTCAACCATAGAAAAAAAAAAGTTATAATCTTATACCCACAGTTGATCCAGAGGAAGGCAAAAAAAACCCCAGCAAAGCACAATCCAATTTGCTCCTGCTGGGAAAAAATTTCCTTCCTGATCCCCTGAGAGGCAATCGGATATTCCCTGGATCAACTTTACCTATAAATGTTAGTATCCAGTTATATTCTGTATATCTAAGAAAGAATCCAGGCCTTTTTTGAAGCAATCCACTGAACTGGCCAGAACCAACTCTTGAGGGAGTCTATTTCTTTTCCTCCAAACGTAAAGAGTGCCCCCTTGTCCTCTGTGTTGACCTCAGGGTGAATAGCTCTACACCGAGTTCACTATATGAACCACTGATGTATTTATACATGTTGATCATATCCCCCCTTAATCTCCTCTTCTCAAAAGAGAATACATTCAGTTCCTCTAATCTTTCCTCATAGTTGATCTCCTCCATGCCTCGTATCAGTTTGGTTGCCCTTCTCTGCACTTTCTCAAGTTCCCCAATGTTCTTTTTGTGAATTGGTGCCCAAATCTGAACTGCATATTCCAGATGAGGTATTACTAATGATTTGTACAGGTGTAATATAATATCTCTCTCTCTCTCTGGAGTCTATACCTCTTTTAATACAAGAGAGGATTTTGCTCGCTTTAGAAACCGCAGCTTGGCATTGCATGCCATTATTAAGCTTGTGATCTACCAGAACCCCCAGATCCTTCTCCACCATTGATTCCCCCAGTTGTACTCCCCCTAGTAAAGTAAAATAATTTTTTTCACTAAACAGTAATTTTAACAAGGTAAATCTCACAGGCATCATGGGCATACTTAGAGTTACATGAATATATTATATAGGACTGTGCTCTGGACCACCCAATTGCTCAAAAGACCAGAAACTATTATAGCAGCTGCCGGTCTTTATGGTATAACCATAAACAATGTGCTACTCCTTAAAAAAATAGAACAGCGCTATTTGCACTTGCCCAGCTGCCTCTAATCTATATCTCATTCTAAAGAGTTAAGTTACAGTGCAAATATAATGCCATATTATGTGACCCCCCTTTTTTTAAAGTGAAACCAAATATGTATACAATTTTTCCCTTACATACCTCTTACCATATATACATATAGAGTATGTTCTTAAAGCAAAGTGTCCAGTGCAAACATATACAAAGGTTTAAAAAATATTATACCATAAGCCGTGTTAACACCAAAATTAATAATTAACTAAAAAAACACTCTCTAATGTCCCACAAAATCCAGCGTGTATTATCATGTCCATAAAAAATATATATGAAACTGTCCACCAATAAAAATTCTTCCATTTGTGAGTGCTAAACCATTCTGATGACACCTCCGGCAAAGTGCTCTTCCACCACCAAATAGAATAAATAAACTCACCAGAGCGATATGCTGGTCAAATCATAAACCAGAGTAAACACCTGTTGCTCTGGGAGTAATGATCTGCACCTGACAGTACTATTTCCAGGGGCTTCTTAAAACAGCACACTCATAATCACTCATGGACGGAAAAAGAAGAAATGAGCTTCCATAGCGTAAAACCATTCACCATGTTTCTTCATATAAAAACAGTAGAAATCCACTCGCATATATTTGTGCCTCCACTAACACAAGTGAAATTGCATAAAGTTGTGAACTGGGTTGTCCCCGGCCGCAAACCGAACCGCGAGACTCAACCCTGCCATGCATGGTGACATCACCTCCTGACCCACCCTATGCGTTTTGTCACTTGACTTCCTCTGGGAGCTCCCATTCTGTTACTCCACCTGAGTATGTGGATGCCACATGTGTAGGACCTTTTCAATGTTTGGACTGATTATGCACCTGACATTGTAACCTGTGTATCACAAGAAATAAACCAGCACTGTATAGAACACCATGTGCTGTAATAGTTTCCTCTGTATGAGTGGTCAGTTAATATAACAGAGAGGAGAATCACCTACAGCAGTCCCTTTTCCTAAAAGCCAAACAGGCCTAACCTGCTGGCACATAGCTGCCCCCATAGCACAATGCTATGTTCACTGGCCAGGAAGTACAGGAGGCTAAACAAGGGGTAAACAAAAGAATTCTTGTAGCTTCAGTAGTGCAGTTGTCCACAGAGGATGGGTGGAACAGGTGTCTCACAGGAACATAGCTAATGACAGGGGAAAGGGGTCAGTACTAGTGCCAGGCTGAAATGTGGTGAGCAAACAAGCAAAATATTGGTCCAAGCAGAAGACAGGAATATGCTCCATAAACAGGCCAGGGTCTGCACAGGCAGCAGGCAGACACATGTTCAGCAATTAGCCAAAAGATTGATACAGGCAACAAGAAGAAACATTAGGCTTAGAGCCTTGGTCAGGTAAGACCTAGACCCAGTGGTAGAGGCTTTTTCCCACCAAAAGCTCTTCAAAGCCTCCAGACTGCAGACTGTGATCCTGGAATTCCAAGACCCTGGTGAAGACCAGTTTGTACTTAGACCCCATATCTCAGGTAATCCTGCATCATCCACCAGGGTGACCTGCTTAAGTACTTATCCTGCTGGTTGGTGTGAACCTCTCTACTGCTATAGCTACTGAACTAGAAGCCTGACTATCAATACACTATTCCCAAAGCACACATTCCTGCAAAATGGCTGTAGAGTAGATGAAGATGGTTGCAGATAATCAAAATGAAAGAATGTCACCAGCACACCATGGAGTAGAGTAGATGGTTGCAGATAATCAAAATGAAAGAATGTCACCAGCACACCATGGATCTCCAGAATGGGCCCATAGCTTTAGTCAGTGATCACATCTTTGTAACAGAAGCAACATTTCGGAGCATCGCAAGATGCCTTCATCAGGCATGTGATGTGACACAAGGTCAGTTCAATCACCAGGCAGAAACATGGTTGAGAAAACAAGCAAATGGCCAGTAAACATGAAATCAGATAGACGGAAATGGCAGGTAGTCGGACACATAAATAATTTCTTCCACATACCTTCACTAATATCGTAGTGAGGCATGTTTGATACAGAAGCAGTCTCCTATACAGAGGCCAGGCTGGGAGGGACATTAGGGACAATCTTTATTTATACCCAGATATATACAGTATGTACTATGCACCCTACACACTGCATGAAAAATAAGGTGTTCAAGTGCAGGGCCTTCCTGAAAAATAAGGGCTGTTACAATCTCCTCTTGATACTTTAGATAGGAGACAGGTCTTTTTGTGGACTTGTGATAGATCACATAGGAGTCGTACAAGGCCAATTGGAACAGATATATGGATACTCTTTTTTGTATCAGTGAATGGATCTTTTGGTGGCTAGGTAGAGCTGCATTACTTGATCCTTATAATCTACACCTCCTGTGAACTGATTGTAGTTGTGTATGCAATAAGGTTTTGGAAAAGACCTTGCCTTCCTTGGATTTCTACTGAGATGTCTTGATGGATTTAAGGACCATACTTTCTTCATTCCGAAAATTGGCTAAATCCCCCCTTTTCAACTTTGTGGTGATTAGGCTTTGTGGGAAGCCTTTCTGATTTGTTTGAAGGGTGCTACAGGCTACAGTTTGCTGAAGATAGAGGTAGTGGAAAAGTGGAAGGCTGGTGTAAATATTTTCCAGATTGAAGTTGTATCCCTAATCAAACTGGGTTTATACAAGGTTCAACACAATTTTTCCACTGCCCCCTATATAGATTGGGCATCCAGAGGGTTCCAGCTGGCTGTCTTTACCTTCATAAACCTGCAAGTTATATGTGTACCCTGTGGCCCTCTCACAAACTTTGTCTAACTTCAACCCATATCTGGCACTTTAGTGGGATTTTTTGTTTGATGCCCAGGCCGCCTGTAAAATGGACTGACTCATCAACTCAGATATGTTTATCAGGAGTATACATTTCGGAAACATTGGGGTAAAATAATTGATCAGTGGCCTAATTTTATAAAGCTTGTCATAAGCAGGGAGATTTTGAAGAGGTCACAGGAAATTATCATTGAAGTGTAGAAATCACAATTTTTTTTTAGAGCGTGTCCTGAACATAATGGAGGAATAAAGTGGTATATGGTGACTGGGGTGTGTGGACTGCAATGCATTGTGAGTGCCATATTTAGTGAAAGGCCAAGAAACACTTTAGATTCTTGAACTATGACAGGTTTCCACTCAAATGGATGGGCATAAAAAGGGTTTTTAGGAATTAGACACACAGAACTGAATCCCATTATAGTACACACACAAGAGCTGCTGTTTCTGTTGTATTTTGCCCAGACCAAGGGCAGAGACTATTAAGCAAGTATTTCTATGTTCTAATGATTTACTTTCAGCTGCCCATAGCTTCTTAAGTGTGTAGCTAAATCCTTGGGACAGATGTACTGTATCTCTGTCCTAATGCTATGTCACATGCACAGCGCCAGATAGCTAGGTCTGTGCTACTGTATGTGTATAGTAGTCACCTTCCAGTTTGTTAGTAGCTGAACCTGTTTATTGCAATAGAGTTTATATGCAGCGCATGTTATTTTAGTTTACCTTGTCCCTTTTGGTCTTGGATTCTATAACTAGTTTTAGTTCCGGGCTAAAAACCAGCAAAAGCTAGAGCCAGGTTAGTCATCCGATGACCACTTCTGAGTTACAGGATATGATTCACCTTTGATGCAACATTCATCAAGAGGCATCTATATTGATACCCAGATATATACAGTATGTGCAATTCCACCAGGACTCTTGCTGATAATACCTGTTTGTACATTGGTTGTAGGTACCTTTATTCATCTTTTCTTGTATTTTCTTGCATTGCTTGTATTACTTCCATGCTGGCATGCATCTATATACTTATGGTCAATGTTATATGGTGATTGCAATGGATCCTCAGTTCCCAATCACTTTGATCAGATTACTGGTTATTTCCCAGGAATGGAATCCCCTCTGACGTGGAAGGAGGCACTGAGAACCTTTTTTTATCAAACCTTACTCTTTCACCTAGCAAAGGTTCTGCTTCTATTTATCTACTGTACAGGTTTAGAGCAATATCCTTTTTGAGGAGGGGCTTTTCTCATAACACCCCCCTTCCCAAAACAGGGCTACGATAACTACTAGAAACAACTTTTCCTGAGCTTAGGAGAAACCTACATAGCACAGAAATTTGCAAACAAACTCTGGCTACATACAAAAAGAGCACAACATTTAATTATGGACGCTCCAGCCTCAGGAAGCTATATAAAGTACTTTTTCGTGTCTGTTGTGGGAATTAAAAGATGGGATGAGAGCCATCTTTTGAGATGTCTGCCCTGGGCCTAACAGTATTTTTTAAACAGTCCTGAACACAGGAATTCTTTAGAAAGCCAACACTTATACTAGCAGGCTCCACAAAGTACCTATATTTCAGCAGTATTGTTACCTTAGAAACATTTTAGGCCAAGTCAGGTCAATGTAATGCAGGCCAGCACAGCAGGACTCTCTGTGACCCCACTGTAAGTCCCTGTTGCTTCTTTATCCTGCATGAGACTTTGAACAAGTAAATCCTTTCTCTTTAATGTGAGCTCCTCTAGTAGATAGAGTGTTAATGTGTGATTGAAAAGTAAATGGGCTAAGTATACATTATATATTCCTTCCATAATGATCAAGACAAGGAATCCTGCCGGGCATTGCATAACTATAGAGTGTGTAATCAGTCGTTTACAGTAGCTAAGGAGAAAGAGTTCCAGCAGAGCATTGCATAGGCTGGAGAGGCATGCATTAAGCAGAGCATTGCGTAATTTTAGTGTCTGGACAGTGCAGATGATTTCATAAATTTCTTTGGGTTAACAAGGACACTGCAGGACATTACATAAGGCAGCATGCCGCGCTCTGCTTAACGAGTTTGTTAATAATGAACAGCTCCTGCAGAGTATAACTTAGCCATTCAATTGGCTTATGAGGCCTCCTTCAAATGCCCTTCTTCATTAGATATGGAGGACTATTCAATGCTTATATTTAGGAACACTTTATATTTAAATAACTATTCTCTGGAATGTGTAGATGAGATAATGTTTAATAATGAGCTATATATTAGTTAAAAAAGCAAGCTTAGGTTTATATTATCATTTACCTTTAAAGTGATTTCTGTTCTTCCATTTCTCAACTATGCTTCAGTACCATCCTTCCCCATCCTCATTTTGATGTTATTTTTTATTGCTCTGCTCATTCTTTAAGATTTCCAGGTGGCATGAATAATCTTTTGCCACTTAGATAGGGATTCCTAGAAGCTGTTCTCAAAAACATCTACCGAGGCTTGTTTGTCTCTTAAACTGATCATACATGGATTGAAATGTGGCTGGTTCAGCCAGGCAAGCCTAATTGTGATCCATGTATGGCTGTTCCCATTCATGAGAAGTCAATCTATTGGAGGAGGGAGTCCCACTGTCAGAATATAATGACACAACAGGGTAGAATCCTGCATCCGCATCAAATGTGTGGATGGGGGAATCGAGTCTAGCTGAATGGAAAAAAAAATACCCAAGTATGGCCAGCTTTAGATTCAAAAAGCCTTTCTCTTTTAAATCTTATCTGCTAGACAACTAGCAGACAAAGAGACATATATTACATTTAAAAGTGATCTAAAGGCACAGAACAAAACAAAAGTCAGTAAACTTCTCAAGAAAGCATAAAATAGTGTGTCATATACAGTATGCTCTCTAAAATATATAGGAGTCTGATCCCCCAGGAAGACTCATTTGTACATTTCCCCCTCACCTTCAACCTTTAGTACACAGATCTCCATCCTACTTAAAAATACAAAGGATTTGCTTACTTGTTTGACCCAATCAGTTTGGAAAGAGGGCTGGTTTTTGGTCACCTGTGGTGTTTAATCAGAAGATTGAAATGGATAAGGGGAAATGTAGATTTTTGACAGATGCTTTTAGGCTAGTCCTTAAGAATAACACGTTCTGGTTCAAAGGGATCAATGACAAACACTTAAGAGGTTCAACTATGGGCTGTAAATTTCCCCACTTAATGTCAATGTCTTCATTGGAGATTTGGAATGCACCTTCATTAGATAAAGGATAGATTTAGAACAGATTATGTGGAGATGGTACTGTATATTGATGAGAGTCTGTTTTGTGTGGGGCAATCTACAGAAGGTAAAAGTTGAACAATCCTGACTGCAGTTTATAATTTACCACCTCCTACAGTAGGAGCAAAGTATTTTTTTTTAAATTTAGTTATTCAAGTTGATCAAAACGCAAGTCTATCAGAAGGAAATGGATTGCAATGGCTAATGGCTATGTGCCTGTAAATTGTTGACAGCACAGGCCATGGATTAAATACATTCCAAAAGGGTTGTTTAAAGATTTAGAGGAAACTGCTATGATAAAAATATCTATATATGATAAAAAAAACTGTGTTGCACTCTGTACGAGTATTCAGGGCTGATATACTTCAGATCCTTTCCAAACTGTTTAACTCTCCTATTCCACCAGATTCTGCAGTGGCACTCCTGGATATGAAACCCCTGGACATTACCCACCGGCAATTAAAATTATTTCTCCAAATAGCCATGGCAGCCAAACAGACTATTGCAAGGGCATGGAAAACGCCTACCCTCAGCACACTGGCCACCCGTAACCGGGTCACACAAGCCATGATCCATGCAAAAATTGAGGCTACACTACAAGATATAGTACCCAAATTTGAAGCCCTATGGAGCCCCTGGGTAACCCACTTTTTACCCCCTAACTTTGACAACACCCTACTGCTCTCATAATTATCCAAGCCCTCACTCATAGTGCAATGACAATATCACCCCTGAGTAGACCTTGCCCATCCCAGGGACAACCCTATCCTCCCCCCCTTCTACTGAGAATCTCTTTCCCTCCATTCTCCCCCTGACTACCCGTCTCTTACTGCTCCTTTTCTGAATTCTACTCTCCCCTCATCTTCATTTACCATTCACATGTCTCTCAGCTTAACTGAGGTTTTTCTACACATCTCCTATATCCTATTATACACCATGACTCTGTCCAAAATCATCAGCCTCCGGGCCTTAACAGGGCTCAAGAAAATTGCAGTAATCAATGCTCTTTTTCTATGAACATCGCAAATTGTATGTTTAGGCGTCTCCATATCAAAAACCTATTAATACAACCAGGGTACAACACATGCTCATCTTCCTCTTTGAACCTGCTGTATCACCATAGCTTGACATGGTGCTTTACTTAGCAAACTTATCTCTACCTGTTTAATAAATGTCTTGACTGTTCTTATCATTATGTTATACTCTACCCATTGTACTTGTCTATCCTCACAGTACCATTTTGCTGATGACATGTTCATGTTATTTCGATTCCTAATAAAACTTTAAACAAGAAAACTGTGTTGTGCTAATATCTGGATGATCAAATCAATATAAGACAAAGTGTCACATATCAAAACAATATTACATGCAAATATTCCAAAAAAAGTCTACAAACAGTCCCATATAGAAAGTGCGAGGGATAATGAGAACAGATTTGTTTGGTTTGTGCCACCAAACACCAAGAAATGCACCCAAGGAGATATAAGATGGTCTCTTACCGACTCCCCATGACCATCTTAATTAAAAGAATGGTCACAAGGCACTTGAAAAGATCTTTCAGGGCTTCCAAGTCTGGGCAGAAAGGCACATAGGACTGCCATCACTCACAAGTATAAAAGTCGGTGTACACAAAGTTTGTTATGCAGAAAGAAAAGAGAGAACCTCTCCATAGTGTAAAAACCCTCTTGAAAATATTTATGAAGTACTTAAGAGCTACCACATAGCAGATATACTGCTACAAGGCGGCTCTGCTGCGCAAAATCACATAAATATACATGATTTTGCAATTCCAGGTTGGGGGGAGCGCTATTGGCTGCTGGATATGTCAATCACCAGGTCTCGGCTGGCAATTCCAAGACGGTATTGGGTGATCATCCCCAGGGCTGACAGGGAAGAGATCTGTATGTAAACAACACAGATCTCTCTTCTGCCAATATGGACATGCTGCTTTGTTTTTTTTTTTTTGCACAGCAGAGAGATACAAAGCAGCATGTCTCCCAGGTAAAACAGCACACAGCACACTGTTAACCCTTTGATTGCCCCAGATGTTAACCCCTTCCTGCCCAATGTCATTAGTACCGTGTCAGTGCTTTTTATTAGCACTGATCACTGTGTTAGTGTCACTGGAGATGTCAGTGGCAGTTAGTCAGTTCCCACCCAGTGCCAGAATGCCCGCTACAGTCCCAGTCAGCAGTCACTGATAGCTGCCATTACTAGTATAAAAAAATTTAAAATAAACATTACAGTATATATACAGCCATTTGTAGATGCTATAGCTTTCATGTAAACCAATTAATATACACTTATTGGTATTTATTGTTTAGCATAGATATGTAGCAGAATACATTTTGGCCTAAATTTATGAAAACATTTTATTTTTTAATTTTTTTATTGGATATGTTTTGTAGCAAAAAGTAAAAAATATATTTTTTTTTTCAAAATTGGCAGTCTTTTTTTGTTTAAAGCTCAAAAAAAAAACCGTAGAGGTGACCAAATACCACCAAAAGAAAGCTCTATTTGAGGGAAAAAATGACATACATTTCTTTTTGTTTACAAATGTTTTTGTTTGGAGATAGACTACAAAAACTGCACCATTTAGTGAGGCAGAATAAACAGCTTGAAAAAAAATATGAGAAATGAACAGAAATAGAAAGTACAAACATGAAAGTATAAAAAAGTACATGAAAGAGGTAGTCAATAATATCGGCAGAACAACCACAAGATCCATAAAAGGTTAGATACAAAACAACCCATGATAGACCATCAATCGAATAATAAGTGTCTATGCATTCTCCAACCATCCCATTTCCTGTTGAATAAATGCATCTTATCCAACAACGTATATTGAATACGTTCCATAAGCATAACCATATCAACTCCCCATAAGACAGAAGCCAAAGGGACCACTGGAGACTTCCTATAAAGAGCAATGGCCCATAGGGTTGAATTGCAGATAGTGTGAATTAGCCTCATTTGGTTAATTGGGATCCCCGAAAGCGATGCACCCAATAAGCAAATTTGCAAGGATAAATCCACCAGAGAACCAGCCAAAGCAGAAGCCACCTCTGAAATCCTACGCCAGATCAAGGAAAGACCAGGACCAGCCCAAAATACATGTACAAGGGTACCAGCCAAACTACACCCCCGATGTTCCTGGAAACATGACATGAAGTCTAGAGGGGGTATAGTACCAGCGAGTTAAAACCTTCAGGGCCATCTCATGGACGGAAAGAGATCTAGAGCCGTATAGTCTCCACCATAGAAACCCAGTCCTCATCGGAAAACGTAACCCCACACTCAATCTCCCATTTCTGTCTATACAAAGGAGGCAAGGGAAAAATGATCTGTAAGAAGGAGTGATATAAATCTGAGACAAGACCCCTACCCTTGGGCGAGTTACGACTGATACGTTCAAAATAAGTAATCAGGGACGAAAACCAAACCAAAATGGGAACTGAAAAAGTGTCGAATTTGCCGATAATAAAATGTTCACGAAGCGGATTATCAAATCTCATCCGTAGCATATCATAGGCTATAAAAGCCCCACCATGCTGAAAATCTGATAGTCTAATAAGAGCACGGTCATACCACCAACGAACAGCCTGTGAAGACGAAAACCCGATGGGAAAATGCAGATCACCAAAAAATGTCAAACCCGGTGGGGCTGGAGAAATAAGACCCAATTTAGATTTGTAACCGGACCAAAGTGCCAAAGATTAAAACACAATCAAATTATAAATCAACAGTGAATGAAGGGGAGTATTTGACCACAATAAACTGGGCGTATAGATTGAGATTCAAATCTGACCCAGGGTGTCAGGAAGTTAACAGTCGCCCATTGTGCTAATTGAGAAAAATGAGCAGATAGATAATAAAGCCAAAAAAGACATACATTTCATTTGGGTGTAGCAATGCATGACCGTGCAATTATCAGTTAAAATAATGCAGTGCCGTTTCACAAAAAATGGCCTGGTCAGGAAGGGGGGTAAATCTACTGAAGTGCATGTGGTTAAATCCACACATTACACTCATTTGTTAAAAATAGTACATATGCATGTAAGAGAAAATACCAAGATGTCATCCAAGCAATCCCTTTATGTGGTAGGGCACGATGACGTCAACATGAGGCTCTGGCCAATGCATTTTATCATCAAAAGATATCTTCTGATGCAATGGGCGCCATTTTGCATCATTGAGCATTTTTTTAAAAACATGGAATAAACCAAGCCTCATTTCGGTTTACAACCCAAGCCTTGTTCTGAGCACTGATATGCAGCCACTGAAAGGACTGAGACTGAGCTATGGAAAGAAGGAAGGAACCAGGTGGTATGTCTGTATGTAGGTAGGTGCAGTACACCCTATCCTTTGTAGGTGGCACTGTGTTGCTGACTGCTGTACAGAGGGAACATTGGATGAGTAGGGACATGATAGGGGCCACACACTTAGCCCTAGGGAAAGATTCCTGATGAGGAGGGAGAGACTAGGGACCCCTGGCAGCTCTGCTATTTCCAGGAGCCCTGTGCCGTGACTGAGGACCTGCATTAGTCTTCTAAGTGCAGCCTGCATCGGTATTCTGCCTACAGCCACCTCTCTATGCAGATGCTGCTCCAATAACATGAACCACAGGAAAGTGACAACCTTTAGTGCTGGAAAAATGCTGATTTGCCACTAACATTGCTGAGAACCTCCGCACCTGGGTCCTTGTGTTATTTTGTCACTGCTACCATATTTACTGGAACTGTTAAACTTAGTACCTTGCTGCTGTTTGTCCACTTGTTATCTGTTTACCTTAAAATTAACCAAATAATACTTGTTCCAATTTTTCATGACCTCTTTGTGGTATGCTTCCATATTTGGTACCAACCCATTTGCCCTGCCTCCATGTAGGCACAGGAAAGATAATAGAAGAAAGATTAAATAGTTCCAATCATATACCACTGGAAGGACATTTCAAATTAGGGATTTTCTCATGTGTTATACCAATAATGTTGTTTACCTGCTTATGAATGGCTCCAATATGTGGGTCAGACTAACCGCACCTTAGCAAAACAAGGCAAAAAAGATTAAAATAGGGAGGATCATGGTGTGCTGAACATTTCTAAGTACAATTATAAACATGACCAGCGTGGATTACAATTTACGGTAATCCAAAAAGTTGATGGAAAGTAGAAATCTATTGAGTTTTAATTTAAAAAGAGCATGCATGGATGTCTAGACTGGGGACACTTATCCTCCAGGATTTAAACATTGACTTTAATATGAATTATTCATAGTACAGTGTAAATATTCCTTTTATTATGTAGCTATTTTTGTTTTTTGTAGTTAGATGTGGATACTGGCCCTTTAAGGGCCTGTGGACACTCTGTCCTGGCTCTTTTGCTGGGCCACCCACATGGTACACAGGAGGAACACTGGTATACACTACTCAAAGAATATAGAACTGCACAGGGGGAGTTTTGGAAAAAATCTGCTGAAGGCAAACCTACACATTAAAGCTAAACTCTAGTAATTCTGCATTGCATAGTTACATTGGTCCAGCTTGGCACAATGTAAGTATCTCATACCTGATGGGCCATTGGGAAGCCGAAATGCACTTGATGGATTTTGGGAAGCTCTTGCTGAAGGTGAACTTATAACTTAGGTTGATTTTGCATTCCCATAGACTTGTATGGGGAAAAAAGCAGTTCTGGCACGAACAAAAGCCCATCCATACAGGTCTTTTATATTAAGATGAGTTACTCTTACTGTGATAATTGACACTGGCAGGTGAATTAGTGAGGGGTCGCCAGGAGTTCCCATCTATTGGACCCAATGAACTGTAGTTACTCCCCTATTAGGAAGTACATACCTAGCAGCCTGAATGAAAAAAAATCGGCGCCAAAAAAAAATATTAAACACTTAAACTAATGCTGCTGCTCTTTGTTGACAAACCATAAAACAAAATAAACAAAAAATAATAAACACAGCGCAAAAAAATATATAAATATAAATCAATCAAAAAAACTTAAAAAAAATATATACTGTGAAATAATGTCCAATAAAAGTGCAAAAATAAAAGTCCCAATCCAAAGAATGAAGATATCTTAAATCCAATGTGCTCCAAAGAAATGAAAAAAATGTGCCATATGCAGAAAACTTCAGTGTATTAACACCATCCGTGATAACCAACATATACTGCACTCACCAAATATTGTGGACTCTCAATGATTAAGAGTGAAATACGCTTTGTGAATATTATATATCCTTCCAATAGGGTTTAACACTGCTCAGAAGAATGCTCCAATAGAAGGATTTCCCACACAATTCGATTAGTGTAAAAAAGACAAAAACTGATAATGTAATATTGTAAAAAAAAATGTAATTTCTAAAAGCAGATGCATCAATTGCACTCACATGTGTGAACAACAAGAAACGCCTTGGATCAATTACATATGACCATCAAATCACCTTCTGCCAATGAAGATTTTCCATAGTGTGTGAACTGGCAGCTCAGATGGATACAGACACAGTAAAGATGGCTCTGTGACGCAGCATCCAGCGTGCGTTCCACTCACTGGATATGATGTCATGGCGTAGCGGGGAAAAAACGGAAGTTACTTCAATGCATTTCGACCCTCCTCCAGGGCATTATCAAAGACACTAAACTCCAGTAATTCCTTCCTAAAATACTCCCTTAATGCTCCACCCCCTGACAACAATTGGACTTTCGATTCCCATTAACTAAATGGTAATAGCGCTGCCAGTTCTCTTCTATTAGACCTTCAAAACCAGCCAATGGGATCCAATTGATATACAGACCAACAGAAACAAAAGGGTGAACAACATACAATCAAATTATACATACAGTATATGATGCCATATTAACAAAATCTCATAGCTAATTCATTTCCGGACGATAATCTGTATACAAAAAATATTATAAAAATTATATATATATATAAAAAATATATAAAATATTATTTAAAAACCTCTATAATAAAAATATTATATAAATAATATGTAAATAAATATAAGTAAATAATTAAATCCTCCAAATTGACAAAATAATTAAAATTATCTAAACAATAACCAATCAATATTTTATCAAAAAATTTTTTATTATAGAGGGGTATATAAATTAAAATTACCAATTGGGCAGGAAACAATTAAGGTCAATATCAACATTTAACCCTCTAGGATGGTATTAATACACTGAAATTTTCTGCATATGGCACATTTTTTTTTCATTTCTTTGGAGCACATTGGATTTAAGATACCTTCATTCTTTGGATTGGGACTTTTATTTTTGCAGTTTTTTTATTTATTTATATTTATTTATATTTATATATTTTTTTGTGCTGTGCTTATTATTTTTTTTTATATACCTAGCAGCCTATCTACTTTCTTGCAGTAGATTACAGAAAACCTAGTTTAAGAGCAATCAATTATCTGAAATTAGCACATACAACCAGGGGCAGACTGACAACTCATGGGGCCTCCGGGCAATAGGGGATCATGGGGCCCCTGTGTCCTTGCCCAAACTCAAAAAAGCCTATGAAAAAGGTACCAGGGTCATCTCATGGGGCCCCCTACTGACCCCAGGCCGTCGGGCAGTGCTCGAGTTTCCAAATGGTCAGTCCGCCCTTGTATACAACATGTTTACTGGTTAGCATTAGTAGCTCATTCACTGATTTCACTTGTTGCCTGGAAGTACACTTTTAGGACCAGTTCATACAAGCATGGGAAACTTGCACTCCATGTACACTGTGATTAAAATGCACTGCACTTGCAGTCTATAGTGGATGTCAGTGCAATGCTAACAACACCCCAAATTCAGGTCACAAATGCAGAAGTACCATGCAATCTATTTGCTCTGCATTTGTAAAGTAGTGCATGCATTTCTTTTACTGCAATCCCGAGCAATTTCAGCCCATTCAAATGAATGGACCATTGCACCCGGATTGCATGTCAATCGCACAGGAATGCACAGCATGTTCCTGTGCGATTCATGGTGTGAAACAGGCCTTAGGCTTGATGCATTTTAAATGCACATAGGTTTTTGCACATGAAAACGCATATTAGTGTTCGTTGTGATGCATGTAAAAATGCAAATGAACATTCCTTGGGGTGTTTTTATAAGCATTGATGAGCAATGGAAAGTGAAAAGCGCATCACTGCACATTCCCACGCTTTTCCACTGCTTTCATACACATAGGTGTAGATCCAGCCAAAACAGTTTTACTTTATAAAACATTAACAGAAAAGAATAACTGGCAACACTTAGAGTACCAGTACAGTGCCAACACAAGCAGACAGATGCATGTTGACATTAAACAGGATTCCGCTTGTTTAAAGAAGTGAAATACATTGTTTGGCTGTTTACAAGGTACTATTAGAAGGGATGAAAAATATTTGTGATTGAAGTCTATCAGCTGTTACAATGCATGACGTTTCCTCACCACAATTTTCAGTCTTGTATGAAGTATAAGTGACAAGCATTTAGTCCTGTGGAGAGCCCCCATCAATACACAATATTGTGCAAACAAGACCAAGTCGAAGGCAGTCTTGATAGAGTTGGAGATTGATATTTTGGTACTTTTCGAGATTTAATCCGTCTTCTCCTTTTGCTGTTTCAGCATTTTTTCTTTCCTCCTGCGCCTTGACGGTTATCCATCTGCCATAGAGATAGATGGAAAAGACACAGATACAACTTGTAGCCAAGTTTAATATCTTTATTGCTTAAAAAACTACATGCATCAGTACATAGCTAGCAAGACAGATGATGCCTGTCATTGCATGATATTACAGTTATGACATGAATGTACTCAACAAAATCATAGAAGAAGTAAAGAATTGTGCACCACTTATAGTAGTTAACCACTTCATCTCAAATACTTATTTATCAAAAAGGTTCATAGCAATATTCAAAGTTAGGTTATGAGAATATTTATTTGCTGATAACTTTGTCATTATTTGCAATGTATATATATATATATATATATATATATATATATATATATATATATATATATAATATATATTGTTGGATAGAATGATTTTAATTTTTTTTCTAAAAAATGAAAAGAAAAAATAGATTTTTTTAATTCATTTTGATCAGTGGAAGTTTTAAAACAATTAGCATTGCTGTTGATACAAATTAGTGTAGTTATTATTACAAATTTTATTCTGGGATTTGTCCAATGTATTAAACAATCATCAAAGCTATGTTCCAAGTACAAGCAGAGTAAAGTTAATTACACATAAAATTAAGATATATTTTTATATTTTTTTAATGAAAAAAAAAAGAAAGAAAGCATAACATTTTTTTAAACTGCAATTAAAAAAATACAAAGAAAAGAAAGTTAAATCCCACATGTGTCTAGTTTTAAAAAGGATATTGTTATAATTTTATTTACCAACGTAACGTGGATTACAGTTTTTATGTGGCTTGATATATTCAAAATCCCAAATCTAGCTACTTTTGTTTAGGCTTGGACAGAATGGGGAGGGGATGGAACCTACATCATATTTCACAGTTTTATCTGTGGTATTCATTGGGGAAGTTACCCCTGGCTTCCTTTCAGAAGAGGAAGTGATGAGAAACGCCCCTTGGCCAATGATATAAAATTGGACCTCCCTTTGTGACTATAACAGTGTCCACTCTTCTTAAAAGGCTTTTATTGGATTTCAGAGTGTCTGTAAGTATTTGTGCCTAATCTGCCTAAAGAGCATTTGTGGACAGGTACTGATATTGGATTGAGGTCAGGGTTTAGGTCAGGTCTCTGTATAGGCAGCTCATGCTCCTCCACTCCAAACTCATTACACTATGTTTTTATGGACTTGGCCTTTGGACAAATAGGTGTGATAGTCACATGTAAACAAACATTTGGCCACATAGTGTATTAGTAGAGGTAAATTTTAAAGGATAGTTCCATCCTCTGACCTCTATGTAACTGCTGAGACCTATAGTGATGTAGGATTCAGAGGAAGAAATGATAGCACACAGAGGGGGACACAGCCATCTAATTCTTGCAAAAGTGTTGAATGTTAAAGAGACTAATGGAGGCTTCAGCACTGGAACAGAGGTGAGGTAGGAGACAAGGACCACTAGAGACATGAATGTTCTACCTTTACTCTTGCAGGGAACTCTTAGTTGTGTGGCCATAAAGGGGCCACTGGAAATAAACGGAGTCCACCTTACCTGTTCAGAGGCTGTTCATCCTATTTCCAGTCCCAGTAGAGCACTGACAAATTCAGGCTCTAGTCTAGAGGTATTTTTAAAATGTATTGTACGTCTTGAACAAGATGCAGGGAGGAGAGCTGAAGATGCACAATACCCAAAGCACTCACGCATTTTAGAGGACACCTTCCTGAATATATTATCCTGGCAGTAGTAGGCCCTGTAGTAGCAGCCTCAAAATAATTTTGATAGAATAGGGACAGCTAGTATGTCTGTCCCTATGCAAGCAGTCACAATCCTTAAACAGAAATCTCTTTAATCTCTTCTTTAAGAAGCACTTCCATATCTGGAGCCACAGGCGAAAGGTCCAAGTTCTCAAACCGTGCTTCCACAGGCAAGTTTCCGTCAGGCTCTCAGCCCTTAACACCTGCTGAGGCATAGTAGTAATAGTAGCATCTCTGGAACACACATGTGCTCCCTTCCAGTGGGGAACTCCAGAAAAGAGAGATGCTGATCAGATCCTCCCAAATTTTATCTTCTCCCTAGCCACATTATCTAGGTCAGCCTCATGTTGTAGCATCCTCATGTGGTGGTTTGTTCAGCCAGTTCCCACACTAGGGGTTTACTGAGAATCATTTCAGAAAGGAAGATTGAAAAATTAATTTCTGTGCTCAGGCTCACACTCCACAGCCTAAAAGGACATTGTCAGGGAACTCACACTTTGCATCACAACAGAATTGCAGGAAGCCCCAATGCTGTTGCTGCTGGTCAGATTTGTAGAGTGCCATGACACACACCTCACCAAATTACAGCAGGGTCATGGATTACAAGGCGAAGGTCCAGACAGGACACCTGTCACTTCTCCTAGGTTGGTTGACCCTACTTCTCTCAACTACCTTCACTCTTCCCAGGTATTAACTGCTAAACTATATCTCAAAGATTAAATGACCAGTTCAGCATATTAAAAGGCAACTCTGCCATCACTTTTGACTGCTTAAGGCCGTACAACAAACTAAGCCCACTTTACATGCAGGTAGTCTTCAAAGAACACATTAATGAGACCTTCTTAACTTTATGCTTTATACTGAATTACTTAATTTGAGTAAACAGTAATTGGCTTTATTGTCAACAACCTGGTAAACTCTGAAGCATGAACATTTAAATCTTACATGTTCTTTGTCACCATCAGGTGCGTTTAGGAGGGGTGCTGAGGTGCTTATGATACTATGCATTCCAAACTAAATGTACTATCTCTGAATGCACATCTGAGGCCCATCCGCTTGTCCTTGGTGGTGAAAAACATGCAGGTGTGTTTTTTCTCCTTCTCACTCTTGACTTGGTCCAGCCTGGTTTGTTACAATGGAAAAGCTTGCTTGCTCAGAATGGAATCCCCCCATAGAGGTTCAGTTGAATTAGTCTTGGTCCTGCACTCTGTTCTCCCCCTCAAGGAAAAAAATCTTGTCTTGAGGAGCAACCACTCTGTGTAGGGGGGTGGCCATTTGGTCCTTATTACCACTCATGTAATGATGCTTCTGCCTCTTCTTTTCTGCATGTATGTCTCCCAGAAAATTGCAGCCTATAATATATCACAGCCAAACCAAAATGGCTGATGGTACTGACTTCCCCAAGATGGCCCCCCAGAGCCCAGCGCAGAGGACAAGACAGTCCTCTATAGAGTTTTCCCAAGTGCACTTTACACCATGTGAATCATGCAATTGCATGATCTCTGTGTCCCGAGAGATCGCCAGGAGATAGTTCTGTCATTGCCACCTGACAATGGACCCAAGGAATGCAGACTTTGGTACCAACACACCTGAGCCCCCCTTCACCTGCTTCTGACATCTCTCACACACACTTATTTACCAGGGAGTGCACTGCTATTTTTCAGGAGTCAAGATAAACAAAAGGTACATTTTCAATTAACTATTTAGGCACAAATACCATTTCTAGATGTCCCTTATGAAATGTAAAATGTTCACATTTTGAGTTCAGGCCCACCTTAAAGTGGAGTTCCAGCTGAAAAAAAAAAAAAAGTCAGCAGCTACAAAAACTGTAGCTGCTGACTTCTAAACTACAGCCACTTACCTGTCCTTCGGTCCAGCTGTGTCTTCACCACCACTGTTTTCACTGGCCGTCTTCTCTCCTGGTGTCGGCATCTTTAGTGTGGACACCCAGCTTCACAGCCAGGTGCCCACTGCACAAACACGAGAAGTGCTGTGCTTTGTGTATGGCCCCGTAGTTTTCTGGGACCTGTCATGTGTCCCAAAAGACTACGAGGAGGGAGGGGGGTAGGACAACTTTCGCTTTCGATCACCTTGGCGATCAAAGTGGAAGTGGGAGCGGATACCTGTCAAATTAGGGTACCCGCTCCCCCAAGGTGCCAATCCTTAATGGGGAGAGGGGGACAAAGCATTAAAGCGGGAATTTCCCCTTTTGGGTGGAACTCTGCTTTAAGAAGAGAGATTAAACATTATAAAATGAGTTTAGATAAAAGGAGGGACTTTATATTATAGGACTATAACTTCATCAGCATTTGATGTAGTGCTTATTATCACCCTTAAAAAATAATATAAAGTCATTCTAAATGTAAAAGGCAAAGCTTATTTTCCATACTTCCCTACTTTGCAACATAATGTTTTATGCACCAGTACAATCACCCTTTGAGAAGACCTTTGTTTCTAGGTAGGGGACAGTTTTTTTATAAAGAAACACTCCTCAGGTTATAAATGTATTAATACTATGTCACTTTTCTTTATGTTTTATAAATACAGCACAATTAGTTTATACGAACAGCAAATTTCGGAAACTGCTTTGGCCAGCTCTGCCATAAAAGAGATACAGCATAAAGCTTCTAAACTACTTTATATATGTTACTCTGACTTGAGACATAGACACTGAGCACTTAAAAATATATGTCTTTAAATATGTCACTGCCGACGATTCTCTTTGGTACTGAATGTGATTACACAATTCAGACAAGATTATGATGCTGTAAGGTCTTAAAATATAAATATATCATAAACCTTTGAAAAATTCTGTCCTAAAAGCTTTCCTCTCTGTCTGAGCTGCAGTAAAGCACAATACAGCTGCTCCTTAATGGCTTTTCAACCAGAGCGGGGTAACATAAATACAGCCTATAAGCCTTTTAAAGAAGGTTAACCCTTTACTATTGTCAGTTGTCCTGTGTCACATACGAAAAGGCTGAAAATAAGGAAAATATGTATTTATGTTGCCTGTTTTCTGCTGACGTGGATTTTGTAAAGAGAACATAAGAAGGACATTCCTGAGGAAAAATGATGCCACCATGGAAAAAGTTTCAGAAATCCATCCCTAATAATGATTATCAATAAACATGCACATAGAGGCATATTATAACATATCCACATTTGCAAACTCATGTTTTATAGCTGATTTGCTTTTATTATTTTTTTATATTTTTTGCAAATGTCTTTGTACATTTAATGTTATATTCTTTTACTGGTCAGAGAATGTAACTTGAACAATCTAATGAGCATCTCTGACAGGCATGTGTGAAGGTTGGAACTCTCCATGGTGCTGAAACTGTGTTTAAAGCAACGTTCCAGTCAGTTTTGTGTTTATTAAAAGTCAGTAGCCACAAAAACTGTAGACGCTAACTTTTAGTAAAACACACACCCGCACCATCTCTTCTCTCCCTGTTCTCTCCCCAGCACCGGCATCACAACTGTGGGCACCAGGCTGTGACAGCTTGCGGTTTCACAGCCTGGTGCCCATTGCACATGCGCAAGTCGCGCTGTGCCTTCTGATTGGTTCAGCAGTCCTCTGGGACCTTTGAAGGTTCCCAGGAGACTGCAGGAGGAAGGATGGTGGCCGAACTTCCGGCTAACTTTGCAGCAGTGAACTGAGCAGGAAGTGGGGGAGGGTACCTGTCAAAAACAGGTATCCACTCCCCCCCAAAAGGTGCCAAATATGGCAGTGGAAGGGAGGAGGAGGAAAACAAGCAGAGCTTCCACTTTTGAGTGGAACTCCGCTTTAAGCCTAATTTTCATTTTAAATAAGCTACATACTTTGTATTCCAGGTGAATCGAAATCAAAGATGTTCAGTGTTGAAGTTTGTTTCCTTTCAAAAGCAGCCAAACCCTGTCCCCTGCAAGCATGCTGTAAAAAGGAAGCATGATCTGTGTGGAAGCAGTGGTCTCTCTGCAGAAGTGTGACGTTTCCTTGCTCTTGCTACTACTCTCTAATTTCCAGTTAGAATGAGTTTTGATTATTTTTTATTTTTTTAAATTATAGCTACTCAACTCCCTCCCCCTGTACAATACCAGGCATTTGAACTGGTATCCCCATAGTAATGGGGCAACAAGCATATAGCCCCTTGCTATTTGGACACCAACCTGCAGAATTGAGGGTGGCTGCTTTAAAAAGCATCCCAAAGCACAAGTGCTGATAAGCATTTTGTTTAAGGCCCGGTTCACATTACTGTGGGTCGTATGGCTTGCATTTGTGCTGTCACAGCAGCCCATTCATTTGAAATAGCTTCTGTCCCCGCGGTGCACACATGGAAAAGGTGCATGCATCTTTTCTGAAACACATCTGCATTGAAACCGCATGGTCTTTTTGACCATGTGGTTTCCGTGCTGTTCTTGCACCTGCGATCATGTCGCAATAGTTCTGCAGGATGAGATGCATGGGGGATCCATTCAGAATTAATAGCACCCCCCTGCATCTCACAAGAGAAGCGTGGTTGCAGGTGCGGGTGCTGGAATCGCATTGATTCCTGCACCAGCAATCAGTCCACAGAGAACAGGCTAGTGTGAACCTAGGCTTACAGCACTTTCAGTGTCCATGAAAGGGTGTCTGCAAGGACAAGTTAGTAACACACACACAGTTTCAAATGTGCAGCTCTTTAGCAGTCACATGGGAGTGCCCTCATGCACTGGAAAGCGCATGGTACTTTTTCTGTGCAGCTGCCCTGTGGGTGCATTTTGAAAAAATGTTCAGGTACCTTTTCCCTGCATTTTAAGCAGATACAGCAGCGTATTCAAATGCAGAGCCAGGCGACCTCATTACATTCCAAAACTGGAGAATGATTTGCCGTACTCTATTTCCATGTGTATGCGACATTACTTTACACCATATGTGAGTGAAACTTTAAAAAACTGGCTGTTTTATAATATACTACACAATGGTCCTTTACATGTCTTTGAGAAGTATGAAGTGAACAAGTGTGACCCCGATCCTGGGAGAGTGACAGTTTACCCATTGGAGAGGAGGTGTTAATGTGCAGTGTGACCTATGTTGTGTGGGACATAAGTTGAGGGTAAGGGCACAATTCTCACAAAGGTGGAGCTTGTGTGTATTTCAAAATTTGATGCACAGCACAGGAGTTGAGGGGCCACAGTTTACTTACAAGAGGACAATAAAGACTCTATAGTCACAATTTTCACTTATTATTATTATGTTTTCTTTTATTTTATCACTTGTCTTAGTTTCATTGTTTGCAGCACTGGAGTTGTGGTATCACAGTCTATTTGCAAGAAGACAACAGTGATTTTTGTGTCACATTTGGATCTAGTCTGTTACTATTTGTTTCATGTCTTGTTTATTTGTAACACATTTTGATTTCATATTATAGTCTGTTTAAGTGGCAGCATGGTACCATATTAATATATTAATTTTGTAGATGTGGGAACACATGCAAAGTGTCAGCGGCAGCTAAAAGGTTTTGTTACACAAAGGTTGTATTTTGTATTGGCAGCACAGAGGTAATAATTTACAAAAGAATTAAATTCTTCCAGAAAAAGAGTGGACTATGATGCTTAAAGTAGTTCTAAAGCCTGAAGGTGTCCCCCCACAGTCCCCTCCTAATACTTACCCGGGCCCGATTCTGATCCAGCAATGTGCACAAGAGTGGCTGTTGTCTCAGCTCTTTGCCTCCTCACTGGCTTAGGGTCAGCAGAGGGAGCCATTGGTCAATCACAGCCAATGAGGAGAGATTGAGGGGGGCATATGCCTTATGGATATACAGAGCGGGGCTCAAAAGCAAGCATGCACAAGTGCCCCAAGAGCAAATGACTTGCTCTGGGGGTACTTGGGGGGGGGGGCAGTGCCAAAAGGGGACCTGAGAAGAAGAGGATCAAGGCTGCTCTGTGCAAAACTCTTCCACAGAGCAGGTAATTATAACATGTTTGTTATTCTAAGAAAAAAAAAATTGCCTTTAGTATCACTTTAAGGGAGGAGAGGGTTATGCCAGGGAATTGATTCTTCCTGGAGTTGTCAAATTTTCTATCAAGTCTAAAAGCACTCGTGAATGAAGTGAATGAAAAAAATGTATGGAAGAGGAAAACTCTGCAGGTAATATTTGTCTATGTTTATACCCACAGTTCAGTGACAGGGTCTCTTTAAATGTAATGTTTCCATCCTATTGCCTGTTTTGGGATCTGGACTGCTGAGTATACCTGGCAATGGACAGATCAACCTAAAGAGAAGACCAGGTTGTTTAAATTACAGTGAATGATTCAACAAATTCTTTAGCATATGCCTCATATCCTTTCCTATATCATAAACTGCAGCAACAATGCATTGAAAGGTAAGATAATTTTCAAAAATTATTTATGGACAGGAAAGGCTGAGCTGTTGTGTCAAATTGCATTATGTATAATGGCTAGTTTTAGATACAACACACAGAAAAATGGAATTGTAAGTAGGCTTTTCTATTCTCAACAAACCCCAAACTGTGTAGCAATATTGCTTCTTGCAAACAGAGCAGCCACAATAAAAGTTTATACTGATAAATGCTATTTTCACATCATATTTATCACTGAATTCTAAGTTTTGCCTGGAGCTGTTCACATGCCAGTTTTTCTTTCCCAACAACACCAGCCATGGCTCATCGGCATATATGTGTGATGAAAGTTGTAGATTACTTAAAGCTTGGCAAACTTAATGTGAACCTGTGAGATCAAAACTGTTCTAAAGCTGAACTCTGGGCAAGCAGCTAAATACACAGGAAAAATACATATAAGGGCTCTTTTTTTACCTGCCAAAGCATTTGTCCATTTTCTGTCCTTCCAGTTCTAAGATTTTAAAAGCTCTGCCACATAGCACAGACCTGTCACAGGGAGACCTGATTTTTCTCTTCTGCAGTTGTAGCACCCTCCTAGGTAGGTTGCTAGGATCTATATAGTCTAGTTTAGTATAGTGTGCTTTCCTGCTTAACAGAAGACTAAAAGGCAAAACAGCTTTTCTGCTTCAGCAATGGTTCACACTGATGCGGTGTGGAATTTGCAGTGTTTTCTGTGCGAATTCTGCACCGCATCAGAATCGCACTCCGTTCATGCGAACCGCTGCGGATGTGTATATGTTAAGTTAACAACACCCCGAAAGCGGTCTGCAAAACGCGGTGTGATGTGCTGAATCGGATCGCATAGGTGTGAATAACCATGTGATCCAATTCTAGTGCGGACCCAAAAAAGGGTCTTGCACCTTTTTGGTGCAGGTGCGGTGTGATTAGAGCCATACGAAATGTATGGCTCCAATTGCACCGCACACAAATCGCATGTGATTTGCACAGGAATGCGGTGCGGTTCCTGTGCGAATCACATACAATATACCGCACCGCATATATGTGAACTCAGGCTAACAGCTACAATTGTTCAGTGAGACTATCCTGTGTGGCTCACAGTGCTGCTGCTGTTGTGATTAACTCCTCTGTATCCAGGAGACCTTGGAAGGTTCTGGGTGAACAGGAGTGACCGATTCAGAACAGCATGTATATGGATGCAGTTGCAGCCAATTACAGGGAGTGGTGCCCTTGATCATGCAGGGAACTATCAGTTATAAATCAGGAAATAAAGATAAAAGTGAGCGCTAGATGGAGAAGCTGCTATGCGCCAATAAGTACCAAAAGACTTAAAAAGACATACAAAAGAGAAGGGCGCAGCGCTAGAATACAATATAATAATGAACCATATATATATGAAGTGGTGACAAAGTGCTAGAAACTGTGCATAAAAGCAATGATAGTCCTTAAACATCAAACGGTGACTGAAAAAACGTGCGTCTTCCGGTGATCAGAATGATTGAATCATGCACTCACCAGATGCATAATTCAAATATGCATATAGATGGTATCCCGATATCCATACGCAGTTGTCTCATGAACGGATCAGGTCATCATCTAAGTGCAGCAGTCCATCCAAAGAATCTTCTTTATGGATTGTGTGCACCTGACTATAGGAAATGCTGTGTGCTTAGCTGCGGAAGAAGATCTAGGGGAAAACTGTAGAAACTGGCTGAACTCTGCACTCCGCATGCAAAGCACCCCTGTATATACATAGAGCTCCCTGAACTCTGCATGTAGTGCACCCCTGAACTCTGCACTCTGTACGTATTACACTCCTAGTATTTATTGCCTCTTTAAGACCCTCCCGCTGTTAGTGAAATTTGACGATTTTCAGTATTTGATGAGGCTTGGATTGTGTGGAGGGGAGTTTGGGGGTCATAGTTGAGTTCTTGCACCTATTTTCCGAGAAAAAAAGCCCTGGGGAGATGGATCATTTTCTTTTTTTTTTGTTCAACCCACTGGATGAAGGAAAAAAAATGATTAATGTATGGCCAGCCTAAGAAGATGTAAATATACAGTTCTTGAATTCCATCCTAGTGCCAGTCACATGACCAATCACCAATTCACTGATAGTGTGATTTGTGCTAAAGGGGAGGATCAGAACTCTGTCAGCTCTACCTTGGGATCCTTATGACCATTACCCAAGGAAGACAAGAAGCCGTTTCTTATTGGTCAGCATTTAAGCACATCCTTTATCAACTATGAATATAGTGCAGCTGGAATGCTGCTAAGTCACATTTTGGTCACTTCTTGAATGTCCAAAGTTTGGCCACAGGTCCACTGTAGCTAATTTCCTACCATGGTGTGTCTTTAAACAATGGATTGATAGATGGATATTTACCCAGTGCTGTTTATACAGGGGATAAACTAATCGCTTTGTTCTGAGCTGAACCAAATGGATCTGTACCTTGTGATCACTTTGATGACCACATCAATCATATGCTATTATTTACATTGATGATACCCTGATCCCTCCCCCTTCTCAAAATAATTTGTGAATGTGAATGAATTAATTTCCACTAACTGTGAGATCGTTTTTTCAAACCTTTCTCCACCCCCACCCCACACACATCTGATCTCCAGTCTGTCTCTGCATGTGACCCACACATTAACCACTGACCTTCCTTATCCTGCACATTAACCCCTTTATCTCCATCTTGACCTGTATATTAACCCCCTTACTGTGCTTCTTTTCAACTGTATACATTCTGAGAGTTACAACCCCGTTTTCTTTTGTACCTGTGTGCTGTTTTCCTATAAAAAGGAAAACTTGAATACATTAACATAGAAAAAAATTTAAAAAATTACCTTCTCCTCCCTTTATTTTTGACCTACAGTATACATTAATGTATCTAGTGAACCATTACCAAGCTCCATGTTTTGATCTTTTCTAAATTTGTTTCTTCATTTTCAAAAAATTGTGACTAAAAAAGAGATGATTTTGGGGTGTCTACTTTCCAAAAGGGATCATTTGGGGCTTTTCTTACTGTCCTAGCATTTTTCTAAATCCACAACTGTAAAATCAGTCTGTATATGCAGTAAAGCATGCTTGTTATACTCACTGTGGAACCTAAGGGGTTAATCCTCTGCATTGTGTAAAAATGCTGTTTGATCCTGACATTGTGTGGAGACACTCAGCACGTGCTCAGTTTAGTGTGTATTGCTAGAGAGGTTTTTTTTTTTGTTTTTTTTTGGGAGAGTGCATGTGATCAGCACAGGGCCAATCAGCACTGTCCAGACAGAAGTTTTGCATCCTCCTAGAGCAGAAAGAAAACTCCTACAAGCTGTACCAGTGCCCTGCTGAACACTGATAGAAGTCACAAGAAAGCTCTAACTGCTGAAGAGAAAAGGTATTTAGCAGTTTATATTTACTAAAATAATTGCATTTCCATATAGTGTGTACTGTGGGAGACCAGATATAGTGAATGCAGGATTTAGTAACACTTTAAGTTTTATAACAGAAAGTAAGGAAGATCATTTTTTTTCCATCTTTTGTTTTCCTTTTTATAGTAAAACATTTACCAAATAGCTATTAAATATCACCAAAAGAAAGCTATATCTATCTAAAAATTAGTATAAAAGTCATTTGGGTACAGTGTTGCATGACAGAGCAAATTTCAAACTGTCACTGTACAGAAAACTGAAAAATTGTTTGGTAATGAAGGGGTATTACAGGTAGGGTCTCAACTGGTTAATGTGGTATGCTGTAGAAATGGGAAAATACAGCTTGGTTGCCACACACCTAAATGGTTAGCAAGTTACAGCAGCCTGAGTTTGACTCATCCAAGCCATGCCCCCATTCTGTTCCGCCCTGCCACCAGGGCTCAATCCATGATTAAGCCCCAGAGGCAGGGTGGAATAGGTTGGAGGCTTGGCTTGGATGAGTCACGCTGAGGCTGCTTTTACTTGCTAACCACTCAGGTCAGGCAAGGTGTGCGGTGGCCAGACAATCTCTTCCTATTTCTACGGCATGCCTTGGGTCTGGAGGAACCTTTCCCTAGCCTGCACCCTCACTAGTCAGCGGCATGCAGTTCTTCGGACCTTGTTATCCTGAGCGAAGTCCACACGGCATTTATCATGGTTAAGGTGGTAAACACAATGCTCTAGCTGTTTTTGTTTCTTTGTAGAAAGGTACATATTTGTAATTAATAAGGAGTCAGTCTAAGTGTTTGGCTCTACTTCTAGTTCTCTGATAGGACACTAAAATTGTTTATGTAAATAGCAAGTTAATGTACTAACTTTTGCTATCATGGCTGCCTATTCCTTAGCAGGAGCACAATGCCAAAACTGAATCTCCTTGACACTTTGTCCATAGCTGCATACAATGAGTGGTGACCTGTATAAAATATCAAATAGAAAGTACTGGCTGGCCTGACATTTTCTCATTCCTTGGAGAAACAGGGCACTCCACAAACTGCTCTCCATTAAGATGCATCACAAAGTATCAGTGACATTAGGACAAGCTCTCCTGACTTTGCACATCAGCACGCTATTTCTCTCCTATTACCAAGCGGCCATAAAATTGCACTGCATAAACCATGATTGATGCCCAGGCCTCACTGAGGGTTTTGTCATTTCAGGCCTGGCGTGAGGTCAACATTTTTTCTTCCAAAGTAACGTTTCTTGTGAAAGATGTACGTGCTGTATACTGTTCAGATACTTAATATCTTTATACACTTCCAGTCCCCAGAAGCCTCCAGTACAGTGCACTCTGACCCCAAGCCTGCCATGTTGATTTCCTTCGGTTATTCGTAGCCTAGAGCTATTACAGTGGAATCAATCAATCAGTGTCATCTCTATTGATAAAGTCACAAAGCTTCCCTGTGAATTGATGCTGTGTTCCAGGGTCTCATTAATAGGATATGGAACGTTTGTTTTCTGAGCCAAAATACCGGAGCAGTGGGCCTGGAAGGATTGTCAAACACAGAGAGACAGTAAGAAAAAAATGAATTTATTTAATTGTACTGCTCTCAAAAATGGCTAGTGGACCATTTTTTTTATGTCAAAGGTAAACACCCAATTTATGCCAAGTGGTTTGATTTGTCTTTTGGTTGTTTTTGGATTTGCTTTGAAGAGGTTGGATTTGTTGTTTGTTTTGTTAATTCGAATGGGAATGCTTTCATAACAAGCATCCCATATTTAGCATATTAGCATATTTTTTCTAATTTTTTTTTATTATTGTATGAACTGATCTTGTACCTCAGAACAGGTATAAATAACTTTGAATTTATTGTCTGATAATGTTAACATCAGGTAATTGTGATTACAATAATTGGATTTTTGTGGAGTCTGGTATTGACCTCTTATGACAAGACAAAGTAACAGGTTCACTTTAATATGGCCCAACCGAGCAACATATACTTATATTTTTCTTTACTTCCCTACTGCTAGGTTTAGCCACCAGGAAGGAAAGAAAGTCCTCTGTAAGCTACGAGTTGCTGTAGTTAGGGCAGGGCTAAGGAATCTCTTGAAATAATGCTGATTGGCCCAGTGCTGTCACATGGAGTGAGACACATACATCTCCATACTTGGATGTTCCATGCATTTCTTTTGGCTCCAAGCACTAAATGCAGCAGAGAAAAGGTTAATATATGCTGGGCAGGGGTAGACGCAAACTTTCAAGACAGAGTCCAGAACTTGGAGCTAAGATTCTTTTCTGATCAGGACGGACTGACAACTCATGGGGCCCCCGGGCAATAAGGGATCATGGGGCCCCTATGTCCTTGCCCACACTCAAACCACACCCAAAAAAGCCTATGAAAGGTACCAGGGGCATCTCATGGGGCCCCCTACCGACCCCAGGCCTTCGGCAGCACCCGAGTTCCCAAATTGTCAGTCCACCCCGTTTCTGATCATACAATTTTACTTGCCGGAGAGGTCATAGACAGCCTAAATTACTCCTCCAGCCAAAATCCAATGTGTGTAAACCTTATTTGCCATGCCTATCATGAAAACACGGACCTTTATACTATGAAGAGCAATAATCACAGTGGAGTATCCCAGTACAACAGTCAGAAACAAACTTTTATTTTTCTCACTGATATAACCTGACTGGTTACGATGGATGTTACTGCTTTTTACATCATCTTCCTGAACACACAAGTTTACCAGCAATGATTCAGCAGTAAAAAATGAACTATTCCAAAGTCCATTGACGGCCCAGTGGGAATACTTCTTCCAAAGGCAGATTATTTTACCTAACCTCAGAATAAGTTCTGCCACACTCTCTACTTGTTCTGAAGACTAAATTAAAATGTTCATGTTCCATTGTCACTACTCTGCAGCATTGAGCTCTTTTCACTGCACTGCATATCCCTTAGAGTACCTGATAGCACATAAACACAGACGCACACATCTAGCGTTTGTCTCACCGTACAACATAGTGACTGCTATGCATACTAAAATTAAAATCAGCATGACTTCAGACAGTGCACATCTCTCACACAAACTGAGGCTGACAGCACGAATCCAGACTGTCGCACATCGCAAACCAAAACACAGAGACACATGCAAAATTCCTCTATGTGGAGATCTCATAACAAGCATTACAGAGAGGGAAGCTAGCAGCCAGCTTTGTAATGGTGTCCTGTACTTCAAGAAACCTGCAGTATATAAAATGTGACATTAGTAAAATTTTCACAAATAAAATTAGGTAGGATTTTGCACTGTGATACTCTGCATATTGTGTTTGTAATATAGACAGTATTGTATATAGTCACTGCTCATTGCAGGAAACTACTGTTTGCATATATTTGGAGGTATCCAATACAGTGGATGGTAGTGACACCATACATATTAGGCAGGTCTGTCTAGAAGCAAAACATGCCTCCCGACCCTAGATGGTGCCCACTAGTCAGTAATTTAGATCCAGACACATAATGGTCTTTCTTGCAAAAGATTGCTCTACAAGCATGCATGTTCATATCAGGTCCATGTTTATTTCAGACAAAACGTGGAGAATTGGGGGGGTCATTCAGGAACTGGTTTATCTGCAATAAACAATACTGGCAGTAGAAGTAATAACACCATAAATGTTAGGCGTGTTTGTCTAGTAGCAAAAGGTGCTCCCAGACCTTAGATGGTGGCCACTGGCCAGTAATTTATACCAGATCCTGACACATAATGTTCTTTCTTGCAAATGATTGCGCTACAAACATCCATTTTATATTATGAAAGACGAGAAGGGTCAGTGGGGCATTCAGGAACTGGGTTATCTGAAAAACCAATACTGGCAGTAAATGTTATCAACAGCATACATCTTAGGCGGGTTTTGTCTAGGAGCAAAAGGTACCCCCAGACCTTAGATAGTAGCCACTAGCCAGTAACTCATACCAGATCCAGACACATAATAGTCTTTCTTGCAGAAGATCACTGTACAAACATGCATGTTCATATTAGCAAGAGGTCCATGTTTATATTAGGAAAGATGAGGAGGGTCAGTGGGTGAATCAGAAACTGTTTTATCTGCAAAAAACAATATTGGCAGTAGAAGTAATGACACCATACATATTAGGTGGGTTTGTCTAGTAGCAAAAGGTGCTCCCAGAGCTTAGATGGCAGCCACTGACCAGTAATTTATACCAGATCCTGACACATGATAGTCTTTCTTGCAAAAGATTGCACCACAAACATCCATGTTTATATTAGGAAATACAAGGAGGGTCAGTGGGTCATTCAGTAACTAGTTTATCTGAAAAAAACAATACTGACAGTAAATGTTAGTGGGTTTGTCCAGGAGTAAAAGGTACCCCAGACCTTAAATGGTGGCCACAAGCCAATAATTCATACCAGATCCTGACACATTATAGTCTTTCTTTAAGAAGATTGCTCTACAAACATGCATGTTCATATTGGCAAGAGCTCCATGTTTATATTAGGAAAGATGAGGAGGGTCAGTGGATCACTCAGAAGCTGGTTTGTCTGTAAAAAAAACAATACTGGCAGTAAAAGGTAGTGACACCATACGTGTTAGGCAGATTTGTTTAGGAGTAAAAGACACCTCCAGACCTTAGATGGTGGCCACTGGCCAGTAATTCATACCAGATCCTAACATATAACAGTCTTTTTTACAAAAGATTGCTTGACAAACATGCATTTTCATATTGGCAAGAAGTTCATGTTTATATCAGACATGGCTGGGGTGTAGGAGAATTGGTGGATCGTTTAGGAACTGGTTTATCTGGGAAACAATTACTGACAAAATGCCATCTAGTTGTTTTTTTTTCCCAAAAGAATAATAGCCCAGGGATGCCAGATTCAGGACATGCCTTAACAACTAAAATCAAAATACCAGATTCGACAGCAATTAGTCACATTGAGGAACCTTCTGTTATGCCAGGTAGGCATCTAAGATAGGCCTTTAAAAGGATAAAGAACATTGTATATAATACGACACCCCAAGAACACTCTGTGCATTTTAAATACATTGGAGGGGTATCTCCAACACTTTTACCAAAAACAGAGTACAGGAAGCACTAAGAGGACAGGCCATTAGTCTGCACTTATCACCTGTAACGTCTGCAAGACACCAAAGAAAGTTGGCTAATGGGAGTCATTGACTCCTTCGTACACTTGCGTCATGCCACACTTTATGACACAGAAATGTTTTCTTCGGCAAGTGCTTTCATCTCCTACTGCAGACTATTTTTCTCACATCCTCCGAAAAGAACTTTAAAGCTGTTTTGAAGTTAGCTACAAAAAATAATATTCCAGCAGAGTTTTTGTATTATACAACTTTACCTTAAACTGGAAAGCTTATACATATCATCACAAGCTCAAAAAAACAAGAGGTTTATTTGAGAACATTAAATAGAGATGCGGCTCTTTGTTTTATGCCCTTGTGTATAGAGCATGACTGGCTTACAGCACACATACAACGGAAATATAAAGCCATTAAGCAAAAATATTTGCATTTCTACAGGCTATGGCCGTAAGCCGTGCAGCTTGCATTACCCATGAAACAAAAATCACCCAGACAGTAGAGAAGAGATTAAGGCGACACAGACAAATGAAGTACCTGTCTCTTGTATACACAACACACTCACAGCATGCAATGTATGCCCAAACACCCTCAGAAACACACAGCGTGGGACAAGACACAACAGAAAACAGAGGCTATCGCAGCATAAGTGCAGATGGCGGTGGGTCCCACACTGTGCAGAGCTGATATGTCTGCCTGTTGTGTTCCCAGTTAGAGGTGAGACTGAATCAGTGTGATGGAAGGTCCCACTTTATTTACATTTGTAGAGCCACGCTGCCACCTGCTGGACACCTAGCATCTTCACAGCTGACAAGCCGACTTCACGCATTACACCTTCTACTCAGTGTTCGCCTCAGGGCTGCAATTAAGAAGACAAGAATTCAAACTTCCTAGTTACGCATTGTCTACAGCAGACACTTAGGTCAATGCAAGTTTATGTCTGCAGATTTTGCTTATGAAGATACTTTAGGTGTAGTGTAAAATAGCAAAATGGTCACTTTAGGTAAAGCAGTTTCTGTGAGTTCCAATGATTGCAATGCTGCAAACAAACTGGTTAAATACATTGGACTTTATTCAGTAGAGACTGCTACATTAATATTGCAGTAACCTCATTCAGCTAATCAGAATTTATGCTGGTATGATTTCTGCAGGATAAATCCTGGTTAGGTGCTGCAGTTATGAGGGTCCCTTGGCCTTGTATTGAAAGGGAGCCTTGACTGATTTGGGCATGGCTGGGAGCGGGGCGTGGTTACACGCAATATGTAAATTGGCCGAAGAACATTGGTCAGATGGTATGAGGTGAGGAGGTGGGGCCTGAACTCACTTATAGGCAGGGGCGGACTAACAACTCATGGGGCCCCCGGGCAATAAGGTATCATGGGGCCCCTGTGTCCTTGCCCAAACTCAAAAAAGCCTATGAAAAAGGTTCCAGGGGCATCTCATGGGGCCCCCTACTGACCCCGGGCCCTCAGGCTGTGCCTGAGTTTTCAAATGGTCAGTCCGCCCCTGCTTATAAGGATGGTCTGAGGTAAAATCTTGACATTTGAAGAACTGCGTTTGGAAGAGTTGGATTCTCCTCAGCACTCAAGATCAGGCTGACTGGCTTTTACCCCTCCTGTCCCCAGGACTGACTTCTCCTTCGGTCACCAGGACTGAGGGCTCTGTTGATATACCTATGATTTCTAGGGTTAGGAGGCGCTTTCTCCTTCCTTCCCACTTGAGCCCTGGTCCTGCCTGAGCTTCCTGTGGTGTGGGCATTGCTAACCCTCCTGCAGAGGCAACTGGCATCGCTGGTGCTGGCACTCTATCTTCCCCGGCCTCCCGGTCTTCTTCCCCCCACTGCCGGGGTCATTCCCGGTGGGTTCACAATGGCCCAGATGTCAGCAGCCCCCCCCCCCCCTCAGCACCTACTCTCCTCACTCCAGGAGTTCCAGATCCCGGATTGCTGCAGTGGACCCACCAGCTGTCTGCTCAGGAGCTCTGACACCTGTCACTACCATCCAGCTCTCTGAGCCCTGCAGGGCAGGAGCTGCTGGATCTGTCACCACTACTCCCGCCCAGGGGCGGACTGACCATTTAGAAACTCGGCACTGCCCGAGGGCCCGGGGTCAGTAGGGGGCCCCATGAGATGCCCCTGGTACCTTTTTCATAGGCTTTTTTGAGTTTGGGCAAGGACACAGGGGCCCCATGATCCCCTATTGTCCGGGGGCCCCATGAGTTGTCAGTCCGCCCCTGCTCCCGCCACTGTCATCTTACCCACTCTCCCTGATTCAGCTGTGGATGCTGTATTTTCATTGGATTGCAATGCTGCTGCTCTCTCTCACTGTCCTGTGCCTCCATACCTCTGTCATCCCATAGGAATAATGGTGGCTTCAGTCAGTTCCACCCTGACTGCTCTCCCTGCACCTCCTCCTCCTCAGTGTCAAGTATGTGCGGGAAATTCAAATGCTCAGACTGTATGCCATCCTGTGTATATTGCTCCTGCCCAGACTCTTGCTCCTTCCAACCCAGGGGCTGCTGCTATGGACTCTATATGTTCCTCCAAGCTCGCTGCCACCTGGGCTCATCAGTGCTGGAGGTTGGTCCTCCATCCTGGATCCTACGTCACACCACCATGTTCCTGCTGCAGCTGGATGCCCTGAGCGTCTGCCAGCTCCTTCAGATGACAATGCTGTTCACACAGCCCAGCTTACTGGATCGGATGATGTCCATGCTTCCTCTGCTCTGCCGCCTAATATTAGTGAGTATGACTGGTCTGATCTGGGGTAGGTGTCGCAATGCTCCTGTATCAGCTAGATCGCCAGAAGACTGCATATTTGATGTCATTAAATTGGTTTTGTCCCGCATGGGTGTGTTCACAGCATTCACGGCCGGTCCAGGGGCTGTCTTGGGAGGTTCCCTGTGGGCGGTGTCACCTACCGGCATGCATCTGCCCGCTGATGTGAAAGATAAAATCTGCCGTTCGTAGATTTTCTTGCACTTGTGCCTCCCGATCGGGAGAGGGTGGATAAACCATGGCGTATTGACGTGAAAGGTCAGAATGACAAGCCAAAGCAGCTTCCCAGGATGTTTGGGAACTGGCTGCAAGGTTTCTGCCTATATTCTGGGGTAATTTGGGAAAGATTTCCTGAAGTGAGCCCATCTCTCTTCTGCTACCTAGATCTTATTTGGGGCGCTTATAAAGTTTATGGGGGCCAGAGCTGATTTCATTTTGATACCTAGTTTCATCAATGAATGTCATCATTCAAAAAATTTCATTTTGACTGTTAGGACAGAAGCCTGTGGCTATTACTCATGTGTCCGCATAGGTCGACCTTCTTTCGGTCAACAGCCAGAGCTCTCCCAACTGGAGCGTCGGCTGTCCCCAAAAAAGGTGTCTGTTGGCCTTTTAATGAGTGCCACTGCAAATGGTACACAGCATGCCGCTTTAAACACGAATGGTAGTTTTGCAGTGGTGCTCATCCAGCCATCCGATGTTTCAGGAAGGGAAAACAACCGCTTAACAAGCCTGGAAACAAGACTGACCTTCCTAAGTCAGAGGACACCAGTGAACATCCCAAGGGTGTTTCACTGGTTAGACCAATACCCCCTCATTAGGGAGGCTTTAATTTTGAAAGACTGTTTTGACCGTGGTTTCTGGATCCCCTTTACTCCCTCCAATGAGCCTACCGAGGCTTTAAATTTGAAGTCTGCTATTCAATTTGAATCTGCCATGGCCGAGAAGATCCAGAGGGAATTAGAATTGGGGAAGGGAGTGGCTGCCCCCCATCACTATGTCTGCTTAACCAGGCCTATGTGAGCTGACTTGGAGGTTTGGTCATCCTTTCTCCAGTCGTTGAACGGTCACTTCTGTTGGAAATTGGAGGAAGTGCCAAACTTGCAGCTGGAGCTTTATATGGACGCCTATGATGTCTGCTGTTCAATTTGAATCCGTCGTGGCCGAGACAATCTGAAGGGAATTGGAATTGGGGCGCATGGTTGGCCCCTTTGATTCCCCTCTCCTTTCCATTATTTGAGGGTCTCCACTCTTGGCATGGTCCCCAAGAAAGAGGAATGCAAGTTTAGCCTAATACATCACCTTCGCTATCCTTCTGGCTCTTCGGTGAACGATGGCATTGACAAAGAAGAATTGTGGGTCCATTATGCCTGTTTCGATAGAGCCCTGTATTTGGTTAGATCTGCAGGTCATTCGGCCCTCCTGGCTAAGGCGGACATTGAGTCGACCTTTTGCCTCCTTCCTGTGCATCCGGACTGTTTCCACCTGCTGGGCTGCCACTTTCAAGGAAGCTACTATTTTCACATGTGCTCATTGACATTCTCTAGCTTCTGCCTGTGGTTTGTTTTTCAGATTTTGATACCCTACTGTTCCAGCTAGCTTTTTCTTGGGCATTTTTTAGTGCCTTCCGCATTGGGGAATTGGTTTTTCCAAATCTCGATGTTCTACTACATATCTGAGGACGTTATGCTGTCTGGGAATTGTATCTCTATCTTATTGCGAAATTCCAAAAGGGGCAAACATGCAAAGGGAACACGGGTAGTATTGTATGCATGCGGCGGTTCATTTTACCCTGTTTTGCTGGCCTCTAGATTTTTAGCGGTTCGCCCTGCGCCTTCGACTTTTCTCGTTCACTCGGATTCCTCCTCCTTGAGTAGGTTCCAATTTTTACGGGTCTTTCATTTTTGCCTTAAAGAGTTGGGCCTCCCTCCAAGTGAATTTTCAACACACTTTTTCGGTATTGACACTGTCACAGCGGCTTCTGGCATGGGTTTCTCCAATACACTGCTTCAGCGTTTGGGTAGGTGGGAATCTTCTCGCTTTTCTTTATATATTTGTCTGCACTTGTCTTGATTTCAAGCTCCTCTCCGGCCCTGATTTGGATCATCAAGGATTCTTTCATTTATTGGGCTTCCTGCCATGCAGAGGTTCGGAGCTACAGAAAAAATTTGGGATTCGCCTATGAAGTTGCCAAACTCCGTTGGCATGGGCTGCGAGGTTTGTGCTGGTCGCACGTATTACCAGAATGCATATGGCTCCACTCCCATGTTTCCGGCCCCATTATTCTGGTCCTCTATGCTGGTGGTTACTCCCATTCAGTCGATTTAATTTCTACCATCAAAAAGGACATCGCCATTGTTATGCAGTTTTTAACAACTTAGTTATTGTTTGGTCTGAGATTATTCCTCAATTGGTGTGGGCTCACCATATTCTGGGCCCATGTTTGGAACATTTTTGTCAAAGGTAATGCTCAAGTGTCCAAATTTGTTCGGAAAATTGGAGGAATTGTGGTTAGCCACAGAGATTTGAAGGGTGTGAATGATGATTTTCTGAGACCGGATGGCATCCACCTGAATGATATTGGCCTTGATATGTTTAATCTGGGCCTTCAGCATGATGTGGAACAGGCACTGGCTGCGGTGGGGCACTCGTCAGTTAACCACTGACGTGCGGGTGGTGGATTTTGAACCTTGCCAGCGATAACCGTTGCAATAATGGGTTATGCCCTTGGTTGGAAGTTGGAATTGGTCTAATGTCTGTCCAGCACTTATCATAAAGACAGAACTCTTTAGACTTGTTTGACCTAATGTTAAAATGTGCTCACAGTACAACTGTGACTGGCACTGGCTAAAATGGTTTTATTTGAAAATGGCCTGTGTTTGAATTTAAATAAAGCTGTGGCCTTGCCTCTTTTTCAACTAAATTATACTAAGTGAGTTTTCTTATATGGGCAAGATTAAGGTATTATCAGTTGGGATTAAAGCCTATGCTCCTCAGCAGTCAAGATCATTCCTTAATAACTAAGAGTAAAATAAATCTTAATGCCTGAACACAATTTTGCAACTTCGACATGTGTTAGTAAAACCATATTTCATCGCAAGGGGGCACTCTTTACGTCTGGGGGAAAAGAGATTTAACCCCCCTGGCGGTATTCCCGAATGTAGCTCGGGGTAAACTTTCAGTACCAAAAGCGGTAACCCCAAGCTACTCTGCAGCGTTGCTCCGGGATCCCTGTTTCACTTACCTTGTCCTGCGCTCCCGCGATGTCCCTGGTGCAGCGTCCCTGGCCATCTCCTCCGGCCAATGCCTTAATCCGTCTTCCGGGTTCCGGTCCCTGCGAGCATCGGGAAGTACGGGGGACGGAACTGGCAGGAAATTTAAAAATGTTAAAAGGTGACATTCACTCAATACACTAAAATCACATAGTAAAACATTACTGTATCAAAGCATTTCACACACATTTTGTCCCTAGTGCTTTGTCCTGTGCCCTGTCTGCATTTTTACTGTTCTTTCTGCCTGGAAACTGAGAAAAGTCCATGGCGTCCACAAAGCGTCCCTTTAGGTCAAAAGCGGTTTTAGACCAGCTAGAGAACAGCGATAGTAAATCAGAACCACTTGCAGAATTGAGTGATATTGATTTGTGGGGAAATTCGTCATCATACACTGAAAACGATTTTGCGACTAAGCTCAGTGATGTGCGAACCTGGCGCTATATTTCAAATTTCAGTGTTTTTGGTTTGATTACATTATTGAATTAAATGTATTATTATTATATTATTTTTTATGATTATTTATTATATTATAATTTATGATTTCGTGTTTCAAATTTTATCAGACCCGGGGTGTTTACTAGCATCTTGTTCGGACAGATTTCAGTGAGTTATTCCTAAAAATTACAGGCCTACAATAAAAAAATGACATATTTCCACGCAAAAAAATTTACCGCTTTGAGCACAGAAATATTGACATAATCAGACCGCTAGGGAGGTTAATCTCCAAATACGGAAACATTTCTTCACAGTAAGAGCTGTGAAAATGTGGAATAGACTCCCTCAAGAGTTGATTCTGGCCAGCTCAGTAGATTGCTGTAAAAAGGGCCTGGATTCTTTCCTAGATACACATAATATAACTGGATACTAACATGTATAGGTAAAGTTGATCCAGGGAATATCCAATTGCCTCTCAGTGGATAAGGAAGGAAATTTTTTCCCCTCAGGAGCAAATTGGATCGTGCTTTGTTGGGGGTTTTTTTTGCCTTCCTCAGGATCAGTTGTGGATATAGGATTATAACTTTTTTTTTTTTGGTTGAACTGGATGGACTTTTGTTTTTTTTAAAGCCAGACTATGTAACTACTTTGTGCATCTAGGTGGATTATACCTTGCTTTTGGTGGTAAATGGTAACAGATATCTCCTGATTTTCTTTTCTTTCATTATCAAAGGAATACTGGCCCAAAATAGTAAAAAAAAACTATTTTTTAAAATGTAGAGATATATTTCTTGCTACTACCATAACCTTCAACCAAAGAACAACCCAAAATAAATTCTCCTGCTCCTGACAAACACAGCGATACCACATATCTGTATGTTATTTGTTGTTTGTACCCATAGTACAGCCCAGAAACAACAGTGCACATTTTGTTTTTTTTCTATCCTACCTAAGACATACTGACACTAACTGACACTGATAATGATTTTAAAAATGCTTTAAAAATTTTACGCAGCATGACCTTTGACCCTAACACTAACCCTGGCACAGACCTAGATCCACCCTTTATCTAGGTATTTTTTATTTCTCTTTTTTTTTCTTTTTTTTTATATACAGGTATATATTTTTTACACATGTTTGTTTACTTTCTCTCTGCACACACAAATGTGTTTTTCCTAACAAATTCATTCAAGACCAAGTTGCAAAAATGAATACACACCAATGAAACTCTTAGGAGCAAAGCTAAATAGGTGTCCAGAAGACAGTTGATTATTAAAGGGCATTACTTAACAAAGAAAACACCTTCCTATTTCATGCTGTCAGCAATGGCACCACAGGAGAAATGTCACAAGGCCTGAGAAAGAAAATGATTTATTTACACAAGAAAGGTGAAGGCTACAAGAAGATTAACAAAGCTTTACTTATTAGTCAGACTACTGTAGCAAAAGTGATACACAAATTTAACAAAGATGGAACTGCAACCATCTCACAGAGGCGTCCAGGCTGTCCACGGAAGTTAACACCTGGAGCGTTTTCTGATGAGAAGGGTTCAAGAAAATCGGCATGCAATTTTACTGTAGTTAGCTAAAGAAGTAGAAAGCGAAACTGGTGTGACTGTTTCCCGTGACATATTATGGCGTACACTGCAGAGGAGTGGCATGCATGGGTGTCGTCCATGAAGGAAGCCTCTCCTAAAGCCCATACAACAAAAAGCCCACATAGAATTTGCCAGGGCCCATGCTGAGAAAGAAGAAGACTACTGGGACTCTGTACTCTGGAGTGATGAGACCAAGATAAATATTTTTGGAACTGATGGCTTCAAAACTGTATGGCATCACAGAGGTGAGGAGAACAAAGAAAAATGCATGGTGCCTACAGTGAAATATGGTGTTGGCAGTGTCCTTCTGTGGGGTTGCATGAGTGCTACTGGTGTCGGGGAGCAGCATTGCATTGATGGTATCATGAATTCATAGATGTACTGCTCTATATTGAAACAGCAGATGCCACCATCACACCGTGCCCTTGGTCGTCATGCACTTTTCTAACATGACAATGATCCAAAACACACATCTAAGGCCACTGTTGCATTTCTGAACAAGAACAGGGTGAAAGTGATTCAGTGGCCAAGTGTGTCTCCTGATCTGAACCCAATCAAACACCTATGTGGAATTCTGAAGAGACAAGTTGAGCATCACTCTCCATCCAGCATCCAGGCTCTGAAAGAGGTCATTCTTGAAGAATGGAAAAAGATCGATGTTGCAATATGTCGCCAACTTGTTCATTCCATGCCTAGATGATTTGGTGCTGTCCTTACAAATCATGGAGGTCATACAAAATATTAGATGTAGTCATTTTTGTTGTGGGGTGTATTCATTTTTGCATCAACTAATTTGAGTAAAACTGAAGATTCTAGTTTTTAGTTGTGGTGCTAAGGACTAAGTGGAAATAAGAATGCCAGTTCTGTCCTCAAGCTGCAATCACACAAGCTGCAGTCTGAGTTCTATTCATCATTTTCTTTTTTATTATGAGTAACAATTAGAGATGAGCGAATTTCTCAAAAATTCGATTCGGCTGATTCGGCGAATTCCAGTGTGAAATTCGATTCGATGCGAATTTCTTCGCTACGAAGATGACTTATAAAAAGGGTTTCTAGGCTTCAGAGAGCCTTTAAATTAGTGCAGAACACTGTACCTTTAATTTAAATGCCCTTGGAGATGAGGAAAGAGAAGGAGAAGGAGAAGGAGAAGGATGAGAAGAAGGAGAAGGATGAGAAGAAGGAGAAGGAGAAGGATGAGAAGAAGGAGAAGGAGAAGGATGAGAAGAAGGAGAAGGAGAAGGATGAGAAGAAGGAGAAGGAGAAGGATGAGGAGAAGGAGAAGGATGAGAAGAAGGAGAAGGAGAAGGATGAGAAGAAGGAGAAGGAGAAGGATGAGAAGAAGGAGAAGGATGAGGAGAAGGAGAAGGATGAGAAGAAGGAGAAGGATGAGAAGAAGGAGAAGGATGAGAAGAAGGAGAAGGAGAAGGATGAGAAGAAGGAGAAGGATGAGAAGAAGGAGAAGGATGAGAAGAAGGAGAAGGAGAAGGAGAAGCAGAAGGAGAAGGATGAGAAGAAGGAAAAGGAGAAGGATGAGAAGATGGAGAAGGAGAAGGATGAGAAGAAGGAGAAGGAGAAGGATGAGAAGAAGGAGAAGGATGAGAAGATGGAGAAGGAGAAGGATGAGAAGAAGGAGAAGGAGAAGGATGAGAAGAAGGAGAAGGATGAGAAGAAGGAGAAGGAGAAGGATGAGAAGAAGGAGAAGGATGAGAAGAAGGAGAAGGAGAAGGATGAGAAGAAGGAGAAGGAGAAGGATGAGAAAAAGGAGAAGGATGAGAAGAAGGAGAAGGAGAAGGATGAGAAGAAGGAGAAGGAGAAGGATGAGAAGAAGGAGAAGGATGAGAAGAAGGAGAAGGATGAGAAGAAGGATGAGAAGAAGGATGAGAAGAAGGAGAAGGATGAGAAGAAGGACAGTTCTGTGACAGTTTCTGTCTATTTCTAACAGTTCTGGGACATTCACTCCATACAGCTGTTTCAACCGCTGTATGGAGGGAATGTCATGGAACTGTCAGAAATAGACTATTAATGACAGTTCTGGGACTGTCCTTCCATGCAGCGGTTGAAACATTGTATGTATTTGTTTCCATAAATGGATCCATTTATGGAAACAAATACATACAATGTTTCAACCGCTGTATGGAAGGACAGTCCCAGAACTGTCATTAATAGTCTATTTCTGACAGTTCTATGACATTCCCTCCATACAGCGGTTGAAACAGCTGTATGGAGTGAATTCCCAGAACTGTCAGAAATAGACTATTTATGACAGTTCTGGGACTGTCCTTCCATACAGCGGTTGAAACATTGTATCTATTTTTTTCCATAAATGGATCCATTTATGGAAACAAATACATACAATGTTTCAACCGCTGTATGGAAGGACAGTCCCAGAACTGTCATTAATAGTCTATTTCTGACAGTTCCATGACATTCCCTCCATACAGCGGTTGAAACAGCTGTATGGAGTGATTGTCCCAGAACTGTCAGAAATAGTCTATTTCTGACAGTTCTGGGACATTCACTCCATACAGCTGTTTCAACCGCTGTATGGAGGGAATGTCATGGAACTGTCAGAGTCCCAGAACTGTCATTAATAGTCTATTTCTGACAGTTCCATGACATTCCCTCCATACAGCGGTTGAAACAGCTGTATGGAGTGAATGTCCCAGAACTGTCAGAAATAGACTATTTATGACAGTTCTGGGACATTCACTCCATACAGCGGTTGAAACATTGTATCTATTTTTTTCCATAAATGACATTCTGCAGATACACTTAGAGGAGCGCTGCAGATACACTTTTTGCCGGCTTGGAATTATTCTTATTTTCATCCTACTTCTTCTTTTTCTTCTTATGAGGATGAGGATGAGGATGAAGAAGAAGAAGTAGGATGAAAATAAGATTAATTCCAAGCCGGCAAAAAGTGTATCTGCAGCGCTCCTCTAAGTGTATTTGCAGAATGTCATTTATGGAAAAAAATAGATACAATGTTTCAACCGCTGTATGGAGTGAATGTCCCAGAACTGCCATAAATAGTCTATTTCTGACAGTTCTGGGACATTCACTCCATACAGCTGTTTCAACCGCTGTATGGAGGGAATGTCATGGAACTGTCAGAAATAGACTATTAATGACAGTTCTGGGACTGTCCTTCCATACAGCGGTTGAAACATTGTATGTATTTGTTTCCATAAATGGATCCTGCTATCCCTGGTCTCTCTCCTCTCATTGGCTGAGACACAGCATCAAGAGCCATTGGCTCCCACTGCTATCAATCGCAGCCAGTGAAGAGGGAACAGGGTTAGGACTGAACTACGCTTTGTATCTCCGATAGACACACAGAAGCAGCTCAGAAGCTAGCATGCACAAGTCAAGGAAAAGGGGCAAGAAGCGCTGGTGGGGGACCCAAGAAGAGGAGGATCGGGGCTGCTCTGTGCAAAATCATTTCTCAGAACAGGTAAGTATGCCATGTTTATTGTTTTCTCATGAATTTTCTCATTCTCATGAATTAGCATTTTGTCTTGAAAAGTTTAAATTGCTTGTTTTCTGTTGTTCTCATTAGAACATAATTTATAAGCAACCTGAATGCTAGTGTAGTTATATTTAGGTTTTTTTTTCCAGTCTTTGATAGGGTGGGGAATTTTAGAACCTCTGTAATTCTTATTGCTGTTTATGCCCCCACTGGGAAATACACAGGGAAGAGCAGAATAATTTCAGCTAAAGTGATCTTGTAGCATTTTGCCAAAGACGCAACTCTCAGTTTTGAGTTGCACAGTTGAAAAACTGTTTTTGGGTGGTTTAGCTTTCTTCCTTCAGTGTTCTTTAAATTTGTGCTTGTTGCACGCTCGCGCGTGCGTGTGTCTGTTATTTTAAACATTTTTTAAAGTGTTTTTTCCACATCTTTTATTTTTAAAGAATGTTAATTTTGAGGCTAATGAGGGTCATATTTAGCACAGGAACAGATCCCGGGTAGAACTTCCATAACCCTCAGAGATATTTATAGTCCATTGCACCCTTAAAAACCATAATCACCTCCCCATCTATAATTTTGCCTTACATGTAGACTGCAATACATTTCACTAATATGATGAATTTTTTTCTGATATCTCCAAATCTTTTTTAAATATTCTAGGGGATTTGGGGGAAAAAACTCAATTTCACTTATTCCTACTAGGAAGATTTTCTCTTACCTCCACTCATGGGGATCTTTGCTAACGGGACTAAATGTAAAGGGAAATCTATTTTTATACAGTTGTCACCAGGCCAGGAATATAGGGAAAACCCCTGGGAAGTAGGGTACTTGTTCTGTAGACAGCTGTCGATGGTGAGATTATGCCTGACTTGGTAATTTTGTCTTATTTCCTTCCCTTTTTTTCATAGACAGGATATCTACCAATGGAGACATGGCAGTAATAAGCTGGCAGTGGTTGCAACCTTCTCCACTCTATCCAAAACAAGGAAAAAATGTATTGGCTGGAGTTCAACAGAAATAAAAAACAAGAAGTACAAATGAATGCAGCTTTAAAAACATTGATACATAATCAAATATATATTTTTAATACAGGTAGTGTAAGTACTGGAACTTGACTTGGTAAAAGCTTCTTAAGGTCCACTGTGCAGTCTTCACAGCAGAGCTCAGTGGGAGGGAGGCACACTGATAGGAGGGATATCAGGAAGAAATGAGCTTATCATTGTGCTGCTTCTCCTTTCACTGTCCATTTGCCAGATTGGGGTGAGGACTTGTAATGAAATTAAAACTACAGCAGAGAAAGATTAGGGCTCTTCCCCTGCTAGACAGGGACGTGATGTAGAGTTGTGTAAATCCCATTGGATGGACAACAGCTAAAAGAGCTCTTATAATGTATTTCTTATTTGGGTATTTAGCGGCCTGCCTGGAGTTCAGCTATAAGAATTGAGTACACCAGTGAATTTGTAGGGAGCTATTGTTGATTTCCTAAAAGGTTAGTTACCAAAGAAATGTTCCAATAAATACAACACTTCTATTATACCAACATCATTGCGCCAATGTAATAAAGAAAGGAAATACACTCACTGGATGCTGCTATTATTAAAAAACTCAAAATAATAATAAAATGTGAAAAAATATACAAATCACAAATAATTATTTGTGATTTGTATATTTTTTCACATTTTATTATTATTGTTGATTTCCACCATTTGATGGTAGTGTGGAGTATTACAAAGTTTTGCTAATTCAGATCCATGGTAAAAATCTTTAAAGAGACTCTGTCACAAAGCAATACATACACTATATTGCCAAAAGTATTGGGACACCCTTCCAAATCATTGGATTCAGGTGTTCCAATCGCTTCCATGGCCACAGGTGTAAAGCATCAAGCACCTAGGCATGCAGACTGCTTCTACAAACTTTTGTGAAAGAATGGGTCACTCTCAGGATCTCAGTGAATTCAAGCGTGGTTCCGTGATAGGTTTCCACTTGTGCAATAGGTCCATCTGTGAAATTTCCTTGCAACTAAATATTTAGCGATCAACTGTTAGTGATATTATAATAAAGTGGAAGCAACTGGGAACAACAGCAAGTCAGCCACGAAGTGATAGGCCACATAAAATGACAGAGCGGGGTCATCGCATGCAGAATCGCACAATGGGCAGAAGTCGCCAACTGTCTGAAGAGTCAATAGCTAAAGACCTCCAAACTTCGTATGGCCTTCAGATTAGCACAACAACAGTGCGTAGAGAGCTTCATGGAATGGGTTTCCATGGCCGAGTAGCTGCATCAGCTGCAGTGGTGTAAAGCATACCACCACTGGAATCTAGAGTTCTCTGGAGGGACTAATCATGCTTCTCTGTCTTGCAATCCGATAGAAGTGTCTTGGTTTGGCGGTTGCCAGGAGAATGGTACTTGCCTGATTGCATTGTGTCAAGTGTAAAGTTTGGTGGAGGGGGGATTATGGTGTAGAGTTACTTTTCAGTGGTTGGGCTTGGCCCATTTGGTTTCAGTGAAGGGAAATCTTAAGGTGTCAGCATACCAAGACATTTTGGTTTGGGGATGGCCCCTACCTGTTCCAACATGACTGCGTACCAGTACACAAAGCAAGGTCCATGAAGACATGGATGAGCAAATTTGGGGTGGAGGAACTTGACTGGCCTGCACAGAGTCTTGTTTTTAAAATTTGTGTTTGTTGTTACCATCTCAGCCCAATGTTGCAAAGTTCTGATAACCCTCTGTTTGTGTTCTAGCAAGGCATGGGAGTCAAAAGCAAATACTACTCTCTCTGGTTGGGTTTCCTGTAGACCCAATTTCCAAGCTACCCCCCACCTCCTTGACATGTAGCACACAGTACTGAAAGAGTAATTTGTTATTATGTACCTCTTGTCATGTAAACTTGATGTTTATGTTCACTGAATGTATGTATACACTAAAAGTTTATATTTCTAATGTTCTAATCTTGACCTGCACATCATCCACGTACCTGAGCCAATTAATTGGTGTTCTTCCTCTGAAAGAGTTCAAAGCTGTTTTCTCCACCTCCTCCATGTGCAGGTTAGCTACAGCAGGAAATGGGAGATACGGTGATCCCTTATCACAGCCACGTTTTTGTGTAGAAGTGATACTTCTACTTCAAGAGGGTGATGTTGAGGCAAAGGTCCAGAAGGAACATACTTGCTCAAGTGTAAGTTCTGTTCTACTGTCAAGTGTCTTATCTAATTTTGGATGTTTCTCTGTAGTCTCAATATCCTCTGCAGTTGGTATACAAGTGAAAATAGATGTGAAATTCTAGGACACTAATGTCTCTTCTGGCTCTAACTTCAATTCATGCACCCTGCTCACAAACTCTTTGGAGTTATGAATATAATGTTTTGTGTTGCGAACTAAGGATGATAGGATTACAACCAGGCACTTAGCAATGTTATATGTGACTGAGTAGATGCTGCTGGCAATTGGCAGCTTTTTTATGTATTTTAGTGAATCCATACAAGCAACGTGTAGCTTCCCTAGGATCCAATCAACGGTGTTACCTTTTCTAGCTGTTGTAAACAGTGTATCACTTTTATTCTTGTATCTACTAGTGGGGGTCACTGTTAAATGACTTATAAGTGTGGGCATCTCTGAGAAGAATGGTACCTAGCTGTATTTATTACCACAGTGCATCTCCCCTTGTCTGCTGGCAGGACAGTGATGCTCAGATCTCTACTAAGTGATGTAAGAACTCCCTCTCTAGTGGGGTCAAGATGAAAGGAGGAGCTTCATTGGACAGGATTGCAGAGACTCTTAGATGGAATTATTCAGGTTCTTCTACCAATATTTGGTTGTTATTGATAGAAGAGTCTGTTGCTGTGATATCTAGCAAAGGAACAAGTTGGTATGCTAAAAAGAACTTTAGTCCCTTGGCTAAGACTTCCTTTCCTGCCTGTGTAAGCCCTCTGTCTGAAAGGTTCTTTACCCCCTTGTCCTTATTGCTTTGAGATGTTCCACTATCACTCTCTTTCTCTTCCAGGTTAATTCCTCTATTCTGTTGTTATTGCTGGTCTGTAGTAGTTAGTGAACTTAGCAAAAAAGTTACTTTGCCTCTAAGTGCCCTTAATGTGCTGAGCTAGCTGAGTTGGCAGCTGGCTGTAAATTCAACAACTCTTCCTAGGATCTCACCAGGCAGTTTTGATACCAAATGTTGTATATTTTCAATATTTTTGTGTCTCAAAGCATCTCTGGTGAAGTGGGTCTGTCTCAACCGCCCATTTAGCAATTGTTTTTTAGACCTTTGCACTGTGACCTGGCTATGTGGGAACCTTCACAGACCAAAACACACATGAATCATACAGTATAGACTGAGTAAAACCTGGCGAGTCAACAATAGAGAAGGATCTTGGTGTTCTGGTTGTTCATAATGCATCATTTGATCTAGAGTAAGTAAGACCCAGTGAGTCAATGATAGAGTAGGATCTGAGTTTTCTGGTTGATATGAAGTAAGTGTAAGGATATGTATAGCCTATCCCTGAAAGAATCATAAAAAAATTGGTAAGTTATTGAATTTCAAAAGTCTATAAAAAACATTAGAAAAACCTGATCCTGAATGTACTGTACAGTATGTGCAGTTCCATTGTGAACACCAGTTCTCAAAACAAAGTTGTGTTGTGGTGCAGGGAAGGACAACATAGTTGATCCGAAAGAAAGATAGTTGTCTGGCAGTTTAGTGAGATGGGCAATTTATGGCACTGCCATTTGATGGTTGAGTATGGCTCACGGTACTAGCATTGATATATTGCAGTGTGGCTCTACAACAGTGTATTCTGTAATCTTGTAACATACAAAACATCCAAATCTGCCATTGTTGTGGCTCCTGTGAAGAGATATATGTGTAAAACTTAGGAGCTTATCAGTAATGATTCTGCCCAAGCACGGAATTTGGCCAGTAACAACAAGATATGTTGGGCTGGTCGTCCTGAGTGATGATACTTCACCATTCAAACTGTGATTACAGTAGGACCTACAGTCAGTGCAACATGCTGTGCATTATACTGTACAGCTACAAGCTTCAACCTACAAAATACTTTGTGGTTATGAAATGTCATGTGACCAAATGCAAAGACACACAAAGGAAGCTGATGCAGGCAGATAGGTGAGAAAAGGCTTGCCAAAATAAACCATTCTTTGGAACACCAGCTGTCCAAATGCCACAAATTTTCAGAAATCGCTGTATCAACATGCCACAAATTTCAGGGTACGCATTCTTTATCCCACAGGAAAATTCCCCATCACAAAAAGGCTATTTGCTTGAGCTTGCCTTCAAGGCCAGAGGTTTCCAGTCCTCCCCCGATTCTGCCATTCATCTGTGGCAGAATCCCCAAGGTATAACCGCCACAGTCCTTCCCTCACTGGCGAAGACACTGCAAAATCTTGGTCGTCAGCAAAAATGCAGAGACACAGCAACATTTTGCTGGTTCAGCCAGTGAGGGAGCAACATTATAAGAAAATATGAATGGACTCTTACCAACAACTTGCTAGTGAAAGAATCCCTAGTCTGTCATGGACTTTACTGAGGCTGGTTGTGGGTGTGTCCAACAATTGTCCAGCTGCACCACAAACTAGCCATTAGATATCTACACACCAGTATCTACCTTTCATTCTTCTATGCATGTTGGCGAATTAAGGTAAAAGCTTATTGGTTGCTAAAGTTCTCTTTCAGCACCAGAGGCAAGTCCCTGCCTTGTATGCTCATTTACCCCACCAGTATCACACAGAGTGAAACATAACGTCACATACCAGATAAATGTGTTGTCTGCACAACTGCAATGCAGTCAAGTTGAATACTTCCTTCAGTCTTGCATTCTTCCCTTCCCGCGTACATCTCTCAATTCATGCATATTTTGTCCAGTAAAAGGCTGACCTGGCAACCCTAATCATATGTCTCACTATATTGTCTCTAGCAGCTGTTCTCCTGCTGAATGAGGATTCTCGCTCTGTCTTTTTCCTCTTTATTTCAGATGAGGGAATTAGACCGTAAATTAATGCAATGAAGGAAACAAAGATTTCTCTAATTTTATTAAATCTGTCTGATTAGGAACTTGATTGGATTCCTCATTATCTAAATATGCAAAACTCAAAAATCTCTGATGCTCAGTAGCATTCATTTTAATGTTGTTTTCATCATTTCACCCTCCTTCTTATTTCTTTGTAATGCTGCATATTTACCCAACCTCACTTTTTTCTCAGTAATATTTTGCTTATTTCCTACCTGTGTGAATTCTTTTTTTTTTAACCGCTACGTAGGAAGCACAAGCAGCCACCGTGCTGGGGATAATTCAAAGAGTTATATTAGCACAATGGGTCTAATTAGAGGTGCCCTATTAAAACACTAACGGCATCTTATGAAAACTGGTATTCAAGAACAAGAAAATAAAATGAACACAACAGAGTTTTCCAAAATAATTTTCTGTTTTGTCCATCAATTTGATTTCCAGTACTGAAAAAATTATTTAATAAAAAAAGAAATGCCATTAAGGGTATTATTTTAAAACAGGTTTGTGCTTAATATGATATATTTATTTTTGACTGGGCCGTTAAAGTTAAATCTTTTCTTTTTTTGCATATATAAACGTCAAAGTTTTACAAAAGGAAAGCCAAGGTAAAAATAAATTTTGCTCTAATAAACCACACCAACTACAGTGAAACCTTTTTTGCCCCTTTACAGTACTCCAAATATTTGAATTTTTTTTTTAAAGAAAAGAAACCTGTTAAGGAAAAAATATGGATTTTTATTATTTACTATCTTGGTTTTCATATTTGTGAGAACTCACGAGCAGCAGGATTGCTATCGAAGACACAGCAGAGAGCTGAAACACCCACCTATTTATATGGGGTTGCTCCCTCATCTGATGGATAAGCAAGGCATTGCTCTCTCACTGGTAATTTTAGTTTGAAGCATTTTCAGTAGTGAGGAAGCTTTGTCTTACAGACTAAGTCAGCAAGGACACATAGAAGGCAGGTGAGTGTTCTTGAAATTTGTAACAATCCTGTTGCTGGTGAATTCTGACTTGTGAAAGGAGCACAAGTTTGACACTAGCCTTAGGCTGTCATTGTTATCTATGCTTCGGTAGTTAGTGAGCCACTAAGCTGCATACTTGTTCCAAGTCCAAGTTATGCTAAAGAGTAAGGATGACAGTTCTGGAATTTGCATCTTTAGGGATCATTTAGACATGCAGCAGCCTTCTACCATTTGGTAGATCAGAGATTGGTTGACAGGTGGCTGGGAGATGATATGCTGCCTCCTCACCACCTGTTTTAACTTCCAAAGGCAGAACCACTGCACTCATGTGGTTGCAGGGTGGTTGCACCAGCAGTCGCAACAACATAAATGGTTGACATATAGTGGAAGTACTTGTGAGCAGGGAGCAGTGTGGTGTTCCGGTGGGGAGAAATCACATAGAGAAACAGCGTAGTGAAAAAGTATATTAACATCCAGTTCCAGCAAACAGAAACAGGGTCTATTAGGCACACACAACTGTTTGGCTCCACTATCGGAGAAATGTTGAAGAGATCTTAGATAATTTTGGATGATGCTGACAACTTCTGCAGAGATGAGAGACTTCTGATAGAAGTGAGTAAGTTTAGTCCCTGCACTGTCCCTATTCCTCCGGAACCCATCCATAGTGCTAAGCACTCTTCCTGACAGAAGGAGAACTTGTCTTTGCAAAATACATGCCAATCCAGGGAGTCGGTGCCTAAAATAAGCACTGCCCTCACCAGCGATGGCCATGGAGGTCAGCCAGGTTAGCAGTGTCCAATCAGAAAAAAGCTTCCCCGATGATGGCAGAACTTTGCAGAAGAACTAAGTTCCCCTCACCTTTCTTCCCCTTCTGTATTGCCACTGTGATCCAGTGCCACCTACAGATTGGAGGACAGTCTGCACCTACCAATACTTTTAATCCCCCCCCCTTTGTCAGATGCTGTCCTCGGCATCAGGACAAGTAGATAAACAATATTCAACTGCAAGGAACACAAACACAGTAATGACAGATCATTTGACACAACGTAATCAGAATACCTTGCAGGTAACTGCCCCTAGTTAGACCAAGTAGGTTGACAGACCTCCCTGTCATCCTCCAGGTTAATGTCAGGACTGTCATTACCTAAAGGTTGCTCAGAGGCCTCAGGAGCTTAGGAGCTACCATGGTCAGGTAAACCTCCCTCTCCTGGGCTGGCAACAGCATCCATAAAGGAGTCCAAGACATAGTAGGACATACCATGTCTTGACACATGTTTTTAATACCATCCAAAAGGGAAACAATAGAACTTTCTTCACCAGGACAGCCAGGGGTCATCAATGGGAGGCAGGTACCCATCCAAGGAAACTTCTTGGACAGGAGAAACATCCACACAATTTTTGCCTACATAGTCTGGGAGTGGATTGTTGAAGCAGTCTACACCCAGTACGCAGGGTCTCAGCAGGTTGTGATGTAGACATTTCTTGTTGGGTTTAGGACTCTCCAATCAGATCGCATCCTACACCAGGGTTTGTTGGAATGGTTGTTGCTCCACCCGGTACAGGATGGGTTCCTACTTGGGCTCCAGCTTACTACCTCTTTCACACTTTTTTCACCAATACCCAGTTAGTGTTTCCAAACTTCAATATTTTTACTGGCAGCCAGTAAAAAACAGGCACTTCTCTCCCGCCAGTAAATGCCAGTGACAGAAAAAGGTTGCCAGTTAAAAATATGGCTGTGGTGCTCAGCTCGGAACTTCATGTGAGCAGTTCTGAAGCCACCCAAGACCATCCTGGTTCCTTCTACAGTGTGTTCGGGCATGTTGTGTGATGTAATGGTGCAAGGGAACAGAGTGGAGCACTGGGGCCTTGTGTGCAGGTCTGTGGGATGAGATGGGAACAAGGCAAGCCAGAAGCGGAACTGTCAGTGCTGTTTGGACTGGAGCTGACTGAAGGGACCACCTGTTATATAGATAGACTGTCACTGTGACTCAGGAGCAGAAGTGTCAATGAGGTGTCATCATCATCTGTGCTGTTGCACACTGCTGTCAGTGTCACTGTGAGAGTCAAATTCATATATGTGTGCCTGCCCATTCTAATTTCTTGCCCTCCTGAGTCCTGTCCCTGAGCTACTTACTTACTATATTGACAATAAAATAAGAAATATGCTTTTTTGCCTTAATATCTTAATAAATCACATTGCTAATTGCATTGCGTACTTGTTTGTAGCCTAAATAGTGAAATTTGCACTTAAAACTAATTTTTTTTAACTTTTGTAAACGCCAATAAAAAACTTGGCTGTGCCAGAAAAATTTGGGTATCATGTCAGTGAATTTTAATCTGGTAGGTTGGCAACACTGCACCCAGTCCTGTTCTCCTGCTGAGACCTGCCAGTACCCACTTGCAAGATCCAACATGGAAAAAAGTGGGCCTGGCCAATGCCATGAGCACCCTAGTGTACTGCAGTCCTGGCTCTATCATTTTAATATAATTTTTAGAGTCTCCCAAATTGGAGCACATACTGTTTAGCCATTGATAAATTAAGGGCAGATGTGCCTGGGGAGGAGTCCACCCCTCAAACAAAAATCCCCAGATCACTTTCTAGCCAGCCTGCAACAAAACCAAATTGACCCTAACAATTCACATTAAAAACAAGGGGCTTAGACACACACATCTGCAAATACATGTGTAAGCTGCAGCAGCATTGTCAAGGTACCCCAGTGTACTGCAGTCCTAACTCTATACTTTGAGAGTCTCCTAAATTGGATCAAATATAGCAGTGGATAGATTAAGAGCAGGTGTGCCTGGAGGGAGCCCATCCCTCTTAAAAGTGCAGGGATGCACAGGGCACTCAGCAAGGACACAATGGCAGCTGAAGGTATCCTGTGCGTCTCTGCTCCAATTCACCTACTATGCAAACAAATGGCAACCACCCCAACCTACAACTTGCCTTTGCAGCAAGGAGCACATGGAAGGGCAACACACATCAAAAACCATCTTAATTAAAATTGGGATAGTAAGCAAGTTAAAAATTAAGAGATTGACAAATATATAATATTTTGGCACATCAACTTACCTAGAGTTGTGCCATAGCTTTAAAGCTAGTTTATTCTTTTAAAGTGGAACTTCCCTTTAAAAAACTAAATTTGCCAGCAGGCAGGCTTTTTTGTAGAAGGGATATACTGTACTATGTCTCTTCTGCAATAAATGCTTCTTACCTACCTACTCACAGCTTCAGATTGTACACAGAGCTGTGCATAATCTTGGCATACCGAGTGAAGGTAGAAGGCCAAAATAGTCCAAAATAGGCCAAAAGAAGTCACCACTGAAATCATCCATGGAGCAATCTGCTGGCTGCCTCGATGATATTAGTAGGAAGACTAAAGGAGGGATAGATGCAGGATGGAACCACATCCCAGGTAGGGGATAAGCATACTGTATATTGTGCATAAAATAAATACATTTAAAATGTTTATAAGCCTTAACATTACCAGTACCTTATATTTAAAAGATATGTTAATAAATCATCTGAGGATATGGTAATAAATCCTCTGAGCAATAACGTGAACCTAACCTAAAGGTTGTTTCATCTACTGGAGGGCAGTTATCACTGGTGGAATGAATGCTGGGTAGTGAGTTGTGTGGTACTGAGTGCAGATCCCACTGGTGGTAGGAGTATTGTGGACTTCATTCTTTGCAACTGAGTGCTGATCTTACTGCATGATTACTGGGGAATGAGATTTGTGTATTGAAGTAGATCTCACAGTTGGTATGACTACTGGAGAGTGTGGTGTGTATACTTACCGGGGGGGGGGCAGATTTTATTGGAATATTACATGGTTCTCTAAGCTGGGGACAGATTTTACCAATGGAATGAATATGGGCAAAAAGTTGTGTAATGTGGATGGAAATTCTTACTGGAGTATGCATAGTGGGGAGTAAGCTGTGTGTATTGGATCCAGGGCTTTTTTCTCAGAGAATAGGTGCAGGAACTCAACCATAACCCCCCCACCCCAATAACCTTCATCTCCCTCACTTGCAGGGAGATCATCCAGCGGGGGCATCGACATACAAGCACCAGAGGAAACATGGAGATCACAGACAGTGCAGCCTACTTTGCGCCCCCTCTCCTGCCCATGACTACACTGTACACTGCACCCTGGGAACCTGCATTTCACTTGTGACCATCCTGCACAATGGGATCTGCTCAGAAGACACATTCTGTGGGAGCCACTAGGAGACAAGTTATCACTTGTAAACACAAAAGCCGGACTTCTGTGTTTGTAGGTAATAGTGAGGAGCAGGGAGCAGAGGGCCTGCACCAGAAGTGGCTAAACGTTCCAGCTAAAATAAAACCCCGATTGGATCAAATATCTCACTGGAGTATTACATGGTTCAGAAAGGAGAATAGTCATCTACAGGGACACTACTGTCATAATCAGGGTTTTTTTCTGTAGACAATAGCTGCAGGATCTCTCCCTTTCCAAGTCACCCCTTGTCTCTGCCCCCTACCCACCTCCAGGGTACTGTTACTTGGTTCCACCCCCTCCCAGTACCACCCTTTTAGATAATAAAGAACCAAGTATCATTTTGTGGTGCTAAGTAATTTTATGGAATTTAATGATAACAAGAAAAACAGTAAAATAGATCCCCTGCAGCCAGCAACGATAGGCAACCCTCCAGTAACAATAGATTCCCCCAGCAACAATGGATCTCTCCTCAGCCAGAATAATAGACCCCTCTTTCAACAGTAGATCCATCACATCAACAATTGATCCCCAAGTAACAATAGATCCCCCACCAGCATCGATAGACAATCCAGCACACCCCAGCATCCCTTACCATTATATACATTCAGTGCTGGAGGTGCCAGAATTTCGTTCCACCACTTTCGCGCTGAAAAAAGCCCTGGTCATAATAATACAAATACTGAAAAATTAATGTAACATATAACCACAGAGAAATGTTTGTATTGGAGGCATATCTTACTGAAGGAGTGAGCGTTGGGTACTGGAGAGAAGGTCTTTTCTCTTGCCCTTCACTTCCTGTTTGTGCAGTGATTTTTGAAAATTTCTCTGAATATACCTTTGTGTAGATACATTTACAATGATATGCAGACAAGGTAATGCAAACTTTGCTCTATGTATATATTACATACATTTTTCAGCATTTTCATTATTTTGACAATAGCGCCTCTGTAGATGATAGTTCTTCTTTCTGAGCATTCAGAGAACCATATAAACTGCAGCTCAGTAAATGACTCCTTTCTTCAGCTCCTCCATAATAATGTATATAAAGCATGAAAATGACATTTTCTTTCTTTGTTGATTGAGCTGAGTTTTTACCCTAACCTGCTAAGAATATCAGTTCTGTTTCATCTTATTCCAGATCAATAACACTTAAGGATAAAGCCTATTCTCCCCTACTTCACCAGTTTCCCCTTTTATCTTTTTTTCCCTTCATTACCTTCTGAGCCGTATTTTGGGATTATTTATCACTATCTATTCTTCTTCTTCCATTTGTGATAAATACAAATTAGAGGGAAATGATAATTTAATTGTGAGTAAATGTCGGCAAGTCGTTAAGACACTTCTCCTCACCATTAATGGCATTTCACTTCCACAAGAAAAATTTACGAGACAAATTAAAGAGAATCTTCTGGTATCTTGAGCATGTGGCTGGCCCACAGCTGTGGCAGCAGACCATAATTTAACCTTATGGCAGCCTACAAATTCAGAAAGGAATACGCGTTGTATAAAAAGTGCTGATCACTGATGAATCAGCTGTTAAGATTGCAAAAGCTATCATTTTATCATATGACATAGGAATGATGCTCAATAAAAATGTGGTTTAACTTATGATCGGCTATATATATTGCAAGTGGGTTCGCTTATTTCATTGCTAATTGAGGCATTTTGTAATAAAAAAAATTAAATTCACCCAAATTTTGCCACAAGTAAAATGGATCTGTGTTACATTTTTTTGTCTTGTGTTTTTTTAAAGTATATACATTGTAAAATGACTGATTGTTTTGATTTTTTACTCCTTGGCTCTAATACTATTAACACCTTTGCTCTATTACAGTTGTGTATTTTCATGCACTATTTTCTGAGTCTAGAAGGGTGAATAGTAAAAAGAAAATTAGCTGGGGTAAGTATTGATATTTTATTGGAACTGTAATTACTACAGTTAAAGTAGAATTCCATACAAAACTGAACTGCTCTTAAAACTGTCCCCCACCCTCCTCCTAACACTTATGCTGACTAACCAGTGTAAGAACGTTCTGTGTACTTACCTATTTTCAGCCTACTCCAATCTGGTCAAGTGATCCCAATCCCCTGTGTCAGCCTGTGGCCTCTGCAGGAAAGAGGAAGGAAAGCAGATAATGAATGGGCCATAAGAGCCAATGGGTGATGTCACCACCCTCAGGTATTGCCAGTCATGCTCTCTTTTCCCCTGCAGCCAGCACTGGCTGACACAAGGTATCACATGACCAGACCAGAGTGGGTTGAAAATAGTAAGTATATACATTTTTCTTACACAGGTTAGTCAGAATAGGTGTTAGGAGGGGGGAGGGGACAGTTTTAAAAGTAATTAGGTTTTGCATGGTATTCTACTTTAAAGAGTTAGTTCACCTTTGCCACTTCTGTTCAACGGTTTTGAGGTTGACTTCTGTCAAACATGGACCTGTACACACCAAATGTCGGCTGGTTTCTACTGTACCAGCTGATTTCAGCAGATATTTGGCCCGTGTATATGGGACTTTAATTTGACTACACATGCAACAGGTTTCAGGCAATTTTAGCCCCACTGAATAAGATTTCCATTGTAAAAATGAACAAATGAATGAACACAACCTACAACCAACAGTTTTTACAATTTGTTCAAAAATTGGAAATTGCTTGCAAGTTGCTGTGTATGTGACCAACATGACACATAATATAACTCTTAAATGTAAACTTTAAAGCTTTACCTCCCCCCTATTTATCAAATATCTGCTGCTGATATGTCACCTCTAGTCCCAAAGACCATCAGACATACTGATACATGTAGTTCTATAGCTTTACTTGCTAGGTTCTGCTGGTACCTGTTATTCCAAACGGCTTGTGCTCAAAACTGGGTAACCAACTGTTGTTCATTTAATTGGCTATACATCTGGTCTAGCCAGGTCATCTCCCCTATTTTAAGCTGGGCTCATTCCATTGGGCATTTGTCTGAGCAATAGTTGGTGTTCCTTGTGCCAGGTCCCCCAGTGACTTTGTATTTTTGAGAAGATCACTAGTGTTTACTAATGGAAAAGATTCAGAATTTCCCCCAGTGCTTGCTAGTGTCCATGCCTTTACGAGAGGATTCAGTTACCCCCAGTGTTTTATTGTGTCCCTGACTTTCCATGAAGCTTTCTACTTTCTGAGAGACTTCTAGTGACTCCAAGATTCCTAGTGTTCCTGTATTCAGACCCTCCCCCTCCTGTTCCTAGTAGCTGTTTGCAAGTGTCTCCCACTGTGATTTGCATACTCCCATTGTTCCCAGTGTTTTCTAACCTTTCCCCAAAGACTTTGTGTGTCTTTGAGTGCTTTTTGCCTTCCTGCTCCTCTGTGATTTTCAACCTGTCTTTCAATATCATTAAGCAAATAAAAAGAACATTCTGTTCTCTCATTAAACCCCCTCAATCCAAGCTGCTGAATACATATCTGGATGATATTTCAAAAACATCATATCCAACATACAGCGCTATTCAAAGTTAAATATATGGAAAAACTAATATTTCAGACCATAATGCATACAACTAAAAGGAGTATATTCAATCAATACATAAAAAATAAAAATAATAAATTACAAAATTGCTGTGCAAATCAATAAAGGTGCATCAAGTCCATTAGTTCATCCAACAAACAATACAGTTAAAAAATAAATAGATTATGCAAAATCAATCCAGTATATAGTAAAATAATCATAGGTCCATTAAACCATGCAGTGTGTAAACAAACATCTTCCACAAAGTGAGAAATGTAATAGCTGGTCTTCAATGTGATAAAGTGCCTGTACTTCATGTCCTTCAGGATGCACACCAGTGGTATACTGTAACGCTTACCAGATTTAATTGAGCACTTCTTACAAAATGGTCAAACAGTGCAGGATAACATTGCTAAATAGCCAAAGAATTCCCTGGTTCCTAAGACCTTCATAATGCTCATGAAAATAAGGTCCCATTAACAAAAATATAAAAAAAAGGAGAAAGAACGTATAGCCTAAAACAACTTCTGTATTAAAAGGTCACATTAAAAACAATCTAGAGATACTCACAGAGTGCTCAGCCCAGCACTAAGGATCTGACAACTAAGATAGACTAAATTGAGCACCACGCCAGGGCACTTTCTGCACTGTGAGCAACCTCCTGTCCTTGTGCTGACATCGCAGTACTCAAGCCTTACCCAACATGTTTCTTCTGTGCAGACGTCAGCAGGAACAATCAATTCTGAATTGTTACCTTTGGGTTACCAATGAGCCATCTGGTCACTTCTGGAGACCATCTTAGAAAATCAGTAGAATAGGATTGCACAGCAGGGTTTTGCAAAAAAGGATTCATCACCTGGAAGATGTCTTTCACATACCCACCACCCCTGCAGTGAGTAATGGATAAAAAAGAGCAACCCCTGGACCTTCTACTGAGATGAAGATGAGAATCCCTGATCCGCTTGCATCTGAGAAATCAAACAGCAAGCTGTGGCCTAAATGTTGACCTGGGTCAAGTAATTTGCCTGCAATGTAACAATTCTGTTTGCTAGAGGATATCGGCATAATCCCTGAGATTAAGTGATAGTTACTGAATTGAGAACTTTCCAGGGGGAGTCCAAGTTAGAGTGTACTTGAGGGTCCAAGAGGTGACCATGTGAGTGGTGTTTGTGTGTGTTGTGTGTTATAAATGTAATGTCCTCTAGGTTTAGCCAGATAGGTTTGTTGTTTTTTTTAGATAGAAGCTGAGTAGCAGTCTGGGATGAGTCAGCCTGGGAGTGAGGCAGGAGTTCACCTCAGGACAGGCTGGGAGGTTCTATTAGGTCTGGGATTCTGGAGCCCTCCCACCCTTCCAGAAACTGACAGAACTTTTTGGAAGAGAGGTGGAGGAGGGGAGGAGGCCCAGATCTGCATGTTTGAAGGACCTTGGCCAATCCCCTGGCAGGAGGATGGGCATGGTGACCAGGGCAACCCTCTAATATGACAGAGCTTGAGGAGCAAGGGAGTCGGGTGGAAGATGGATTGAGAGGAAGGCTGGAGTGTGGAGCCTGGGAGGGGGCCCCAGGGAGGGGAGCCTACCTACAGACCCAACTAGTTCTCATCCGGGACTACTTCATTGTTAGCTCATGGGACCCCTTGCCAAGGGATACCCTCAGTGCAGCTGGGTGAAGAGGAGGATTCACCCAGGGTCTGAGGAGGTACAGCAAGGAGACTTAGTGTTCCTTAACCACCTTCCGCCCACCCTATAGTACAATGACGGGCGCAAGGTGGTTCTCTCGTTCTGATAGGACATCATATGATGTCCTACCATTCTCACTGCACATGTGAGGCTCAGGGAGCGCGCAGCGCAGCGATCGCCGGTGCGCTGTGTCCCTCAGACACAGCGGATCACGGAAAGAGCCGAAGATGTCGGCTCGATCATGTGATCAGCTGTGTCCAATCACAGCTGATCACGTGTAAACACGGAAATGCCGGTTATCGGCATTTCTCTCCTCTCGAGCTGTCATGCTTACAGCTGGAGAGGAGAGCCGGTAATTGGCTTTCCGCGGAGGGGACGTGTACACTGATCATCAGGGCACTGATGATCAGTGTGCCCTGATGATCAGTGTGGCCACAGAAGTGCCACCTGTCAGTGCTCATCAGTGCCACGTGCCAGTGCCCATCAGTGCCATGTGCCAGTGCCCATCAGTGCCTCATCAATGCCACATATCAGTGCATACCAGTGCACATCAATGCCACATATCAGTGCCCATCTTAGCTGCCTTTCAATGTCACCCATCAGTGCCAGTCAGTGCCACCTATCAATGCCAATCAGTGCCACCTATCAGTGCTGCCAATCAGTGCCACCTATCAGTGCTGCCAATCAGTGCCACCTATCAGTGCCTGTCAGTGTCGCCTATCAGTGCGCATCAGTGCCAGTCAGTGCTGCCTATCAGTGCCAGTCAGTGCCACCTAACAGTGCCAGTCAGTGACGCCTATCAATGCCAGTCAGTGCCGCCTATCAGTGCCATATATCAGTGCCATGTATCAGTGTCATGTATCAGTGCTGCCTTTCAGTGCCCATCAGTGATGCCTGTCAATGCCCATCAGTGCAACCTACCAGTGCCTCCTCATCAGTGCCCTTAAGTGCCACCTATCAGTGTCCATCAGTGCAGCCTATCAGTGCCCATCACTGCAGCCTCATTAGCGCACATCAGTGAAGGAGAAAAATCACTTATTTACAAAATTGTATAACAATAACTAAGAAAAAACTTTTTTTTCAAAATTTTCAGTGGTTTTTAGTTTGTTGAAGAAAAAATAAAAATCCTAGAGGTGATTAAATACCACCAAAAGAAAGCTCTATCTGTCTCAAAAAAATGATAAAAATTTCATATGGGTACAGTGTTGCATGACCACGCAATTGTCATTCAAAGTGTGACAGTGCTGAAAGCTGGAAATTGGCCTGGGCAGGAAGGGGGTATAAGTGCTCTGTAGGCTAGTGGTTAAAGAGACAGTGCTATTTTTCTGATTCACATTTTTGTACAGTTTTTGTTGCAAAGAATTTTGTCCTCGAATTTTTCAGTTCCTTGGGCATCCCATATACCCCTAGACCCCTTAAGGGTAGTGCTACATAAAGTTAGGCCAGTTAGGCAACATTAGAAGCTTATGCCACACATCACCCACTCTTCTAACCACTTGAAGACCAAGCCTTTTCTGACACTTTTTATTTACATGAAGAATTCAGTATTTTTTGTTAGAAAATTACTTTGTACTTCCAAAAAGTATATATTTTTAAAGAAGAAGCCCTAGAGAATAAAATGGTGGGTGTTGCATTTTTTTATGTCACACAGTATTTGTGCAGTGGTTTTTCAAACACAATTTTTTTGGAAAAAATACACTTCATTTGAATTTTAATGCACAAAAACACAGTGAGTTGCCCAATTGTTTGGTAAAATATAAAAGCTGATGTTAAATCGAGTAAATAAATATTAAACATGACATGCTTTAAAATTGCACAAGCTGGTGCAACGGCGACAAACTACATACGTTTTTAATATTCATAGGCAATGCTTTAAAAGCCTTTGCAGGTTACCACTTTAGATTTACACAGGAGGTATAGTGCTGATATTATTGCCCTCGATCTGACATGATACCTCACATGCATGGTGCAATCACTGTTTGCAAACCAACATGGTACACTATCTCTTTATTTTTTTTTTAGCACTTTTGTTGTTATCACAGGGAATATAAATATCACCTGTGATAGTAATAGGTAGTGACAGGTACTCTTTTTTTGAGAAATCTGGAGTCTATTAGACTCTAGATCTCTCCTCTGCTCTTAAAGCACCTGATCACACCACGATTAATGTGTGGTATACCCACTAATAGAATATACTGCCCTGCATCCACCCACTTCTAATGTTGGGCATATATGTAATGTTTTTTTTTTTTTGTTCAACCAATGGGCTGCCCCATGCTTGGGCATATACGTTCTTTTTTTCTTCTGCATGTGCTGATGTATATATTCTGAGAGCAACAGCCTGTTTCTGTTAGAATAAACAGATCAGTGCTGCAGCTGAATGGCGTTCCTGGAGAGCAAACAACAACTGTTAACAATAAAACACAGTAAAAACAGAACATTAACTCAATAAAATGACAATTTTTTGTTTACCTTTTTATTTATTTACTTTTTTATAGTTTTTTTTTTTACTTTTTCTTTTGACTTTTTTTGTAACTTTGTAATAAGAACAGCATCTGATTTTAGGGTATCTCAAAATGCGATAGACAGTTTCCTAACTATCCAAAATCTTTCAAGACCATTGTGTGAGAATTATGTGTCCTAGACTGTACCCTATACTAATACTCCATTAGTGTGTGGTAGCGTCAGAAGCAGTCCTTGATGCAGAGACCAGGTTGGCCAGGAGGGACAGAAAAAGCGAGTGTCTCGTCTTGTTCTGAGTCTGCTACAGACACAACATCTTCTTTGGGGTGACCTTTTGGTACCAGAGAGAACATCAGGAAAATTCCTCTCATGCAGCCCGCTCACCGCATCTGAATTTGGGGTTTGGGCTACAGCACCTTCTGGATACAAAAGGGCCATGATGATCTCTTCCTGAAATTTTAGGAAGGATCCACTTCATCCAGGTTGCTTTGTAAATTACCAAAGCGTTATACATAGCCAATTGAAATAAATAAATATTATTATCATTATTGTTATTATGCAGGATTTTTATAGCCTCAACAGTTTGCACAGCGCTTTACAATATAAAGAGGGGGCATTACAATACAGTTCAATACAGAAGGAATAGGAGGGCCCTGCTCATGGAGCTTACAATCTAAATGAAGGGGAGGTGATACAAAAGGTGATAGCTGCAAGGGATGATCTGGTGGAGGTGATTCAAGTACAGTTCTTAGGAGGAGGTGGAGTAGGCGTTCCTGAATAAGTGGGTTTTCAAAGACTGCTTAAAGGCAAACAGAGTGGGGGCTGACCAGACATACTGGGGTAGGGAGTTCCAGAGGATGGGAGAGAAGAAGTCCTGGAGGTGGGCATGGGAGGAGGTGACAAGAGAGTTAGACAGCAGGATGTCTTGGGAGGAGTGGAGCAGACAATGTGGACGATATCTGCGGATGAGGTTGGTGATGTAGGCAGGGGAAGTGTTGTGCATTGGTTTGTACGTTGTGTTTAGTATTTTTAATGTATACATTGGGCTAGTGGAAGCCATAAAGGGATTGGCAGAGAGGGGCAGCAGATGCTGATCGGTTGGTAAGATGTATAGGTCTAGCAGCAGCATTCATAATAGACTGAAGGGGGATATCCTATGTAAAGGTAGGCCAGTGAGAAGGGAATTGCAGTAATCAAGGCGGGATATAACCAAGGTGCGGATATGTTGTTTTGTGGTGTCGTTAGTCAGGAAGGGGCTATATTTGGAAACGTTGTGGAGGCTGAGATGGCAGGATTATGCCAGTAATTGGATGTGGGGCCTGAAGGAGAGGTCAGAGTCTAGGATCACGCCTAGCACCTTGGCATGTGGGAAGGGACCAATAGTTGTGTTAATGGTAAAGTCATGGGTGGGGGATCGGGGAGGAGGAAATATTACAAGCTCGGTTTTAGAAAGACTGAATTTGAGGAAGTGGTGTGACATCCATACTGATATGTCACTCAGTAGATTTGTGATACGTGAGGAGATCGAGGGAGTGAGCTGGGGAGTGGAGAGATATATCTGGGTGTCATCAGCGTAGAGGTGGTATTGCAAGTCATGGGTGGTTATCAATTGGCCTAGGGAGGAGGTGTAGAGAGAGAAAAGGAAGGGCCCAAGGACAGAGCTTTGGGGTACCCCAACAGAAAGAGGAAGAGGAGCAGAGGGGTTGGTGTTGTATGTGATGCTGAAAGTGCGCTGAGAAAGCCAAGAGAAGAACCAGGAAAGAGCAGAGTTATGGAAGCCAAGAGAGTGGAGTTTACTGAGGAGGAGAGAGTGGGTAACTGTGTCAAAGGCAGCGGAAAGGTCTAAGAGTATAGTTTTAGCAGTTAGTAGATCGCTAATGAGTTTTAGTGGGGAATGTTGTGGGTGGAAGCCAGACTGTAGGGGACCGAGAAGGTTGTTGTCACTGAGGTGGTAACAGGGTCGAAGGAGGAGAGTATTGAGTGTGGTGTTGGACCTGGTATATTGGTTGGAGGAGGAAGCTTGATATTGGAGATCTCATTACGAATTGTGTCGATCTTGTTCTTGAAATGACTGGCAGTAAATAAGTTGGTGGGTGGAGGCAGTGAAGGATGAAGTAAGGAATTAAGGGTAGAAAAGAGTTGACGATGATTGGATGAGAGGTTATTGATAAAAGTGTAGTAGGATTGTTAGCAGCATGGAGGCATGAGTTGTATTTGAGAAGGGAGGATTTGTAGAGGGTGAAGTCTTGCAGAGATTTAGTTTTACGCCACTCTCGCTCAAGAGCACAGCTGCGTCTTATGAGACTTCTGGTGTCATCTGTTTGCCTGGGCTGTAGCAGGTGAGGCCTGGTTCTGCATGTAGAGAGGAGCAAGTGTGTCCAGGGAGGATGATAGTAAGTTGTTGTAGTCAGATGTGACCAGGTCTGGGCAGGACAGGGGTGCAATTTTATCATCAAAGCACTTGGTAGCAGAGTGAAGAAGGGAAGGGCTGAGGTGGCAGAGGTTTCTACAGGTAATTGTTTGGAGGCATGAGAGGTAGGAGACAAGGAAAGTGTGAAGCTGATGAAGTTGTGATCAAAGAGAGGAAAGTGGGTGTTAGAGAGGTTACAGGGGGTACATAGGTGGGAGAACAGAAGGTCGAGTAGTTGAGAAGTGGCTGAGGTGTTAACATTGACTGGAATGTTAAAGTCACTGAGGATGATGGTGGGTATCTCAAGGAGGGAAAGTAAGGTAGCCATGCAGAGAAGTTGTCAAGGAAGTATGACACTGGACTGAGAGGCCGGTAGATGACTGCGATCCTCAGATAAACAGGAGAAAAAAGACCAATACAGTACACTTCAAAAGAGCAGAGGGGCAGAGAGGGAGGTGTAGGAAGAACCTGGAACATGTTTTGTGGGGAAAAAAGAGGTCCAATTCCACCTCCTTTCTGGCATTGCGTCTGGGTGGGTGAGTCTAGAGAAGGCCACCATGGAGGAGGGAAGTTTGTTAAAGACTGAGTGGGCATTCCAGGAGCTGGAGATGATAAGTGCAGTAATATTGAGAGTACAGAAGTGAGGGTGATATGTACAGGTTGTGAGGTGGTGAGCAAAAGAATGACAAGCAGGGCGCCAGGTCAATGTGGATAAAAGCAATAGTACTTTATTATGAAGAAACTTACATCTTAAAATCCCTCAGTGAGTGTGCAGATGAAAGACACCGGAGCCATGGACATCAGAAGAGCAGATCTGATGATATATGCATGGCCGGGATGGAGACCTGCAGCGATGGATGAACAGCGGCTCTGAATGCCTTCCCACCGGTAGCAGGGAGAAGTGACAGGTGCTGTGAATAGAACAGAGAGCGGGCTGCATCCTTTGTCATGCAAGCCCGCCCCTGGGAACACAATGTATATATAAGCTGTCAAATCAGTTAACCAATCAAGGGGAAGAGAAGGGGAGGAGTGTGCAGGGAAGGGACCACTTGTGTTCTCTAGAGATCACGGGAAAAAGAGAGAAAATTGAAAGGTGAACAGAGAATGAAAATTAGATAGATAAATAAAACGTTTTCTTCTGTTCCTTCTTCTGTTTTTTATTCAGTACCTGCTAATTCTGTGTTTTTGTGGACACTATACTGAGGGGGCACTAGTATAGTTCTGTTGGTGTTCAATATTGATCTGTACAAACACTATACTAGTAATGGCAGTGATCAGGGACCTATAACATGGGTGCGATAGTGTGCGGGTAAACTAAAGCTAGCTGACCCTGGCTGGAAAGGACACTAACTGACCCTGACGCTATCTGATGTTGCTAGTGGCAGTAATACAGTGATCAGTGAAAAATAATGTACACTGACGCTGTAGTAATGGCACTGGTTGGGTGATAGGGGTGATGAAAGGGTTAAGAGGGGCACTTGAGGGGTTAAATGTGTTTATCTAAAGTGTGTGTGCAAAATGTGTTGCTTTTACTCACAGTTTGGTGTTCTTTCTTCTCTTCCTGGACTGAAAAGGGTCCAGGGAGAAAAGAATCGGCTAGATCATGTGCCTGTATTTACAATTAGAGGCACAGCTCTGCTTCTCCATTCGCTGCAGGAGATCAGCAGAGTCCCAGGCAAAAATCATTGACCAGGACCCGCTGTTGACCTTCTTCTGCAGCAAATGGCAGGAGGTGTCAGTAGGGGGGACACGCATGTGTGCTCTGCACCCCAAAGTATTGGGTGAAATACAGGTACATTGTTTCGCCAGTAGCCGCCTCTCGCCCACAGTACATTACACAGTACATATATACAGTATATAATCTGTATATATTGCTCAGCATAAACGAGGACACCCCAAAAGATTTGTTAGAAAACCTTTATTTTCCTTTCAGAATCAACATTTTCTATGAGGCACTATACTAAAAAATTCTCCCACAAATGTGGGCCATTGATTGCAAACAAGATTTGTTCATTTGCACACACACAAAAGTACTTTTCCTAACACATTCATTCAAGACCATGTCACAAAAATGAATACACCCCTATGCATGATTTACTGCATATGCAGACTGATTTTACTGATTTTACTGTTGTGGGATTAGTAACACTTTAAGGTAAGTGTTCATGATTCAACCATAAGAAAGAGACTGAGAAAAAATGGCATCCATGGGAGAGTTCCACGGTGAAAGCCACTGCTGACCAAAAATTACACAAAGGCTCATGTCACATTTGCCAAAAAGCATCAAGATCATCCACAAGACATTTGGGCAAATATTCTGTGCACCGATGAGACAAAATTTGGCATTTCTTGAAAAGAACATCATACCAACAGTCAAACATGGCAGTGGTAGTGTTTTGGTCTGGCACTGCTTTGCAGCTTCAGGACCTGGGTGACTTGCCATAATTGGTGGAACCATGAATTCTGAGCTCTACCAAAAAATTCTGAAAGAGGATGTCTGGCTGTCATTTCATGAGCTCAAGCACAGTTGGGTTATGCAGCAGGGCAAAAATCTTAAACACATCCTTAAGTCCACCTATGAATGGCTCAAATAATAAAATTAAGGTTTTGGAATGGCCTGGTCAAAGTCTGGGATTAAATCCGATTGAGATTCTGTGGTATGGCCTTAAACAGGCTGTTCATGCTTTAAAACCCTCCAGTGTGGCTGAATTAAAATAATTCTGCAAAGAAGGGTGGGCCATAATTCCTGTACAGCAAAGTATCAAAAAGTCCAGTTATTAAAAAAGGCTTAATTGCAGTTGTTGCCGCCAAGGGTGGGTTATTAGGTTTAGGGGGCAATTACTTTTTTACATAGGGTCTGGTAGGTTTGGACAGCCTTTTTCCCCTAATAAATGAAATCATCATTTAAAAACTGAATGTTGTATTTATTCTGGTTATATTAAAGTTTGTTTGATGATCTGAATCATTTACATGTGACAAATATGCAAAAAAAAAATCAGAATGGGGGCAAATACTTTTTTGCAGCACTGTATGTGTGGTACCAACACAATATTATTACCTTCCTGCTGCTACTATTCCAGGTATTAGCACCATTTTTGATTATTCCAAAGCCAAAACAATACCCCCCATGTGGACCTGGCTACTAGTGATAGTGCTGCTGAAGCCCTCTAACCTGTAGTGATCTTTGCAGAAACCAGCAATCAGCTCCCAGCACAAGACGTCTCCTGTTACTAATAACTTATTTGTGACTCTTACATGTCACATGATCTACTGAAGTGAACCAGAGCCACAAATACATTTTCTGTGATAGGAGACTTCCTGTGCTTGGAGCTGATATCTGGTATGCAAGATGAAGCATCTCAAGGTTAGAGATCAGCAGCGCTGTCACTAAATGCTTTGTCTGTTTCCTACCCAAGCACAGTAGAACCTCATAGACTTTGATGGGGCCAAGAGACACATAGGCAGTGGGAAGTGAGCCTACACCACATTGGGTTCTGTCAGGCTTACTTGTAGGCAGCTTTTGTATTTGGCTCTAAGCTTTTGTATTTGGCTCTATGGAAGCCAGACACTGATTTCCCTCAGCCTCCATTACAATGTAATCCTACCAATGCAGCCACCATTTTCTAAAAGTCCAACATCCATATTTACAGTTTTAAGTGTTTTATTGAAATACAACACCTCTATTTCTCACACTCCCCTCCTAATTAATTTAACTTTCCATATTATTACTTTGATCATGCAATATCTAAGGCTGAATTCCGAAACCAAGGGGGAACGTGAGCTCCATTTTATTTCCTATATTTTTCTTTTACAAGTATAGGATGTACAAATTCCACCATAATAAAGCTATCAGCAGATAATGTTTTCCTCTTTCAAGCTTTGTGTAGCAGAGTGTTGTATGAATATTGCATGAACGTAATATTTAATTAATAATAGCTAAACATGTAATTACAGGATTACTGTAGCTGTGTGTTGCCTCTCTGTCCTAGTCTGCAATAAGCCCATAAATACTTAAGGGTTCAGAATGCATGTTGCTGTTTTACATCCATGGGCCTCTGCAGGTCACCATAGTTAATGCAGCTACCTTTTCTATTTCTCTGCCTAGAAAAAATGTATAGCTATTTGTTTACAGAAATGTGGCCATGAATTTGTATTTTCTTGAAATTATTAAGTGCATATACAGGGGTTAGACAAAAAAAGGAAACACTGCATGATTTGTAGATGTGAAAGTGACGACATATTTCATGTTGAAAGCGGAACTGTCGTAACATTCTTTTGCTTCCGCTGAGTGATGAGACACCTAGCTAAAAGGTGGGAAACCTCACTTTTGTCATTCACTGCATGCGCTGCTAATACGCAGTGTCAGAGCTTACTGAGCTTCAAAGAGGGCAAATTGTTGGTGCCGCTTAGCCTGTGCCTCTGTGACTGAAGTTGACAATTTATTTGCCATGTTGCGAGGTACGGCATCCAATGTTGTCTGATAAGCATAAGCATGGTTGACATGGTCAACTGAGACAAAGACACAGGAGACAAAGGAACATTGCGCAGGATTGTGACCCAGAATAAGAAAACAATTGCTGCAAAAGTGACTACAATAAACAAAAAAACAGCCACCATCTAAGTGTATCAGTTTATTAAAAACAGTTTAAAAGTGGTTAAATATTCGCTCACAAGATTAGAAGACAGGCTCATCATCAATCTTTAGTCACTAGCTGGACTCAATGGAAAGGGTCCAAATGCTGGCAGATGGAACCAGAAAGCAACTGTGTTATGCAGGAGACATCCAGCTGAGGAGGGATGCAAGGCTTGAACAGTGTCCACCTGCAAGAGCCGTAACTATGCTGAAAGACAAGCCAGCAGCAGGACCAGAATCAGAAGTGATGTCAGAAGTGATGGAGTCAGTAGGATGTGGGCGGTAACTTGTTTCGGAGATCTACAATCTTCTATCCTTGTGAGTGAATTTTTAACCATTTTTAAACTGTTTTTAATAAACTGATACACTTAGATGGTGGCGCCTTCTTTTTTTGTTTATTGTAGTGCACATAGATCATCCAATACTTTGTTGGAAAAGCTGCAGCCATCATATAAAGGATTCTCCCTAATTGGAACCATTGAGTTTGTTTTTTCTGTTTGCAAAAATGACTGCAGAGCTCAGTCTCAGTCCCAAGAAGACTGAGATTGAGCCCCACAGTCACTTTTGCAGCAGTTATTTTTGAGTCACAATCCTGCACAATGTCCTTTTTTCTCTTTCACTCAGTTGGCCACATCAACCGTGCTTATGCTTATCAGATGGCATTTTCCTGGAAACTGCATATGCTGTCATAACCTTTCATACTGTACCTTGGGAAATGGCAAATAAATTGGAAACTTCAGTCACAGAAGCACCAGCAAAGTGGGCACCAACAATTTGCCCTCTTTGAAGCTCAATAAGCTCTGATATGACTCCATATTACTAGCAGCGCATGCAGCTAATGATGTAAGTGAGGGTTACCACCTGTTAGGTAGGTGTCTCATCACACAGCAGAAATATAAGAGTGTTATATCACTTCTGCTTTGAACGCGAAACATATTTTCACATTCACACCTGCAAATCATGTAGTGTTTACATTTTTTTCAACCACTGTATGTTCGGCAGAACTACACAAGAACAGCAGATATGCAGACAAAACATACTAATAAAAGTCAGAAATGAATTCATGGGTGATAAAGCAATTATCAACCTCTGCTCATGGCAAATGGTTTTTAAAGTTTATTTAGCAGTTAAGTGTTACAAACATGACCTTGGTGGTCTGACATAGTTATTTTGCCAAAACCTAGCGTCATGGAAGCACGGGCTCTTAAGATAGATCTCACATTGAACCTACCCAAAATACAGTACACAATACAATATCACTTTACATTTCAATACGTTCACTTAAGAGTTTACACATATAAAATTACAAGAGATGTAATTTTTTGTTATTATTTAGCGTTTTATCAAACTGACAGAGCCTGCTGCAAATCTAAAGTCTAAATGAATTATTTGAAGTTAAATCAGCATGTTCTGTGACACAGAAAAAGTGGCCTCCCAAAAATGTTATAAAAGCTGTGCTGCCAAGTACTTACATTTTTTCATCCTTTTGGGAAAAAAATTAAATAACTATGAAGTACAATCTGCTTGCTCTTTCTCACAAAAGTGGAAGTCTGAAAATGTTTAAAAAGGTTTGCATCAAATCTGTAAAAGTTTGTCCTTCCGCACCCTGTGAAAAAGCAAATTTTCTTGGGAAAATTCAAGTCTAGTTGCCCTTTCCCTCATAGATTATAACCTTGACAATGAAGGCTTTAAAGTTATGTTGCAAAGATGCCTGCCTGCTTTTTCCTTTCAAAGTTGTGAAAAGTCTACAACAGTTTGTTAGATGTCTTTTTAAGCTGTATGTTTTTTCTATCCTGCATGTGCGAAAATAACAAAACAAACAAATAGTTTATTTCCTCATGCAAAATGTCTGATCAATCTCTCAGAAATTGCAGCCTTTCTAAAAAGGCTTTGTAGCTGTGGTGCAAACCTGTATGCTGTTTCCATTCTTGGTCCAAAAGAAATTACACTAATCTTCATTTTTTTTAATGATTGCTAAATGCCTTCTCAAGGTCTCAGAAATTGTCTGCACAGCCCACCATAAGGGAAGATTTTTAATTTTCCTGGAGTTCAGCTTTAATTTTATTACAAATTACCTTTCCATTCAGTCTGCAGCTGCTATAATTTTCTGTAAAGTCAATGCAAAAGGCAACCTGGAGGAGTTCTGTATATTCTGGAGCTGTTCTGTACACTATTAACACTACACAACCTGACTCTTGGCTTTCTAATAAAAGCAATCTGGGAACTGTATAGCTACAGGATGGCTTTCTGTGACCCGGAGTGTGCCACCCCAAGGTGGTCTCCCCACACCATGTTTCTGGGCTCCACTGTCCCACCTGCAAGCCAGGGACCCACATGGCAGGTATTACTGGATGCAGGGGAGGGAGATTTGTGCTCCAATAGCTTCAATGGAAGGCAGATGAGACATTAAGGCCCTGATTCACTAAGATGTGAGTGTAATAGCAGAGACTGACCATTCAGGCAGACTCCGGTCAATCAATCAGTGGTCTGACCAGCGTCTAGCAAGCTCATTAACGAGCGTCTACTGACTACTTTGCCATTAGTGAATGAGGTATCCTGTCTGGCACATTTTTAGGTGCAATACCGGATATATTCGCTAGATGGCGCACAAGCGCGGGCTTTATTAACATTGGCGTTTTTCTGATAGAAAATTCTAATACAGCTGTACTATTACATTCTGAAAATTCTCTTTTGCTATTTTTTTTTTTTGCTGTTTCTCCAAAATGATCAGGAAAGTATTGCATTTACTAATGAATGTCATACATTCTATTTTCAAATGTTAAACATTTTCACAATTTCCCAATATAGTTATATATCTTCATTCTCTTTAATCACATAACTATTCTATGTTAAAGACAAGTGCAGCGCTATAAATGCATGTGATCAATAATGAACGCATGTAAAAACCAAAAAGTGTAAAGAATTGCAATAATGATGTAAACTGGTAAATCGTGCTAAAATAAGTTCATATAATTATTCCTGAATAATGGAATGTCCTTGGTGTGAGAGTACCAACTCAGAGAGTGCCTATGAATGGCACATGTGTTCTCTCCGTGACGGACAGTAGTGCATGAACTCGTGAAAGGTAAACCACCCTTGGGACTGGTCTACACTCACCAGAACAAAAGTATTAATGTGCATGGGTTATACACATCGCACATCTGGGGGTGCAGCGGTATGCTGGCAGCTATGGGTTAGTCATCCAGCTCCATCCATCCATCCATCCATCCATCAGGGTGGGTGCCCAAATGGTCCTGGGGAGGAATTAGCTCAGCCACAGGAGCCAGAAAGGTGCTCAATAGTGTAGTACACTGTCACAGGGGTGGATGACCTTTCACGAGTTCATGCACTACTGTTCGTGGTTATATTTATCTTGTGTAAGACCATTTTACTAGTCTATATCATTTGACCAGCGCTCGCTTTATCATTTTTAAACAATGTAACTATTCTACATTATAACTCAAACTGTGTTTCCCACAGTGGTTTAGTGGTTAGAGCTCAGAACTTACAGCACTTGGGTCATGGGTTCTAATCCCAGTCTTGGCAACATCCCAAAAAAATGGAGATCAATTTTCTGGGTTGTGGCAGGAATATTGATCAATCAATTATGATTTTGCCTAATGACTAGAAAGTGGATGAATGTTACTTGCGTACTGTTCTTCTGCCAATTAGGTCATGTGCAAGTTTCATGCCGTGTATATTTCATTGTAACTTTTTTCTCTTTTAAATCTGTCTCCTTATACAACTTGACCCCCTCCCCCACCCCATCATCACCTGTCCCATATGCAAATCTATGGATCACCGCCCCACTCTTTAACTATCTATTTACTGATCAAGTGAATGTGTCTCATTTTCTATCAGCTACAGCTCAGATCTCACATTATTATACAATTGCTGATTGTATCTCACCACTAGTCTGATTGAATTCACAATTCCTGGTCAGTCCTGTTCCCTGACCTCTAATAACCTTTAGGGCCAGTTCACACTACATGTGTTTCAGTTGCTTTTTCAGCATCACAAACGCACAGAAAGAAGGTTATATGGTTGTCAATGTCATAGTTCACATCAGCGCTTGCATTTTCAATGCATTGCAGGTGCTGTAAACAAAGTTGACCACGCTGCATTGTTTCTGCACAGAACTGTACTGGAACACATTGAAACGTCCTTGAATGTACTAAAACGCACATGTCCCTAACTACATTGAATACAAAGAAAATAGAAAAAAATAAGTGGAAGGGATACAAAAATGCAATGTAAACATGTCCAAAACGCATCCAAAATGTACTGGAACACACTAAACATGCATGCCAAAAGGGCATGAAAAAAACCCATCAGGAACACATCTAGACTGTTTCTATAGTGTGAACCAGCCCTTAGGACTTGTTCACACCATTGGTGGTGCAGAAACGCATGCAAGAACACACATTTTCCAGCACAGCAAAGAAATGCAATGCCCTGTGTAGATGTGCGCAGAAACCATGATGAAAACGTTGTTGCACCTACACACCTCTATTAAAAACAGCCCCATTCACAGCCACAAATACGCATGGCACCACACTACTGTGCGGTTAGGTGCGACACACTTGGAAAATAACATAAAAATAAGCCAACATGGCTAAAACATATCTTGAAAATATGGGGACTCTGATATCCGGCGACAGTCCGTTCACGAACGAGAAGCAATTCTGCACCCCTAAAACCAACATAGAGGAAAGGGATGGTCAAATTGCTGTGCTGCTTCCAAACCACCTCTGGCATGCCAGGGTCATTATGCAGGTCCTCGATGCCAGTTCTTGCCTGCGGCCACAAAATATCCACTGGCCACAAGTGAAGGTGAGTGGAGGACGTGAAGGTGGATTTCTACCAGCTTCAACCGCAAGCAGTACCACTCCTGAAAAATGAGAGCAAATAATCATTGACACGTCATCATGACAGTCAATTCTCAGTGCAGGCTATCTAGAGTGTCTTTCCTTTTTAACCATTTCAAGAGTTTAAGGAAACATTCTTGGAGCATCTACTGTGTTTGGAAAGGCCAAAGGTCCCCCCCTCCCCCAGGCACACTAATGCTTATGCAGGCCATAGACGGGGAGAAAAACAGCCGATTTTTCTTTTAAAAAATGAAAAATCGGTTGTTCAAGCGGCCGACGTTACCAGCAATGGTAAAAAAAAAATCGGCCGATTTTCATCCCGTCTACAGCCGGCAAAAAGTGTCCCTGCAGAGAGCTCCGCTATTTCTTTGACAGTTCCTTGACATTTACAGCGGTTGCAACAATGTATTTGTATCCATTTCGGATACAGATGTTTTTATTCGGAAACAAATAGATACAATGTTGCAACCGCTGTAAATGTCAAGGAACTGTCAAAGAAATAGCGGAGCTTTCTGCAGGGACACTTTTTGCCATACTGGAATTCCTCTCATTTTTCATCCTTCTTCTTCCTCTTCTTCTTCCTCTTCTTCTTCATCATCATCCTCTTCTTCCTCTTCATCATCTTCTTCTTCTTCATCATCATCCTCTTCTTCATCATCTTCATCCTCTTCTTCTTTTTCTTCTTTTTGTCTTCCTCTTGCAGGTCACTGCTCATGTGCAGATTTTTTATCAGTAAAAAAATCGGCCGATTTACCCATCATTGCCGCGAAAATCGGCCGATCGGCAAATTCGGCCGTTTTTTTCCAACTTTACCGAAAAAAAAAATCTGCCAAAATACCAAAAAACGGCCGAACAAATAGCCCACCAACGATCCGAAAATCGGCCGATTTTATTTTCGGCCGAAAAATCGGCCGATTTTCGACCCATCTATGGCCTGCATAAGATATGGTGTGGCCCTAGGGTCAATGTGTGTTTAGAATACTTCCAAAATGCACATACAAAAACACTCCATCCAAATGCATGTTGCATTTCTATAGCATGTTAAACAGAAGAAAAATGCACTTACATAATGTTAACATGCGCAAGTAAAAATAGACAAAATCCACATCCTTTTATTCTGGCTTCACATACATGCATTGTGGTCTAACACCGCACTCCTGGGCAAATCACATGCAATTTGTGTGCGTTGCAATTAGAGACAAACATTTTGCACACCTCAAATTGCACCGCATCCGGGCCAAAAATGTGCAGGACCCTTTTTCAGGGTATGCACATGGGTGTGAATAGGCATGCCATCCAATTTGGCAAATCGCAATACGCTTTGTGTACCAATATTGGTGTGTTGGTAACTTCACCTAGAAAGCCGCAGCAGGTGGCATGAAGGGGTTGCGGTTGTGATGCGGTGCAGCGCTTGCACAGAAAACACTGCAAATTTCACATCGCATCTGTGGACACCAGAATGTGCCAATATGTGGCTTGACAAAGCACAGTGGTCAGTGCAGATTATTTTCAATCCATGTTTTTTTACACTTTTCATTCACTGGTTTAACTCAGGTGATCATTAATCACAATTATCTCCGGAGATCACATGCAGCCCCTCAACCATCTACACATATCTCTGGAAATCTATACAGATCTCCTTGAAAAAATGTCTCCTCTCCTCTTCGGAAAACAATTGTCCTCCACCTCATAAACAGGGGGACAGAGAAGACTTCTCCTTGATAACTAAAATCAGATGAATTATCTGTGCTTAATAAACATACACCAATACTGCAAATGCATTGTACTGTCCAAGGCATTGCACACTAATGCATTGCACACTAGAAATGTCAAATGCGTTAGTGTGTACAGTGCATGAGTGTAAAATGCTTTAGTGCACACTGCAGTGTACAACGCATTGCACACTGTAATACACTGTACAATGTAATACCGTGTACACCCACACATTGTAGACTGTAATGCACTGTACTCTGTCATGCAGGATGGAGCAACGCATTGCACACTGTGATACCGTGTACACCCACACATTGTAGACTGTAATGCACTGTACACTGTCATGCAGGCTGGAGCTACGCATTGCACACTGTGATACCGTGTACACCCACACATTGTAGACTGTAATGCACTGTACTCTGTCATGCAGGATGGAGCAACGCATTGCACACTGTGATACCGTGTACACCCACACATTGTAGACTGTAATGCACTGTACACTGTCATGCAGGCTGGAGCTACGCATTGCACACTGTGATACGCTGTCCACTGTCATGCAGAATCCAGCAACACATTGCACACTGTGATACCGTGTACACCAACACATTGTAGAATGTAATGCATTATACGCAGTATACATGTCCAGATATTCAAAGATTAGCCATGAAGGCCTAGCTGGTTACCTATTTGGCGACCGCAGATAGCCGAATAACGCTACACTGCATCCAGGCAGCTCTGGGAGGGTGTCATATGACATCCTGGCAGAACGCACTCTCCGTGATTGCTGTGTCCTAAGGACACAGCTGATCACGTGATGTGGTAAAGACCAATCACAGCGGCTTTTTACCATGTGATCAGCCATGTCCAATGACACGCTGATCACCGGGAAATGCATTTGCCGGGTCTTGGCTGCACTTTCATCACGCTGTCAGAATGTGTGGAAAGTACTGCCGAGAACCAGCAGTTATCAAAGCAGGGGTCGGCCCCGATGATCAGTGCCCACCAGTGCCACCCAACAGTTCCGCCCACCTGTGGCCAGCAGTGCCGCCTCATCAACGCACATCAGTGTTGCTAAATTACCAGTTTACCAAATGTTATAATATAAACAGCCTTTTATTCATTATGAGCTATTTTGTGGTTTATCGAGCAAAAAGTAAAACACACAGCAGCAAGTCAATACCAACCAAAGAAAGCTCTATTTGTCTGAAAAAAACGATACAAATTTAAGATGGGTACAATGTGGCATGACCGCACAATTGTCATTCAAAGGGTAACAGTGCAGAAAGATGAAAATTGGCCAGGACAGGAAGGGGGTAGGAGTACCCAGTAGGCAAGTGGTTAATATAATTGACCCATCAATACCCAGGAGCTAATGTACAGATAAGTAGCATGTGCACCAAGTGAGATTCTGCTAGGCCCCACCCACAAAATTACAATTACTTGTCCCTCACATGTTATAAACATATTTGCAATGGCCACAGTTACTTTACATATAAGGATCATCTCCTCAGTTGAGAACTGTGCTCTCGCCATGTCCAAATGCCAATAAAGTTATCAAAATTTTCAACCAACACAAAACCTCCAACCACTTGTCATCCACTTACACTCCCCACAACCACTTCCGGGTGCGTGCGCACCAGATGACGGACTTCCAGGAGGATAGCTGCTCGTGCGCCATGGGGGACACCTGTTTGGCGTTAATTTGTGCACGATCGTGCATATCTATGCACAATCGCTCATTTCTATGCACGGCAATGATAGCTTTCGCGAATGTGTGTTTTAGTGATTTTTTTTCTTTTTAAACCTTGGCTAATATATCTTTGTTGCCAAAGGCCAAAAATCAACATACAGTGGGGACTATTTTATTACTGTAAATCAAATTGTAGAAAACCTGTAGCTGGCTGCACAGTGAATGTGACATATTCATTAGTACATAATATTGTGGTGCAAGCAGGTTTTTTATTTTTTTGTTTGGTTTTGAAAAAGCCAGTTTGCACCCACTTGCATATTCACGCTCTTACAAGCTACATTTGAGCAGATTATATAAGTATACAAAGTAACTATTAAGGTTGTTCATATATTGAACATAAAATAAACACAAAAACATCGGTCAAACATTTATTGATCAAATATATCTTCATTTATTTGGTCAGCAGGAACAAGTAGGTACAGTCAATATCTTGGTGAGTCACAAAAATAGGATTGATGTGGCAAAAAGAAAACACTCCTGCTCATAAGAGCTTACAATCTAAAGATACTTCTAATGAACTGTGTGTGCTCAGGTTATAGCAGGAAACAAAGGGGAAGATGAATCAAGTAACATTTTCGCGCACATAAGGTTTACTTACACAATCATTTAGTATAAAGATCCATTCACAAAAAAGTCTACACATCAAAATATAAAGAAAACAAGACATATGTGAAAAACCCCTCCCACCTCTACAAATCCCCTCCCACCTCTACAAATCCCCTACACATACATTTGTCAGCAGGTTTGTAAGAAAAATGCATTTGAGTCTAAATAAGCAAGCAAAATTAAAACAAGAGCAGATTTTAAACAAAACGATTGACATGTGTGAGGCTTTCAATGCAAAAAGAAAACACAATCATTGTGCAATAACACACAAACACACTTTACAAGGCCAAAAATATGCAAACATTTCCAGCCCACTTCCAAACACAGCCTGAGTGGTGTCTGGGGCAATTCAGCACAAAATCTCTTCCTCCCCCAAACCACTACAAGCAAGGACTTAGTCACAAACCACCCGGCCTAGTAACAGGCCAAATCACTCCCTACTGCACATCTTTATATAAGCTAGGTTGTATTTGGAGCTTGCCAAACAAGGCCCCACACCCAATGAAGCCACACCCACCACTGACCTTAGTTTGGTCAGTGAAAGTGTTTTCACCTGATGAATCCGCTTCCTACCTGCATTAACCCTTGGTATACAGGCCCCACAAATCAGAAAGATATATACAGTGAAATGTACGTGTGCAGCATACAACAGAACATTGAGCAGGGATGTGAAAGGGAACCCCAATTGGAACCTTTATTGCTACTATGGTCACAATTCCCTCCAGATTCTCGCATGAGTTAAGACAGTCACATGACCACATCTTGTATGCAATACTGAAAATGACAAATCGATTTGACTAGTATGGTGAATTTCCCATCAATTGGTAAAACACTCCAGAAATCAAACATCACCAAACATTACACTCTGGGCAAAGCTGATTTACAAATCATGCAACTTACAGTAAAGTTGACCATTTCAATGCAATTTTCAAGACATCTGACACAGATCTCTATGCAAATTGCCACTAAAGTCTACACATCAAAATATAAAGAAAACAAGACATATGTGAAAAACCCCTCCCACCTCTACAAATCCCCTCCCACCTCTACAAATCCCCTACACATACATGTACTACTATAGAAATCAGTGTTTGAAACGCACCCATGTGGTCACTCTAATAGCAGACAATAGGGTGCGACTTTGCAGACGATTTACAGCTTGCATGTTGTGCAAATCACATGCCAAGTCCCACTCAATGAGCACGCTATTGGAGCGTTCATATTGTTGTGGTTCAAACTTGGTAGGAGCCGCAAGTAATAATAGAGTAATGAATACACTACTTTTCATGCAATTTGCTGAGAGATCGATGTCGAATGTCTTGCAAATTGCACTTGAAATCACCATGTACCCCGACTTTGAAATCATGCAACTTCTATGCAAGTCACATGATGTGACTGTGGTGTCAATAACACCACTTAGAAATCTGCTTTAATGTGACCGGGTAGCCCCCAGTAACATTGTTTGCGATTGCCATGCAATTGGCATGACAGGCGACTTGCAAATCGTAGACCAAGTCGCACCCTATTGGCCACTGTAGGCTCTGTTCACATCCAATTGGATTGTGAACTCGTGCAACTTCACTGTAAGTTGGACAATTGCCGCATCGGATTAGATGTGACAGTGGTGTTGGCCCCCAGTAACATTGGGTGCAATTTGCCATGCAAAGAGCAAGCTGCTGGCCATGCCAATCACATGACAAGTCACATCCAGGGTGTGCAATTTCAGGTGCGATTTGTGCATTGACATCGTACCTGATATTGGATATAATGAATGTGAGTGTATTAACATACACCATTTGTTGCAGCGAGAGTTCAAAGGTATTTGAGAATTGTGGCCATTTATTAGCAATTTAACATCTAGACTCAAATAGAAATCGCAATGCTACACACAATTGAAAACACAACTAGTTAGTAATTCTCTAGAAAACACAGTAAAATTGGCAACTTAAAGAGTAATTTTCAATTGCATATAGTGTGAGCGAAGCAGGAAAATCAACAAAGGAAATAAATCTTTGAAGGCGTGCGGTACCTGCCTGCTGGGATAAGGGTCTGCTATGCATTTGGGGGAAAAATGCACGCCAGGATTTGTGACAAGTTTGATGTGTGGATTCACCAACCAAGTCTTTTCTCTCTCGTTCACTCTTCTGAATGTCTCTCTTTATCACTCTTCAGTATGTATCTCTTGCTCACTCTTCTTTGTCTCACTGGCTCGCTCTTCTCTCTCGCTCACTCTTCTGAATGTCTCTCTTTATCACTCTTCATATGTATCTCTCGCTCACTCTTCTTCGTCTCACTCTTCTCTCTCTCTGTCAGCTCTTTGCTTGCCAAATCCTTCACAAAAGTGGGTGGAGTGTAAACCATCATTATCAAATCTATTAGTGATTTAGGCCCTTATCTTATCCCATTGTATGACATTCACATAAGGTGCAGCTTTGAAGGTGTTTCAACAGACAAGGCCTCATTCTAATTCACATTTTAGGGATCATTTAGACAGAATGCAAAGATGTTGCCAGAACATGTATGTGAAGACAGCCACACACGGAGATCATGCTACTACCTCGCCGGGGTTGGGATTCGAACCGACAACCCTAGAGTTGTGAGGCAGCAGTGCTAACCACTAACCCACGGAGCTACATTGCTAACCCAGCCTGTATTTCTGTGCTGTGAATCAATCCTAGGTCCCTGGGCATGGTCAGTATAACTAGCCAGATATCTCCAATGTGACACAAATGTTGTGCTATGTTGCCAATTCAGATGTATGTTGGTTCTATGTATCCCAATACAAAGGATTGCAATACTAATACAGGCGTACCTCGGTTTACCAACGCCTCAGGGAACGTCATATTTGGAGTACAAATGTCAAACCATTTCAGTTAATTGGTCTGTTTACAAATGTTTGAATAATTTGGTATGGGCATGTGGCCTGGTATGGTTCAGGAGGGGGGGAGGCACTCGCTCGTCGTCGTCCCCCCCTTTCCTGACCTGCCGGGCTGCATGCTCGGATAAGTATGTGTTATGGATTTAGGGGGGTACCCCATGCTGTTTTTTATTTAATTTCAGCGTGGAGTTACCCCTTAACATCCATACGAGACCCGAAGGGCTTAGTATGGATGGGAGGGGGGACCCCACGCCAGTTATTTAAAGAACTGTTTATAAATCACTGCAATACTTTAACATTCAACTGTCAGTGGGGAAATCCGCCAACAGCTGAAACATGAGCGCTGCATTGGTTTTCATTACTAAAATGCTGCATGAGTTGATAACATAACTCATGCGGGATTGTAGGAGCGACAGCCATGAGTTAATGTTTCATCTGTCAGCGGGGTTCCCCACTGACAGCTGAATGTAAAATAATTCCCTTTATTGCATAAATAATAAAAAAAAAGCGTGGGGTCCCCCCTCCCATCTGTACCAAGCCCTTCGGATCTGGTATGGATATTAAGGGGGAACTCCACACTGGAATTAAAAAAAAAACCAGCGTGGGTCCCCCTCAATATCCATACCAGACCCTTATCCGAGCATGCAGCCCGGCAGGTCAGGAAAGGGGGGGGACGAGCGAGCGCCCCCCCCCTCCTGAACCATACCAGGCCACATGCCCTCAACATGGGGGGGGTGCTTTGGGGCAGGGGGGGCTCCCCCCCAAAGCACCTTGTCCCCATGTTGATGAGGACAAGGGCCTCTTCCCCACAACCCTGGCCGGTGGTTGTGGGGGTCTGCGGGCGGGGGGCTTATCAGAATCTGGAAGCCCCCTTTAACAAGGGGGCCCCCAGATCCCGGTCCCCCCCCCCCCTACGTGAATGATTCTGCGGTACACGGTCCGCAGACTCATTCACAAAAAAACTAAGTGTGGTGTAAAAAAAACACAGTACAGGGTCTTTGACAAGTCCTTTATTAAAACAATGTCCCCCGAAGTAGATCCAACGTCAATCGCGGCGGCTGCGACCCGAAAAAAGGAAAAAAAAAAAAGGTTCCGCTCCCGTCCGAGGCTTCCAGCCTAGTGAAGAAAAGCCTAGCTGACAGTTCTTATATAGGTATGGGCGGGGCCAGCCGGGAACAGCAAGCATGTGACATGGGGCGGGTCACTGGGATGATGTGTCTTTTTGTGAATTAGATTGGGCGTCTGCTTATGGGCTCTGCTCAATAGGGAATTAGGTTGCAGGGTCAAAAATGGACGGACGCCCATGAAAATTGGGCTTAAGCCCATAAATATGCGCCCACGCCCAATAGTGAATCAGGGCCTAAGGGTCTAAGAGACCGCTGATGTCTCAGTAGGGAGAAACTAGCTTAAATATATTATATCATGTAAGGGACATTTTGTCCCCTATGTGAAATAAATATAGTTTTAGTTAAAGTCATAAAATACACCCAATCACTTAAACCCCCTAAAAAATGTTTTAGACTGCCCCGCCCCCGCATACGCACACTCCCAAACATAAACACACCTATCGGTGGTGCCTACACATGGGAACACGTTACATATTGCTACACACAAGAAAGCTATAATTCTAGCCTTAATATTCATGGTTAACTCTAAAATGATGAACTATAGGGGCTTTTAAAGCGTTGCCTATGGAAAATATAGGATACCAAAGTTTGTTGTCTTTTTTTGGGCATGCACAAATTTAAAGCTTGACATGTTGGGTATTTATTTACTTGGCAGAACCGTATCTTTCATATTTTAACAAAAATTGTATAATATATCTTGTTTGCATTTCCTAAAATTAACTTTAGTGTGTTTTTACTAAAATGTTACGCTTGATAAACTGTTGCGCAAATATTGTGTAACATTAAAATATGGAACAACCACTTTTTATTCTACAGGATGTCTGCTTCCAGAAACTATATAATATTTGGGAGTATTAACTAATCTTCAAGCCTAAAATTATTTTTATGTGTGTGCAAAAAATGAAAAATTACCCCTGGCTGCTAAAGGATTAAATGTGTGTTTACTCCGTTTTTTTTTTAACCATTTTTTTTTGTTAAAGTAAAAATTTTACTGCTCTCTGTGTTCCTGCTGGGGATATTTGTCCTCTCTATTTGTCCTGGTGACCATTGTCACTGAAACAGAAAACAATGGGAAATCCAAAATATAGGAGTTTTTAGCAGAACAAGAGACAAGGGGGAATCTTCCAATGGGGGACACCTGTCTCAGTGCCAAGAGGGAAATTCCCTTTGCTGTTGAAATTTCCTCTTATTTCTTTTGTGTTGAGCTCACTTTCGTGCTCACAGGCACAATCCAAAATCTTGTGAAAAGCCTTCCTAGATAATGGAGGTTGTTATAGCTGCCAAGGGGGAGGGGTACAACTCCACATTATGGAATAAGATGTCAAAAAACAGGCTTAATGGTCAAGTGTCCCCAAAATTCTGGCCATATAGTGTATGAGTAGTCATAGCATTAGTGAACTGGATCTTCAGTGTAGCAGAAAATAAAAAAAACAATCTGCTAATGACTTGGTTTGGCCAAATAATTCGGGAGTCCTTGAATATTGGGTCCAGTTCAGTTGAGTCTCTGATGGATCTTATTTGTAAAATTTCTCTTATCTCTGATAACTATTGCCTGCCCAGGAAAACCTGACTAATATGTTATTCCAGCATAGCTAGGTAGCCTTCTATTTGTACATGTGGAGAAAAAAATTTACATCAAATGGAAATACCAAACTTTTCTTCTCCCTGGGGATCCTCTTATGGTCTCTGTTAGCTGCTGTATATATTTTAAGACTAGCCTTAAATATACCATGCTATTGCTGAGATTCCATAAAGGTTCTTAATTGTCTGAATAAAATGAACTGTACAGAGAAGACTTCAGTGTTTGTAAGTAGGACAAGCAACACTGGAAAAAAGGAAACTTTGCAGCCAAAGCTTTAGAAATTCTGTCAATACAAATCAGATTTGGAAAGGGAAGTTCTATGCGGAGCCAAGCAATCTTGAAATAAAAGCATTAAGGTGAAGAATGAAAGGAAGCTAAAAATAAATTGCTTGTAGAATAGAGGATGAAATGATAGTGGGATCTAGGAAACCAAGGCGTTGTGTCACCCCGGTGATTGAATCAGGGACTGGAATCCCAGCACTTATCATATCATATGGCAAGGTCAGAGGTCCCAGGGATCTTCGCATAGCACTCACCAGCAGCTAAGGTTGCATCCTATTGCTGTGGCAAAGGTTTCTGGGACAGTCATTCTGTTCTGTTTCAATTGAGACAGACATTGACCGCAGTGTTACTTATGAGTTTAATGCGCCTTTAATCAGAGGGAAATGCATTAGCAGAAATCATTAAAGAAATTAGTAGTATTATGCTTAACATTACAGCTTCCACTTACAATTATGTAAGGGGTTTGCAATAAAATTAAAGCACTCAGCCATTGAACCTTCTAGCCAGAAAATAATATCTTATGCCTATTAAATGAATGATGCACTGTCTTTTACCATATGAATTGAAGTTACAATAGCTACGGTATGCTGTGTATTTCTATGACTGTTTTTTTTTTACATTCATAAATTCAGTTTTAACCTTTATGGCATATATGACATTGTAAAACATGGCAGTATTAGGGGAAAAAATATATAATTAAAATTTAATGCTGTTTTTTTTATATTGGTGGAAGTTTAAATAGCTTGTGATCAGAGGTCACTAAATCCTATTTACAGTTTGTCCATGATAAACTTGCCAGCATCTATTAACTTGACTATAAATAATTTGCACTCCTAAATAGTTTTTACGTTTCTTTTTCAAGAATTTATGAGACTTTTATTTCATGCATTGTTTTAATACTTTTCCTATTTATTTTGTTATGTTAGGTTAACACATGGATTCAAATCTAAATGATTATTATAATCTATTAAAAGTATATATTAAATATACATATATTTTTTACACATGTATTTTTTTACTACTGTAATTGTATCCCACAGTATTAAACAGAGGCACACAGCCATCTTCATTTTTGTGAATGGACTTTCAAACTGTCTGTGGTTATTACTATGTTATAGCTGACAGATATCACATGATTGGGAACCACTCTGATTGGTTCCTGATTGTTAGTGGGCACTGGAGCTGTCAGTGATATCTGCTATCAGAGCTATCAGATGTGCACAGTGTAAAGTACTTGGTGGCAGAGGGAGAACATAGATTAACATTCCCTAAGCACAGGGCATTAATAACTTTATTCTACAAACTGTGGCCAGGAATGGGTTAAAGACACATAGAAAACTGAAGATAACTTTGTTTCATGGCAAAATGTGAATTCCCCCCCTTGGTTTTCATGTAAGATAACATATAAAAGAGAATGAGTACACCCTAAGTTCAGGTCTGCATAATTCAGAAGGCATTACGTAGACTTTCTAAAACAATGTGGAAAAAGGAAAAGGCACATATGCAGCAATAATCTTAATTGAACCCTTCTCCATGCTATCTAAATGTAAAATGAAAAAAAAAAAGTTGTCACAATTTAAAAGAAAGTGTCTTAACAAGGACCATCTTGGAAGGATCGCCAGATATTATTTTAATTACAGATACATATTTAATAAAAATTGAAAACAACTTTTAAAAATGCATGAACATCTTTAAGCAGATTTTAGTGATTTGATTTACATCTACTTTAAAGCATATCTAAACCCAAAATAATAAAGGTATAATATTAAATGTATCCCCCACATCTAAGGACTGATAAGCTGCAATATATTACATTTCTGTTTTTGGGTCTAAATACACTGTAAGCAGGGGCGGACTGACAACTCATGGGGCCCCCGGGCAATAGGGGATCATGGGGCCCCTGTGTCCTTGCCCAAACTCAAAAAAGCCTATGGAAAAGGTACCAGGGGTATCTCATGGGGCCCCCTACTGGTCAGTCCGCCCCTGACTGTAAGTGAGGGTTGGTATTAGGGTTGAAGAAAGTTTAAGTTCGAGGGGTGGCCTTAGGATAGCCATGTACTCCTGGGAAAAATGTACCAGGGCCAGCAGCCCTGAAAGCTGACATACCAAAAATAAAAACATATATCCAAGCAGTAAATTTTTTCTGCATAATATGAACTCCAGCATCAGAATAATTGATTTGACTAATTTAGATAATACTGACATATGGCACAAGAGTTAGAATAAATCACAGCACTCTACTTAAATAGGTTACCTCCAAATGTCACCACTACAGTTTATCAGACATCAGCCAATTACCTGAAATGTCAGTGAGTCTGATTTACCAAGCCAAATGCACATACACCATCGCATCAGTGCGCGCACTGAGCGGACCAAACAACCTATTCATTTCCTCTGCACCTGTGAAACATGCAAACAGTGCACACCAGTCAAAGTGTGCATAAAGCAAATTACTTAACAAATGTAAATTCAATTTATAAATATACTGTATATAGTAATACCACATTACTATGTAACTATTTACTATACTAAAATCCCTTAATAGGTGCTGTACACCTTAATGTAATAAATTCAAATGACAGTACATCATAATAGGCAATATAATAGCAATGTGTGAAAAATAAAAAAATGTGTAAGTCAAGCAAAATAAAATGTGAAACAATAGCCCATATATGCTATCTTAAATAGTAAACCTCCAAAGTCTCACACAGTATCAGGCGTTTACCTAAGATGCCTCTGATGAAGTCCAGGTGACAAAACACATCACGCAGGGCTTGGAGATGTGCTGGTAAATGTCAAATAGCGACAGAGACAAAGGAGATCTGAATTGTGGCTGTGATCTGGTATTAGTTTGCAGAAGCGCTGTACTATACACATGCAATTGTCTGATGCACTTGCTGGATGCAGTTGGGATGCACATGTCATGTGAAAGTTCCCTGCTGTTTTAACCTTCTTTTTTATTCAACCTACTATGAGAAGCCTCTTTGCCTTTTCTGAGCATTGCACACCTACATGCTGGTACAACATACTGATCTGTCGGTGAGAAATCCATACCTAAAAGAAATAAATTCCCTGATTATCTTAGGATAAATAATGTCTGTGCATTATTGTGCATTAGTATCTCATGTAGCAACAAGACCACATACAATTTCTACAGAAATCACTACTCTAACAGTATTTGAATAAAAAACTAGTGAAATTAAAAATACCATATTCCAAATGTGTGTGTAAGGGAATTCCTATGAGACGGCTGGCTAATAGAAATGCGCATGCGCACGGAAATATCCGCAGAATAGTGAGCAGACGTGCGCATGAGTTCAAAAATGTGCGATTGCGCACAAGCACGCACACATGCACACGCACAGTGAATCTTGGCACCAGACGGACTATTTAAAGGATGCTTCTGCCTGTGCTTAGTGCTGACTGGTCTTCAGCTGTTTCCCTGTGTCCTGCTGTATTCCTGTATGATCCACTGGTTGCTGATTTGGCTTGTTCCTAACTAACTTCGGATTCCTCTTCTGCCTTGATGCTCGTTCCTGACCTCAGCTCTATTCCTGACTTCAGCTTGCTTATGATTTGGTACCTCGCAGCCTGCCCGTTGATGAACCTGGCTATTCTTGTGACGTTGCTCCTGTCTCCGATCCCAGCTTCCTGCCCTGCTCAAGTGTACGCCTGGCTGTATATTATACCAGTTCTGCACACCATAAACCGTTCCTGCTTCAAGTCTGCTGGGAGATCTGACACGCCACTCATCCTGATCCAGTTGTGAAAGAGGAGTGCCCTCTTAACCCCGGTGGGATTCCGAAACATCTCTACCGTTCCTGAAACGGTGGTTTGCCAGTCTCTTCAGGACTCCAGCTGCAAGCTCTTCAGGCAACACCTGCTTGCACTCTTGTTCCTCTGGTCCCTCAGCACCCTCTGTTCCACTTCCAGCTGGGTCAGGGCTAGTGACACAAGTGAGGCGGACCTCGTCATTTCATTCTCCTATCAGGTACATGACAGTGTGTGTACAATTGTAGGCTTGGAACATGGCAGGTGCAAATACACATTTTCATATATTGCTCCTTGCAAATGGAAGCCTAATAATAATGCCATACCTAGTATTCCTTATTTGAAACATCAGGATAGCATATGAGTTCCTTGGAGCTTTACCTTTGTTTGATAGATGACTTACCTATTGGGTAGAACATTTAACTACTTTACAACTAATTTATATTTAATTAAAACAACAATTTTAGGTTAAAAAAAAAGAAAAAAAAAAGGTCTGTAGCACCCTCTAGTGTGCTACTAGGGTTAGTGTAGTTACATTTATTGTGCATGACTCATGGTAACTGTGTGAGTCTGTAATTAGGTTGGGTTAATGCAGATCAGGCTGGATGACTTAACAAGTTGGGACTCTATCGCTTCCACCTGGTTCTAGAGTACCATGGAAGCTTCCAGAAGCCAGTAGATGGAAGGGGTGCAGACCTAAATCTGCATGTTTATGGGATTCTAACCAATCCCAGGTTTGGAGGCCCTGGTAGAGTGTTGAGGCCAACCCATAAATATGGGAGAGTCAGGTGGCAGGGGAGTTGGGTAGAAGAAGGAGTGGGAAGGAGGCTGTCGGTGGCCTGGGAGAGGTCCCCTAGGTCTGGGGGGGGGGGGTGGGGCTAGCTTCCAGGCTGGATCAGAAGGATCCATTCAGCATCATGGTATGAACAGGATCAAGGCCTGGGAGCAGTGGGAGCAAAAAGGACAGAGTGAATACATCAGCACATCCAGGGATTCACAAGGGGAAAGACTGCAACATGTAGCAAGCTTTCTAAGAACAGCTTTATCCCTGTGCTGAGAGATCTTCAGAGCAGCCAGGAGGGCTGGCAGTGTTTGCAGGGCTATAGAGCTGGGAGCGGTTCAACAGGGGAGAGGAGATATCTCTGCATGTACTTTGTAACAATCTAATCTATCTTGAAGAGGGGCTGAGAGTCCCTAGCCCCTAAGGGGATTTTGCTACTGATCTGTAAAGAGTGACCACATTCGAGGAGAAGAACAGTCCAGGATCTTTTTCTGTGAACAGGAAAAAAGTTGTCCCTTTGCATTGATTCAGTCAAGGCGGGTATCCCATAATCCCTATTACTCTATCCAAGTTATTTCCCCTAATAAGATAACAAAAACCAAGCTCATTGATTGTTCACTGACTGTGGATGCAAGTGTGGAAATGCATGTTGCCTGGTTGTGCAGAACGTAGGGGGACTCAGAAACACAGTGGCCCTCAGAAGGGTAGCACTACATGTCCATATATTTATAAGGCGTCATCTATGTACTCAGAACCTTGCTCAGTTTGGATCCCCAAGGGATGGCAACCTGTACTACCAGAAGACTGTCAGACATTTATGTGCAAAGAATATACAGAATTCTTGGTGAGAAACAAAACAATAACCAAAGTCATGCAAGGCCACATGATTATTGCTTAAATCACCATAAAACTCAACTCAAAATACATTTTCAAATCCTTGGGTAGCTTTAGCTCTTGATTTCCACTTATATTTAAATACCACGTTCTGTCCTTTCCCTACTGAGTTTTTCTTCACTTAGGCCAGAATATTTTCCACCACATAAGGTACTGTATTATGTTAAAGTTAATAACAGGTCATATTGGACTTTTCATCAAAGCTGCAAGCAGAGTCGCGCTTGCATCAAGCAGGTTGGAATTATTAAAATATGAGAGAAAATACGTGGTAGCCTTTGTTTGGGTGGAAAAAAAAAAAAGGTTTTACATCAATAAACAGACAAAGTGAAGACTGCGGCAGAAATTACAGTAACATTCCATGATGTCTCGCTTCTACAGAAAGAATTATAAAGAAAAAAAGGATCTGCTAAATTTGCCTGTGCTGCTAAAGAATGTAATCCTAATCAACATGGCGATAAAGCTAGAAGAGCTTTGAAAAGATCTGTGATGTAAGAAAAAAAGTGGAAGCTCTTTATAAAGCAGGAGCCTTTTGTCTCCAAACTGCTTAGAAATGAATAGGTAGCGCTTTTTAATGTCATCACACATCAAGTTGTTTGTCGCAAACTGTAAAGAACAAACTGTTTTAGAAGATGGCAAATGAAGTGTACAAAAGAAGAGGACTATATAACAAGAGGGAAACTTTTGTTACGTGTTTTTAATTCATAGGAGGCTTATTTTTTTCAAATTGAGGAGGGCATTGTATTTTATAGCAGCCATTTTGTGGAAGCCTGTATCCTATTGGTGCAGTACTCACATACTATGTAACAGTCAATGTTGGATATGTGCGCTTTAAAGAGTGCTCTGCATCTTACAAGCAGCCAGGTAGTCAGTGGTGAGGAAGTGAAAGGAGTTGGGGTTTAGCTGTATCATTAGTTTTGGTCAGGCAATGCTTTATCATTTCCTAGTACTGTGAAGGTTTGCATGCCACCTTCCACACATTCCATTGGCCCTTGAGGCAGCCCATCATAGTGATGGAACTACAATAATGTAAAGAGCCCAGGAGGAGTAGGCAAGTTTCATACCTAGAAGTTCCAAAGTTGTGCAAAAATAGAACTTCCAACCACGTGGGTGGAAAAGGGGAACTAAAAACTGCAGCATGTACAGTATATGGTATGTGAAGTTGCATAAAGCCTGATTCTAACTGTTGTTGAACAGAATGATGTAGGTCATGCTATGGCATCTGGTCATTCATTCCTAAATACAGAATTTCTTCCCCATACTCTTGCTTATTTATTGTTGTGTTTTAGTTAAGTGGTTATGTTGCATTACTTGCCCTTCCTATGTTTTAGGTCTCTGCATACATCCTGAAATTCTGCTATAGAATTTCATGAAATGGCTTGCAATTTTTTAAAGTCCCTGAATAACTGAAATGATGTGGGTGTTTTATTTCCTCTATCAAACTTTACTTTTGGGACAAGACTTTGTCAATAGTAGGCACTGTTTGCGCCAAATAAAATATATTGGCAAAAGTATTGGGACACCCCTCCAAATCATTGGATTCAGGTGTTGCAATCACCTCCATGGCCACAGGTGTATAAAATCAAGCACCTAGGCATGCAGACTGCTTCTACAAACATTTGTGAAAGAATGGGTCGCTCTCAGGAGTTCAGTGAGTTCAGTGAGTTCAAGTGTGGTACTGTGATAGGTTGCCACCCGTGCAATAAGTCCATCCGTGAAATTTCCTTGCTACTAGAGAAGTAGAGAGCTTCATTGAATGGGTTTCCATGGTCAAGAAGCTGCATCCAAGCTATACATCACCAAGTACAATGCAAAGCGTTGATGCAGTAGTGTAAAGCACGCCACCACTGGACTCCAGAGCAGTGGAGACTTGTTCTCTGGAGTGACAAATCACACTTCTCTGTCTGGCAATCCGATGGATGTGTTGGGGTTTGGAGGTTGCCAGGAGAATGGCACTTCTGCAAAGTGTAAAGTTTGGTGGAAGGGAGATTATGGTGTAGTGTTGTTTTCCAGGGGTTGGGCTTGGCCCCTTAGTTCCAGTGAAGGGAACTCTTGAGGCGTCAGCATACCAAGACATTTTGGACAATTTCATGCCCCCAACTTTTTGGGAATAGTTTGGGGATGGCCCCTTCCAGTTTCAACATGACTGAGTACTAATGCACAAAGTAAGGTCCGTAAAGACATGGATGAGTGGGTTTGGGGTGGAGAAACTTGACTGGCCTGCACAGAGTCCTGACCTCAACCCAATAGAACACCTTTAGGATGAATTAGAGTGGAGACTGCGAGCCAGGCCTTCTTGTCAGTGCCTGACCTCACAAATGCGCTTCTGGAAGAATGGTTAAACATTCCCATAGACATACTCCTAAACCTTGTGGACAGCCTTCCCAGAAGAGTTGAAGCTGTTATAGTTGCAAAGGGTGGGCCAACTCAATATTGAACCTAACGGACTAAGACTGGGATGCCATTAAAGTTCATGTGTATGTAAAGGTAGGTGTCCCAATACTTTTTGGCAATATAATGTATATTGAACTGTATGTTAACTGTATGTTACCAAGACACACCTTTTGTACTTGTCTAAGGAACATTGTTCCAATACTGCAATGAAACATCAAGGTATCTACAGTAAACCTGAACAAATATGTCCTTGTAAAACTCAGCCAAAACATGTTTGTATTTTAACCAACACATTACCAGGCCAATTCTGACACTTCTCTCTTATATGTAAAAATCAATGTTTTGTTTGCTAGAAAATTACATAGAACCCCCAAACATTATATATTTTTTGTGCCAGAGTCTCTAGAGAATAAAATAGTGGTCGCTGCAATTTTTTTCATGTTACATGGTATTTGAGCAGCTATCTTTAAACACAATTTTTTGGGGAAAAATACACTTCAATGAATAAAAAAAAAACAAAACACAATAAATAACTAAATTTTTTTGTAAAATATAAAAGATACGCCGAGTAAATAGATACCCAACATGTCATGCTTTAAAATTTTACATGCTCGTGGAATGGCACCAATCTGCAGTGCTTAAAAATCTCCATGGATAATGCTTTAAAAATGTTTACAGGTTACCAGTTTAAAGTTACAGTGGAGATCTAGTGTTTGAACTATTGCTCTCACTCTGAAGTTTGTGGCGATACCTCACATGTGTGGTTTGAACAACGTTTACATATGTGGGGCGTGGCCTATGTATGCGTTTGTCACTGCACACAAGCACAGGGGACAAGGGATCTTTAAAAATAATGTTTTTATTTATTTAATGACTTTTTTTATCTTTACACTGTCCCTTTAAAAAAAAAATGTTGATTACTTTTATTCCCATCACAAGGAATGTAAACATCCCTTGTGATAGAAATAAGCAGTTACAAGATCTCTTTATGGAGAGATCTGGGGTCAATAAGACCCCAGATCTCTCCTTTACGATGTAAAGCATTAGATCACAGAAAAAAGCATTGATCTAGTGCTTTAAGAAAAAAAATGGCATCATATACAGGAAGTGACGTAATGATGTTGCACCGATAAGCGGAGGTCATCTTTCCTTCACTTTCAGTAAACTTTTAGTAGATAGGGAATCGCTGACTGAAAAAAAAACAATAGCGGGGTTATGGCACTTTGCTGCAGCCATAACCCCAGTATCCGCTTCCCAACAAAAGACGAATATATACTGTACTGCCTTGTATTACACAAGGCATTCTTTAGCATTCAGCAGTGTCTGTCCCCTTAAGGCCAGAGACTTCCTGTTTGCTAACTTGGGAGGAAGTGACCTCATCTCTTCAGACTGAAGAAATTCTACTATGCAAGTAGATGTGGGATGCTGTTCTCTCTTCATATATGGGCTTGATTAGACCCCCAAAGTCTGTAAGTACCCTTCCTATGTACTGTGGAATGTTATGCACATAGCTAGGAAGTTAGATATGTACTTATGTTTGTTTATATTTCAGTTTTACCGCATTTATTCACGCGCATTCTCATTATGTCACATGTTATCAGTAAAAGATCATCGGTTATCAATCATCGACTCTTTACTGTGTGGACATCAAAGGTTATACTGCCTGTTACCCTCTGTAACTCTTTCATAACTGCAGAGAAGGCAGGACAGTAAAAAGACTTACACGGTTACTTCAGAGCACATTGTGTGAAAAATCTACAGCAAGCCCCACAACACAGAAAAGACTCTTAACTGTTAATACAGCAGCACGTGTGTGTGAAATCCCCACAGCACAGCCAGTCTAAGGCATAGCAAAGTGAAACTAACTCCGCTTTATGAAAGATATGAAAGATATCACTAAATTAACCCTTCCTAAAATCTCGTGCAAACAGGAAGAAAATATGCACAGTACGCTGGAAACTAGGTCACAATGCAGCACGCCGAGAACTTATAACAAATCGGATCTGTCGTCATCCAAAGCAGAAACCGCCAGATCTAAGCGTTCAAGTTCCAGGCATTCAAACGTCACAGACCTATCGTCAGTCAGTGCTGGGGCAGCCAGGAGTAAGCATACAAGTTCCAGACATTCTAGCGTCACAAACTTGTCTTCAGTCAGCGCTATCGCCGCCAGGGCACAAGCCGAGGCCGCATGCGCCATGGCCTCCTATGCCATACAGGAAGCAGAGCTTATGAAAGAGCAAGGCTACCTAGATGAAGAGCGGCAGAAGAGTCAGGCTGAAATAAAAAAGAGACAAGCCGAAGGGGAGGCTGAAATAAAAAAGAGACAAGCAGAAGGGGAAGCTGAAATAAAAAAGAGACAAGCCGAAAGGGAAGCTGAAATAAAAAAGAGACAAGCTGAAGGGGAAGCTGAAATGAAAAGGAGAGAAGCAGAAACGCTTAGGAGAAAGGCAGAAGTACAAGCCTCTTTACACATACATCAGCAACAGAAAATAGCTGCAGCAGACATAGCTGAAGCCGAAGTTCTCGCGAGAGCTGCAGATATTCAGTTTGTAGAGAGCGATGTACTGGAAACCCTGATAACACCTCTCAGTACATTCCAACGCACCCGTGAGTACGTGCAATCACAAGCAACCCTGTACCCTGATAAACAGCCTAGTGATGCACCGAAACCATCAAGGACCCAGTTGGGAGCAGACAGCTTTGATGTTACGCATCACTACAAGACTGAACCTGAACCGCCACGTGATAAGTCAACCAATCACGGGCTCAGATACCAAACCGCCAACACGCTAAGAAACCAGGTAGATGGCGATATAACCTCTCCTCATGCAAAACCAGATCTAGACTACAATAGAGGAGAGCAACCATCTGACCAAAATAGACTTAGTCAAATACCTCAACGAACCCATCAGTCACTATCAGCCAGTAGTCCCGCGTTTGTACCCAGAACAAACGCACCTGACACAGCAAGGGTTACAGACGTGTCGAAATACCTGATGCGCCGTGAGATGGTGAGCACTGGTCTCTTGAAGTTCGACGATCGTCCTGAAAACTACTGGGCCTGGAGGTCATCCTTCCTAAGCAGCACCCAAAACTTAGAGCTGACAGACAGAGAGAAGCTCGACCTACTCGCCAAATACCTAGAACCAGAGTCCTCAGAGCAGGCCAAAAGAATCAGGTCAGTGCATGTCCATGATGCAACAGCAGGACTTGCGATGGTCTGGCAGAGAATGGAAGACTGCTATGGGTCACCTGAAGTAATAGAAGAAGCACTTTTAAAGAAAATTGAAACTTGCCCAAAAATGACAAACAAAGACAATCAGAAGCTGAGAGAGCTTGGAGACCTACTCCTAGAGATAGAAGCAGCAAAGACTAGTGGAACTCTGCCAGGTCTCTTATACTTAGACACAGCACGTGGAGTAGAGCCCATAATTGAGAAGCTCCCTTTCAACCTGCAAGAAAGGTGGGTCTCTCAAGCATCCAGATACAAGAAAGACTATCGAGTTGCATTTCCACCATTTGTCTTCCTCGCTGAATTCGTTGTAGACCAAGCTAAGACACGCAATGACCCAAGCTTCGCCTTCCTGAACAAGAGAGTTGCAAGCTCCCCAAGGACAGAGAAGCAGCCGCCAGTACACTACAAAGAACGCAGAGCAACAGTGTCTGTGCGGAAGACAGAAGTTCCGCCTGAGGCTGCAGCCAATCAGGAAGACAACACAAGCAAGGAAGTTGAGGATCCAGACAAACAGTGCCCAATACACAAGCCTCATCCACTAAGAAAATGTCGCAGTTTCAGAAGTAAGACATTAGAGGAGCGCAAGGCTTACCTTAAAGACAATCGCATTTGTTTCAGATGCTGCGCCTCAATGCAACATCTTGCAAAAGACTGTAAGAGAGAAATACGGTGCACAGAATGCAACAATGACCGACATCTGTCAGCACTGCACCCAGGACCACCACCATGGAGATCAGAAGTTCCAGCAACTCAAGAAGATCATGGTGGGGAGCAAAAAGAAAGTGCAACACCAGCGATAACTTCAAAGTGCACTGAGATCTGTACAGAACCAGGACTCTCTAGATCATGCTCCAAGATATGCTTAGTCAAAGTGTATCCCAATGGTCTCAGAGAAAAGGCAGTGAAGATGTATACAGTCCTAGACGAACAAAGCAACAGGTCTCTAGCAAAGACAGAGTTCTTCGACCTCTTTGGTGACAAAGGAAGTTCAACTCCATACACCTTGAAGACATGTTCTGGAGTTATAGAGACATCAGGGAGAAGAGCAAACAACTACACCATCGAGTCATTAGATGGAAAGACGCAGCTGACTCTTCCTACCCTCATAGAATGTGACATGATACCAGATGACAGGTCAGAGATTCCCACACCTGAAGTGGCACGTCACTACCCTCATCTTATGCGAATAGCAGACAAGATCCCAACACTCAACCCAGATGCTGCAATCGTCCTTCTACTAGGAAGAGACATACTGAGAGTGCACAAGGTCAGAGAACAATACAATGGGCCGCACAATGCACCATTTGCTCAACGTCTTGATCTTGGATGGGTTATCGTTGGAAATGTATGTCTGGACGGACTTCACAAACCCGCAAAGGTGAATGTCTGCAGAACAAATCTGCTGCAGAACGGTCGCACATCATGTCTTTGCCCATGTAACAACAGCATGCAGATTAAAGAGAAACTATCTAACCCAACACATCCCCAGAACATCCAGAGGTTCCTGGAAGATACAGCCTCAGCTGAAGATTCAGATCAGCTAGGCCACAAAGTGTTTGAGAGAACTCAAGATGATGACAAACTAGCACCATCTGTTGAAGATAACCTCTTCCTTGAGATCATGGACAGAGAAGTCTTCAAAGACAAAGCAGGCAGTTGGGTAGCCCCACTACCATTCCGTACACCACGGCATCGTCTTCCCAACAACAGAGTGCAAGCAGAGAAACGCCTTGCGCTATTGCAGCGCACTCTTGAAAGAAAGCCAGACATGAAAGAACACTTCCAAGAATTCATGCGGAAAATCTTTGACAAAGATCAAGCTGAAAAAGCACCAGCACTGCATGAAAAACAAGAACGCTGGTACTTGCCAATATTCGGAGTGTACCATCCTCAAAAACCAGGTCAGATACGTGTAGTATTTGATTCCAGTGCAAAGCATGAAGGTATTTCCCTTAATGATGTACTTCTCAGCGGACCAGACCTGAACAACACACTTCTTGGAGTCCTTATCAGATTCCGAAGAGAACTTGTTGCAGTAACAGCAGATGTACAGCAGATGTTCTACTGCTTCCTTGTCCGTGAAGACCACAGAGACTACCTGAGGTTCCTATGGTATGAAGACAACGACCTCAACAAAGGTATCATAGAGTATAGGATGAAAGTACATGTGTTTGGGAACAGTCCCTCACCAGCTGTCGCTATCTACAACTTGAGACGAGCAGCGCAGCAAGGTGACAGACACAACCCTGAAGCCAAACAATTTGTTATGAAAAACTTTTATGTAGATGATGGACTTGCTTCCTTCTCCAGTAGTGGAGAAGCCATTGACATTTTGAAAAGCACTAGAGACTTGCTAGCAGACTCTAACATAAGACTGCACAAAGTGGCTTCCAACAACAGCAAAGTAATGGAAGCATTCCCAGCAGAAGACCGTGCAAAAGACCTCAAAGACCTAGATCTAGGTACAGATTCACCACCCCTTCAAAGAAGCTTAGGGCTTAGTTGGGACTTGAAAACTGACAGCTTCACCTTCCGAGTATCCAGGGAAGAGAAGCCTTTCACAAAGCGAGGTGTCTTGTCTACGGTCAACAGTCTTTACGATCCCTTGGGGTTCGTAGCACCCATCACCATGCAAGGCAAAGCTCTTTTGAGGGAGATTACAACTGAGCTAGAACAAAGTGATTGGGACACACCTCTACCTGAAAAGAAAGAAATGCAGTGGAAGTTGTGGAAAGACTCTTTGCTGGAGCTTGAGCGATTTAGCATCCAAAGACCATACGTCTCTGTTTCTTTGTCTGTTACAAAACGAAGAGAGATACACGTGTTTTCAGATGCATCCACCGTGGCTATAGCAGCTGTAGCCTACCTTAGAGTCATAGACACTCAGGGACAAAGCCATGCAGGATTCATCTTGGGAAAGTCCAAACTGGCTCCAAGACCTGCTCACACAGTCCCACGCTTAGAACTTTGTGCTGCTGTCCTAGCTGTGGAGATAGCAGACTTACTCATTGCAGAACTGGACATCGAAATCCATGCAGTGAACTTCTACACAGACAGCAAGATTGTTTTAGGTTATATCCATAACGCTTCAAGAAGATTCTACACATACGTGTCAAACAGAGTGACACGTATCAGAAAGTGTACAAGTCCAGAACAGTGGCATCACATCAGTACAGACAAGAACCCTGCTGATCATGGGACTAGACTGGTACCAGCTGCTGTCCTCAAACAGACTAACTGGTTCACAGGTCCATCCTTCTTGACTGGACCAGAAACTGAAGAGACTGATCAGAAAGAAACTTTTCAGCTTGTAGAACCAGACCAAGACAAAGAGGTAAGACCTCTAGTTGCAGTTTACAAGACTCTAACCACCAGAGAAGGTCTTGGCTCATGTAGGTTCGAAAGGTTTTCCAGCTGGAAGTCACTCATCCATGCCATAGGGAAACTCATCTGCTTGGCCAGATCCTTCAGCAAAACAGCCAGTGTTGACCAGGGTAACAATGACTATCTTGAGCGAGCCAATGTCACCATTATTAGATGTGTTCAGCAGGAAGCCTTCAAGGAAGAAATTCAAGGTCTTCTCAAGAAAGAAGAACTTTCTAAACACAGCCCGCTCAAAAAGTTGAACCCTGTCCTTGATGAAGATGGAGTGATGAGACTTGGAGGTCGTCTAACCGCAGCTGATACGACTATTCTAGAAAAACATCCCATTGTCATACCCAAGAATCATCATGTTGCCGTTCTTCTGACAAGACACCACCACGAGCAAGTTGCACATCAAGGTCGCCACCTCACTGAAGGAGCAGTCCGCTCAGCTGGATTGTGGATCCTAGGAGGTAAAAGACTAGTCTCCAGCGTGATTAACAAATGTGTAACTTGCAAGAAAATCAGAGGAAAACTTGAAGTCCAGAAGATGTCAGACTTACCTCCAGACAGGCTGGCTTCAGATCCTCCATTCACAAATGTAGGCCTGGACGTTTTTGGTCCTTGGAACATTTCTTCTCGCAAGACCAGAGGAGGCAGTGCAGAGAGCAAACGCTGGGCTGTTCTTTTCTCGTGTATGAGTACCAGAGCAGTTCACATTGAGGTAATTGAGTCTCTATCTACCTCAAGCTTCATCAATGCCTTGAGAAGATTTTTCTCCATTCGAGGACCAGCAAAACAGATTCGTTCTGATTGTGGCACAAACTTTATTGGAGCCTGCAAGGAATTGAAGATCGTTGCAACAGACTCAGAGACAAGTAACTATCTTCAAAATCAAAGATGCACTTGGATCTTCAATCCTCCTCATGCCTCACATATGGGAGGAGCTTGGGAGAGGATGATTGGAGTAGCTCGCCGCATTCTAGATGCAATGCTTCTAAAGATTGGATCTACTCGTCTCACACACGAAGTCTTAACCACGCTGATGGCTGAAGTCATGGCTATCATGAACGCCAGACCTTTGGTCCCAGTGTCTACTGACCCAGAGATGCCAACCGTCTTGACACCGGCAACGTTGCTGACCCAGAAGATGGAGATGGTGACAGCTCCCAACGGGGACTTTGATCTTAAAGACTTGTACACCAAGCAATGGAAACAAGTTCAAAGCCTTGCCAATATCTTCTGGAAGAGATAGAGACAGGAGTACCTGACGACCCTCCAACCACGCAACAAATGGCAAGCCGACAAGCCCAACTTACAAGTTGGAGATGTTGTTCTACTAAAAGACTCTCAGGCCCACAGGAACGAGTGGCCAATTGGACTCATTGTGGGGACTGATGCTAGTAGTGATAGCAGAGTCAGACTTCCCCCAGTGAGGATGAAGTAGAAGAGGCTGAAGAACCCACCCTGTCAGATATCCTTACCACTATCAAGGTAAATCACTCTGATCTGATGGGGAAGGTGGAGGAACTCAAACTTGATCTCACTATCATGTGCCAGGACATGCATAAGGTTTGAGAGCGGGGGTCAGCCACTGAAAGGCGCATTAGTGATTTGGAGGATGTGCTCAACCCTCTCCTACCTACAGTTAATTAATGCAGGGGTAAAATTAAAGCTCTGGTAGATAAGGTGGATGACTTGGCAATTCACCTCCGCAGAAACAACCAATGTTTGGTGGGCCTGCCTGAGAGAGTGGAGGGGTCAGATCCGATGGCCTTCCTGGAGAGCTGGCTGGAGCAGGAATTTGGCCATGACTGCTTGTCCACCTGCCGCGTCCAGCAAGATCTCCTTTCAACCTCCCGATGTCTTGATGGTATTGCCGAAGATTCAGCGTGCCTACAAACAAGCTTTTCCCTATCTTTTAGATGGGCATTCATTATCAATCACCCTGTAAGGAGGATTTGTACCCTTCTGGTTGTCTGCTACTACAGGTTTCTACGTTTGTATTCCTGTTATACTGTTTCTTTTTCTGACTATTGTTCTTCTTTTGGACTGCTTTGGGACTTCGGGTCATGTTTCCCATGAGTGACCTCAGTTTTGGGATAAAGCCCACTCCTTTTCTCTGGAGCTGGGCAGGGGCTTTGTTTATTACACTGTTGCTACCTGGATTATTTTGTTAGTTTGTGTGTGTTGTGGCTGTTTTGTGTGTTTGTATTGTGTTGTTGTGTGCCATCTTACCTCGGTAGCCCTGCTGCCCCACCACCTACTTAATCTGTCTCAGAGTTAGTCAATGTCTTATGTAACGTTCTTGTCCTGGAATGTCCGTGGACTAAACTCTAAATTTAAAAGGGCCTCTGTCCTTGAGCTCCTTAAATCCCACAATCCCCACGTACTATGCTTCCAGGAGACTCACCTAATGGGATCCAAGATTTTATCCCTTAAGAAACATTGGTTTTTACATGGATACCACTCTACCTATTCTAATGATGCCTAAGGGGTATCTGTATTGATTCATAAGGGTCTTCCATTTTCCTTTGAAAGCGTAATTCTCGACCCTAAAGGTCAATATGTCCTTATACTATGGATGATGTATGGTGTCCCACTAATCCTGGTGGCGATCTACTCCCCCCCCCCGGTCACGGCTTCAGTATTTACCAAACTGAGTGTCCATTTATCGACATTGCTTCGTCTAGCTACTATTATTATGGGAGACTTCAACTCAGTCCTTGATCCAACATTGGACCGGTTGAGGCCTCTCTCCTCTGGTTCCAGATTGTTTCAGCAGTGGTGTGACTCCTATCATTATGTTGATATTTGGCGATGAAAATTTCCCATGGCCAGGATATATTCTTGTCAATCTAAATCATATTATGCTCTTTGCAGGCTGGGCTATGCTCCAGCATTCACTATGGTACTACCCTGGTTGCTCTCTATTTCGTATCTTCCCCAAGCGGTTTCAGACCACTCTCTGCTGCCGGTGGGGTTACAATTAGGTCATAGGCCTGCCTTTTGGTCCTGGAGGCTCAGTCCTCTCTGGATCTCCATGCCTGAATTTCAGGAACCCATTCTCACTGACATGATTAATTATTGGGCTACCAAAGAGCACTCCTCTGAAATGGGATTTCAGTTGGACGCCTTTAAGGCAGTAATTCATGTTTCCTATATATCAAATATTGTTCAATACCATACAGTTGCTAGGGCTACCCAACAACAGCTATAGTGCTTGTTGTTATCTGAACCCAGAGCCTGTGTCCGTACAAATAGGGACATGTCTCCAGCCTTCCCTTTGGGTAGGGGTAGGAAGCAGGGCTGTCCCCTTTCACCTCTTCTGTTTGCCCTGGCCATTGAGCCCTTGGTTCTGGCGGTTCGGCGGGCGGCGGTGATAGGGGGCACCCGCATTGGTTTGCTGGAGGAAAAAATCTCATTGTATGCAGATGATGCACTGGTATACTTGGATGGCTCTGCGGAGTCATTCTCTGGTCTGATGTGTGGGGTGGAGACGTTTGGGGAAGTGTCAGGCCTTCGGGTTGGTTGGGACAAGTTTTTGTCCTTTCCTATAGGCCCCACGGTCCATTATGATTACAACTTACGACCCAATTTCGCTATTTAGGTATTCAAATTCACTCTGATCTCACTACCTTTGAATCGCTCAATATGACACCCCTTTTCACACACATGGAAACTAGACTCCGTACCTGGGCTACATCACCCCTTAATTTAATTGGAAGGATTAACATTTTCAAAATGATATATTTATCCAAATTTTTATATGTATTTCGGGCCTCAACAGTTTTTCTCCCTAGAAAATTATTTTTAAAAATTGCCTACGTTTTGACTTCTTTCCTTTGGAATGAGTCGCACCCACTAGTAGTAGCCAGGTCCTCGCTTCAGGCATCCAAGGTGGATGGGGGCTTAGCGTGTCCTAACCTCCATAACTATTTTATTGCCTCCCAGCTGGCCTATGTGTACGATTGGTTTTGTGGCTCCTCTCCTGCCTCCTCCACCATTCTCCTGTCTGCCCAGTATGGTTCTACAGCGTCTCTTCGGGACACTCTTCATAGGTCTGTTGTTTCTCGGTGCTCCCACTCTGTCAGGGAATGAGAAGATCGCCGCGGCGCATGAATCTGCGCATGCACAGGATCCTGACAAGGCATACAGGCAGGCGGGCACTAGGACCCAGGCGTGCCTGTCACCAATGACGGCGCAAGCAGGCACTAGGACCCAGGCGCGCCTGTCGGCACCACGCGGGCTATTTAAACGAGCCACTGCAGGATCCAAATTGCCATATGATCTTATTCCTCTGCCTGTGATTCCTGATCCTGAGTTGTTTCCTGTTGCCGAACCCAGCCTGCTCCTGACTATCGTGACCTTCTCCTGCCCTGACACCTGACTTGTCTCTGGATATTCTTCTGCCTGCTCCTGAACTTTTGACCTCCTGTTGCTGAACTTGGCCTGTGACCCGACTATCCTTTGTCTGCTGCTCTGATTCCGTTCTGCCTCCACGGTTACTAACCCAGCCTGTCTGACTCCGCTACTTGCTTCACGGTGTGTCCTCAGCCATCCATCCATCCTGCACGGATCTATCCATTTACCGCTCAGGTCTTCCCTGCCTCTTCACATTAGGCTCTTACCAAGCTATGTTCCACTAGTGGTCCTCTCTACCACGGTTGGGTGTACCCGGGGGCCGCGACCTGGTCTCAGCCTGCTCCAAGTCCATCCTCACCATCAGGGGCTCTGGTGAACAAGCAGACTGGGGCTTAGACCCCACACCCTGGGGAATCCCAGACTGTGGACCCATAGAGATACAATTAGAGAGTTTGTGACACACTTTCTGATATATAATAGCTGGCTTGCATGGTGGGAGGGGGGCAAAGTGTTATCCCCATCTCCTGGGGTGTCCTCACAAACTCCCCTGTGGCACAACCCTAATAAGAACTGGAAGGTGGTGCTTCCTGGGCTGCTTGAGGAGGGTTGGGAGGAGGCGGCAAAGGTTTGTTTCCAAGATCTCATCAGCTGTGCTGATAGGTTTACTCAATTCAAGTTTATCCACCATCTTCATTACACCCCGGCTAGGTTGGCCCGTATGGGCTTCAGATCAGCGGCCTCTTGTCCCTGTTGTGGCCTTGGGGGTGTGGATCTGTTGCACATGTTTTGGGCCTATCCGACTCTTGCTTTGTAGTGGCAGGACCTCTTTACTTTTTTGAAAACACTCTCCATTTTCCGGTTCCACATACACCGGAAGTTGGCCTTTTGGGTATCTTGAATGATTTTGTACCTCAAACTCAGCCTAGAATATTAATACATATGCTCCTGTTTTAAGCTAGAAAACGTGTCTTGTTAAACTGCAAACATGTCACTCCTCCCTCTATACAATGACTCTACCGAATGGTTAATCATGACCTGCCTAAATACTAGCTGATCTACAAAGGTCAGGCCTACACTAAAAAGTTTACAAAAATATGGCAACCCTGGCTGTACATATCAAACTCTTTCTGGGGGGATTGTTGCAGGGTTCTACAATCTGAGAGAGATCGTCATTTTTTGGCACTAATGTATTGTCGGCTATGGGCTTTTTATATCTCCTATCATTTATGAGGAATAAGTGGTGCGTGTGTGTGGGTGTGTGAGATGTGTGTGTTTGGTTGTGTGCACAACTGTTTTCATTTGTTCTTTTGTTTATCATGGAATGTTTCTATACATAACTATCACTATTTTTTTAAATGAGCTCAAGGTAGCCCTGGCAATAACCTGTTCACTGTTTATTTCCCTAATACTGTATGTATCCATTATTTTTATGTTCTTATTTTGGGGCTCCGGCTGTTGTTGTTTTTCCTTTTTTTTTTGTTACTGTAACTGTTTTATGAAAACAAATTAAATAAACACCTTTAAAAAAAAAAATAAAATGTGTGTAGTGTGTGCTGCTTTTACCAAGAGATGTGACTGTTTTTTCTCCCCATTTTATTAGTAGATACAGGGCTCTGTACTGTGATTCACTAAGCTGATCAGCAGGTCCCGGCATCAAATCATTGGCTAGAACCTGCTAACCTGCTGACTTGTGCTGTACCAAATGACAGCATAGATGACGCGGCGGGCGCACACGCCCCCTACCTGGAAATGCTGGATCACCTACATGTATGTGATCTGGCACAGAGCGCCCACCCCACCTCTGTAAAAGTACATGGGGCGGTCTGAAAGTGGTCACGTAATCTTTTTTTGTATATTAATTCAATGCAGTCTTTGTAACTGAGGTGAGGCCTTTGCCTACTTACATTGTCGTAAGATGTATCCATTTTTTTATCATAAAGTTGGCAGTTATGCACTAAACATGCACTAAAGGTTTTTGTGCTTACACCTTTCTAAGACAAAGACTGATTTATTAAAGTAAACTACAGCTCCAACTTTAGAACAGGAAGTGATGGTAAATTTTTACAATGGGATCATTAGAGTGAGGAAGGCTGAAATGTTTTTATTTCTTTCTCTTTTTAAGTGTTCTTGCATGGCAAGACCACTTACTGCTATCTCACATATATATTCTTATTATTATAGCCAAATTTACCACCCTAACTCCTCCCACAGTTTTTACACTACATAGACAGTAATATATCGAAAAGTGCGGATTGTTCCCGATTGGTGTGCTATTACTTTGTGGAACATTTCGCCGAATGGTTCACAAAATATCTGCGTTTTTGTGGTGAAATTGGTCCCATAGGAATGAATGGCGGAATGTTCAAAACTAGAGTGGGAGCTGACAAAAGCTAGAGTGTGAGCTGAAAAATCAGGACATGATTTATAAACTGCCATCACTCCCTCATTTTCAAGCCCACCTACACAAATCTCATATCAAAACGTTCAGCTATCCCTGCTGCCACTAAAAATGCCCACGGCTAAGCCATAGTCCTAATAGTTTTCACAATATGACCATTTGTTTGCAACTCACGCCGCCCATTGACATTCATTGAAACTGCACTCTAGCCACCTCAAATTTGAAGGGCAATTTCTAAACTGCGACTGTGCCTTTTTAATATTTCAGAGACATACTATGCATCAAAATGTAGGTCTGGGTCTTGTGAGTCTCACAATATAAAGCTCTTTGGTGTAGAATTTATAATTTTTAAACTACAACCGTTTGAAGATGGCAACCGCCAGTGAAGTGAGGAAGTTGGAGCAGTTTGTTTTTAACCGCTCTTCTCTGCCCTTGCTGTAGAGTGAGTTGCCATAGGAACCCAGGTGTGTGAGCAGGCAGCAGAGTGACAAGCCACTCCACCCAGTTACTTCACCCACTCCAGCTGTAGACTACTGGCGGAGGCAAGAACACTTCACACAATTTCCCCAGAAATTGTAGCTTTTCTAGTTTTTCTTCTTATTTATTTTTCTTCTTTTAGGCTGGCTTTCTATGCGTTGCAGTAACACACTTGGATTGAATGTGCATTAACGCACAACACATTAAATGCAGTATGTCCAAGTACTATTTATTAAGTACAGTAGCTATAAATGCCAGTTTGCTGCAGTGCACCATAACACTCATGTTGTATGTTGTGGTGCTGTAGTTTACAAAAATGTTGCATGAACATGTGTTCTTTTGTTGTTGTGCATTGGTAGCCAATGGGCTGTATTAACACAATGCATATTAACTCACAAAATACTGCCCATGCTAATATCCAGTTAAATCCTGCAATGCATTGGTAGAGTGTAAAGGGGTCCTTAGTCAACCATGCCCTCTGTGTATGGTGTGTTTCTGTATAGTGGGCCCTGCAGAGTTTAATAATGTCCCTGGGGCATTTTCTTTAAGTGGCACACCTAAGAAGAATACATGTAAAAATCATGCTTTCTAGAAAGTACCGAAAGACCAAGAATTAAATCAAATATTTGCTAAATCTCTGTGTGGCTTATTGGAAATGCACTATTCATATAGTCCCCTGGTGCTGTATTCAACTGCCATTTTAAGACTCAGACAGCTCTAGGCCACATGCAGACATATTCAATTAATGCTTACAAACCAGAGTTGGAAGGCTCAGTTTTCAAGGTCTTGCTGAGCCCTTTTTGAATTCTGACATTGCTTAGTAAGCATCCCTCCTGTAAGGCGATGTCTGTGCTAAGAAATACTGGACAGGTGAACAGCTTTCAATAATTTGGGCTAATGAATAGCAAGTCTTGCTGGCTGCATCAGACATGCACAGTAATGAAACCAGCTCTGCGTCTGCATACCGCCAGCTTCCAAAGTTTGTGGAATGCAATGTGTTAGCGACTGTTAAAAAAGTTTTAATTTTCTTAGCTACCAAAATATTGTAATTATGTTCAGTCACTTTTGTGCTCATACCCAGGGCCAGTGATTCCACTAGGCAAACTAGGCAACTGCCTAGGACACAAAGCCACCTAGGGGGTACCTGGGTGCAGAACAGGCCAGCACTCTGTCTGTGTGGCCTATGGACCTCTTGTATGAATTCTTAATTTCTCTGCTGAGTCCCCCTCACCTCATACACAGGGAATGATAAGGGAATGATGGTGTCTTTAATCTGCACAATTGTATAACAGCCTGTCCACACACATGACAGTATTTCATGTAGCAGTGAAGTGTTGGCTCCCCTTGGAACGGGACGTTATGACATTAGCCCAGTACCCCAGCCGGTCAGCAGTCTCTGACCAGAGGATTGCTATGTACATCTCCGATACACACATTGGCATACATGATTGTCCAGCTGTAACAGGGAGCCAGCTAGTGACTGGATGGGGCATGTCCAGAGCTGGCTCCACCTTCTTCTACACAGCTGGAGCCAATCAATAGGTGGGGATGTGCTCTGGTTTCAGGGTTAACCCTATGTGAGTAGGATGATCGGGGCCCAATGTGTATAAGAGGGAAGCGGTGTAGTGCTGGGAGGCCACCTGTTCTAATTGAGAGCCGCAGCCTGGACTCTGCACTCTAGCAGCAGCCATCAGAGGTGAACCGAGCCTAGGAGGATGGGGTCATGGAGGTGACGGGAGGAGGGGGTGAACAATGGTCGGGGTGAGGGGAGCGGGTGCTAATTAATCGTGTGGGATGCCGCCATGTCATGAATAATCCTTCATCTGAGGGGAGGGGCAGCGGAGGTGGAGGAAGGAAGGACAGAGGAAGATGCCAGGTGTCTGGGGCCTGTGTAGCAGCTGAGCTGCCAATCCTTCCAGTGTTCCTCTCAGACTCAGTTCCTCACTGTAAACCAGCTGGTGGCTGCTGATCACTGTGGAGTTTTGTAATTCTGTCTATTTATTTTTGTTTTTTTTTCTGTCTGATTGGTTAATACAGTTCATTTATATTTGGTTAATATATATTGTGTCTTTAATTTCGGTGCTGGTGGCATCTTATGGCACTTATTTTTGCAAATTAAAAGAAATTTAACAGTTTTATGTTTTGTTGAGTTAATATTTTCTACTGTTTTTACAATGTTTTATTTTTTTTTTTTTAGGGGGGAGGGGGGGCGCAAGTATCTGGTCTTGCCTAGGATGCAAAATAGTTTAGCACCAGCCCTGCTCATATCTATCTGACAATGACAATAGACTGACCTCACAGTACTCTGCAGTACAGAAAAACAATACAGGGTTAACACTACCTCACCTACATCCACCTAAGAGGGAAGTTTGAGAAATAAACTTTACTATGGGGGTCTATGTACCAGTGTACTTCAATTCCCAATGCTAGCCGTGTATAAGGGAAGAGAGCTATATTTTCACAGGCTGACTATAGAGGAACTTTCTCTTTGCTGCTAGGTGACTGACATATGCACATTGTTGTTCCTGTGTGCAACTCAACTTGCCACAAGCCTGTGGCTGTGTGCTGAGGACCAGAGTCGCTCTGAGCAGATCCAGAAGTGAGCTGACAACTGAAAAGTGGGACCCCTGTTACTGTATCGCTGGGTCTGGTGAGAGGACATTGGTGTCAATCTCTTGCTGCTAGAAAAGGCTGAGCACATAGAGACTGGCCTTCGGCATTATTTACTGCAAGCAGACTTGGACTGTACTCATGTACACCACGTAAAGACTGAGCCCCAACGCAAGCCAGTTGAAGAAATAGGGCTAAAGATTGCTCACTCAAATAGCTGCTTCACAAGAGGTTTGCCTATTGTCCATAGTAAGAGGTACCTCTAGAGGGAGTTTTAAATTTCATTGCTACCATTCATTTAGAGCGCACTGTAAAGTGGATATAGCATACTGTTTACAGAAAGTGGATATAGCCTACTGTTTACAGAAAGTGGATATAGCCTACTGTTTACAGAAAGTGGATATAGCCTACTGTTTACCGAGTGTTTATTGTAGTATTGATTATCATTGCTGTTACTGTTTTCTAATGCCATTACTTTTTGCTGATCATGTGGACTACCAGGTTTACGCTACTTTAGCTGCATAGAACTTCATTCTCAGAGTTGTTCTCAGAGTTGAACGCAATCTACCAAGTGTCTCCAGCGGCGGAAGCACTACAGTAGTAAAGTATTCTTGTACAGGGGATTAATAGGATGTTGAAATTAAAACAGTTACAGGTACTTATAGCAGTTAACAGAATTTTATATTTTTTTAATAACTTCATAAACAAATTCCATTGCATTTTAATATTTCCTAAAAAACTAATACTTTTGTGAGTCTTTTGTTTTTGTGATCCTGCCTCCCCAATGTGAATGAGCATGGGGAACATAGCACACACCTGCACAGCAAAAAAAAAATGGTCCACACCCGATGCTTGGTTTCCATTAATAGACAGCTCAGCTTCTCATCAGTTGCTAAATAAACTAAGGGGTGGGGTCACCCGGTGATGTAGCTCTATAACAACTCTATATTCCTAAAATATCTGCCCCCCCTTGTGTGGCAGATATTTTAGGAATATAGAGTTGTTTTTTTCTATAGGCGCAGCCCCCCTCCTTTTTCACATATAGAGGTGAAACATGTCTGGTGTCTGTGTTTGGGGGGGGTCTGTACTGAAGGGTGAATATATGCAGGAGCGCATTCTGCACTAGGGATCTGTCTTGGGGTGTTGGTTCATACTAAGAGGTCTTTGCTGGGGAGGAGGTTAGTCTGTACTAAGGGGCCTGTGCGGGGGTGTTGCTCTGTACTAAGGGGTTTGTGCCGGTGGGAGAGTCCATCTGTGTTGGGGGGTGTCAGTCTATGCTGGGAGTGGTGTCTGTACTGAGGATTTTGTACTGAAGGGGGTCCGTACATTTTGGGATATCTGTATTGGGGAGGGGTTGGTCTATGCTGGGGGGGTCTATCTCTGCTGATGTTTCTGGGGTAGGCTGAGGAAGGTTAGGGGAGATCTGTGCTGTGGGGGTAAGGGATGGGTGTGGTGATTTGCACCGAGAAGAGGGGGTAATTTTGGCTGAACACGGTGAAGTGTCCTGTGCATTACACACTCCTGACCACTACACTATATACACCTAAAGCTAATTAATATGGTTGCTGAGACCTGTCCTCAGTAGATCGACTTCTGTTCAGTGGGAATGACCGTAGATGGACCGAAATTCATATCCAGTCCTTGCTGAACCGGCCAGATTTTGATCCATCTATTGCCAGCTTTAGTACATTATATCCTTTGTTAAGGTCAGCTGTGTGTAGAAAAGAAATGCCCGTAGCGAATAGGGAAGAATGGAAATAGCGCAGGGCATACATGACTAGGCCCAGAGTGGTTGGGAACGGAAAGGGTTAAAAATTTAGCTCCAAGGGGTGGGGAATGGGATTGGGAATTATTGGATTGGCAGACGTGGAGTGTAGGAGGTGTCTGTGGCACCGTAGGGTGGGGGTTGCTGCGGAAGGGGCGTCAGTGCAGCTGGATGAGTGCAAGGACCAGAGCTTCATTTGAGCTGGGTCCTGCAAATTCCCCCTCCTATCTGACCTGCGGCATGGAGGCCCTGGTGGCACAGCTTCGGGAGGCAGCAAAAGAGCGAGGTATGGGCTGGTTGCAGGGCCGGGTCTCTGATCTGTTGGGAGACCCGGGCTTGTCACCAGCAGCGGGGGGGCGGGTGCGCCCACGTGCTCGGAGGTCTAGGCCTCCGGAGCGCTTCAGTCCGGCCCCGCCCCCTGGAGCTCAGCGCCGCATTGGGAGCCCCCCTCGGGACCCTCCGGCCCCGCTGGCAGGGCGCTCACTGGCCTCTGCTAGCGGCGGTGCCGGGAGGAATCCCCGGCGATGGCGGAGCTCGGCGGGCGGGGTTTCGTCGGGTTGCCCCTCCCCCCCGCCCGCACGGAGAGGAGGACGTGGAGTGTGCTCGGCGGGCGAGGTTTCGCCGGGTGGCCCCTCCACCCCGCCAGCACGGAGAGGAGGCCGTGGAGTGCGCTCGGCGGGCGGGGTTTCGCTGAGTGGGCCCTCCGCCCCGCCAGCGCGGAGAGGAGGCCGTGTCTTGAGTTCGGTGGGCGGGGTTTCGCCGAGTGGCCCCTCCCCCCGCCCGCACGGAGAGGAGGACGTGCAGTGAGCTCGGCGGGCGGGGTTTCATCTGGTAGTCCCTCCCCCCCGCCCGCACGGCGTGGAGGCAGGAGAGGGAGTGCATTTACCGGCTCCTCCGCTGACATAGTGCCTGTCAGGGAGGGAACTCGGCGTGGGAGGCGGTCAGCTGCGGCTGCTGGGCTGTCCCCTGATGCGGCTGGTGGGCCCCCTGGACAGTCGGGAGCCGGGGCTCCCAGAAGACGGAAGAAGACGTGCAGCGCTGGGTGGAGTGCTGCTGGACGGAGCCCAGGGCCAGCGACAGGCATGGCTGGTGCCCAGAGGCGGAGTCGGGAGCGGCACAACCCTGCGGGACCCGTGGCTCCTGGGACCAGGAGGCCATCCGGTCGTCGAGTGGTGGACGAGAGGTCGGAGGGCGAGCTGTCTGAACCCGATGCGGGGGTGACGGCTCGTCGCTCTTCATCGATGGAGCGGGAGCGCGCGGCTGATGGGGCATCTCCTGGGCAGCCTGGTGAGTTACCTGTTCCTGTGTCTGTCTCTTTTTCTTCTGCGTTGCGGGATCTGCTGGGGGGCGGTCAGGCCGCCCCGGTGGGTGCGGCCTCGGCGGCGGTCGTTGGCGGCGTTCCCCTGTCTGGTTTTGGTGGGGGTCTCGGGGAGGTACTTTCCGGTTTGCGGGACTTGGTGCGGCGGCTGGAGCGGGGCGGTGTTGGGACCCCTGGGCCTGTTTCTGCGTGGCTCCCGCCGGCCGGTGGGGACGGGCTCGCGGTTCCGGGACAGGACAGAGGGGTAGTGCGGGGCCTGGGGGTCTCTTCTCCGCTTGGTTCTGGGCCTGGGGTGGTTTCCGCGGAGTCTGGGATTATGGGTTCTGCGGTTCCTTCCGCGGTTTTGGGGGAGGGTTCGGGGGTGTCCGGACCTGTCGGCGTGGCGGACTCTGCGAAGGGGGAAGTGTATGTGTGTTTTGAGGGCCCCTTGGGTGCGCATTTGCAGTCGGCCGTGCGGGAACAAATTTGGAACGGGGAGTATGTGGACATATTCACGCTCTTGCCTTTGGAGCGTTTTCCGTTTGATGGGTCCCGGGTTGATGACGGTAGACGGGAGGATGCGGAGCGGCGGCGTTTTCGGCTTATTCCCCGTACTTTTGCGAATTGGTTGCAGGCTTTCGCAATCATGGCCAGTGTCATTGGGGAGAAAGCTCCGGAGCATTGCTCGGCGTTGTTCTGTTACCTGGACGCCATTAGTGAGGCTCACAGGGTTTACGGCGGGTCTGCGTGGCTTCGGTACGATGAGCAGTTTAGGCAGCGGAGGGCTGTTCGCCCGTCTTTGCGTTGGGACCACAAGGACATTGGCCTTTGGATGCGGCTCATGGCGCCGCCGCGGGCTCCTGGTCCGTTTTTTCAGGGCGGGGCCAGTGGTTCATTTTTCCCGGGACAATCGGCCGCCAAGCGTAGGGGTTTCTGCTGGCAGTTCCAGGAGGGCACTTGTCGTTTTGGAGGGTCCTGTAGGTTTAGGCACGAGTGTTCCGGGTGCGGTGGATCCCATCCTTTCTCGCGCTGTTTCAGGCGGGGTAGAGGCCCTCCCGGAGAGCCTGCGGGTAAGAGGGACGACGCCGGTGCGGGTGGAAAGGATGGAGCCTTTCTTAAATAGATATCCTGATCGGGCTGCGGCGGTGCTGCTGACGGCAGGTTTTTCGGAGGGTTTTCGCATCCCCTGTACTTTGACTTTGGTCCCCCCCTTAGCTCGGAATTTACGGTCAGCCTTGCAGCATGCTGAGGTGGTTTCGGCTAAGTTGCGGAAGGAAGTGGGGTTGGGTCGTATGGGTGGTCCGTTTACTTGTGCGCCGTTTGCGGATCTGGTGGTTTCTCCCTTGGGGGTTGTGCCTAAGAAGGAGCCGAATGCGTTTCGGTTAATTCACCACCTGTCCTTCCCAAAGGGGGGGTCGGTGAATGACGCTATAGATCCGGAGTCGTGTTCGGTGTCTTACACGTCCTTTGATGCGGCAGTGTTCTGGGTTCGTCGGTATGGGCGCGGTGCCCTCATGGCGAAGTCCGACATTGAGTCGGCGTTCCGGCTGTTGCCGGTTCATCCGGACAGTTTTCGTTTTTTGGGTTGCCGTTGGCAGGGCGCGTTTTACGTTGATAGGTGTTTGCCCATGGGGTGTTCTATCTCTTGTGCGCTGTTTGAGAAGTTCAGTTCGTTCGTGGAGTGGGTGGTTCGGGATGTTTCAGGGGTGAATTCGGTCATCCATTATTTGGATGATTTTCTTTGCGTGGATCCGCCGGCTTCCGGGGTGTGCGCGGTTTTGCTTGCTACGTTGCAGCACGTTGCTGACCGTTTCGGGATTCCTTTGGCGGCTGACAAGACGGAGGGTCCGGCTTCGGTGATGACTTTCTTGGGCATTGTTTTGGATGCTGGCGCCATGGAGTGCCGGCTGCCGGAAGAGAAGCTGTTGGCCCTTCAGGGTGAAATTCGTGCGGTTCAGGGAAAGCGTAAAATTCAGCTGCGGCCCTTGCAGTCATTGTTGGGAAAACTAAATTTTGCTTGTCGGATCCTGCCGATGGGTCGGGTGTTCTGCCGCCGGTTGGCGGCGGCGACGACGGCGGGTATTGCCTCCCCTTTTCATTTCATTCGGCTGACTCGGGAGCATCGGGAGGACTTGCAGTTGTGGCACACCTTTTTGGATTCTTTCAACGGCCGGGCGCTTTGGATGTCGGGCCCGGTTAGTAATTTTGACTTGGAGCTGTTCACGGACGCGGCGGCTTCTGCGGGATACGGGGCCTATTTCCGGGGTCGGTGGAGTGCGGCCTCGTGGCCGGCTTCCTGGCGGGAGGCAGGTTTTCTCAGTAACCTTGCGCTGTTGGAACTGTTTCCAGTGGTTTTGGCGGTTGAGGTTTGGGGGGAGAATTTTCAGAATCAAAAGGTGCGTTTTCACTGCGACAATTTGGGGGTGGTTCAGGTCATCAATAGGGTCTCGGCTTCTTCCCGACCGGTGGTGGCCCTGCTTCGCCACTTGGTGTTGCGTTGCTTGCAGCTGAATGTTTTTCTCCATGCGGTACATCTCCCTGGGGTTGACAACACCTTAGCTGACGCTTTGTCTCGTTTTCAGTGGGACAAATTCCGGGAGTTGGCGCCGGCGGTGGAGCAACACGGGGTTCCTTGTCCCGACTGGCTGTGGGAGATTGCCTTGGAGTCGTTGCGGGGTGGATCCGGCGGTCGGTGAGTGGGGCGACTTGGTCTGCTTACTCTACGGTCTGGCGGGAATGGCTGGAGCTGTTGGGGCTGGTAGCTATTGATCCCTGGGGGCCGGAGGTGCATGTGGCGGTGTTGTACTTCTTGGCGCGGAGTTTGGAGCGGGGGGTGTCGGCGTCCGCAGTGGATCGCCGTCTAGCGGCATTGGCGTTTTTCTTTAAGTTGCAAGGGTGTCGGGATTTTACTAAGGATTTTTGGGTTCAACAGGCTTTGCGGGGTTATCGGAGGGCTCATCATTGTAGGGATTCTCGTCATCCGGTGTCGTTCGAGTTGTTGGGGTCTTTGTTTGAACATTTGCGGACTGTGTGTTCTTCGGATTTTGAGGTGGTTTTATTTCGGGCTGCCTTTGCGGTGGCTTTTTTTGGGGCTTTGCGCATTGGGGAGCTCGTTAGTCCGTCCAAGTCGGTTCTTGGGGGGTTGTTGGTGGAGGAGGTTGTGTGATTGGGTGGAGGTTCTGGTCCATCGGTCTAAGACGGATCAATTGGGCAGGGGTGCGAAGGTGCGTTTTTTCGCTCTTCCGGGTTCACTGGTGTGCCCTGTTCAGGCGGTTCAGGAATTTTTGTCCCGTCGCCCTGGGGGGCGGGGGTCCTTTTTCAGGCATGTTGATGGCTCCCCTTTAACGCGTTTTCAGTTTGTGGCGGTTTTTCGCCGGTGTTTGACGGCTGCTGGTTTGGATGCGTCTTTGTATGCTTCGCACTCGTTTCGGATAGGGGCTGCTACGGAGGCGGCCAGGTGGGGGCTGTCGGAGGATGTGGTGAAGCGCATTGGTAGGTGGGATTCCCAGAGATTTCGCCTGTACGTTCGGCCGCATTTGTTGCGGGCTTAGTGGGTGGTCCTGTGTTTTGTTTGTTTGCGTTGTGGGAGGTTGTTGCGGTTCTGTCCCTGTGCTGTATTGTTCTGGCGGTATTGTTTCTTTTCTTTCAGGTGGAGCGGTGTGCCTGGTGTGGATCCTGGGTCACTCGTATGTGTTTTGGGGGGCCAGGCGGGCTGATGTTCGGCCCAATGGCAGGCAGCTGGGGTTGGATAGACGGGAGGTTTGTGTCCGCTGGTTAGGTGTGCCGGGCATGTTGTGGAGTCGTGTTGTGCCAGAGGTGCGGCGTTTTGCGCGGCTGGATAGGCCACCGGATGTGTTGGTGATTCACGCGGGTGGCTACGATTTGGGGGGTAGGTCCATGCGGGAGCTGGTTAGAGATGTCAAGCTGGATTTTCTTCAGTTGCGGCGTGAGTTTCCGGGGCTGGTGGTGGTGTGGTCTGACATGGTCGCCCGCACTTCTTGGCGCTTGGCGCGGTCGGTGGAGCGGCTCAACAAGGCCAGGATTAAGGTCAACCGGGAGGTGGGGCGCTTTTTTAGTCGTAATGGGGGATTGGTGGTTCGGCATGTGGAGTTGGAGGTGGATACTTGGCGGTACCTTCGCAGTGATGGAGTGCATTTGAATGCGGTGGGCACGGATTTGTGGTCCCTGGAGCTGCAGGACGGCATTCTATGGGCGGTTCGTTTGTGGCGTGGCACGCATGGGTAAGGGCTTACCCAGCGTGCTGTGGCGGTTGTTGGTCTTTGGAGGCGGTTCTCATCTTGGAAGGAAAACAATGGTGTGGGACCCCATCCGTGGTATGGGGGGCCCGGTGGATATTCCCAGTTAACCAAGGTTTAGCTGGAAGGTGGTGGTGCTGCACTGCGGACGGTATGGTTGTCTCCGAGCTGGTTGGTTGCGGCTGGAGGCCTAGTGTATAGGGTTGTCCGCAGGTGCATTTTGGATCGTTTGTGGGTGCCTTTGAAGACCAACAACAATTCTTTGGTTTCGTTAAGGAACGGTTGATGTATGTAAATTGTGAAGTTGTTAATAAAAGGCCATGTTGGCCATTTACTCCAAAAATGGTGTCATGTTTTTATAAAGTTTATTTGGTTAAAGGGGGGGGGTTTGGGGTGGTATGGATAGGCAATGGTGGAAGTAGGAGTGGACAAGCCTATCTATGGTGCAGTAGTCAAGAAATGCCCGTAGCGAATAGGGAAGAATGGAAATAGCGCAGGGCATACATGACTAGGCCCAGAGTGGTTGGGAACGGAAAGGGTTAAAAATTTAGCTCCAAGGGGTGGGGAATGGGATTGGGAATTATTGGATTGGCAGACGTGGAGTGTAGGAGGTGTCTGTGGCACCGTAGGGTGGGGGTTGCTGCGGAAGGGGCGTCAGTGCAGCTGGATGAGTGCAAGGACCAGAGCTTCCCTCCCGCCCTCCCTGTTAGGTTGGGTATAGGGTCTTGTCCGGGGGCAGGTGCGCGGGTAACTCGAGCTCATATGAAAAATAGAAAAAACAACAAAAGAACCCTGGTTGGTGAGGTGGGTTTTATGTTGGTTCGTGGGCGGTTGTTGGTCTTTGGAGGCGGTTCTCATCTTGGAAGGAAAACAATGGTGTGGGACCCCATCCGTGGTATGGGGGGCCCGGTGGATATTCCCAGTTAACCAAGGTTTAGCTGGAAGGTGGTGGTGCTGCACTGCGGACGGTATGGTTGTCTCCGAGCTGGTAGTGTATAGGGTTGTCCGCAGGTGCATTTTGGATCGTTTGTGGGTGCCTTTGAAGACCAACAACAATTATTTGGTTTCGTTAAGGAACGGTTGATGTATGTAAATTGTGAAGTTGTTAATAAAAGGCCATGTTGGCCATTTACTCCAAAAATGGTGTCATGTTTTTATAAAGTTTATTTGGTTAAAGGGGGGGGGGGGGTTTGGGGTGGTATGGATAGGCAATGGTGGAAGTAGGAGTGGACAAGCCTATCTATGGTGCAGTAGTCAAGCATTTGTATTGGAACAGTTTAATTTTATTAAAATGAGTGTGCTGATGTTTGTGCTACTTGCTTGTGGTATATACTCTTTTAAACTGCTCCCATTGTTGACACATTCTGACTACTCCCACACAAAAATACTTTCTGTGTATGGACTCTTCCAAATAATCCGTGCAGGTCAGCACAGCTGCATTCAGATTACCTCATGCCTTCTGGCAGGGTCAGAGTACAAGGGACCAGGAACCGAGAATGCTTCACTTGTTGTCCCTTTTAATACTCAAGTACCTATGGACCTAACAGTGCTGGAACCTATCTTGGCTCAATTCCAGTTTACCACTTAGATGGACTATATGTGCCATGGAGAGATCAGGCTAGGTGTTATTACCCCTGCAGTAAATGAGGACCCTTCTGCTATGAACCTAATCTCCAGTACTGTTCCTACAGTGTCTGTGTCAGCACTGATCCTGGTTACCCCAGGTTGGGCTGATCTGCTTTCTCCCATGTCTTGCAGTGATGAGGCACAACAGCACACTGAAAAGTCAACCTGAAGCAGAAAAGGGGTCACCTGTAACAGCCAAAGGCTCGGCCCACATCTTGTCAACAGAGGAAGGCCATTGTGCCATTTGTGACATGTCTTCCCTGTATATGTTGTCACTTCCCTTTTTAGGGCTATATATATATACACTATATTGCCAAAAGTATTGCGACGTCTGCCTTTACACGCACATGAACTTTAATTGCATCCCAGTCTTAGTCTGTAGGGTTAACTATTGATTCGGCCCACCCTTTTCAGCTATAACAGCTTCAACTCTTCTGGGAAGGCTGTCCACAAGGTTTAGGAGTGTGTCTATGGGAATGTTTGACCATTCTTCCAGAAGCGCATTTGTGAGGTCGGGCACTGATGTTGGGCGGGAAGGCCTGGCTCGCAGTCTTCGCTCTAATTCATCCCAAAGGTGTTCTATCAGGTTGAGGTCAGGACTCTGTACAGGCCAGTCAAGTTCATCCACCCCAAACCAAACTCGCTCATCTACTGTATATCTTTATGGACCTTGCTTTCTGCACTGGTGCACAGTCATGTTTGAACAGAAAGGGGTCATCCGCAAACTATTCCCACAAAGTTGGAAACATGAAATTGTCCAAAATATCTTGATATGCTGACGCCTTAAGAGTTCCCTTCACTGGAACTAAGGGGCCAAACGCAACCCCTGAAAAACAACCCCACACCATAATCCCCCCCTCCACCAAACTTTACACTTGAGACAATGCAGTCAGGCAAGTACTGTTCTTCTGGCAAACCCAGACACATCTATCAGATTGCCAGATAGAGAAGCGTGATTCATCACTCCAGAGTATGTTGCGTCTCAATATGGCGCATCACGGGTAACACGTGTTACCCGTGATGAAACGCGTTGGTATGCTCTGACGATACTCCCGGAGCGCGGTGACATCACGTCCGGCGCACGCGCCATATTGGGACTCCATGCCATACCTATGTTATGAGGATGTTCTGCGTGTATTGATCTTCTAACATTATCACACTATGGAGCATGTTCATTTATGTCTCTGAGCTGACCCTGGGGGAACGAGAGGTATTAATGAGCGACTGAAGGAGACCTGGATGACAACGACTCTGGAGCAGTACGGTCCATTAGGCAAGGTGTTTGCTGTGGATATGTGGTGTATACCACAAAGCGTGCTGGCCTTTGTGGTCATTACAAGGAGGTGAGGGGGCACTCAGACCACTCTAGGATTGTGACACCAGTGGCACTCTCACGAATATTTTTCTTCACCTGTGTTTGAAGTGGACTGTTTATAAACTCACCAATACCACTCAATTAAGTGTGTTACACTCACACGGTTCTGTGACTGCTGATCTATGCCCATGGAGTTGCTCACAGGTTCTCGGAGTTTTGTATGAGCATTTCACCTGCCTAGTTTTATGAGCATTTCACTTGTCTGGTTGTTTTTATGTGCATCCCACTTGTCTATTCGTTTATAGCAGATTATGTTTATGTTTCTATTCATGTATTTATCTACTGGTATGGCTTACATTTTTAGCGCTGCACCAATAGCTTTATTTATTACGTTTACTTTTGGTATAAAGGTGGGTGTTTAGCGGTTTTCATTAGTATATCCATTTAAGTGCAGGAGGTTTCATCTATATATTTGTTATAATATTTTTTACTTAGATGTTTTAAGGTTTTTTTTTTACAATTTTATTTCCCACTTTTGTCTCTTTTTGTCATAACTTTATACCTAACCAGTAAATCTGATATGCCTCACTGAGTACTTGGGCCCCCATTAAAGGCCTTATGGCTTTTGGAGTGACCATGGAGTGCTTAAATAATCATTATGTCACCATTTCTCTCTCAGTGGGGAGAACTTCATCAGCTTTTGACTTGATTCACTCAAATGTAATATAAAGCATTGTTCATAATCCAGATGGTTGGTTCTTTCCTTACCTCTATACTTATGTATTTCTTACCACTGGAAGTATCTGTGTTGTAATAAGCAATGATAGGTATAAATATTTCAGAGCAATAATACTCTTTATTTAATGAGATGGATAATTTGGAAGTGGATAAGAATGCTTAGCACTCATCTTGATTTCATATCACACTAAAACCTGGCTGAGTAGTGTTATTCAGCACTTCCCCATGTGCTGACATCAGCATCTGTCACAATTTATGACTACCTGGGTTTCTCAGAGTGCCAAATATCATGCTCATTGCATCCAAAGGCCTCAGAGGTACACATATAATTTTCATTATTTTAGTGGCAATTTCTTTAACACTGAACCATTTCACCCATTTCATGAAATTTAGAAAGTATGAAGTATCTGACTGAAGAGAATTCTGTTTTTTTCCTAGCAGCCAATCAATGTCTCCCTAACTTGAGCTACAGTACAGTGAGGTGACCAGTCACTCTGCTCATAGGATGTGGGCTATAGTGACCGTTCCTTTTCACAGGAAATCTCTTCTCAGGTAAAAATTCCCTTTCTTCTTTAAAATGTATGTAGTGCCCTTTTTAAGTTAGGCTGCTAAGCCAAATTTTGTTTTTTTTTTTTACTTCACTGTAATCAGTGCTTCAGCAACTGATTGTTTTTGTCTGGTGAGGATTTCCTATCTGGGTGTTTGATTTGTCTCCTGCTTCTGGAAAGTTTCCAGAATACAAAGCTGGGAGAGTCAAATGACCAGTATGAATATTTATCATGTCCCAGCCAATCCCTGGAAGGAGGCACCCAGAAGGTGGCTTAGAAGGTGATAAATGTTTTGGAGAACTTTCTAGAGTGTCCTTTCCTCTATAGGGAGGGTTCCAGTTCTCTTGGGGCTGCTGCCCCTATGAGATAGCTAATGAGACAAGGAATTGCAGTCTGAGCCTCAGTCTGGGCTGAGGGACTGAAGGAGATTGTTAAAGAGGTTTTTTTTACTAAAGTCTGGGCTTCAGCAGGAGTTGGACTGAGGGACTGGGCAGACTGATAAAGGATTATTTGTGTAAAGTCCTGGATTGGAAAAGGGACTTTTATCTCCATCACTGGGGAACTCCCAGTGGAAGCTGGGTTGTGGTCAACTCCTGGGACAGTGTAAGTAGGACCTTGATTTGGGACTTTCATGTGTGACTGCAGTTTAGAAAAGTTTAATGAGAAGTTGTCATCCTATTATTTTTGCTATTATTTGGAGTATCTTAATCTCTGAACCCCTTTCCTGTTAAATTTATTCAGCAATAAATTCTAAAAAGACATCCAGTAAACCGAGCCTAAATTGTCAGTGTGCATGGAACTGTGCTTGTGTGCTGGCAGCCTCTGTACCATGTGGGAGACCTGGGCATATTCATAGCATCCTCTATTGTGGTAAGAGCTACATGTATTTAACCCAAAAACAAAAATGTAATTGCAGCACCCTCCTAGGTAGGTGCTAGCTTAGATTAATTTAGTTCTGGGCTTACTGTAATCAGTGTGGCTGTGTGAGATTATTTAGGTCTGTTCCATGTTTCTCAGGCTGCAGATTTGACTACTCCTCCTGTACACCAGAACTTTCTGGGTTGTTCTGGGATATAGGTGTGGAGCAAGGCAAGTGGACAGCATGAATATTTATACTGTCTCAGCCAATTCCTGTGGGAGACTGCACAGATGATTGCTGGTGAGCCGTCTAAGTAGTCTGCAATCTGGAACAAAGCTGTCTTGTCCCTGAGGAAGATATCACACCCTGAAGGCACTGTTTGCCCCCTAGGCAAGCATGCCATGTGTCTGCTGTTTGTTGTCCCAGCTAGGCTAGCTGGTGCGGCCTATTTTGCTGAAAGTTTCTGAAGCCGACTGAGGGACCTGTCGTCTGAGGATCTAGTTTGGTATCACTGGGATAAAGTGTCTGAAAGATATTTGAAGGAGGCAACAAATCATTCAAGGACATCAGTGAGTACAGACTGGTGTGAGAGATCCTAGAGATGGTGTTCTATTGCCACCCCTCTGGTCCTATAGAGTCAGCTGTGTTCAAAGGGGATATTGTGTAATCTCTTAGATCTATAAGAGGAAGATTAATATCTTCAAGTTGATACTACAAATCTCAGTCCATTATTTACTTGGGCAAGGACTTAGCTTATAACGCTAACAAAGAAAGTTTAGTGTCCTCAAATTGCTACTAAACATTCCTAGAGTATCCCACAGTTATCCTACTCCTATCCACGTTCAAGTTCTATATGAATGCATCAGAAAAGCATACCCATAAACTGTTCTTTGAGCCAAAGGAGCAACTGTGACTGCAAGACTGTCTGCAGGACAATTCCAGGAAAAGACCTATGGGACCTTTAATACTGCAGGCTTCTACAAGGGTACCACAACATAATATATTGCAATTTACCAGTCCTTAGATGAAACTGCTGAATTCAATTTCTTTTTTTTCCCTTTTGTTTCTTGATTTTTCACTTGGTGATTCTGCCAGTAACACTTCCAGTCTTAGGATAGCAGCAATAACTCGTTCAAAAAAAAAAAAGGTCCACCCCTCTGCCAGTGCCTATGACATAGGATGGTTCTGTAGTCCTTAGAGAACAAGATACCTGATGATAGTCACTAAAGGCAGAGAACACGTGAAGTTATTGACTCACAACATTTCCATTTGTGGTTTCAGTCTAATTTAATTAATTTACAAAAACACTGCATTTTTGGCAAGATCAACAGGTATTTTCTTTATTTGTTGCTTGAGGTGACTGTAGCCGTGCAATTTTCAGGACAAGCTTTTGGGGTGTGTCCCTTTCTTCAAGGTCCAAGCAATACTAATGCACAAAGTTTTAGTAGAAGATTAAGTAGGACACTCTCCGAGAAAAAAAGAAAAAAAAGAAAAAAACACAATTTGGATAATTTACAGTTATTCCCAGATATGAAGGAATTCTTCAGGAGTCTAATGCTAGAATGCAACAAAAAGAGGAGAAACTTCACACCTCCACAAAGATGTAACCCCAAACTGGACACCTATGTCGACAGCCTCAGACTGCAATAGACATCCCTAGCAGATACTACTTGCTATAATTATGATCCAAGCCAGGCATTTACTCATTTACAATTAAAACGTTTCATTAAACACTACCAACCCACCTACATTCAGAATTTATCAGTGTGATTCTGGATAATCCAGAAATTGGGGACATCTGCATGCTGCCCAAGATCACAAGCCAGAAAATCCAGGAAGACCCATCATAGCAGGTATGCACACACTTACTGAACAAATCTCAGGCATTGTAGAAAACGTGTTAAAACCATTAGTCATGAATACTGCCAGTTTCTTGCAAGATACAAATTTCTTAAGATCAACAATATACAGCAATTACCACCAAATACACTTCTGGACACTATGGATGTAGAATCTCTGTACAGTAACAACCCTCACAAGGATTGGATTGCTACATGTCAGTGTCAGGGAAGGCATACTGTGCACATCCACACCCTTGCACATGCGTCAGCGTCATTGCCAAATGGTCTATAATCAGTGGTGTATTAAGGTTTTGTGCTGCCCTAGGCAAAAAAAAAATCATCTGCCCCCATGGACACAAACAAACACCACCCCCACCCCCACCCCCCTTCATCCTCCCGTGGAGAGAGCCTGACATTGACCAACAACACCCCTACCCCCACCTTGGAGAGCCTTCCACTAACCCCCCCCCCCATTTGATAGAGAGAAATACACTCATCTTCACAGTGCCGGACATCCCCGGGAACGAGAGTCAGGCTCTACATACTCCATCAAGTAGCCTGCAGCCTCTCTCAGATCCCACCTGTTCCCATGGCACACGTGTCCCTTCTTTCATCCCTTCTTCTGGGGGGAGGTGCTGCCCCCCTGAAAAATACCGCCCTAGGCAGGTGCCTTGTTTGCCTTGTGGTAAATACGCCCCTGCACCTGACCTTCTGCTGCCGACCTGATCTGCCATGTGACCATGTCTGAATTCTGCCTGCACCAACCCCTAGCTTGTCTCGGGACTAAGTCTCTGCCTACTCCATATGCGAATCTGCCTCACTGTTACCGACTCTGGCCTGGACTCTGACTGCTCTTCTGTCTACCATTTGCACCTGATCTATCTGCAGTTACTGTTTCCTGACTGTGTTCTGTACTCTGAACCTGTGGCCACCAGTCTTTCAGTGCCTTCTGTAGGTCTGTCTGTCTGTCTGTCTGTCTGTCAGTGATCTGCCAGCTTGTCATCTCTGCTGCTCAACAATCAGGTCCAGCCTGCATCTGGAAACACACAGACAACTGTTCCGCATCTATTACTGCAAGAGCCGTCAGGCACTCGTGCCACTCCATGCTCTGGTGCCTCCTGTTACCTTACCAAGGGCTCTGACATGTAAAAGATGCCTACCTCTTCACATCAGGCTCCACCACAGGCACGTAACAGTCACAGACTCTTATCATTCTCACCCTATAAAGAGCTGAGGATGCTATACAGCTCATTGAATTCATTCTCACACACAACTACTTCACTTTCAATAATGATATCTATCTTCAGTGTATATGTATGGCTATGTAAAGTAAAATGTCACCGCAATTTACAAACCTATTTACTTACAAAAGCCATATAAATAGTATTGCTATATTGATGATATTTTCATTATATGGACAGAAGGTTCAACACGTTTCATCCATCAATAAAACTAAAAATTGACTATTCAAAACACACATGTCAACTTCCTAGACACCACAGCATACATCAGAAATAACAAGCTGTACACCTCAATATACAGGAAACCCACTGACCCCAACACACCAAACCGGCTACCAAATATGCTCAAACCCAGAAGACAGAAATACACACATCAGAATGTTAGCATACTCTTTCCATAAGGAGGGTTACAAGGACAAAACCAACGATACTAGCATAAACTAGACCCTGAAAATCCAAGGAGAAAATCTTCTCCAATATAAAAAGAAAAACACAAATAACCGTGTACCTCTAGTAACCACATATAACTCATCACTAGAAGGAATAAAAAATACAATCAAAGATGTGCAACCCAAAATACAGTGGGGTAAAAAAGTATTTAGTCAGCCACCAATTGTGCAAGTTCTCCCACTTAAAAAGATGAGAGAGGCCTGTAACTGGCATCATAGGTAGACCTCAACTATGAGAGACAAAATGAGAAAAAAAATCCAGACAATCACATTGGCTGATTTGGAAATAATTTATTTGCAAATTATGGTGGAAAATAAGTATTTGGTCAATATCAATAGTTCATCTCAATACTTTGTTATATATCCTTTGTTGCCAATGACAGAGGTCAAATGTTTCCTGTAAGTCTTCACAAGGTTGGCACACACTGTTGCTGGTATGTTGGCCCATTCCTCCATGCAGATCTCCTCTAGAGCAGTGATGTTTTGGGGCTGTCGCTGGGCAACACGGACTTTCAACTTCGTCCAAAGGTTTTCTATGGGGTTGAGATCTGGAGACTGGCTAGGCCACTCCAGGACCTTGAAATGCTTCTTACGAAGCCACTCTTTCATTGCCCGGGCGGTATGTTTGGGATCTTTGTCATGTTGGAAGACCCAGCAACGTTTTATCTTCAATGCCCTTGCTGATGGAAGGAGGTTTGCACTCAAAATCTCACCATACATGGCCCCATTCATTCTGTTCTGTACATGGATCAGTCGTCCTGGTCCCTTTGTGGAGAAACAGCCCCAAAGCATGATGTTGCCACCCCCATGCTTCATAGTAGGTATGGTGTTCTTTGGATGCAACTCAGCATTCTCTCTCCTCCAAACACGAGTTGTGTTTCTACCAAACAGTTCTATTTTGGTTTCATCTGACCATATGACATTCTCCCCATCCTCTTCTGGATCATCCAAATGCTCTCTAGCAAACTTCAGATGGGCCCGGACATGTACTGGCTTAAGCAGGGGGACACGTCTGGCACTGCAGGATCTGAGTCCCTGGCGGCGTAGTGTGTTACTGATGGTAGCCTTTGTTACGTTGGTCCCAGCTCTCTGCAGGTCATTCACTAGGTCCCCCCGTGTGGTCCTGGGATTTTTGCTCACCGTTCTTGTGATCATTTTGACCTCACGGGGTGAGATCTTGCGTGGAGCCCCAGATTGAGGGAGAATATCAGTGGTCTTGTATGTTTTCCATTTTCTAATTATTGCTCCCACAGTTGATTTGTTCACACCAAGCTGCTTGCCTATTGCAGATTCAGTCTTCCCAGCCTGGTGCAGGTCTACAATTTTGTTTCTGGTGTCCTTCGACAGCTCTTTGGTCTTCACCATAGTGGAGTTTGGAGTGTGAATGTTTGAGGTTGTGGACAGGTGTCTTTTATACTGATAACAAGTTCAAACAGGTGCCATTGATACAGGTAATGAGTGCAGGACAGAGGAGCCTCTTAAAGAATAAGGTACAGATCTGTGAGAGCCAGAAATCTTGCTTGTTTGTAGGTGACCAAATACTTATTTTCCACCATAATTTGCAAATAAATTCTTTCCAAATTAGCCAATGTGATTGTCTGGATTTTTTTTTCTCATTTTGTCTCTCATAGTTGAGGTCTACCTATGATGCCAATTACAGGCCTCTCTGTAATTGGCATCATATCAATTGGTGGCTGACTAAATACTTTTTTGCCCCATTGTAACAGAGGATGAAATGCTGAAAGAAATATTCCAACAACCCCCAATACTGGCTTTCTGGCAACCACCCAACAACAGACATAAGCTAGTCAGCAGGAAACTTCTGATTGTGAAGTCAAATAAAGAAACCAAGCCCTGCAAAAAAACAAAAGGGACCTTCAATATCAAAGGATCATACAGCTGTACCTCCAGTAATGTGCACCTTATCCAATGCAAAAAAATGCAGAAAGGATCTTATGTTGACAAAACAAAACAGTAATTGCAAACAGGGATACATTTACACAGACACACCATCAAGGAACATAAGGAAGATGATTTCTGCACAACTGTGGGACATAATTTCTCACACCCAGACCACACCATGAATGTTTTTGTTCTTAAAAGGGACCTCAAAATACTCAGTAAAGGAAAGCTTTTGAACGAACAATGATAAACCTATTTGACTATCATACTAACTATCCACATTTAATTATCATTGCTGTGTACATTAGTTTGTATTTTCTTTTTGCCTTTTTTTGCATATATTTTTCTCAGAGATTGTTCGACTTTAACATTCTACAAAAACTTTGTGCATTAATAGTGCTTGGACCCTGAAGAAGAGGACACGCCCCAAAAGCTTTTCCTGAAAATTGGAATGTTAATGCAAAATTAAAAAAAGTATCACAAACATTACTCAGTTGTTCCCATCAGGGGCGGACTGACCATTGCAGAACTCGGGCACTACCCGAGGGTCCGGGGTCAGTAGGGGGCCCCATGAGATGTCCCTGGTACCTTTCATAGGCTTTTTTGGGTGTGGTTTGAGTGTGTTCAAGGACACAGGGGCCCCATGATCCCCTATTGCCTGGGGGTCCCATGAGTTGTCAGTCCACCCCTGGTTCCCATATTTCCTAAAAATGTTCCTAGCCCAAAAAGAAAACAAATGTCGTACACTACATCTAAGGACTAGCAAACAGCAATATGTTACATTTTTGTTCTACCGACCCCGGGCCCGAGTGCTCGAATGATCAGTCCGCCCCTGCTCCAGCCCACTTGGCAGTAAGTTGCATCTGCAAGTACAGCACTGTCAATTGCTGCTCCCTGCCTGATGTCCCTTCCCTCTATACTACTGGCACGCTCTTCCTCATTGTCTGCTGACATGAATTCTTGTGCATCCTTCTGCAGCAAGTTACTAATGGTGTGCTGAAATATTTCAGCCAACTCTTTCATGCCAGTTTGCGAAGCTGGAGCTTAAATAGCAGTAGAGAAGGAGTAAGAAAAGGGCACATTTTCAAATGATTTTTCTACCTGTTGTGTAAAAGGGCTGATGACATCACCCAGCCTCCCTACAACAGCCAAAAGACAGGAAACTGAGCTGATTGCTCCGGAGGGAGCCATTTACACCTACAGAGCGGCTATTTCCAAATGTGGCAGCACTACCAAGCAGTGAGGGGTATTTGACCAGATCTAACCAGACCCACATGAGGATCCTTGATGTCCTGAGGTTATCTACTCTAAATGCGCATTGTGATTGCGTATCTGGTGAGTGCGCAATCTTTACACATCTATCACCTCACCCACGGATCCAGCCATTAGATTTTTGAAGATCATCTGGGATCTTTTTGTACTCACGCTATAGACTGTATTTGGTTTAGTGCCCAAACACCTACTAGTCACCAATTGGTGACGTTTCTATTTGCACCTTGTTATTGATTTTTCACTTTATTGTATTTTTATTGTATTTTATATGAGGATGTTTGAATATAATATGTTCATACAATTTAACGGATCAATGTAGCGCTGCACCTTGCTTTATTCTGACTATTTTGGAGGGTCACATGGTGCCTTTTTGGTGTTCAGCTGCTGTTTTCTTCCTTTAACTCATTTATAATTTACTTTAGCGCTCACTTATGCTTTGATTTACATTTTCAACTTGGCTACTCTGCACCTGGGAAGAGGATGAGGAAACCTTTGGGGTTCGCTCAAGAACCTCCTGTTCTTGCTTCGGCTTAAAAGCACACCCACTGCACAAAGAAAAAGCAGATGTGCACTGCATCTCAGTGGTGCAGCTTAACCGCCATTTTGTTCTTCACATGCAGAACCTGCTGGCCTCCTGCTAGCTCTTCATGCAAAACTTCTGCCTCTCCTGTTAGGCCTACCCAGTATGGGATGTAACAGTAAGCAGTTCATGACAGGAAGAATCAATAAACTACCGCAGTGCTCCACAGCGCCTTGGTAGTTCATTGAGAACAACAAGCTGACAGTCGCTTAGGCTGTTGGGACCTGTAGTTTCTCATTCACAAACCTCTGTGACACAGCCAGGTAGACGGAGCTCTGCACGGCCACATTTTTTTTTTTATTTTGACAGCTAGCGGGAGGAGAAGATTCCCCACTAGCTGTCAAAGCGGGGAAGCGGGGGGCAGTCTATTCATAACATGTTACACCCTGAATATGTTTGTAACATGTTATGGAAGGTGAACTTAGCCTTTAAGAGACATAAAGCTGGTTGTGTGGGACTTGTGGCAATGCCAAAATGAAAAAAAAAAAGTACTTCTCCCTTCACAGAACTGAAAGTTCTCCCTAAAAACACCAACACACACTTAAAGCAAAACTTCCCCCAAAAGGGAAAGTTCCGCTCTTCCTCCCCCTTTCCTCCTTCAGATTTGGCACATCATTTTTGGGGGGATGGAGTTGGTACCTGTTTTTGACAGGTACCCCCTTCCTCACTTTTGGTCAGATCGCCACAGCTATCTGAGCAGAAGTTTGGCCCCCTCCTTCCCCCCACAGCTTAATGGGACATGTCTTAGGTCCCAGAAAGCTGCAGGACCCAGCAGATAGTGCCAGCTGTGAAGCCGCAAGTTGTCACAGCCAGTTGCCCATAGTTGGTGTGCTGGTGGTGAGGACCAAAGCCCGGTGAAAAAACTAGCTGGGTGAGGACACCTGAACACGCTGCATCCTGGGACAGGTGAGTGTCTAAATATTACAAGTCAGAAGCTACAGTTTTTGTGGCTGCTGACTTTTAGTTTTTTAATACAGGACTGAAGAACCACTTTAAGCTGGCTATACATGGATCAATATTTGGCTGGTTCAGTGAGGACCGACTGAATTTCAATCCATGTATGGGCAGGGTGGTTGTACAGAAGTCAATCTACCGAATTACTTCTGTATAATCACTCTGTCAGATTTTCCCTGCTCAATGAGTGCTGCAGGCTATAGTATGCAATGCTGATCAGTGTATTCTGATGGTAGGGAAGTCTCCCCGCTGACAGAATACAATAGCTCAGCAGTGAAGATTCCTTCTTCCACATCAAGCATGTGGATAGGGAAATCAAGTCATTTTTTTTTTGTTCAAACCAGAGATTGAACAAAAAACCTGTCTCTTCTAAGGGTTCCCTAACAATATGACTGTCTATAGAAAGGGGACTGGGCTATCCATACCTTCAAATTACTGACCAGGGCAAAGGCTAGCATTATAATATAGGTTGCTCCTTATTTCTGGCAGTGATGCTGTAAGGTTTTCAAGGAAAAGTTAACAAATCTGAGGGATTTGCCACAAATCCATGATGGCGTCAAACCCAAAGTCAACTCTACTGATTACTAGGAATGAGGTTCAGGTTCACTATTACAATGTGTTCAAGGCAAATCCTGTAGTTTTGAGATTAATGGTCTCAGCGGGTTTATGTGCTGATTTGCCCAGGCGAATGTTTATAAAACCATATTACAAGTACACTGCATAGCCAAGAACTAGAAGGGCTTATGAGGGGGCTTTGGGATAAACCAGCACCCTCTGCATAAATGATGCACAAAGCATCCACAGAGTCAGCATATTGGAAGCTGCTGTTGCTAGTTTTCAACTCCCTTGCTGACTTTTTTTTTGTTCTTATTTTTGGGAGCTTTTTATAACTTTAATTTTATTTTGTGGTTAATTTGAGGTCAGCAAACACTTTTAACTGTGTGTCCCATCCACAGCAAATGGTTAGGTTAAAGCAGAGCTCCAGTCAATAATAAAAAAAATAAATGTCAGCAGCTACAAAAACTGTACCTGTTGACTTTTAATAAACAGCCACTCATCTCTCCCACTATCCAGCGGTGCATTCATGCCAGCCATCCTCTCTCCTCAGCACCGGCATCCTAAGTGTGGGAACCTGACTGTGACAGCTAGCAGCTTCACACCAAGTGCCCACTGCACATACATGAGTAGTGCTGCGCTTTGTGAATGGTCCTGTAGTCTTCTGGGACCTGTCACATGTCCCAGAAGACTACGGGGAGGCAGAGGGGGAACAATTTCTGCATCTGATCGCCTAGGCGATTGCAGTGGAAGTGGGAGCAGGCACTTGTCAAAATAGGGTACTCACTCTGCCTCGCTCCCCAAAGGTGCCAATTCCTCATGGGGAACAGGGGACCCCCTACTTAAAGTAGAACATCCCCTTTTGGGTTGCTTTAAGCTACTTTTTTAGCTGCAAGGCAAGTGGGATTTTGTTTCAAGATCGGTATTTTAGGGCTTTCATTTATTTTGAATTTGTTTTGTTTTTCTTTTATTTTTGATTAGGTTTTTTTAAGCTTCAGGTGAATAAAGTGCAGCATTCAATTGTTCCTGACTACATTGTTTGAAAGGAAAAAAAAAACATAACCTAAACTACTTTAAAGCTCCAGGTTAACTGTCACTTTAAATGGTTCAATTGGACTAAGCTGCTCCAAATATGTTTCCTTCACTAACTGCTGCATTGGCTCTATGAGCTGTATGTACTGTATGTAGCTTTTGCTGGATTAAGGCTGTGAGACAGAGACTTCTCGTCCCACACCTGGAACAAAACAGAGTTGTTCTGAGCAGTGCTCAGGCATTCATAGGCAGCTTTGTATTATGTGAATGAATACAAAGCTTCCTCTGTTTGGCCGAGGCGGAGAGGCGGGCTGATGACATTATGATCTTCGATCCCAGCACTGTGCACATACAGCACTTAGAGCCAATGCAGCAGTTAGTGAAGGAGTTAGTTTGCTTGGATGAACTTGGTACAAACAAACTATTTAAAGTGACAGGAAACCCTGGAGATCAGCTTTAAATTATATTAGTCACATTCACTGTACCTCCATATCCCTATAGTAATAATAAATGTTAGGTATACACTGGTTAGGTCTATCATCCCTGACTAACAATGTCCTGCTACTGGCCAATTTTACACTGCTGTATCCTCTGCAATATTGTATTTATGCAAGCTGCTAATGTACACTGTTGCTAAAACTGTATGCAAAATTCATACTGTTATGTACCACCATGTACAGCCTTTAAAGTATTCCCAAGCATTTAAAGGAATTTCAATGTTCCCTCAAAGCTTCCTGAAAAGTCCATCTCCCAACTGCATGGTAATTTTTAAATATGTATGTATGTATGTATTTATTTATTTTTTTTTTTTTTGCTACATGTACCCCAATAGCTTTACCCAGCTTCTCCAAACAGTAGTTTGCCGATTAGCTGTAAAAATGGCCATAGTTTTCCAACAGGAATTGTCACCTCCCCTCCCCCCTTCCCACATAGACTTCAGTGGGATTTGCTTCTAAGTTTGCCACCAGGCTTTTGGGCACATGCACCAGGTCAGGTGCCAGGGTCTAGCAACACCCATGATATTCTGACAAAACAATTATTGCTCTAAACCCTAATACAAACTTTGTTCAACACTCATTTGTACAGCTGTCTTATAACTTTGGGATTTTTCAGTGCATTAGGCTTACATCTGTAGCTGAAGTTCACAGGGTGAAAAACCTAAACTAAGACAGCTAAACAAATGCTTTTTACTGTACAGAGGTGGGGGATCTGTGGCTAGCAATAGTTTTGAGATCTGACTTCAGCCCTTTTATACTAGAAAATTTAGAGTTTATGTTTTTTTTTCTGAAAAGCACCCAAAATTGGGCCCCCTTCCCACCCCTGGCCTCATAGCACCCATGTGGACTGCTGTAGCTATTATTACACCACTGGTAACAAGAGCATACATATACAATTGGACCTGTTTAGTCTAACATGAGTTTTTCTATCTTATAGTCTGGTAAATATGTGAGTTTTCTGTAAAGACCTGATCAGTTTATCTTGTAGTGTGGTCTTTCACGCATTTGTAGTATGCAGGAAAAATCAGATGACTCATTTGCCATTGTGTAAACCTAAATTTTAAAACCTCAGTTTCTTTAGTTTTTTGTACCACAATTACAAAGGCCTTCTCACATCAAAGGACATCTTTCAGGAGAAAAACATGGAAACTTATTATTATTATTATACAGTATTTATATAGCGCCAAAAGGTTTGCTCAGCGCTGTACATTATAGTGGGGGACAGAACATGAGCCAATACAGTAAGAAAACAATACACGAGGGGTTCGAGGGCCCTGCTCTTTCGAGTTTACAATCTAGGAGCGAAATTTATATTCCTAGCATTTCTTGCAAATAATGGCATCTTCCATACTTTCCTGATTTGCACTTATGTATCAGTGAGCAAGGAAATCTGCAACCTATATATATCTATATCTCATAAGATATAGGGTCTCATGTTTGTGTGCATTAAAGCAGACCCTGGCATATGGAACTCATGCCTCAGGTCTACAGCTCTGTGCCCCAGATCTAGCAACATCAAGACAGGCACTGCTGGATGGAGTGAACCTTATTTCAATAAGGCCTGCATGATTCCAGTGCCAACATGACTCCTTAGAACCACAGCCAGTGGTGCAGAACATAGAGCTTCCTTTCTCACAAATAAGCAACTACAAATTTAGGAACACTACATAACTGATCATCAATGTAGGGAGACATTGCACCACTGACCATCAATGCAAGAGAGCACTTCACCACTGACCACTAAAAGGAGGTACCGGTATTACACCACTTCCCACCAACTAAAAGATTCACTACACCAATGGCCACCAACGTAAGGTGGTATTACACCACAGGCCACCACAAGAAGCAGGCAATACACTATGGACCAGCAATGTAAGGAGGGACTACACCACTGGCAAACAAAGGAAAGAAGGCACTAGACCACTAATTAAAGGAGGAAAAGCTCTATTGGTGAATTGACAAATTTCTGATATGTTCTTGGAAAATCAACACTTGCCTTGACATATTCCATGGCAATTGAATTAAGGTGCCTGAGTTACCTGCATGGCTATAAATGCTGAGGTATGTTCCTGGCACTTTTGTGATAGCAGTGGTGCTTGGTAATTGGCCCATCACTTCCACATGTAGGTGGGGAGAGATTCCTCAGCCCTATGTTTTTCCTTGTTCCTGAAAGTTGAATGGTGCAGGGGGATGTAAAGGAAAGGTATACGCTTATGGAGGAGAAGACTATAAGCCCTGGTTATTATTATTATACAGGATATATTAAGCGCCAACAGTTTGCTCAGTGCTTTACAATGTGGGAGCATTGTTGGTTATGTGTTAGAGAAGACACTGGTAGCTTGTGATGATTCAGAACACTGTTTTACTTGTGTGGCTTAAGTTGCAAACATACAGAACACATTTCAGCAGACATCTTGGTTTTGAAGAGAGGAAGGAAGGGAGAGAACCAACAAGTTTTACATATATGCACAACTAGTAACCTTAGTGTACAGTGCCATCTACTGGTCAAGTGATATTAACACACAATACTATATAGTACATGCTGTTGTATCTCCAACAGGCGTTACAATACAATTGAATACAGGAGGAATCAGAGGGCCCTGCTTGTTAGATAGTACAATCTAAAAGGGGAGGGTCAAGTGATACAAAAGGTAATAACTATGGGGGATGAGCTGATGGAGAAAATACATGTATAGTTGTTTGGTGGAGGCAGGTTAGGCTTCTCTGAAGAGAAAAGTTTTCAGGAATTGCCTAAAAATGGACAGAGCAGGAGATAGTTGGACAGATTGGGGTAGGGAATTCCATAGGATGGGAGAGGCTCAGAATAAGTCCTGCAGGCGAGCATGGGAGGAGGTGACAAGGGAACTAGAAACTTGGAGGTCTTGGGAGCAACAAAGAGAGCAATTTGGTTGGTATTTTGAGACTAGGTTAGTGATGTAGCTGGAGGCCAAGTTGCAGATGGCTTTATAAGTTGTTGTTAGTATTTTTAATTTAATTAATTGGGTGAGTGGCAGCCAGTGCAGGGATTGGCAGAGAGGGGTGGCAGACACTGAATGGTTGGTAAGGTGGATGAGCCTGGTAGCAGCATTCATGATGGACTTGAGGGGGGATATTCTATGTAAAGGTAAGCCAATGAAAAGGGAGTTGCAGTAGTCGAGGCGAGAGATAACCAGGGAGTGAATTAGTAGCTTTGTGGTGTCATTGGTTAGGAAGGGGCATATTTTGGAGATGTTTCAGAGGTTGAAATGGCAAGCTTTGGAAAGTGATTGGATGTGGGGCCGAAAGGAGAGTTCAGAGTCCAGGATTACACCTAGCACCCCAGCATTAAGGGACGGGTTGATGGTTGTGCCACTGAACTTGACAGAGAAGTCAGAGGAAGGGACACATGGGGGAGGAAATATTAGGAGCTCAGTTTTGGATAGATTGAGTTTGAGGAAGCGTGACATTCAGACTGATATGTCAGTCAGTAAGTTAGTGATGTGTGAGGAGACTAATGTTGTGAGCTGAGGGGTAGTGAGATAGATTTGGGTGTCGTCAGTGTAGAAATTATATTGAAAACCATGGAAGGCTATCAGCTGACCCAGGAAGGAGGTGTAGATCAAGAATAGGAAAGGTCCAAGAACAAAACCTTGGGGGACCCCAATGGAGAAAGGAAGAGGAGAGGAGGAAGTAGAACTGTAAGTGACACTGAAGGTGCGGTGTGATAGGCAGGATGAGAACCAACAAAGAGCACAGTAATGGATACCAAGGGAGTAAAGTTTTTTTAGGAGGTGGGGGTGGTCAACCCTATCAAAAGCAGCCGAAAGCTAGTAGATCGTTTGTGAGTTTTAGGAGAGCAGTTTCTGTGGAGTGTTTGGAGCGAAAACCAGACTGAAGGGGATCAAGATGGTTATTCTTACTGAGGTGGTCTCTCAGTTGGCTGTAGACCTGGCATTCAAGGAGTTTGGAGAAGAAGGGGAGCAAGGAGATGGAGCATAGGTTGTTAGGATTGATAGGGTCCAAGGAAGGCTTTTTAAGTATGGTGATGACTAGTGCATATTTTAGAGTGTTGAAGTGGCGAAAGTCTCTGCGGGTAATTGTTAGGCAGTTGGGGGAAAAGGTGGTGGAAGACAGGGAGAGAGCAAAACTAATAAGGTGGTGATCAGAGAGAGGAAAAGGATTGTTGAATAGGTTGGAGAGATTGTTGGAGAGGAGTGTATAAGTAGGCGAATACAAGGCCAAGGGTGTTGCCTTCAGAGTGAATAGAAGCATGTACCCACTGCTCAGGTCAAATGAGGAGGCTAGACTAAAAAGTTTAGAAGTAGCAGTAGCGCTAGTATTAACAGGGATGTTAAAGTCACCAAGAATGATTTTGGGAATTTCAGAAGAGAGGAAGTAGGGTAGCCAGGCAGAGAAGTCATCAAGGAAAGTTGATACTGGTCCAGGGGGTGGTAGATGACATTAATTCCTAAAGAAATTGGAGAAAATAGACATACACAGTGAGCTTCAGATGATGAAAGGGACAGAGAGGGAGAATAGTGAAAAACTTGAAAGGTGCTCTGTGGGGATAGGAGGATTCCTACTCCATGTCCCTTGCATCCACTGGGTCTGGGGGAGTGAGTACAGAGAAGACCACCATGGGAGAGGGAAGCAGGAGAAGCAGTGTTGGGTTCATGAAGCCAGGTTTCGGTGACAGCAAGTAGATGAAATGAGTTAGAGACAAAGAGGACATGAACAGAGGTGATTTTGTTGCAGACAGAGCGAGCATTCCAGGGGGCACAGGAGAAAGGTAGACTGGTTTTGGGAAGAAGAGGAATGGAAACTAAATTGTATGGATTGTGGCTGCTGCCAGAAGGTACAGGGTGATGAGTGTGTTGGTTACAGTTAAATAAAGGAGGGCCAGGGTTAGGGGATATGTTTCCAGAGGTTAAGAGAAGCAGAAGGGTAAGAGAAGTAATGTAAGAGGGCAATTTAGACCTGGTTCACACAGGTACAACTTGGCATGTGACTTGTGACAGGGGTTTATTTACTAAAGCTGGAGAGTCCAAAATCAGACTCCCTTCTGCATAGAAACCAATCAGCTTCTAACCTCAGCTTGTTCAATGAAGCTTTGGCAATGAAACCTGGAAGCTGATTGGTTTCTATGCAGAAGGGAGTCTGATTTTGGACTCTCCAGCTTTAGTAAATAAACCCCATAGAGTTGTATGACAAGTGAAAACACATTCATTTCAATGGCGGCTGTTCCAATCAATGCGACTCAGGTCACAGCAACTTTAATAAAGGTTCCTGCACTACTTTGATGCAATTTAGAGTCCAGTAGACTCTAATGTCGCTTGAAATAGTCACTTGAACTGCATAGTCTCACTGGAAATCGCACAACAATGGGGTTGCAGCAGTGTGAACTGAGGGTAAAGCAAACCTGTTACTTAGAAATGCCCGTAGCGAATAGGGAAGAATGGAAATAGCGCAGGGCATACATGACTAGGCCCAGAGTGGTGTAGGGAACGGAAAGGGTTAAATTTAGCTCCAGGGGGTGGGGAATTGATTGGGGAATTATAGTATTGGCAGATGTGGAGAGTAGGAGGGGTCTGTGGTACCTTAGGGTGGGGGGTTCTGCGGAAGGGGCGTCAGTGGAGCTGGACGTGGCAAGGACCAGAGCTTGGTGCAAGGACCGGAGCTTCATGTGAGCTGGGTCCTGTTATTTTTTTTCCCCCTATCAGACCTGTGCAGCATGGAGGACCTTTTGGCACAGCTGCGGGTGGCAGCGGAGGAAAGAGGTACGGGCTGGTTGCAGGGCCGGGTCTCTGAGCTGTTGGGAGACCCGGGCTTGTCACCAGCTGCAGGGGGACGGGTGCGCCCACGTGCTCGGAGGTCTAGGTCTCCGGAGCGCATCAGTCCGGCCCCACCCCCTGTTGGAGCTCAGCGCCGCAATGGGAGCCCCCCTCGGGACCCTCCGGCCCCGCTGGCAGGGCGCTCACTTGCCTGTGCTAGCGGAGATGCCGGGAGGAATCCCCGGCGATGGCGGAGCTCGGCGGGCGGGGTTTCGCGAGGTAGCCCCCCCCCCCCCCGCCCGCACGGCGAAGAGGAGGCAGAGGGAGTGCAGGTGCCGGCTCCTCCGCTGACAGGGTGTCTGTCAGGGAGGGAGCTCGGCGTGGGAGGCGTTCGGCTGCAGCTGCCGGGCTGTCCCCTGATGCGGCTGGTGGGCCCCCTGGACAGTCGGGAGCTGGGGCTCCAGGAAACGGAGGAAGAGGTGCAGCGCTGGGCGGAGTGCAGCTGGGAGGGCTGCAGGACGGAGCCCAGGGACGGCGACTGGCGTGGCTGGTGCCCAGAGGCGGAGTCAGGAGCGGCACAACCCTGCGGCACCCGTGGCTCCTGGGACCAGGAGGCCATCCGGACGTCGAACGGTGGACAAGAGGTCGGAGGGCGAGCTGTCGGAACCCGACGCGGGGGCGACGGCTCGCCGCTCTTCATTGATGGAGCGAGAGCGCACGGCTGATGGGGCATCTCCTGGGCAGCCTGGTGAGTTATCTGTTCCTGTGTCTGTCTCCCTTTCTTCTGCGTTGAGGGATCTGCTGGGGGGCGGTCAGGCCGCTCTGGTGGGTGCAGCCTCGGCGGCGTTCGTTGGCGGCGTTCCCCTGTCCGGTTTAGGTGGGGGTCTCGGGGAGGTGATTTCCGGTTTGCGGGACTTGTTGCGGTGGCTGGAGTGGGGCGGTGTTGGGACCCCTGGGCCTGCTTCTGCGTGGCTCCCGCCGGCCGGTGGGGACGGGCTCGCGGTTCCTGGACAGGACAGAGGGGTGGTGCGGGGCCTGGGGGTCTCTTCTCCGCTTAGTTCTGGGACTGGGGTGGTTACCGCGGAGTCTGGGGTTATGGGCTCTGTGGTTCTTTCCGCGGTTTTGGGGGAGGGTTCGGGGGTGTCCGGACCTGACGGCGTGGCGGACTCTGCGAAGGGGGAAGTGTATGTGTGTTTTGAGGGCCCCTCGGGTGCGCATTTGCAGTCGGACGTACGGGAACAAATTTGGAACGGGGATTATGTGGACATATTCACGCTCTTGCCTTTGGAGCGTTTTCCGTTTGATGGGTCCCGGGTTGATGACGGTAGACGGGAGGATGCGGAGCGGCGGCGTTTTCGGCTTATCCCCCGTACTTTTGCGAATTGGTTGCAGGCTTTCGCAATCATGGCCAGTGTCATTGGGGAGAAAGGTCCGGAGCATTGCTCGGAGTTGTTCTGTTACCTGGACGCCATTAGTGAGGCTCACAGGGTTTATGGCGGGTCTGCGTGGTTTCGGTATGATGAGCAGTTTAGGCAGCGGAGGGCTGTTCGCCCGTCGTTGCGTTGGGACCATAAGGACATTGGTCTCTGGATGCGGCTCGTGGCGCCGCCGAGGGCCCCTGGTCCGTTTTTTCAGGGCGGGGCCGGTGGTTCGTTTTCCCCGGGATAATCGGCCGCCAAGTGTAGGGGTTTCTGCTGGCAGTTCCAGGAGGGCACTTGTCGTTTTGGAGGGTCCTGCCGGTTTAGGCACAAGTGTTCCGGGTGCGGTGGATCCCACCCTTTCTCGCGCTGTTTCAGGCGGGGTAGAGGCCCTCCCAGAGAGCCTGCGGGTAAGAGGGACGACGTCGGTGCGGGTGGAAAGGATGGGGCCTTTCTTAAATAGATATCCTGATCGGGCTGCGGCGGTCCTGCTGGCGGCAGGTTTTTCGGAGGGTTTTCGCATCCCCTGTACTTTGACTTTGGTCCCCCCCTTAGCTCGGAATTTACGGTCGGCCTTGCAGCATGCTGAGGTGGTTTCGGCTAAGTTGCGAAAGGAAGTGGGGTTAGGTCGTATGGGTGGTCCGTTTCCTTGTGCTCCGTTTGCGGATCTGGTAGTTTCTCCCTTGGGGGTTGTGCCTAAGAAAGAGCCGAATGCGTTTCGGTTGATTCACCACCTGTCCTTCCCTAAGGGGGGTCGGTGAATGACGCTATAGATCCGGAGTCGTGTTCGGTGTCTTACACGTCCTTTGATGCGGCAGTGTTTTGGGTTCGTCGGTATGGGCGCGGTGCACTCATGGCAAAGTCCGACATTGAGTCGGCGTTCCGGCTGTTGCCGGTTCATCCGGACAGTTTTAGTTTTTTGGGTTGCCGTTGGCAGGGCGCGTTTTTTACGTTGATAGGTGTTTGCCCATGGGGTGTTCTATCTCTTGTGCGTTGTTTGAAAAGTTCAGTTCGTTCGTGGAGTGGGTGGTTCGGGATGTTTCGGGGGTGAATTCGGTCATCCATTATTTGGATGATTTTCTTTGCGTGGGTCCGCCGGCTTACGGGGTGTGCGCGGTCTTGCTTGCTACGTTGCAGCACGTTGCTGAACGTTTCGGGATTCCTTTGGTGGCTGATAAGACGGAGGGTCCGGCTTCGGTGATGACTTTCTTGGGCATCGTTTTGGATTCTGGCGCAATGGAGTGCCGGCTGCCTGCAGAGAAGCTGTTGGCCCTCCAGGGTGAAATTCGCGCGGTTCAGGAGAAGCGAAAAATTCAGCTGCGGCCCTTGCAGTCATTGTTGGGAAAACTTAATTTCGCTTGTCGGATCCTGCCGATGGGTCGGGTGTTCTGCCGCCGGTTGGCGGCGGCGGGAATTGCCTCCCTTTTCATTTAATTCGGCTGACTCGGGAGCATCGGGAGGATTTGCAGTTGTGGCACACCTTTTTGGATTCTTTCAACGGGCGGACACTTTGGATGTCTGGCCCGGTTAGTAATTTTGACTTGGAACTGTTCACGGACGCGGCGGCTTCTGCGGGATACGGGGCCTTTTTCCGGGGTCGGTGGAGTGCGGCCTCGTGGCCGGCTTCCTGGCGGGAGGCAGGTTTTCTCAGTAACTTAGCGCTGTTGGAACTTTTTCCAGTGGTATTGGCGGTTGAGGTTTGGGGGGAGAATTTTCGGAATCAAAAGGTGCGTTTTCACTGTGACAATTTGGGGGTGGTTCAGGTCATCAATAGGGTCTCGGCTTCTTCCCGACCGGTGGTGGCCCTGCTTCGCCACTTAGTGTTGCGTTGCTTGAAGCTGAATGTTTTTCTCCATGCGGTACATCTCCCTGGGGTTGACAACACCTTAGCTGACGCTTTGTCTCGTTTTCAGTGGGACAAATTCCGAGAGTTGGCGCCGGCGGCGGAGCAACACGGGGTTCCTTGTCCCGACTGGCTGTGGGAGATTGCCTTGGAGTCGTTGCGGGCTGGATCTGGCGGTCGGTGAGTGAGGCGACTTGGTCCGCTTACTCTACGGTCTGGCGGGAGTGGATGGATCTGTTGCGATTGGCCGCTATTGATCCCTGCGGGCCGGAGGTGCGTGTGGCAGTGTTGTACTTCTTGGCGTGGAGTTTGGAGTGGGGGGTGTCGGCGTCCGCGGTGGATCGCCGACTGGCGGGATTGGCGTTTTTCTTTAAGTTACAAGGGTGTCGGGATTTCACTAAAGATTTTTGGGTTCGACAGGCTCTGTGGGGTTATCGGAGGGCTCATCGTTGTAGGGATTCTCGTCATCCGGTGTCGTTCGAGTTGTTGGGGTCTTTGTTTGAACATTTGCGGACTGTGTGTTCTTCGGATTTTGAGGTGGTTTTATTTCGGGCTGCCTTTGCGGTGGCCTTTTTTGGGGCGTTGCAGATTGGGGAGCTCGTTAGTCCGTCCAAGTCGGTTCTTGGGGGGTTGTTGGTGGAGGAGGTTGTGTGCTCCGGTGAATGGGTGGAGGTGCTTGTCCGTCGGTCTAAGACGGATCAATAGGGCAGGGGTGCGAAGGTGCGTTTTTTCGCTCTTCCGGGTTCACTGGTGTGCCCGGTTCAGGCGGTTCGGGAATTTTTGTCCCGTCGCCCTGGGGGGCGGGGGTCCTTTTTCAGGCACATTGATGGATCCCCTTTAACGCGTTTTCAATTTGTGGCAGTTTTTCGCCGGTGTTTGACGGCTGCTGGTTTAGATGCGTCTTTGTATGCTTCGCACTCGTTTCGGATCGGGGCTGCTACGGAGGCGGCCAGGTGGGGGCTGTCTGATGATGTGGTGAAGAGCATTGGTAGGTGGGATTCCCAGAGATTTCGCCTGTACGTTCGGTCGCATTTGTTGCGGGATTAGTGGGCGGTCCTGTGTTTTGGTTTGTTTGGGTTGTGGGTGGTAGTTGCGGTTCTGTCCCTGTGCTGTATTGTTCTGGCGGTATTGTTTCTTTTCTTTCAGGTGGAGAGATGTGCCTGGTGTGGATCCTGGGTCACTCGTATGTGTTTTGGGGGGCCAGGCGGGCTGATGTTCGGCCCAATGGCAGGCAGCTGGGGTTGGATAGAAGGGAGGTTTGTGTCCGCTGGTTAGGTGTGCCGGGCATGTTGTGGAGTCGTGTCGAGCCCGAGGTGCGGCGTTTTGCGTGGCTGGATAGACCACCGGATGTGTTGGTGATTCACGCGGGTGGCAACGATTTGGGGGGTAGGTCCATGCGGGAGCTGGTTCGCGATGTCAAGCTGGATTTTCTTCAGTTGCGGCGGGAGTTTCCGGGGATGGTGGTGGTGTGGTGTGACATGGTCGCCCGCACTTCTTGGCGCTTGGCGCGGTCGGTGGAGCTGCTCAACAAGGCCAGGATTAAGGTCAACCGGGAGGTGGGGCGCTTTTTTAGTCGCAATGGAGGGTTGGTGGTCCGGCATGTGGAGTTGGAGGTGGATACTTGGCGGTATCTTCGCAGTGATGGAGTGCATTTGAATGCGGTGGGCACGGATTTGTGGTCCCTGGAGCTGCAGGACGGCATACTACGGGCGGTTCGTTTGTGGCGTGGCACGCATGGGTAAGGGCTTACCCAGCGTGCTGTGGCGGTTGTTGGTCTTTGGAGGCGGTTCTCATCTTGGAAGGTAAAACAACGGTGTGGGACCCCATCCGTGGTATGGGGGGCCCGGTGGATATTCCCAGTTAACCAAGGTTTAACTGGAAGGTGGTGGTGCTGCACTGCGGACGGTATGGTTGTCTCCGAGCTGGTTGGTTGCGGCTGGAGGCCTAGTGTATAGGGTTGTCCGCAGGTGCATTTTGGATCGTTTGTGGGTGCCTTTGAAGACCAACAACAATTCTTTGGTTTCCGTTAAGGAACGGTTGATGTATGTTAAAATGTGAAGTTGTTAATAAAAGGCCATGTTGGCCATTTACTCCAAATGGTGTCATGTTTTTTGTAAAGTTTAGTTGGTTAAGGGGGTGTGGAGTGGTATGGAGAGGTAATGGTGGAAGTAGGAGTGGACAAGCCTATCTATGGTGCATTAGTCAAGAAATGCCCGTAGCTTATAGGGAAGAATGGAAATAGCGCAGGGCATACATGACTAGGCCCAGAGTGGTGTAGGGAACGGAAAGGGTTAAATTTAGCTCCAGGGGGTGGGGAATTGATTGGGGAATTATAGTATTGGCAGATGTGGAGGGTATGAGGGGTCTGTGGTACCTTAGGGTGGGGGATTCTGCGGAAGGGGCGTCAGTGGAGCTGGACGTGGCAAGGACCAGAGCTTCCCTCCCGCCCTCCCTGTTTGGTTGGGTATAGGGTCTCGTCCGGGGGCAGGTGAGAAAGGAAAAAAAAAAAAATGGACACCGGTTGGAAGGGTGGGTTTTTCCGTTGGTTCGTGGGCGGTTGTTGGTCTTTGGAGGCGGTTCTCATCTTGGAAGGTAAAACAATGGTGTGGGACCCCATCCGTGGTATGGGGGGCCCGGTGGATATTCCCAGTTAACCAAGGTTTAACTGGAAGGTGGTGGTGCTGCACTGCGGACGGTATGGTTGTCTCCGAGCTGGTTGGTTGCGGCTGGAGGCCTAGTGTATAGGGTTGTCCGCAGGTGCATTTTGGATCGTTTGTGGGTGCCTTTGAAGACCAACAACAATTCTTTGGTTTCCGTTAAGGAACGGTTGATGTATGTTAAAATGTGAAGTTGTTAATAAAAGGCCATGTTGGCCATTTACTCCAAATGGTGTCATGTTTTTTGTAAAGTTTAGTTGGTTAAGGGGGTGTGGAGTGGTATGGATAGGTAATGGTGGAAGTAGGAGTGGACAAGCCTATCTATGGTGCATTAGTCATGCAATGCATGCGCAATTCACAGGCTTTGCAGTGTTTAGCAAAGCCATACCCTAAATATAATTATGCATTATCAAAGCAACTTAAGCTGGGAGAGTTACTGTATGTATAACTGTAACAGTTGATGTGCTGTTTCCAGCAATAGTCTCTCCAGTTTTCTCTGTAGCTTAATTTGCGTGACTATAAGGAAATTTTAACTCATATCCTGTTGATTCATACAATATAAATGCAACAGAACTAACATATTGTAATATTTATAGAAGTTGTTAACTTAATGAAATGAAATGAAGCCATAATGAGGTTTAAGAGAATTTCTGTATATACCAGTGGCTCATTTGTTATTTTTAACAGCAGCACAGGAACACAGGAACCAACTCAGTCCCATCGAACTTACTCCCTCAGAGCACTATTAGACAATTTAATAGAAATCTGTGCTAAGAAGAATATAGCAACTGCCATTGCTGAACTTGTTTTGTAAATGCCTGTCTTTCACAGGACTCAAAACTTTTTGAGTTACTTACCCAGATAATAGCTTATTTTCAATAGGACCCAGTCCCACCAACATACTGCATAGCAGTGACCCAAGAAAAGATTATGCATGTTGCATATTGGTATACTGACCTGCATTTTGTATATAAACTGCAATGGAATTATACCAAAAAACACAATGATGCTCCTAAAACATGTTCACACATACTATGCATTAAAGTGTTAATCCTAGAAACAATATGACTGTTTTGTATATATGAGGTGGAATCTATTGGTGAAATCTCTGCACTTAAAGTGGTCCAGCAGTGTCCTCACTGCAGCCAGTTTCACCGGCCAGCCACTCTCCTCGGAGCTGGCATCTAAGTGTGGGCAACTAGCTGTGACAGCTTGCAGCTTCACAACTGGGTGCCCACTACACATGCGCCCTGTCACGTGTCCCAAAAGACTACAGGGAGGGAAGGACGACTTCCACTTCCGATTGCCTAGGCGATCATACCAAAGTGGGTGCGGGTACCTGTCAAGATTGGGTATACGCTCCCCCCCCACGTGCCAATCCTTAACAGGGAGCGGGGGACAAGGCTTTAAAGCAGAACTTCCCCTTTTGTGTAGAGCTGCACTTTGAGCTCCTGAGTTTATACATCTACTGCAATATTTGTTAAGAGTCTTAATCTTTCCTTCTGTATTCTTAATTTATTTTATAGTATGAAAAATGCAGTAGGAGATCTTGGAGTACACAAATGTGGGTCAGAACACACAGAACTCCCAGGTGGACAATTATAAAATTGTGACATGACATCACTTTTAGGTGGACAGCCCCTTTAATAACTGGATTTTTGTAGTTACCCTAAAATCTTTTTCGTGGAGTTTATTAAGGGACACAGGACTCAAAGAAAAAACAAGAGGCTTTGGATACAGTGAACAACTCGGTATATCCACTCCCACTCCAGGCATTCCTCTTTTCTGTAATAAAATAATACCAAGAGTAAAACCAGAAACACAGAGGGATGGGGCCTCTTCCCACAATGAGCTCCAAGAGTACAAAAATCCAATTTTCTTCTTCATTCATTAAGGGACACAAGATTCAGAGACAATTGGGGAAACCAATTTTTTTTTACCAGACCTTCATCAAGTATAAGGGCCTTACAGTTGCAAGAAAAAGTATGTGAACCCCTTGGGATTACATGGAGTTTTGCATGAATTGGGTATAAAATGTGCTCTGAATGTCATCTAAGTCACAACAATAGAAGAACACAGTCTGCTGAACATAATACTACACAAACATTAGATGTTGCCATGGTTTAATTGCACATAACATGTAAACATTCACAGTGCAGGGAGGAAAAAGTAGGTGAACCTTTGGACTTAGTAACTGGTTGACCCTCCTTTGGCAGCCACAACCTCAACCAAACGTTTCCTGTAGTTGCAGATCAGACCTGCACAACGATCTGGAGTAATTTTGGACCACTCCTCTTCACAAAACTGTTTCAGTGTAGCAATATTCTTTGGATGTCTGGTGTGAATCGCTCTCTTAAGGTCATGCCACAGCATTTCAATCGGGTTGAGGTCAGGACTCTGACTGGGCCACTCCAGAAGACATATTCTGTGCTCTTGCAGCCATTGTTTTGTTGAATTACTTGTATGCTTTGGGTCATTGTCCTGTTGCATCACCCGTCCTCTGCGGAGCTTCAGTTGGCGGACAGATGGTCGTACGTTTTCCTGCAAAATGTCTTGATAAACTCTGGAATTCATTTTCCCATCAATGACAACAATCCGCCCAGGCCCTGAGGCAGCAAAGCAGCCCCAAACCATGATGCACCCTCCGCCATGTTTTACAGTGGGGATGAGGTTTTGATGTTGGTGTGCTGTGCCTTTTTTTCTCCACACATAGTGTTGTGTGTTCTTCCCAAACAACTCAATCTTGGTTTCATCTGTCCACAGTATATTTTGCCAGTAGTGCTTTGGAACATCCAGGTGCTCTTTTGCAAACTTCAAACGTGCTGCAATATTCTTTTTGGACAGCAATCGCTTCCTCCGTGGTGTCCTCCCATGTACTCCATTCTTGTTTAATGTTTTCCTTATTGTAGATGTGTCAACAAAATTGTTAGCATGTGCCAGAGATTTCTGTAGGTCTTTAGCTGACACTCTGGGATTCTTCTTTACCTCATGCAGCATTCTGCACTGTGCTCTTGCAGTCATTTTTACAGGACGACCACACCTAGGGAGAGTAGCAACAGTGCTAAACTTTCTCCATTTGTAGACAGTCTGTCTTACCGTGGACACATGAACATCAAGGCTTTTTGAGATACTTTTGTAACCCTTTCCAGCTTCATGCAAGTCAACAATTCTTGATCGTAGGTCTTCTGAGAGCTCTTTTCTGCAAGGCATGGTTCACATCAGACAGTGCTTCTTGAAACCAGTAAACCCAAAACAGGTGTGTGTTTTTTAAGGGCAGGACAGCTGTCAGCAAGACATCCAATATCATTGCACTGATTGGAGTCAAGGTTGGCTCACTCCTGGCTCCAATTAGCTCTGGGAGAAGTCATTAAGCTAGGGCCTCACATACTTTTTCCTCCCTGCACTGTGAATGTTTACATGTTATGTGCAATTAAACCATGGCAACATTTAATGTTTGTGTAGTATTATGTTCAGCAGACTGTGTTCTTCTATTGTTGTGACTTAGATGACGTTCAGAGCACATTTTATGCCCAATTCATGCAAAACTCCACGTAATCCCAAGGGGTTCACATACTTTTTCTTGCAACTGTATATGTATTTTTAGAGGGGACCCCATGCCTTTTTTTTGTGGGGTCTCTGATTATCTCTACCAGACCTTTATCTAGGATAAGAGTCAGGTATAGATGAAGAGAACCCCCGGTTGCTTTGCTTACAAACAGAAATAAACTGCTGGGAGCTTTCATTTAGCAGCAAGGACCAGAGCTGTCATTCACTGTGAGGATAGGGACAGGGCCACATGTGTCTGTTGGTGTCGTATTATCTTCTCTCCATAGCTAGGAGATGTTCTGTATAGTTAATCCTACCCTTGTTACATTGTGTCTTTATTTTTTTTTTTCTGAGCAAATGTATTTGCTGAGGTTAGACATACTACGATTTTTGTTTCTGATGTTCATCTGTTATGATCTGCACAAGTTTTTGGATTAAAGCTTTCTACAATCTGCAAGATTTTTGCATTTGGATTGAGTCGCTTTCTGCAAAGCTACTGAAACTGTAAGTTAAAGCTATCTCACCATAGCTTAGAAGCTGCAATAGCAGATCACTAAGGGGGGGGGGGGTTATAACAGGCTGGTAACTGTGTTTTTTGTATGCCAGTGTCTGAATCCTAATGTAGATGGTGGTATAATCTAATTGTCTCTGAACCCTGCATCTTTCAATAAACAGAAAAGGTATATGCATTTGGTTTGACTGTAGCCTAAAGCATGTTGAGGTCTGCTGTGAGCCTGCTGTGTCTGCCTAGGTAGGAATCCATGGTGAAAAAATAGGTTCATTTTAATGTAGCCCTCTCCAGTATTATATTCTCACCTTCCTTTTGCTCCCCCACCGTGTTCCTTTCAGCCCCAGGAGAGAAAGTTAAGCCCAACTTAAAGAAAAAGGATATGTATACTCACCGCCCTGCTGTAGCATCGGTCTCATGCTGTAGCTCTGCCCCACCAGCTCTTACACTGAAACTCACATGACTGCTGATTGCTCAGTTATCAGCCTTCTCTAAGCAGAGAGAAGTGACTATCAGTCACTGCTCTATGCTGTGCCCCTTCAACGCTCACTGGAGCTTCAGGTTGGGGAGGCCGCAGCCAGCAGTGGGCTTTAGCTTTGGCAATACTTATTATTTATTTATTTATTTCAGGTACTTATATAGCACTGTCAATTTAAGCAGCACTTTACATATATATATTGTACATTCACATCAGTCCCTAACCCTCAAGGGGCGTACAATCTATGGTCCCTAACTCACATCCATACATACACATATTAGGGCCAATTTAGACAGGAGCCAATAACCTACCAGCATGTCTTTGAAGTGTGGGAGGAAACTGGAGTACCCGGAGTAAACCCACGCAGGCACAGGGAGAATATGCAAACTCCAGGCAGGTGGTGCCGTGGTTGGGATTTGAACCAGCGACCCTAGTACTGCCAGGCAGAAGTGCTTCTCTTTTAACCTATTGGGGCTATGGACTCCCATGTAACAGTGATGATTGGACAAGTATAATCACAAGCACCTCCATATCCAGAAGTACCAGTTACTACCTTTGGCTCCCTGTGCTGAATCAAAAAAAAGGTGAATGTGCTAGGAAGGATGGGGGGGGGGGCAGAGGAGATCAGCAAGTGTTGGTTTTTTAACAGACTTGGGGGGATAATTTCTCAGCAACAGCGAGGTATTTGGCAACAAGGGCAGCAGGATAAGTGAATATACAGTATACTATTTTTATTTTGCATATAGGTATATATTTTTTGGGTAATTTGTTTTCATGGCAGGGTCACTTTAGAGATCCCCAGTTAGTTGATGAACATTGCCTTGATGTATCTGTTAATCACTGCCCAAACCAGCCAATCTACATTCCATTTATTCTATTTTTTTTCTGGCTTACATTATTTTCCTTGATTATATTAACAACTCATTGCTGTATATTAACCCAGATGGTTAGACTTGTATCTAGGGAATGGCTTGTGCGAATATTACAAACCCTCCCTCCTTCCTGCCAAAACACATTTTAATATAATTTCAGCATTTTTTTTTTCATATTTCCCCTACAGCAAAACAGAGATATGTTATTATTTTGCATAGTTTAGAAAAATGTATTTCTGCTCGTCTTTGTATTTAGTACAAAGTGAATAAAACAACGCTCACTTTCAATTAATCTCACCGCTTCCAACATTACTATTAATGTGGTTTTTCATTCTCGTCTCCTTATCTTTTCCTCTCTCAATTTAGTTCTTGTGTCTTGCACATTCTTCTCCACCTTCAATGTGCTCTGCAATGTACTGTAATTACAGCTAGCCAGAGCTGTATTTAGGAAATAACTGAATAAGACACAGGCCCTCTACTTTTATTTCCCCATGCAGTGGGGCTGTGCCTGCACTGCATGGGTTAAGTGATCATTTTGTCCAGGGGCTCATGGAAAAGCTGTACTTATCCATTCCTCCGATCCTCTGGAAAACTGCACTCTTACACGTCCAGCGGTGGACTGCTCCTCCGTCATCATGTACAGAGCTGGTCTATGGCCATGATGACGTCAGGAACAGCCCATTCACAAGACCACTAGAATGCAGCGGAGCAGGAGTGGAAAGGACTGGTCTTGCACTTGGAGGATTAGGTAAGTATATATTTGCTTTCCTAGCCCCTAGACAAACATGAGAATTTAACCCATGCAATGCAGGCACAGCCCCACTGCATGGGAAAATAATAATTTTGCCCCAAATTCTTCTTTAAATCATAATAAATATGCAAATTTGGAGTTCTCACATCAGTCTGACTTTCCTAATCACAATGCGTCTTCCAGGGCAGTGTCCTAAAATACATTTCATATATAATATTATATAATATAAATTTTAATTACCAGTTAAAGTAGCACAGTGCCAAATAGCAAGAAATGGCCTGGATTGAGGGGGGTAGCAGCACAAGCGGTTAAAGTATATCTAAACACAGTCACAATACATCTGTATAAGCTTTAGAATCTTATTGTAATAAAAAACTTTTCAACATTTAATTGAAATATTAAAAATAATGCCTGGTAAGCCTGCCATGAAGGTCCTAGTGCAAGAAGTTCCTGTCATGGGGCAACAGTGTTCTATCTTTGTCTCCCAATCACCCTTCTGCATTGTCACGCTGTCACACAGGCTTCTCATGGAGACTACAAGTGGATTAAAATCCTTGCAATGTATACCACCAAGCTGAATCCAAAGAACAAAGGTATACCGCTCAGGCAAACAATCCAGATCAATCCACAACAGGTGCAGGCTCTGGCTCACCACCACACACAATGCAATAGGAAGAAGGGTCAGTCGCACACAGGAGGATTGATGAATAAAGTGTATATTTATTGATCCATAGGACACACAAAAAACACCAGGACATGAATACAGGACCTGTTAACGCGTTTCGCATGATCTCGTGCTTAACCACTGCAAGTCCAGACACATTTACCCCCTTCCTGCTAAGGCCAATTTTCAGCTTTCAGTGCTATCACACGCGGTCATGCATCACAATACACATATTAATTTTTTAGCATTTTTTTGAGACAGATAAAACTTTATTTTGGTGTATTTATTCATCACTGGGATTTTTTTTTTTTTTTTTTGCTATATAAATGAAAATGCCCAAAAATTTGGAAAAAAAAGTGTATTTCTTATAACATTTTGCAAATAAATAATCTTTTTTCATAAATCTCCCAGGGAACTCGCACAGGCCATAACAAAGAAAACAACAAAAGTGCTGTCTTTTATAAGAGTTAGTTAATAAAGAACACCTGTCCTAATCAGCACTCCTGAATCCTGAGGATACGCCTACTAATACAATGTAACAAAACCTGGTGTCCCGGTGTTTTGTGTGTCCTATGGATCCATAAATATACAATATATTCATCAATCCTCCGGTGTGCAGCTGACCCTTCTTCCTGTTATATCACCAAGCTGGAAAATATTATTTTGTTTCTTAACAGTAGTGGAATTTCACTATAAGCAGAAGAAAAAAATCAAATGACCTGACATCATGCTACAGTATTACAATAATGCAAACTGTGCATTATTCTAGCTGCTAAAAATACAAATATTTTACTGTCAACAAGGTTCCCCATTGCCCCGGGCTGTTAAATGGTTAAGCAAATATCCAAACCAAGGCTCGTTATATACACGTGCATTCCATTTTTACTAAAGCCAGTACAATGTGCTTAACGAAGCAAAAATGTACCGTGTTTTGGGTTCGCTCCTTGCACACTAATTAATTATAAATTAACTTTAATATTGCCCTTGGCAGAACAGGGGCTCCTTAATTTGGCTTTGTGACACTGGACATCTTTTAAATATAAAACTTGCTTTTTTTTCTTGTTAGGAATAAAAAAAAAGCACTGAGCTTTTTTTCTTTTCTTGCAGTGCTGGAGGGAACATTATGGAATGAAAGACTGAATAAGCTTCATTGTAATCAGAATAATGTAAAACAAAACACAGCAGATGATGTTCAGTGTTCAATGAATGAAGTTTTATATAAATGTAATAATCGGCTAGCATGAAAATCTGGAATAGATTTGATATACAGAATCTGAGGTTAGTTAAATAGGGATTACTGGGCAAAAACAGTCTTTTTTAAATAAATATGGGCCTGTTCTCAAATCATAGGATGATCTGTGGGAAGTTTGCAAAACCCAGAACTTATCGCTGAACCACACTAGTAGGTGAATACTGTCTTGGGGTTTTTTTTTGTTTTTTTTTCAAGCTTGGGGTATGCCTTAATATTGCACTTTCTGTTATGGGAGAGTATGGTGCAGTCCTTTAAAAATGACATTAAAATAAAGGAAATATAACATGGGGTTTCCCTTAAATTTTTTTAGCAGAACCTTATCCAGACATGCAGCAATTGCACTTTCCATATTGTACCATACCTGGCAACACAAGGTGGGAACAGTAAAGTGCTCCTTCCCATGAAAATTTATTTTTACTAATGTTGAGGACAAGGGTCTTTTCCCAAAAAGGATTTGGGGTTTTGTGGTGGGCAATTTATAGGAATCTGAAATCCGCTTATATATTAAGGGACTACTTTCCAACTTTGGGACTTGATAAAGAGGGACAACTCAGCAAAAACAGGACTTGCAGCAGGCCTATCACATTGCTGGAAAAAGTGGGCGCGCATAAATTACAGGCATGGCTTAACAAAGTCTGTGCCTATTTGCAGTATATTCCACACATGTTCACTGTATTCCATGTATTCACAAAATGTTCCTTAACTAGAGTGGCACAAATGAGAGTCTTATAAACGCACATATCCTTCAGAGCAAGGGATAATTGTTTAAAATTTAAACTCTTTAATTACATGTTTTTCTCTGCATAGAATATAGGCAGAGAGTTAACTCTTATAATAACTCTTATATAACATAAGTCACAGCATATACAGTGCAGCAGTCAGTAATGTAATGTACATAATAGCTTAAAGAATGCATGGATCAGGAGTAAAACAAAGAGCACAAGATACATAGTTTTAAGGTCAGAAGTAAGTAACATAGTCCTGCCACTGCTAGTCAGTCATCACCAAAAGGTCATGGTGTTGCCAATCCGTGGCAGCAAAAAATGCAAGGATTTTAGTGGCCTGTGGAAGGAAAATTACTAAGATCAGTGGGTGGAAGAACTTTCCATCATCAACTACAGTGAGAGGAAGAATTCCCCCCTCCCAGCATCTGCATCCCAAGGAGATTGTGGACAGTTAATTAACGCTACACCTCCTTATAGACATTGGCTATCAATATGGGCCCTTTCACATCAGGGCACTGCAAGTGTAAGCAGGTGCAGTTTGTTATCTCGACTGCAGGTGGCACATGTCTGCAGCAGTAATGCAGCTGGGGAGAGGGAGTTGAGAGGAACCAAGTTTCTCTATGATTTCCTCAGGCACATGGGCCAGGGATCTGGTTGCGTGCTCACGTCCCATGTGACCCGGACAGCCATCTTGGGTCAGACAAAGTCTATTTACGACTCTGAGCCTGGGGCTTGGTGCATTTATGCGGATATTGTTGGGACAGATTCACAGTCTGGCAGGGACAGCTCTGAAAGATTTCAGAGGAGTAGGGAGAGCGTAGGCCCTATGTCTACCTCGTCAGGAAGTACCGAACAAGCAAAATTCTGACTCTTGTGGCAGACACTGTCAGCATTCTTGGATTTCCAGGCCACTGTCTTGCTGTGAACAGTTGCATGTGTCTTTGGATGGTGATCCACCCCTCCAGGTCTGTCTTGAACTCTTTTTACAATACATTGTTTCTGGCAAACAGGACTCTGTGGCCCTGATTCACTAAGATGTGAGTCTATCAGCAGAGTCTGACCATTCAGGCAGACTCCGGTCAATCAATCAGTCGTCTGACCAGCGTCTAGCAAGCTCATTAACGAGCGTCTACTGACTACTTTGCTATTACTAAATGTGGTATCCCGTCTGGCACATGTTTAGGTGCAATACCAGATATGTTCGCTAGATGGCGCACAAGAGCGGGCTTTATTAACCATTAGCCGCCCGGCCAATGGCCGTTTGGCGGCTTGAAATGTGCTCCTGTATTCCGGGTGCACGCCATTTGGCGTGCTCCCGCACATGCGCGGTTTGCGCGGTTGCAGAGCGACGCAGCAGTGCGATCTGTCACCGCCCGTGCACCTTGGACACGGCCGATGACAGATCCAAGTACCGGCTCCCATTGCCGGTACCATGTGACCTGCTGTGACCAATCACAGCAGGTCACATGACAGTTGTATACAATGGATGGCTTCATTCATGATGCCATCCATTGTATACTAGTGCCTAGCTGTGAATGGTCACAGCTAATCACATGCACATGTCATGTGATTAGCTGTGACCAAATCACAGCTAAGCAAAAAAAAAAAAAAAAAAGCTGAATGAATCGATTTCATTCAGGTAAATGCTTGCTTATAGCAAAGTAATTCTTTGCTATAAGCAAATTGTGTAAAAAAAAAAAAAATACTGATCACTTCCCCAAAGTAGTACAGTGTTACTATGGTAACATTGTACTATTTTGGTCATAGTAAAATATGAAAAGAAATCTTAAAAAAAATAAAAAAAAATGTAATAAAAAATTAAATATAATAAAAAAATTTAAAAAAATAATAAAAAAAAAAATTTTTTTTCATACTGTCACCAGTCAGTGTCGCTGTTCACCGCCATGCCAGTTATATGATGACGCTGTACTGCACTGGTGACAGTATGTAAAAAAAAAAATAGTGAAAATAATTTTTTTAATTTTTTCATTTTCCGAAAAATTATGACAAAAAAATACAACTTCAAAAAACTCGCCATGCCTCTTATGAAGTACGTTGGACTGTCTACTCTGCAAAAAGGGGTCATTTGGGGGATATCTGTACTGTTCTGACATTCTTGGACCTCAAGATATTAGATTGGCTGTCAGTACTTCAGGATTGATCAATATTCAGATCTATACCATAGTTTGTGAACTCTATAACTTTCCTACAAACTAAAAAATACATCCTAATTTGGGTTATTTTCACCAAAGACATGTAGCAGAATACATCTCGGCCTAAATTTACGAAGAACAATTATTTATTTGTAAACTTTTATAACAGAAACAAAGAAAAATGTGTTTTTTTTTCAAAATTTTTGGTCTTTTTTTGTTAATTTAGCAAAAAATAAAAACTCCAGCGGTGATTAAATACCACCAAAAGAAAGCTCTAGTTGTGTGAAGAAAATGATAAAATTTTAGTTTGGGTACAATGTTGTATGACCGCGCAATTGTCATTCAAAGTGTGAGAGCGCTGAAACCTGAAAAATGGCCTGGCAGGAAGGTGTAAAATTGCACGGTATTGAAACGGTTAATATTGGCGTTTTTATGATGGCAAAAGAGAATTCTTAGAATGTAATAAATAGTACACCTGTATTAGAATTTTCTATTTTCTTCTATTTCTTTTTTTTGCTGTGTCTCCAAAATGATCAGGAAACTAATGCATTTACTAATGAATGTCATACATTCTGTACTCAAATGTTAAACATTTTCACACTTATATCTCAAATAATTTATATACTTCTAATTTTCCAATATAGTTATATATCTTCATTCTCTTTAATCACGTAACTATTCTATGTTAAAGACAAGTGCAGTGCTATAAATGCATGTGATCAATAATGAACGCATGTAAAAACCAAAAAGTGCAAAGAATTGCAACAATGATGTAATATTGTAAATGGTGCTAAAATAAGTTCATAGAATCATTCCTGAATAATGGAATGTCCTTCGTGTGAGAGTACCAACTCAGAGAGTGCCTATGAATGGCACGTGTGGTCTCTCCATGACGGACAGTAGTGCATGAACTCGTGAAAGGTAAACCACCCTTGGGACTGGTCTACACTCACCAGAACAAAAGTATTAATGTGCATGGGTTATACACATCACACATCTGGGGGTGCAGCGATATGCTGGCAGCTATGGGTTAGTCATCCAGCTCAATCCATCCATCAGGGTGGGTGCCCAAATGGTCCTGGGGAGGAATTAGCTCAGCCATAGGAGCCAGAAAGGTGCTCAATAGTGTAGTACACTGTCACAGGGGTGGATGACCTTTCATGAGTTCATGCACTACTGTTCGTGGTTATATTTATCTTGTGTAATACCATTTTACTAGTCTATATCATTTGACCAGCGCTCGCTTTATCATTTTTAAACAATGTAACTATTCTACATTATAGCTCAAACTGTGTCTCCCACAGTGGTTTAGTGGTTAGAGCTCAGAACATACAGCACTTGGGTCATGGGTTCTAATCCCAGTCATGGCTACATCCTAAAAAATGGAGATCAATTTTCTGGGTTGTGTCAGTGCCAGGAATATTGATCAATCAATTATGATTTTGCCTAATGACTAGAAAGTGGATGAATGTTACCTATGTACTGTTCTTCTGCCAGTTAGGAAATGTGCAAGTTTCATGCCGTGTATATTTCATTGTAACATTTTTCTCTTTTAAATCTGTCTCCTTATACAACTTGACCCCCTCCCCCACCCCGTCATCACCTGTCCCATATGCAAATCTATGGATCACCGCCCCACTCTTTATTTACTGATCAAGTGAATGTGTCTCATTTTCTATCAGCTACAGCTCAGATCTCACATTATTATACAATTGCTGATTGTATTTCACCACTAGTCTGACTGAATTCACAATTCCTGGTCAGTCCCGTTCCCTGACCTCTAATAACCTTTAGGGCCAGTTCACACTACATGTGTTTCAGTTGCTTTTTCGGCATCACAAACGCACAGAAAGAAGGTTATGTGGTTGTCAATGTCATAGTTCACATCAGCGCTTGCATTTTCAGTGCATTGCAGGTGCTGTAAACAAAGCTGACCACGCTGCATTGTTTCTGCACAGAACTGTACTGGAACACATTGAAACGTCCTTGAATGTACTAAAACGCACATGTCCCTAACTACATTGAATACAAAGAAAATAGAAAAAAATAAGTGGAAGGGATACAAAAATGCAATGTAAACATGTCCAAAACGCATCCAAAATGTACTGGAACACACTAAACATGCATGCCAAAAGGGCATGAAAAAAACCCATCAGGAACACATCTAGACTGTTTCTATAGTGTGAACCAGCCCTTAGGACTTGTTCACACCATTGGTGGTGCAGAAACGCATGCAAGAACACACATTTTCCAGCACAGCAAAGAAATGCAATGCCCTATGTAGATGTGCGCAGGTACCATGATGAAAACGTTGTTGCACCTACACACGTCTATTAAAAACAGCCCCATTCACAGCCACAAATACGCATGGCACCACACTACTGTGCGGTTAGGTGCGACACACTTGAAAAATAACATAAAAATAAGCCAACATGGCTAAAACATATCTTGAAAATATGGGGACTCTGATATCCGGCGACAGTCCGTTCACGAACGAGAAGCAATTCTGCACCCCTAAAACCAACATAGAGGAAAGGGATGGTCAAATTGCTGTGCTGCTTCCAAACCACCTCTGGCATGCCAGGGTCATTATGCAGGTCCTCGATGCCAGTTCTTGCCTGCGGCCACAAAATATCCACTGGCCACAAGTGAAGGTGAGTGGAGGACGTGATGGTGGATTTCTACCAGCTTCAACCGCAAGCAGTACCACTCCTGAAAAATGAGAGCAAATAATCATTGACACGTCATCATGACAGTCAATTCTCAGTGCAGGCTATCTAGAGTGTCTTTCCTTTTTAACCATTTCAAGAGTTCAAGGAAACATTCTTGGAGCATCTACTGTGTTTGGAAAGGCCAAAGGTCCCCCCCTCCCCCAGGCACACTAATGCTTATGCAGGCCATAGACGGGGAGAAAAACGTCCGATTTTTCTTTTAAAAAATGAAAAATCGGTTGTTCAAGCGGCCGACGTTACCAGCAATGGTAAAAAAAAAATCGGCCGATTTTCATCCCGTCTACAGCCGGCAAAAAGTGTCCCTGCAGAGAGCTCCGCTATTTCTTTGACAGTTCTTTGACATTTATAGCGGTCGCAACAATGTATTTGTATCCATTTAGGATACAGATGTTTTTATTCGGAAACAAATAGATACAATGTTGCAACCGCTGTAAATGTCAAGGAACTGTCAAAGAAATAGCGGAGCTCTCTGCAGGGACACTTTTTGCCATACTGGAAATCCTCTCATTTTTCATCCTTCTTCTTCCTCTTCTTCTTCTTCTTCTTCATCATCCTCTTCTTCTTCCTCTTCTTCATCATCATCCTCTTCTTCTTCATCATCATCCTCTTCTTCATCATCCTCTTCTTCTTCATCCTCTTCTTCTTCTTCATTATCCTCTTCTTCATCATCATCATCCTCTTCTTCTTCATCATCATCTTCTTCTTCATCATCATCCTCTTCATCATCATCCTCTTCTTCATCATCATCCTCTTCTTCTTCTTCATCATCCTCTTCATCATCATCCTCTTCATCATCATCATCATCCTCTTCTTCTTCATCATCATCATCCTCTTCTTCTTCATCATCATCATCCTCTTCTTCTTCATCATCATCATCCTCTTCTTCTTCTTCATCATCATCATCCTCTTCTTCTTCTTCATCATCATCTTCATCCTCTTCTTCTTCTTCTTCATCCTCATCTTCCTCTTCTTCTTCTTCTTCATCCTCATCTTCTTCTTCTTCTTCACCATCATCCTCTTCTTCTTCATCATCATCCTCTTCTTCTTCATCATCATCCTCTTCTTCTTCTTCTTCTTCTTCTTCTTCTTCATCCTCTTCTTCTTTTTCTTCTTTTTGTCTTCCTCTTGCAGGTCACTGCTCATGTGCAGATTTTTTATCAGTAAAAAATCAGCCGATTTGCCCATCATTGCCACGAAAATCGGCCGATCGGCAAACTCGGCCGTTTTTTTTTCCAACTTTACCGGAAAAAAAAATCTGCCAAAATACCGAAAAACGGCCGAACAAATAGCCCACTAACGATCCAAAAATCGGCCGATTTTATTTTCGGCCAAAAAATCGGCCGATTTTCGACCCATCTATGGCATGCATAAGATATGGTGTGGCCCTAGGGTCAATGTGTGTTTAGAATACTTCCAAAATGCACATACAAAAACACTACATCCAAATGCATGTTGCATTTCTATAGCATGTTAAACAGAAGAAAAATGCACTTCCATAATGTTAACATGCGCAAGTAAAAGTAGACAAAATCCACATCCTTTTATTCTGGCTTCACATACATGCATTGTGGTCTAACACCGCACTCCTGGGCAAATCACATGCAATTTGTGTGCGTTGCAATTAGAGACAAACATTTTGCACACCTCAAATTGCACCGCATCCGGGCCAAAAATGTGCAGGACCCTTTTTCAGGGTATGCACATGGGTGTGAATAGGCATGCAATCCAATTTGGCAAATCGCAATACGCTTTGTGTACCAATATTAGTGTGTTGGTAACTTCACCTAGAAAGCTGCAGCAGGTGGCATGAAGGGGTTGCGGTTGTGATGCGGTGCAGCGCTTGCACAGAAAACACTGCAAATTTCACATCGCATCTGTGTGACACCAGAATGTGCCAATATGTGGCTTGACAAAACACAGTGGTCAGTGCAGATTATTTTCAATCCATGTTTTTTTACACTTTTCATTCACTGGTTTAACTCAGGTGATCGTTAATCACAATTATCTCCGGAGATCACATGCAGCCCCTCAACCATCTACACATATCTCTGGAAATCTATACAGATCTCCTTGAAAAAATGTCTCCTCTCTTCTTCGGAAAACAATTGTCCTCCACCTCATAAACAGGGGGACAGAGAAGACTTCTCCTTGATAACTAAAATCAGATGAATTATCTGTGCTTAATAAACATACACCAATACTGCAAATGCATTGTACTGTCCAAGGCATTGCACACTAACGCATTGCACACTAGAAATGTCAAATGCGTTAGTGTGTACAGTGCATGAGTGTAAAATGCTTTAGTGCACACTGCAGTGTACAACGCATTGCACACTGTAATACATTGTAATACTGTGTACACCAACACATTGTAGACTGTAATGCACTGTACACTGTCATGCAGGATGGAGCAACGCATTGCACACTGTGATACCGTGTACACCCACACATTGTAGACTGTAATGCACTGTACACTGTCATGCAGGATGGAGCTACGCATTGCACACTGTGATACCGTGTACACCCACACATTGTAGACTGTAATGCACTGTACACTGTCATGCAGGCTGGAACTACGCATTGCACACTGTAATACTGTGTAAACCCACACATTGTAGACTGTAATGCACTGTACACTGTCATGCAGGCTGGAGCTACACATTGCACACTGTGATACGCTGTCCACTGTCATGCAGAATCCAGCAACGCATTGCACACTGTGATACCGTGTACACCCACACATTGTAGACTGTAATGCACTGTACACTGTCATGCAGGATGGAGCTACGCATTGCACACTGTGATACGCTGTCCACTGTCATGCAGAATCCAGCAACGCATTGCACACTGTAATACAATGTACACCAACACATTGTAGAATGTAATGCATTATACGCAGTATACATGTCCAGATATTCAAAGATTAGCCATGAAGGCCTAGCTGGTTACCTATGTGGCGACCGCAGATAGCCGAATAACGCTACACTGCATCCAGGCAGCTCTGGGAGGGTGTCATATGACATCCTGGCAGAACGCGCTCTCCATGATTGCTGTGTCCTAAGGACACAGCTGATCACGTGATGTGGTAAAGGCCAATCACAGCGGCTTTTTACCATGTGATCAGCCATGTCCAATGACACGCTGATCACCGGGAAATGCATTTGCCGGGTCTTGGCTGCACTTTCATCACGCTGTCAGAATGTGTGGAAAGTACTGCCGAGAACCAGCAGTTATCAGAGCAGGGGTCGGCCCCGATGATCAGTGCCCACCAGTGCCACCCAACAGTTCCGCCCACCTGTGGCCAGCAGTGCCACCCACCAGTGCTGCCTCATCAACGCACATCAGTGTTGCTAAATTACCAGTTTACTAAATGTTATAATATAAACAGACTTTTATTCATTATGAGCTATTTTGTGGTTTATCGAGCAAAAAGTAAAACACACAGCAGCAAGTCAATACCACCCAAAGAAAGCTCTATTTGTCTGAAAAAAATGATACAAATTTAAGATGGGTACAATGTGGCATGACCGCACAATTGTCATTCAAAGGGTAACAGTGCAGAAAGATGAAAATTGGCCAGGACAGGAAGGGGGTAGGAGTACCCAGTAGGCAAGTGGTTAATATCATTGACCCATCAATACCCAGGAGCTAATGTACAGATAAGTAGCATGTGCACCAAGTGAGATTCTGCTAGGCCCCACCCACAAAATTGCAATTACCTGTCCCTCACATGTTATAAACATATTTGCAATGGCCACACTTACTTTACATATAAGGATCATCTCCTCAGTTGAGAACTGTGCTCTCGCCATGTCCAAATGCCAATAAAGTTATCAAAATTTTCAACCAACACAAAACCTCCAACCACTTGTCATCCACTTACACTCCCCACAACCACTTCCGGGTGCGCGCGCACGTGATGACGGACTTCCAGGATAGCCGTTCATGCGCCATGCGGACACCTGTTTGGTGCTTATTTGTTTGCAATCGCGCATTTCTATGCACGGCTATGATAGCTTTCGCAAATGTGTGTTTCTTATTGATTTGTTTTTTTTAACCTTGGCTAATATTTGTTGCCAAAGGCCAAAAATCAACAAAGTGTGGACTATTTTATTACTGTAAATCGAATTGTAGTAAACCTGTAGCTGGCTGCACAGTGAATGTGACATTCATTAGTACATAACAATATTGTGGTGCAAGTGGGTTTTTTTTTTTTTTGGTTTTGAAAAAGCCAGTTTGCACCCACTTGCATATTCACGCTCTTACAAGCTACATTTGAGCAGATTATATAAGTATACAAAGTAACTATTAAGGTTGTTCATATATTGAACATAAAATAAACACAAAAACATCGGTCAAACATTTATTGATCAAATATATCTTCATTTATTTGGTCAGCAGGAACAAGTAGGTACAGTCAATATCTTGGTGAGTCACAAAAATAGGATTGATGTGGCAAAAATAAAACACTCCTGCTCATAAGAGCTTACAATCTAAAGATACTTCTAATGAACTGTGTGTGCTCAGGTTATAGCAGGAAACAAAGGGGAAGATGAATCAAGTAACATTTTCGTGCACATAAGATTTACTTACACAATCACTTAGTATAAAAATCCATTCACAAAAAAAAGTCTACAGATCAAAATATCAAGAAAACAAAGCATGTGAAAAAAAAACCCTCCCACCTCTACAAATCCCCTCCCACCTCTACAAATCCCCTACACATACATTTGTCAGCAGGTTTGTCAGAAAAATGCATTAGAGTCTAAATAAGCAAGCAAAATTAAAACAAGAGCAGATTTTAAACAAAACGATTGACATGTGTGAGGCTTTCAATGCAAAGAGAAAAAACACAATCATTGTGCAATAACACACAAACACTTTACAAGGCCAAAAATATGCAAACATTTCCAGCCCACTTCCAAACACAGCCTGAGTGGTGTCTGGGGCAATTCAGCACAAAATCTCTTCTTCCCCCAAACCACACCATGCAAGGACTTAGTCACAAACCACACGGCCTAGTAACAGGCCAAATCACTCCCTACTGCACTTCTTTATATAAGCTAGGTTGTATTTGGAGCGTGCCAAACAAGGCCCCACACCCAATTAAGCCACACCCACCACTGACCTTAATTTGGTCAGTGAAAGTGTTTTCACCTGATGAATCCGCTTCCTACCTGCATTAACCCTTGGTATACAGGCCCCACAAATCAGAAAGATATATACAGTGAAATGTACGTGTGCAGCATACAACAGAACATTGAGCAGGGATGTGAAAGGGAACCCCAATTGGAACCTTTATTGCTACTATGGTCACAATTCCCTCCAGATTCTCGCATGAGTTAAGACAGTCACATGACCACATCTTGTATGCAATACTGAAAATGACAAATCGATTTGACTAGTATGGTGAATTTCCCATCAATTGGTAAAACACTCCAGAAATCAAACATCACCAAACATTACACTCTGGGCAAAGCTGATTTACAAATCATGCAACTTACAGTAAAATTGACCAATCAGTGTTTGAAACGCACCCATGTGGTCGCTCTAATAGCAGACAATAGGGTGCGACTTTGCAGACGATTTACAACTTGCATGTTGTGCAAATCACATGCCAAGTCCCACTCAATGTGCACGCTATTGCAGTGTTCATATTGTTGTGGTTCAAACTTGGTAGGAGCCGCAAGTAATAATAGAGTAATGAATACACTACTTTTCATACAATTTGCTGAGAGATCGGTGTCGATTGTCTTGCAAATTGCACTTGAAATCACCATGTACCCCGACTTTGAAATCATGCAACTTCTATGCAAGTCACATGATGTGACTGTGGTGTCAATAACACCACTTAGAAATCTGCTTTAATGTGACCGGGTAGCCCCCAGTAACATTGTTTGCGATTGCCATGCAATTGGCATGACAGGCGACTTGCAAATCGTTGACCAAGTCGCACCCTATTGGCCACTGTAGGCTCTGTTCACATCCAATTGGATTGTGAACTCGTGCAACTTCACTGTAAGTTGGGCAATTGCCGCATCGGATTAGATGTGACAGTGGTGTTGGCCCCCAGTAACATTGGGTGCAATTTGCCATGCAAAGGGCAAGTTGCTGGCCATGCCAATCGCATGACAAGTCGCATCCAGGGTGTGCAATTTCAGGTGCGATTTGTGAATTGACATCGTACCTGATATTGGATATAATGAATGTGAATGTGAGTGTATTAACGTACGCCATTTGTTGCAGCGAGAGTTCCAAGGTATTTGAAGATTTTGGCCATTTATTAGCAATTAACATCTAGACTCAAATAGAAATCGCAATGCTACACACAATTGAAAACACAACTAGTTAGTAATTCTCTAGAAAACACAGTAAAATTGGCAACTTAAACAGTAATTTTCAATTGCATATAGTGTGAACGAAGCAGGAAAATCAACAAAGGAAATAAATCTTTGAAGGCGTGCGGTACCTGCCTGCTGGGATAAGGGTCTGCTTTGTATTTGGTGGAAAAATCCATACCAGTATTTGTGACAAGTTTGATGTGTGGATTCACCAACCAAGTATTTTCTCTCTTGCTCACTCTTCTTTGTCTCACTGGCTCGCTCTTCTCTCTCGCTCACTCTTCTGAATGTTTCTCTTTATCATTCTTCAGTATGTATCTCTCGCTCACTCTTCTTCGTCTCACTGGCTCGCTCTTCTCTCTCTCTGTCAGCTCTTTGCTTGCCAAATCCTTCACAAAAATGGGTGGAGTGTAAACCATCATTATCAAATCTATTAGTGCTCCAGGCCCTTATCTTACCCCATTGTATGACATTCACATAAGGTGCAGCTTTGAAGGTGTTTCAACAGACAAGGCCTCATTCTAATTCACATTTTAGGGATCATTTAGACAGAAAGCAAAGATGTTGCCAGAACATCTATTTGAAGACAGCCACACACGGAGATCATGCTACTTCCTTGCCGTGGTTGGGATTCAAACCGACAACCCTAGAGTTGTGAGGCAGTAGTGCTAACCACTAATCCACGGAGCTACATTGCTAACCCAGCCTGTATTTCTGTGTTGTGAATCAATCTTAGGTCCCTGGGCAAGGTCAGTGTAACTACCAGATATCTCCAATGTGACACAAATGTTGTGCTATGTTGCCAATTCAGATGTATGTTGGTTCTATGTATCCCAATACAAAGGATTGCAATACTAATACAGACGTACCTCGGTTTACCAATGCCTCAGGGAACGTCATATTTGGGGTACAAATGCCAAACCATTTCAGTTAATTGGTCTGTTTACAAATGTTTGAATAATTTGGTATGGGCATGTGGCCTGGTATGGTTCAGGAGGGGGGGAGGCGCTCGCTTGTCCCCCCCCCTTTCCTGACCTGCTGGGCTGCATGCTCAGATAAGTATCTGTTATGGATTTTGGGGGGTACCCCATGCTGTTTTTTATTTAATTTCAGCGTGGAGTTACCCCTTAACATCCATACGAGACCCGAAGGGCTTAGTATGGATGGGAGGGGGGACCCCACGCCGGGTTTTTTACAAATTGTTTATAATTCCCTGCAATACTTTTACATCAACTGTCAGTGGGGAACTCCGCCGACAGCTGAAACATGAGCGCTGCATTGGTTTTCGCTACTAAAATGCTGCATGAGTTGATAACATATCATGCGGGATTGTAGGAGCGACAGCCATGTGTTAATGTTTCAACTGTCAACGGGGTTCCCCACTGACAGCTGAATGTAAAAAAAAAAAAAAAGCGTGGGGTCCCCCCTCCCATCCGTACCAAGCCCTTCGGATCTGGTATGGATATTAAGGGGGAACTCCACTCTGAAATAAAAAAAAACAGCTTGGGGATCCCCCCAAAATCCATACCAGACCCTTATCCGAGCATGCAGCCCGGCAGGTCAGGAAAGGGGGGGGGGCGAGCGAGCGCCCCCCCTCCTGAACTATACCAGGCCACATGCCTTCAACATGGGGGGGTGCTTTGGGGAAGGGGGGCTCCCCCCCAAAGCACCTTGTCCCCATGTTAATGGGGACAAGGGCCTCTTCCATTATTGGGATAATTGGTCGGCCATTTTTTGGGATTTTAGCATATTTTGTTTACCAGTAAAGTTGAAAATTTTTTGTTCCAAATTTACTGATAAAAAAAATCGGCCGATTTTAGACCCATCTATGGCCTGCTTTACATGGGTCTAAAATCGTCCGCAAAAAAAATCGGCTGATTTTCGGCCCGTTAGTGGGTTAATTGGTCAGCCATTTTTGGGGATTTTGCAACTTTTTTTAATTGGTAAATTTGGATAAAAATTGGCCGATTTTGCAGATCGGCCGATTTTAGCTGCAATGATCGGCAAATTGGCTGATCTTTTAACAGATAAAAAATCTGCACATGAGCCATGACCTGCAAGAAAAAGAAGAATAAAAAAAAAGAATAAGAAAAAGAAAAATGCAGGCCATAGATGGGGCGAAAACTGACCGTATTAAAAAAAAAAAAAATCGGTTGTTCAATGGGCCGACGTTACCACCAATGGTAAAAAAATTGTTTGATTTTCGCCCCATCTACGGCCTGCAAATATAATAGCAAAGTAATTACTTCTGTCCCTGCAGAGAGCTGCGCTATTATATTTGACATTAAAAAGTATAAAGGTTGCAACATTGCATCTATTTGTATCCGAATAAAAACATCTATATCCGAAATGGATACAAATAGATACAATGTTGCAGTCTCTATACTTTTTAATGTTAAATATAATAGCGGAGCTCTCTGCAGGGACAGAAGGAATGTTTCAGCTGTCATCGGGGTTTCCCACTGACAGCTGAATTTTAAATTATTTCCGTGAATTAAATAAATAATAAAAAAAACAGCGTGGGGTCCCCCCTCTCATCCTTACCAAGCCCTTCAGGTCTGGTATGGATATTAAGGGGGAACTCCACACTGAAATTAAAAAAAAAAACAGCGTGGGTCCCCCTCAATATCCATACCAGACCCTTATCCGAGCATGCAGCCCGGCAGGTCAGGAAAGGGGGGGGGGGACGAGCGAGCGCCCCCCCCCCCTCCTGAACCATACCAGGCCACATGCCCTCAACATGGGGGGGTGCTTTGGGGCAGGGGGGGCTCCCCCCCAAAGCACCTTGTCCCCATGTTGATGAGGACAAGGGCCTCTTCCCCACAACCCTGGCCGGTGGTTGTGGGGGTCTGCAGGCAGGGGGCTTATCAGAATCTGGAAGCCCCCTTTAACAAGGGGGCCCTTCAGATCCCGACCCCCCCCCTACGTGAACGAGTCTGCGGTACATAGTCCAGCAGACTTATTCACAAAAAAACTAAGTGTGGTGTAAAAAAAACACAGTACAGGGTCTTTGACAAGTCCTTTATTAAAACAATGTCCCCCGAAGTAGATCCAACGTCAATCGCGGTGGCGGCGGCAGGGACCCGAAAAAAGAAAAGAAAAAAAAAAAGTTCCGCTCCCGTCGGAGGCTTCCAGCCTTGTGAAGAAGAGGCTAGCTGACATTTCTTATATAGGTATGGGGCGGGGCCAGCCGGGCACATCATCCCCGCCCCTTACCTATTTGAGAAATGTCACCCTGTCTCTCCACTGAGGCTAACTAGCTGAATGCAGGAGACAGTCTGACATTTCTTATATAGCTATGGGGCGGGGCAAGCCGGGAACAGCAAGCATGTGACATGGGGCGGGTCACTCGAATGATGTCCCCGGCTGGCCCCGCCCCATACCTATATAAGAAATGTCAGCTAGCCTCTTCTTCACAAGGCTGGAAGCCTCCGACGGGAGCGGAACTTTTTTTTTTTTTTCTTTTTTCGGGTCCCTGCCGCCGCCGCCGCGATTGACGTTGGATCTACTTCGGGGGACATTGTTTTAATAAAGGACTTGTCAAAGACCCTGTACTGTGTTTTTTTTACACCACACTTAGTTTTTTTGTGAATAAGTCTGCTGGACTATGGATAAGGGTCTGGTATGGATATTGAGGGGGACCCACGGTGTTTTTTTTTAATTTCAGTGTGGAGTTCCCCCTTAATATCCATACCAGACCTGAAGGGCTTGGTAAGGATGAGAGGGGGGACCCATGCTGTTTTTTTTTTTTTTATTGCGGACCTTTATTATTACATTCAGCTGTCAAAATAAATATTATCTAGACCTTTGAAATAAGTAAAATCATTACAGAAATAATTATAAAGGATAAGAAACAAAAATAGAATCACTAGAACTAAGGAAATCTAATTAGATTACATGAAGATATGCCGAGTGCTGTTTATTAAACACAATAGACGCGAGCGAGTGCCGGCTGTCAGAGGAATCCACAGTAAGATTCACTATTAGGCAGTGGCTAAAAAGGAAACGCCCATGGCAGAAGTCTAAAATGTGTTCTGCACATGCTCAGTTGTATCTGCCAAAGACACTGCACGGGCGTCTAGATTTTTACTGTGTCGATTTCCTTCAAAAAAACGATTTTTAACACATTCTTAATTTTTTTTGAAATAGCAGATATTGTTTAAAGTGAAGTCCTGATATTTGGCAAAGCAAATTTCTAAGTGAACATGTCTCTGCAGTGATTTTTCATGGTGTTAGACTTGCTTCTTAGCAAGTCTGTTTTGTGAGTCTGATTTCGGGCGTGTGTCTTTTTGTGAATTAGATTGGGCGATATGGGCGCTGGTCGATAGTGAATTAGGTTGCAGGGTAAAAAATAGACAGACGCCCATGAAAATTGGGCTTAAGCCCATGAATATGCGCCCACGCCCAATAGTGAATCAGGGCCTGTGTGTTCACTGCCTGCCACACCTTGCTGCACCTACCCAATACAGTGATGCGAAATATGTGCATTGGTACACTGAGATTATATTGTGAATGGCATCTAAGGTACTTTCCTAATGCCACTTCTTGTAGTGCACTGCAACGTGCATTAACACATTACTGCATTATGGTGCCCTGCATTCATCAGTCTTGGTTTAGTGATCAGTGGCTATTCTCTCCTCCTTTTTAAAACTATTTGTGGTCAGCAGTAGTTTAACCCTTGAAAGTATTTGTTCTCAGAGGTAGTCCCCCTCCCCCCCAAAAGCATTGGTGGACTGTGTTGGTTTCCCCTCACCTGTAAAAGGCTTGGTGATAAGTGTTTTTTTCACTCCTTCACCAGTAGAGGCATAGGTGGCCATTGGTTTTTCCCCCTCAAGGCACTGGTGTTCAGCGGTGTTGCCCCCACCCACAAAAAAGGAGGTCCGTGGTATTTCCCCCGACCTCCCTGAAAATTGGTGTACAGTTGTTAGTAGTGTTCCTCTCTCCCTAAAAAAATTGGTTTTCAGTGGTCATTGATTGGTCCCCCCCTCCATGAAGCATTGATGTTCAGTAGGAAGCAGTGCAGTGCAAAAGAAGACTCCTGTCTACCCACCAGACTCCCAATATATCCTAGCTCCTACACTACCACTTTCATAAGTAGTATGATGACTAACAGGAGCACTGACCACAGCAGAAGGCATTGCATGACAAGTGGTTAACTTATTTTGTGGCCCAAAATGGTGGTCTGGATGAAACCATAGGCAGTAGATTGACAAAGCAGTGATAGAATCAATTGCTCTGCAGTCCCTAAATATTTAACCAGTGATCCCCTATATTACTGGGTCTGTGGACTGAACCGGTATCCTAGTCTGCCTCAGTTTGCCACAAAGAGGTGCTTACATAGCCTCTCATAGCCTCTAGTGTCTTTTCTGTGAGAGTAAGAGTGGGTGGCAAAGTAAATGAAATGTGCACTATTGCATACATTTATAAAGAAAGGTTGACTTGTGTTAGAGTACTGGGCAGGGTTGCCAACCTCACGACGTGAAATTTACTGACACAACACAAACAATTTACTGACAGAGCCAAATTAAAATTATGTTTCAAATAGTTAGCCAAAATAACTGCTTTCAGTGCAAGTATCAATATTTAAACTACAATCACATAGGTAATCTGATTAGCAATCTGTTTAAGGTATAACAAAAGGAAAAAAACATATTTCTCCTTTTACATGAAGATCAAGTAAATATAACCCAGCTTTTTTGCCCCTTGTGTTCAATTGGAGACATTCCCGTTTAATATCAGTTCCATAGCGACCACAGAAAGTCAAAGCAAATCCCAGGTAGCCACCAGGATTACCAGAGTAGAGGTTACTTCTATTCCTGTTCTGAATTTGACCTTACGTTTGGTTATAATGGTAAACAGACCAAATAGAGGTTGCATCTCCCCAACTGGGGCACAGAGACATCAATAAACAACTGACATTTCAGCTGCCGCTGCCAAAGACACAGTAATGCACTGTTAAAATAAGCAGCTTGCAGCAGTGTTCAGTGGAGCACGTGTCCCCATGTGAAGGTTTCCCCTCACCACCTGTTCCACTGATAACTGCAAATTTTGGGGAAATTGGTCACTTTCTGCTACTGTGACAACAGGAGAAAGAGAAAAGGGTCAACCTCCCTAGCATGGTGACAGCTTCGCTTCCAACACATGAAGCAAAATAAAGCAAAATTAGCCTTTGTAGGCAAAAGATATGTAGATAAATGTTTACTGTAGGCCTGGACTGTCCTTAACCCCAATATTTTCACAACTCAAACTGTCATTTTCTGTGTTTGAAACTATTTTAAACACTATTACAATACAAACCAAACTAATACTTTTTTACAAAATTTTACAGTCAAACGAGGAAGGAATCAAACATGTACATGCTTCTTCAGTGGTCTTTCTACACCACCACTTCATCTTTGTCTTTATACACCTTACCAGCAGCAGAAGAAACTGTTCTGTTAGTGGATCCTGCTCAGATGCTCACACACTGTAGTTAACAGGAGACATTTTATTAGGTGCTTCTAGCTGCCATTATACATGTGTCTGCCCTAGAACTACAACCAAACAGAGGCAATAACACAGTTGTACCAGTATCTAAGTAGTGAGACCCCTAGAGGCCATACACAGCATATAACATATTGCTACATCCTTTCTCTTTTAAATAAAAGAACAATAAAATATAACAAACACAAAATGGTGAAGTAGAACATAGCTATAAATTAGATATAATCCTTGAGGTGAGCCGGCTTTCTGATTGTTCTGCCAGCTCGCGTAACATATGAGGTTTCTTCTGATTCTGGCAGTCTATTTTCTGGGACTGTCTCTCTCTGCCTAGAGACCTCCCTATGCTCCTCAGCAGTTCCTGTTTCTTTGTTGCTGGTATTCATAGTCTCATCGCTTTGAGTGTCCATATACTGTTCCCAGGGCCCTGTATCATCTCCTTCTTGTGTTTTTCTCAGATGTCTCCGATTTCTCCTCCATCTTCTTCCTTCCTCTGTTATAATTTCATAGGACCGTGGTCCCAATTTCTGTACAACCTTCGCTTTTTTCCAGTGTTTGTCATATTTCCCTATTGGCTGAATCCGTACATTGTCATTGCTCTGGAGAACAGGCAGATCTTTTGCAGATTTATTATAATAGAAAGCTTGCCTATCTTGATTCTTCGTTAGTTTGGCTTTAACATTGCCCACAAGCTTTGGCTTTAGTAGTTGACCTGCAGTTGGTAGGAGAGTCCTTGTACGTCTACTCATAAGCCGCTGAGCTGGACTGGTGTCTAGGCCTTGTGTGGGTGTGTTTCTGTGGTCCAGTATAGACAGGTATATCTCTGTACCTGCCTGTTTTGCCTTTTGCATGAGTCTTTTGGCTGTTTTTACTGCTGACTCGGCTTTACCATTACTCTGCGGATATCCAGGAGATGATGTCTGGTGCTCAAATTCCCACCTCTCCCTGAATTTTTTGAATTCTTCCGATGTAAATTGAGCGGCGTTGTCAGAGAACACAATATCCGGAATGCCATATCTGGCAAAATGGGCCTTGAGTTTTTTAATTACTGTTTTGGCCCTTGTGTCCTGTAAGTAGTCTATCTCCCAGAAGTTGGAAAAATAGTCCACAGTTACCAGATATTCCTTGTCGTTCCACGTGAACAGATCTGTTCCTACTTTTGACCATGGTCTGTTTGGAATTGTATGTGGTTGCAATGTCTCTTTCGGTTGCTTATCATTGCACGATGCACATATTTCACACTGTGCTATAAAGTTTTTTATGTGGTCATTCATTCCAGGCCAATAAACATATTCTCGTGCACGACGTAGACATCCTTCTACACCTAAGTGAGTCGAGTGCAATCTTTCTATAATGTCTCTTTTAAGTGATTGTGGTATGACAGCTCTTTCTCCTTTAAAGATGATTCCATGCTGCACAGAGAGTTCATCTCTTATGTGAAAAAATGGAGAAACCTCCATTGGAGCATGCTGCTTGTGTTTTGGCCATCCCTTCAAGATGACAGTCGATAGGATCTGTAGAGTTTTATCTTCCGCTGTGCAGGTCTGTATTTGTTTCAGTCTGTCTTTTGAGACAGACAGATATTCACACATATTGATGCTTTCAATGTCTTTTTCTTCTTCATTTGTGATGGGTAAGTAAGCTCTGCTTAGGGCATCTGCAATCAGTAAATCCTTCCCTGGACAGTAACAAATGTTAAAATCATATTTCTGAAGCCTTAACAGCATACGCTGCAGTCTTTTTGGGGCATTCAGTAGTGGCTTCTTTGTAATACTTTCTAAAGGCTTGTGATCTGAATGCACCACCACTTGTCGACCGTAGGTGTACTGGTGAAATTTCTCTAACCCAAATACTACCGCTAGTAGTTCCTTCTCGATTTGAGCATATCCTTGCTCTGTTAGAGTTAACGCTCTGCTTGCATATGTGATTGGCTGTTTATCCTGCATTAGTGTGGCTCCAAGGCCGGTTTCTGAGGCATCACATTGTACTACCACTGCTTGATCTGGATCAAAATATTTTAGCGTTGCTGCGTCTGCAATAGCATTTTTCACTGACTGAAAAGCAGTTTCATGGCTTTCTGTCCATTCCCAGAGTACGTCTTTGTGAGTTAGCTGTCTCAGTGGCTCACACATGTCTGATAAATCCTTGCAAAATTTGGAAAGATAATTCACCATGCCCAGGAATCGTTGTACTCCACATATATCTGTAGGTGTCGGCATGTCCTGTATCGCCCTCACCTTCTCTGGATCGACTTTAACACCATTTGAGGTAAGAAGATGTCCAATATATGGTACTTCTGTCATTTTTAGTTTGAATTTTTCCAAGTTCAGTTTGATTTGATTTTTTCTACATCTGTCTAAGAATTGTATCATCTTTTTATCGTGATCCTTTGTTGCGGATTCGAGATCATCACCTTCCCCAACTATTAGTATATCGTCTGCTATTATTTTTACTCCAGACAGTCCTTCCAAAGCTTGCATCAAATTTTGTTGGAACACTTCTGGAGCTGGGCTTACTCCCATTGGCATTCTAAGCCACTTATAGCGTCCAAATGGGGAAGAAAATGCTGTTAATAAACTTGATTCTTTATCCAGTTCCACGTGCCAGAACCCATTTTTCACATCACATACCGAAAATATTTTAGCCTTTTATAGATCTGGTAGAATATCTTCTATTGTTGGCATTGGATAGTGATTTCTTTTAAGGGCCTTGTTCAGTGGCTTAGGATCAATGCATATTCTTAACTTGCCTGATGGTTTTTTCACTATCACCAAACTGCTTATCCAGTCTGGGCTTTCCTGTACTGGTGCTATCATACCTCTGCTGTGCAAATCCTGCAGTTCCTCTTTAAGCGGTTGCATTAAGGCTACAGGTACTGTTTTTGTAGGCAGTCTGGTAGGCTGTATTGTGTGATCAATTTCTAGTTTGTATTTACCTTCCAGGCACCCATCACCTTCAAATAAATCAGCATACTCTGTTTTTATGTGGTGAAAATCCAAAATGTATTCTGCCTTTTGTGTAGGATTTTGAGTATTGTCAGAAACTTCCAGAGCCATGATGTTATGGGACTGCACCTTTATTAAGTCCATAGCCTGAACTGCTTTAACTCCCAGCAAAGGAATGTGATCGTCCTCCTGCAACACAGTAAACTCCACTCTGTAGCTCTTTCTGTTACGTGGATTTCTTAATTTTAGCTTGCATGTTCCCATGGGTTTCAGAACACTTTTGTTGTACATGACCAGTACCTTATCAGTGGGCTCAATGGGAACCTGTTTGTTAAGCAGAGTAAATGGAATGACATTGCAACTTGCTCCACAATCCAGCTGAAATCTTATGGGCTGTTCATCCACCATAAATATGGCAAAGAGCTGCTTTGCATCATTGGCTACTGGCTGTTTGACTACATTGACGTTCTCTGTTGCAGACTGCAGCTGCAGCCATGTGATGCCCTCTGTGCTGTCCTCGTCTGTGTCCTGGGTCACTGTGTGGACTTGTCTGTACTGTTTGCTGGTTTTGAATCTGCACACAGCTGAAAAGTGGTTCATCTTGCCACAAGTCCTGCAGGACTCCCCATACGCTGGACATTTCTCTTTGTCTCTTTCATGTCTTTTGCCACAGTATTTACACTGGACTGAGCTCACAGGGAGCCTGGACCTTGCTCTGCCTTTCACAGATACTGCATGTACTGAGGCATCACTGGTGCCCTCCATCATCTTCAGCCTGTCTTTAGTCAGCTCTGCAGCCCTGCAGATTTGTATACATTTCTCCATCGCCAGCTCTTCCTCCCTCAGTAATCTTTCTCTGAGGTGAGAGTCTCTGATGCCACACACTATCCTGTCTCGGATAAGGGAGTCCCTGATGTCCCCAAATCCACAGGTTGCAGCCAGTCTCCTCAGCTCTGTCACATATCTGTCCACACTGTCCCCAATCTCCTGATTCCTTGAGAAGAACTTGTATCTCTCCACTGTCTCATTCTTTTTGGGGTCACAGTGCTTATCAAATGCTTGCAGTATGTCTGTCAGTGCCATGCTGTCTGTGAGCAGGGTCTCGGCTAGTTCTCTGCCTTTTTCCCCAATCAAGTAATAAAACAGCTTTACTTCCCTCTGCTCATCTCTGGGTGCCACTGTCAGGTCCACATACAGAGTAAACTCTTCCTTCCAGTGTCTCCATGTCTGTGAGAGATTGGAAGAAGTGACATCCAGTCTCTGAGGGGGTTTCAGGCCACTCTCCATAGTGCAGTCTGAGAGGGACTCTGTACTTACAGTTGCTGATTCTCTGTACAGTTCCAGTGTCACACAATCTGTATTTGTAGACAGAAGACTTGCTATTCAGAGGTTCAGTGCCCAGCTGCCACCATGTTCTGTTAGTGGATCCTGCTCAGATGCTCACACACTGTAGTTAACAGGAGACATTTTATTAGGTGCTTCTAGCTGCCATTATACATGTGTCTGCCCTAGAACTACAACCAAAGAGAGGCAATAACACAGTTGTACCAGTATCTAAGTAGTGAGACCCCTAGAGGCCATACACAGCATATAACATATTGCTACAGAAACACCCAGTGGTTTACGTTTAGGTTTTGATAAAGTTTCAACCTTGTGGTTATGCATTGTGATATCAACATTTTTCAATCAATTTCTGAGTAATTCTTCCTTGGCCGCTCTTTACTGATAGCAGTCCTACCAACATTGGAGTGGAAAGTTTGTTCCTAAGATCAGTTTTCATTAACTTAACAGCAGGGGCGGACTGACCATTTGGAAACTCGGGCACTGCCCGAGGGCCCAGGGTCAGTAGGGGGCCCCATGAGATGCCCCTGGTACCTTTTTCATAGGCTTTTTTGAGTTTGGGCAAGGACACAGGGGCCCCATGATCCACTTTTGCCCGGGGGCCCCATGAGTTGTCAGATCGCCCCTGCTTAACAGATGATAACACATGTTCTTCCTCAGCTGTCCTATGGGGAAGGGAAAGCATAGTTTTTGCAAATTTTACCAAATGTTGGAATTTAGGTATTTTCAGATTGCCTTTCTGATGGATAGTAAAGCTTTGTCTTACCATGTGCCAATAAGAATCATATGTGTCTGTCTCAGCAACATCACAAAAATCTGTCACGTGTTATTCAATAAAAATCAGATCGGGGAACAATTTGTGGAAAATGCTTTGCAAGTTCAATAATGTCCCCAAGATTTAGCAGTAAACCTGTTTGAAGGTTTTAGTAAAGCAAATAGCTGAATGATTCTGTTTGCAATAGGAATCCAGTTTTTTTAAATGTCAGTTACTGCTTTTGTGTAAAATGTTGTTACTTGGACTATGAGCTGTTGAACAGCTGACATATCATCCTCTTTAGACAGATGTTTTCTTGTTTGATAGCCACAGAAAATGCTGCCTGTTAATCTGAAGTTTGCACTATTAGTGTGGCCAAATTCAATCAGTACATCATTATCAAGTGAAGCCAACAGGTTTGGCCTGATAAAGTAGCCACAAGACCTTTACGCAGTTGACAGTACTTGAAGTATAAGTCAGGTAACATATTAGAATTGCTCTGGAAAGTTTGATTAAATTGGGTAAAATGTGACAGAACTGCTTTAAGAAACAGAAAGTAGCACTTAGTGATAGGATCCTGTAGCTTCACACATATTCTGTCCACAGGTTACCAAGTGGTCTGCATCATCACTTGTGATAAGTGTGACAGACCCAAATAGGACAGGGGCTTTTGGAGGGAACTGCAGGCTAGCCTCTTGCCTACTGACCATGTCCCTGGCATATGAAGGGGCAATATTCTTTGGGAGGTGTGTGCCTGGGGGGGGGGCCTTTGGAGTAGTTTACTTTGGATTCAGGTCCATGTCACCCCAAAACACACAGACTCTGAGAACTGGAGGATCAGGATGCAGATTTGGGGTCTATGTGTGCAAACTAGCATTAACTGCTTCAACCGCCCCTTCCTAAACTCAGAAACTCTAAGAGGATGTTCAGATAATCAGCTCAAAATAACCTGATGCTGAGGACTCTTGCTCTAATCCGTATATTAAGGTGTTATGTGTTTACTGTCTTTCTACCATTGTGTGCCTCCTAGGTGTGCATGACTATTGCACCAGAGATAGGCTCATCCACTTCCCCATTACCACCATTACCGTTCTGCACCAACCCCCTTCCCCTTAACCAATTATACTAACAAAAGACATAACACCAATTTTGGAGTAAATGGCCAACATGGCCTTTTATTAACAACTCAAGTTACAATACACCAACCATTCCTTATAACAGAAACCCACATAATTGTTGTTGGTCTTCGAAGGCACCCCAAAACGATCCGAAATGCACCTGCGGACAACCATATACACTAGGCCTCCAGCCGCAACCAACCAGCTCGGAGACAACCATACCGTCCGCAGTGCAGCACCACCACCTTCCAGTTAAACCTTGGTTAACTGGGAATGTCCCCGGGCATCCCATACCACGGATGGGTCCCACACCATTGTTGTTTACCTTACAAATAAGAACCGCCTCCAAAGACCAACAACCGCCACCAACCATTCCTTATAACAGAAACCCACATAATTGTTGTTGGTCTTCGAAGGCACCCCAAAACGATCCGAAATGCACCTGCAGACAACCATATACACTAGGCCTCCAGCCGCAACCAACCAGCTCAGAGACAATCATACCGTCCGCAGTGCAGCACCACCACCTTCCAGTTAAACCTTGGTTAACTGGGAATGTCCCCGGGCATCCCATACCACGGATGGGTCCCACACCATTGTTGTTTACCTTCCAAATAAGAACCGCCTCCAAAGACCAACAACCGCCCATGAACCAACATAATCCCCCCCTCTACCTGGAGGGACCCAAAACTCACCCAAACAGGGAGGGCGGGAGGGAAGCTCACACTCTTGCCGTCCAGCTAACTGACTCCCCCTCACAGAACCTCCCATCCTAAGGTGCAGCAAAACCCCACCTACACCAACCTCTACCAATCAGCTACCCCCCACTAACAATAACAAAATCCTCCTGGAGCTACCTTAACCCTTTCTGCTCTTCCTTCCCCCACTCTGGGCCTAGTCATGTATGCCCTGCGCTATTTCTTCTTTCTTTCGCTACGGGCATTTCTTTCCCATTGTTAATTGAGTTAATTTAGTCACCTATTGTTTCTGTATGTCTGCTAATGCACCTGGATATGTGATTAGTATTATGTCCACTTTACCTTGTTATCAAACCATTGTGGGATGTTTATCCTAATATATAATATTTGTTTTCATTGTTCATGTGGGGACTGCCCCTATTCGTGACGTGTATAAAAATCGGTGTGTCTGTTCAATAAAGTAGTTCCAGTTTGGCATCTAAGCTAGTGTTGTGTAGTCTTGGGTGTGATTGTCAGGAATGGACTCAGCACTGGTGGTGGGACTCACCTGCCGTGTGGGCTGCAGTACCAGGGCTGACCAGCGGGTGCTCTCAGCAGCCAGAAGCTCACTCCAGGCAATCAGCCAACACCTGGGGCTGATTGCAGGGGGTGTATTTAAGGAATGGCCAGACCTGTGATCAGGGCCTTGGTGTATGTTTTCCCATGAGCCCCTGTACCTGGTATCCTGTGTTCCTGCTTCGTTGCTGACCCTGCTTGATCCTGACCTCTGCTGACCGTCTCCTGTTGAACCCCTGGCTTGCCTGACCATCCTTCTGCCTGATCCCCTGTACCACTCTGTCCGTGAGTTACTGAACCCGGCTTGTGACCCTGACTATTCTCTGCCTGCTCCCCCTGTACCACGCTGCCCGCACGATACCGACCCGGCTAGTCTGACCTCGCCTACTCCTGACAGTCGCCCATCCATCCCGCTCGGATCGGGATCTGTCATCCCATCCATCCCGCTCGGATCGGGATCTGTCATCCCATCCATCCTGCTCGGATCAGGATCTGTCATCCCATCCATCCCGCTCGGATCAGGATCTGTCATCCCCTTCACAGCAGGCTCAACCCGGGCACATACCCTCAGCAGGATCCCTCTGCCACCGCCGGGGGTGCCCAGGAACGCGACCTGGTTTCAGTCTTGCACCAAGTCCATCCCCACCATCAGGGGCCCTGGTGAAAAGGCAGACTGGGACTTAGACTCCACGTCCTGGGAAACCCCGTGCCGTGGACCACTAGAGATCCCGTTGGGCGGAGCCTGACAGTACCTTGCGGCCTGCCTGACCATTCCACCTCTCCAGCCCTGACTACGCCTGTGTTCCTGAAGCCTGCTACTTCCCTGTGTCAGTCCACACATTTCTGGTCACACCCGGATCCCTAACAGTGATGCTATAACACCTTGGTCCTGTGTCCTAGCGGCAAGGAAGCAGTTCTCTGATGGAATCACCCAATCGGGGTGACAGGCGTTCCATCAAAGCAACTATGTGCAAACATATATGTCTCTGCAAAATTGCTCAACAGTTTCAGTTATAGCTTTACGAACATCTGTAGCACACAAGGCAGAAATATGGCAGGTACAATGAATGTGAAAAATTTAAGGCTGCTTGTGCTCTGAAGCGGGATAGTACTGAGTTTCTTGGCCCAACCATTACACTTGCACCATCTGCCATAAAATGTTTCAGGGGAATACCATCTTCCAGAAAATATTGTTTAAACAGCTCTTAAATAGCATCAGCAGTAGCCTCAGTGAGATCAACTAGGTAGTAGAACTGATACTGGGTTTTACCAGCATTTTCATCAAAATAAGCCCTGGTTCATACTTATGTAGTGTGGGAAACGCAGCGATTCCTGTGCGTTTCCCACACTACATAACAATCACACTGTGTTCTGCGATCAGCTGTGGGTGTCAATGGAAAGTTAACATCCAAAAGCAGGTCACAAAATCAGTGCATTTGCCTAAACAGGATCACATGGGTATAAACACCCAAGAGATCTGTTTCCAGTGCAAATAAAAAAAGCTGTACACACCTTTTTGATGTGGATACAATGTGATTTGGGCCCATTCAAAATGAATGGGCTCAAATCGCAACGCACAAAATGGCAAATGAGGTACAATTCCTGTGCAATTCACAAGCGGTTCACAGTGTGAACCTAGGCTAAATAACCACCATGGCTACATTTTTGCTTATCTGTATGTTCAAAGTTTCATTAATCAGTAATGAAAAGTGAATATAGGCAGGTTTTTGGCACAACACCTCTCTGCACTTGGCAATTACATTTGATGCCCTTTGGTACCTGGAAACCATTCAGCCGTGCTATCAGTAAGATCATCTAACAAATGTAGTGGCAAATATTTGTCTGTAATAAAATTAACTATTTTCAACCCTGTTAAACAAATTCTCTTTTATGAGCCAACATGATGATGAATCTGTGCTTTTTTTTTAGTAAACCGAACAATTCTGGAGTTGGCTTGCCTAGCTGCAGCAATAGACTTGTGTTTGAAATTTGCTGTAGGACTATGGACATCATGAACTCCACCGTTAAACAATTTTTTGCATAACAGACACTTTACATTTGGTTTTGATTCAGCATCTGCTGTTGACAAGTAATTTTTTTGAATTTTTTAAAAAAAAAATTATGAAATTCCTTCATTAATTTCCATTTGTAAAGTGAAACTGCACTACACACAGTGTAACCTACAACACACACTATGAACTGTTACAGAAACATTGGACGTTTTGCCAGGTGCTCCTAGGGGCATCTGGCATTTTTTCCTGCCTCTAAACTCCCCTGCATGTTAACCTATGTTCCCATGCACTTATAAAATGTTAGAGGTATTTAATGGCAGGAGAGTCAGGAAAAAAAAATCCACGGTCAATGCATCCAGGGGCAGCATATTTTTGGAAAGAAAAACACTTTATATATGTAAGCACATGTAGACCCTCATTATCGCTAGGCACATTTAGCGCTTGACCGTTAATTCATTTCAATGGCCAGAATAAATTATTTAGATAAATGCACAGAGAGGAAAAAGGAGAAAAACCAAACATGAGACTATAGCAGATTTTTTTTGTGGGAAAAAAACACCACAACAAATCATGTAGTTGCTTACCACACGATATAGCTGTATAATGAAGCCAAAGACTGGCAGCGAAAGCTTCAGGAGTTGCAGCGGGCAGCACCGGTGCTTGTAGGCAGGCAGCTGTCCTTGTGTTTGGTACAGTTCACTTGATCCAAACAGGGTGGCAGGCAAAAAGGCATTGGAGGCAGTGGAACAGGCTGGCAGTGTTACCAGTATGAGTCCAGGAGAAGCTAACTGCACAAAGAGGGAGAAGGGGAAAAAACAAACATGAAGCTGTCAGTGCTCCATTGCATTAATTGCCCACAGAGACTGTTCCATTGCATTCATTCACATTGCGCCCAGAGAGTAGACAGCTCCATTGTATTCATTCATATTGCCCTTTAAAAAGTAGACTTCTCCATTGCATTCATTCATAATTCCCCCAGAGAGTAGAATTGCTCCATTGCATTCATTCATAATGCCCCCTTAGAGTAGAATTGCTCCATTGCATTCATTCATAATGCCCCCACAGAGTAAAATTGCTCCATTGCATTTAATCATAATGCCCCCAGAGAGTAGAATTGCTCTATTGCATTCATTCAAATTGCCCCCAGAGAGTAGACTTCTACATTGAATTCATTCATATTGCGCCTAGACAGTAGAATTGCTTTATTTCATTCATTCATATTGGCCCCAGTCAGGCCCCCCCAGAATGCTCCATTAAATTATTGTTGCCCCTGCCTCTACCGGACACCAGCATACTGAATTTAGATGAGACAGATCTTCTGGGCAACTTGTGTGGGCACTGTGGCCTGCAGGGAGAGGGACAGGCAGACAGGCTGGCAGAGGCATAATGTGGCACAGTGGGCAAGCACCAGGCAGAGAGAGGCAGAGGGCAGAGGCAATGTGTGTGTGACTGAGCTGCAAGCGGCCAGTGGCAGAGGTGCTTGCTTCCACCCAGCTCCTGCAATGGACGGGCAACCCTGGTACTGGGCTGTGGGACACGGCCTGGATCTGCAGGATGCTAGTATTTAGTTGAAATCCTGGGATAGCCCTGTGGAATTCAGGATGGTTGTAAGGTATGTAAGGGGGCCCCATATTTGTCCCCTCCCAGGGTGCAATAATACCCCATATCGCTAAACCCCCCCAAAAAAAACCCATAATAAACACAGAGACACCTTGAAAATGTAGTTTAATAACAAACAAAATACAGTAAAAATGCAAATAATGACCCTTGATGTAAATTTCTCCTCAGTCAAGTCCTCAGGCCCCGTTCACAACTGATCATACTGGATTCATGTGATTCTGCCTGTGATTCCAGAATTGCAGTAAAACGTGTGCTTGCATTGCCAAAATTTTCTAATAGCACCCCAAATGCGTTGCGATTTTGCCGCTGTGTGACCCACCACATGAAAATTGAGGCAAAACAGTCAACACCAGACATGCCTGATCCAGTGGCAAAATTTGGTACATGAATTTCTTTAACCTGTTTTTTGAGCAGAGGGAGGCCCATTCAAAACAAATGGTGCCGCTCCAAAAACTCTCCACAAAAATGTGCAAAAAAGGAGACACTGCGGCATTACTCAGGTGTGTACAGGGCCTCAGTGATGTCACTCACTAAAAACCAACTGCTCAAGTGATGTTCACTCACTACATTACCATCACGTTGGTGGCATCTTCACTGTATGCCTGAATACATTACATAGATCAGGGGTCCTCAAACTTTTTAAACAGGGGGCCAGTTCACGGACCTTCACACTGTTGGGGGGGTCGGACTATAGTTTGAAAAAAATATGAACAAATTCCTATGCACACCGGACATATCCTATTTGTAGTGCAAAAAAACAGGAAAAAGCAATACAATATTTAAAATGCACTGTACTCTGTAACGCACTGGACACCGCGATGTACTGTACTCTGTAACGCACTGGACACGGCAATGCACTGTACACTGTAAGGCAGTGGAAAACCACAATGCACTGTACCGCACTGGACACCGCCATGCCCTGTACTCTGTAATGCACTTGGCACCACCATGCACTGTACTCTGTAATGCACCTGGCACCGCAATGCATTGTACACTGAAATGCACCATCATGCACTGTACTCTGTAACATACTTGGCACCGCCAAGCTCTGTACTCAGTAACACACTTGGCACCACCATGCACTGTACTCTGTAATGCACTTAGCACCGCCATGCACTGTACTCTGTAACACACTGGACACCAAAATGCATTGTACACTGTAACGCACTGGACACCGCAATGCATTGTACACTCTAACGCACTGGACACCGCAATGCACTGGACACCGCAATGCATTGTACACTGCAACGCACTGGACGCCGCAATGCACTGTACACTGAAATGCACCATCATGCACTGTACTCTGTAACATACTTGGCACCGCCAATCTCTGTACTCTGTAACACACTTGGCACTACCATGCACTGTACTCTGTAATGCACTTGGCACCGCCATGCACTGTACTCTGTAACGCACTTAGCACCGCTATGCACTGTACTCTGTAACACACTGGACACCAAAATGCATTGTACACTGTAACGCACTGGACACCGCAATGCATTGTACACTGTAATGCACCGGACACCGCAATGCTCTGTACTCTGTAACGCACTGGACACAGCAATGCACTGTACACTGATACACTGGACACCGCAATGCACTGTACACAGATATACTGGACACCGCAATGCACTGTACACTGATACACTGGACACCGCAATGCACTGTACACAGATATACTGGACACCGCAATGCACTGTACACTGATACACTGGACACCGCAATGCACTGTACACAGATATACTGGACACCGCAATGCACTGTACACTGATATACTGGACACCGCAATGCACTGTACACTGATACACTGGACACCGCAATGCACTGTACACAGATATACTGGACACCGCAATGCACTGTACACTGATACACTGGACACCGCAATGCACTGTACACAGATATACTGGACACCGCAATGCACTGTACACAGATACACTGGACACCGCAATGAACTGTACACTGATACACTGGCCACCGCAATGCACTGTACACAGATATACTGGACACCACAATGCACTGTACACTGATACACTGGACACCGCAATGCACTGTACACAGATATACTGGACACCGCAATGCACTGTAAACGAACGCACTGGACACTGCAATGCACTGTACACTGTAATGCACCGCAAAGCACTGCACCTGGTGCCTGGTGTGCTCTCCTCTTCTGTTGCTCCTCTGGCTGTAGCAGGTGAAATCCGGGGCCTCCAGGCTGCTGTTCTCTGGGTCCTCGCAGCAGAGGACCTAGTGAGCTGCCTAGCTATTAGCTGGCCGGCACTGTGGTTTTTTTTTTTTTTGGCTGGCCCAGCGGGCCGGATAAATGTCTTCGGAGGGCTGTAGTTTGAGGACCCCTGAGATGAATGGCAGCTTAAAATCAATTCAAGAACCTGGCTACACCTAACTGGTCTATTCTTAACTTTTATTTTATTTATGGGGGGGGCAGAAAATGTAAGTGATGTGAGCTGGATTAGGTGCACGCTGTTCTACATTTTTTCTTTTTTTTCTTTCAAATGATGCAGCGGGGTGCCTGGAGAAGAAGCTCCAAGAACAGATAATAATAACACTGAGGGCACATTCACAACAGGTGTAGTGGGATTGCATTGGCCAGCTATTCCAGCAATAGTTCCACTTCACCCCCATCGCAAGACAAGAAAAAATGCTTTATCTCTGGTGGGGATAGGGGTGCCTCCTCATCCCTTTACAACTGAACACATATTAATTACACAGGTTCTGAGGCTAATTTTAACACAGATAAGGCACTGAGTTTAATTACCACCTTAATCAGCCATAGATCCTGTGTAATTAATATGTGTTTGGGTTTAAAGGGATGAGGTGGCAACCCTAGGTATGGATGGTTCACACCAGGGGCGTACTGACAACTCATGGGGCCCCCGGGCAATAGGGGATCATGGGGCCCCTGTGTCCTTGTCTAAACTAAAAAAAAGCGTATGAAAAGGGTACCAGGGGCATCTCACGGGTCCCCCTACTGACCCCGGGCCCTCGGGCAGTGCCCGAGTTTCCAAATGGTCAGTCCGCCCCTGGTTCACACCCATGTGTTGGGTGGTGTGCGCTTAAAAAAATGACTGTGTGCAGTACTTTGCCAATAGAACTTTATGAAATGTTACTGAATGACATTTCAAGTATCGATACATCAGCATTGCCTGCACTGCAAAGCACACCAGAGGCTGTGCTGTAATGCAGTGGCTGGTGTGAATGTACCCTGAATGTGAGCGGGGTATTTTTACAACATTGTACCAACTGAAAGCCTTATATATTTTATTAAATTAGTTAGGTAAGCAAATTAGCCGTAGATTTATTATCAAGGTAACAAATCCATAATGTAACATTGGGGTAGGGCATCTAGGCTTCAATGTCCTCTGATCATAAACAGGTTAAAAGCAAAAAAATAACAAATACCCTATGATTGCAGGGACTAAATGACATAAAAAAGACAGCACTCTGTGCTTGCATGCATGAGATGTATGAACATGTATGTGACTATCTATATTTTGGAAGCCTAAAAAGTCATGTCCATTACACTATGCTCAGAGGCTACATGTAAAATGACAAAATGATTTTCCAAAAGGCTTGAGAAAGCACTCCAGCAATCAGGAGCATCACTAGAGAGAGGGATTGGGAGGAGGACCCATCAATCTCCAGGCTGACAGGGTGTGGGGGAGAGGGGGTTCAGCCTGCTCACACATCACAGCGGGAGGGAGAGAAGACTGACAGGTTGGCAGAGGATTATGGAAACAATGATTTCACGAGCAGTGATTATGAGTTTGTCAAGTTCAGATGGAGAGGGAGGGGGTGATGAGAGCAGAAAACTTGTGGTGGCTGCGATTGACATGGTACTGCTTGAAGTGCTGAGCAACTTTAGTTATATTAATAAGAAATAATTGAGAGTCACATTCTGTTGGAGCACGCAGTGAACAAACGAGGGAGTGACATTGAATGGAAAGATGTTAACAAAATGTACAACTGAATCACAACTAGATATTTATAGAAGAACTTTATGTATTAGAACTGGTAAAAGACAAAATGGCAGTTATGAAGGCATGGACACTCCAATGGGTGTAGTAGCCAACAGATGTGAGTGCTGAAGTGAGTAATGGCGGATGGTGTCAGCATCCAGAGTCCACAGGAACAAAATTCCACCAGGATATTTCATGCTAAATCAAGAGCAGATTATTAGTCACAAATACAGAGCCTTAAATAAGCCCATTTGTCTGGCAGACAGTGGCTGCAAAATGGCATTTATTTCTATGGCAAACCATATATTACCCCTGTACTTTTCTAGGGAATATAGAAAATGCAACATACCAATAGCTGACTGGCTGTTGGGAAGAATAACAGTATTTGCTATGCTACAGTTAAAGTGGCTGTAAAGGCGCAAGGTTTTTTACCTTCATGCACATAAAAAACCTTCTGTTTGCAGCATCCCCCCAATACTCACCTGTGCTCCTTCATGATCCAGTGATGTGCACAAGAGTCTTGACTCTCTGGGGACTCTCCGTCCTTATTGGCTGAGACAACAGCTGTCAATCACAGCCAGTGAGCCAATGAGGAGAGAGAGGAGGTGGGGCGAGCCACGGCTCTGTGTTAATGGAAATGCAAAGCTCGGCAGCGCGCATGCTTGGGTTCCCCCATATCAAGCTGCTTGCTCTTGGGGCACTGGGCAGGGTGGAGGGTCCAGGAGCACCTGAGGGGGACCCTAGAAGAGGAGAATTGGGGCTGCTTTGTGCAAAACCACTACACAGGGTAGGTAAGTATAATGTGTTTGGTTTTTTTATTGCCTTTACTATCACTTTAAATCATAATTTATATTGCCATAGCTCATTTTGGTAATTCTTATACTTCTTTCTTTTTGAAAAATAAAAATAAAGAATGAAAAAATCCCATCATACACAAGTAAAAAAACCTTTCATGAGAAGAATATGTGGGCTAACCTTTGAAAGTGCCAGTTTCCAAATGTCATGCTGATCCAATGGATTTATTATTATTATTATTGTTATTACAGATGCTTATATAGTGCTGTCAATTTATGTAGGGCTTTACATATATATTATACACTCACATCAGTCCCTAAACCTCAAGGGGTGTACAATCTAAGGTCTGTAACTTACATTCATACACATACTAGTGCCAATTTAGCTACTAGCATGTCTTTGGAGTGTGGGAGAACATGCAAACTCTAGGAAATCCTGTGGCTGGGATTCAAACCAACGACCCTAGTGCTGCCAGGCGGAAGTGCTAACCATTTGGCCACTGTGTTGCCCCACTTTCTCAGTCATTACCAACAAACATTTTGATAGTCACCCAGGCCACTATTATTGTGATTATATAGAGCCCAGTAACAATTTAGCTATAATCGTGTTGGGTAAACAGTTATGCAAAGATCAAAATGCCTTAATGATTGGATATCAGTCTGGAGGATTAGGCATTCCTAGGCGGATTTGCATACAGACATCACTAATTAATGCCCATGTGTGATGGCGAGCCTCCATGACTGAAAGAACTGAAATGCAATGAATGAAAAGGGAAGGCCAAAGACAATCACGCTGAAGAAAGGGCTAGATCATATGACTGCTCTTCTGCTTGTAAATGAGACAGGATCTGTCTGACTTGTTGCAGTTTCTACTGCACATGGGGAGAAGCTCAAAGTGTGCAATGAAAACAGACTAAACATTTCCAGTAAAGGAGAGGAGCCTGTACAACTGCAGAAGGTTAGGCTAAAGTTCAGCTCCAACAGTTACCTATATTATCAATATAATTTCATTTTTTCCAGTGTTAAGTACAGTAAGACAAACTTCCCCTTTAGTCTTGTCTTATATAAAAAAAAATGCATATAATATACAGGCATATCTCGGTTTACGAACGCAATTTTTGGTTTACAGATGAAAACCATTGAAAATAATGGCTCGGTTTACGAATTTGTTTTCACAATACAAACGGATTAATTGGTTTTCAATGCATTTACAGTCAGGTCCATAAATATTGGGACATCGACACAATTCTAAAATTTTTGGCTCTATACACCACCACAATGGATTTGAAATGAAACTAGCAAGATGTGCTTTAACTGCAGACTGTCGGCTTTAATTTGAGGGTATTTACATCCAAATCAGGTGAACGGTGTAGGAATTACAACAGTTTGCATATGTGCATCCCACTTGTTAAGGGACCAAAAGTAATGGGACAATTGGCTTCTCAGTTGTTCCATGGCCAGTTGTGTGCTATTCCCTCATTATCCCAATTACAATGAGCAGATAAAAGGTCCAGAGTTAATTTCAAGTGTGCTTGTAAGGGACCGCCCGGCGGTACCACTAGCACTCCACTGATCGGTCGTTCCCAGCGTACGGAGTCTAAGACCCAGAGTACTTGTTCACCAGAGCCCCTGATGGTGGGGATGGACTTGGAGTACCCCGGGACCAGGTCGTGACTACTGAGGACACCCGTCAGTGGTAGGGGTATTCGCCAGGGGCTCCCACGGGAGAGAGCCAGGTATGAGGAGGTCTGGAGACCCCGTTGAGAGGGATGGATGGATGAGTAAGTGCAAGGTCATACAAGCCGGGTCGGTAACTATGGGGACGGTGCGGTACAGAGCAGCGGGCAAAGAATAGTCGGGTCACACGCCAGGTCAGCAACAGCAGGTCAGATCCAATAGGGGGCATTCAGGAGAGAGGTCAGGCAAGCAAGGTTCAAGAACAGGAGAAAGCAGCAAGGTCAGGGCACAATCCGGGTCAATAACTTACTTTAAACAGGTTCACAGGTACACAGGATTCAAGAGACCAGAAGGCACCAAATGACAGCTCAGGGCCGTTTAAATATCCCGCCCTGCGCTGTCATTGGTGCCAGGCGCGCGCGCGCGGTTCCTACTGCGCATGCGCAAACTTGATTGCCGCGGTCAGCCAGGTCCCGGCGCCCGCGTCCCTGCACAGGGCGGTGCACTGCGCCTGCGCCGAGCCCAGCGCTGCGGCGATCCCCGACAGTGCTATTTGCATTTGGAATCTGTTGCTGTCAACTCTCAAGATGAGATCCAAAGAGCTGTCACTATCAGTGAAGCAAGCCATCATTAGGCTGAAAAAAAACCAAAACAAACCCATCAGAGAGATAGCAAAAACATTAGGCGTGGCCAAAACAACTGTTTGGAACATTCTTAAAAAGAAGGAACGCACTGGTGAGCTCAGCAACACCAAAAGACCCGGAAGACCACAGAAAACAACTGTGGTGGATGACCGAAGAATTCTTTCCCTAGTGAAGAAAACACCCTTCACAACAGTTGGCCAGATCAAGAACACTCTCCAGGAGGTAGGTGTATGTGTGTCAAAGTCAACAATCAAGAGAAGACTTCACCAGAGTGAATACAGAGGGTTCACCACAAGATGTAAACCATTGGTGAGCCTCAAAAACAGGAAGGCCAGATTAGAGTTTGCCAAACTACATCTAAAAAAGCCTTCACAGTTCTGGAACAACATCCTATGGACAGATGAGACCAAGATCAGCTTGTACCAGAGTGATGGGAAGAGAAGAGTATGGAGAAGAAAAGGAACTGCTCATGATCCTAAGCATACCACCTCATCAGTGAAGCATGGTGGTGGTAGTGTCATGGCGTGGGCATGTATGGCTGCCAATGGAACTGGTTCTCTTGTATTTATTGATGATGTGACTGCTGACAAAAGCAGCAGGATGAATTCTGAACTGTTTCGGGCAATATTATCTGCTCATATTCAGCCAAATGCTTCAGAACTCATTGGACGCCGCTTCACAGTGCAGATGGACAATGACCCAAAGCATACTGCAAAAGCAACCAAAGAGTTTTTTAAGGGAAAGAAGTGGAATGTTATGCAATGGCCAAGTCAATCACCTGACCTGAATCCGATTGAGCATGCATTTCACTTGCTGAAGACAAAACTGAAGGGAAAATGCTAAAAGAACAAGCAGGAACTGAAGACAGTTGCAGTAGAGGCCTGGCAGAGCATCACCAGGGATGAAACCCAGCGTCTGGTGTTGTCTATGCGTTCCAGACTTCAGGCTGTAATTGACTGCAAAGGATTTGCAACCAAGTATTAAAAAGTGAAAGTTTGGTTTATGATTATTATTCTGTCCCATTACTTTTGGTCCCTTAACAAGTGGGAGGCACATATGCAAACTATTGTAATTCCTACACCCTTCACCTGATTTGGATGTAAATACCCTCAAATTATAGCTGATAGTCTGCAGTTAAAGCACATCTTGTTTGTTTCATTTCTAATCCATTGTGGTGGTGTATAGAGCCAAAACTGTTAGAATTGTGTCGATGTCCTAATATTTATGGACCTGACTGTATGAATTTTTTTTAATCATGTCCCTGTACAGTACTATGCCTTTAAAGTGCACTTTATAAAGAGTTTTGAACAGATAAAACTTTTTTTGACTTTTTTCTGACCTCCGGAACGGATTCATTGTTTTCAATGCATTTACAAATTTTTTTTAATCATGTCCCTTTATGCCTTTAAAGTGCTTTTTATAAAGAGTTTTGAACAGATAAACCTTTTTTTAACTTTTTTCTGACCTCCGGAATGGATTAATTGGTTTTCAATGCATTTACTAATTAATTTTTAATCATGTCCCTGTACAGTATTTATGCATTTAAAGTGCACTTTATAAAGGGTTTTGAGCAGATAAAATACTTTTTTTTAACTTTTTTCTGACCTCCGGTATGGATTAATTGGTTTTCAATGCATTCCTATGGGAAACCGCATTTCGGTTTACTAATTTTTCACAATACGAGACGTCCTGCAGAATGAATTAAATTCGTAAACCGAGGTACACCTGTACAGACATAATTCTAGTCAACTGCCTCCACTAGAAAATATAGTGTCTGTCATGTTATACAGATTATGATTTATTTCTGGACCTCCATCATATAGGACCAGTAAAATATTTCCATTGCACATGTTCTTGGAAATGACTTATGACAAATGGGTGCTGTAGCAATAACTGACTCAGTATTAAAATGGGAATAAAGCATACATTACAAGCACAGCATGGATCTTCAGAAAGGTTTATAGAAGTGATCACATAAGAGCACAGAGTTGCAAGATTTTGGGGCCATGCAGGACCCCTTCATCAGGCATGCCCTTGATGTCAGGCATGCCCTTGATATCAGGCAAGGGCATTCATAAACCATTCTGGAGGCACTGCCATTAATTTGTCCTAGACACTCAGGCAGGAAAAAATGACAAGTATAGCTGGCATAGTTATTCAGTGTAGCTTGTATGATGTAGACCTACCCTAGCTAGTCATAATCTAGTATTGCAGTTTTACCAATCTACTAATAATAAATGCATAGCTGGTGGTATGGGGAATCTCATGCTCCAGGGAGAGAATCTCATGCTCCGAGAGGGAGAAGAAACCTAGGCGATTTAAACCAGCACTAACAAAAGCAGACAGATCTGTTTTTGTCTTTAGGCTGTGAACGTATAAACACATATTTTTCATCTAATGGTATAGCCCTAAGGTCTTTTTTAATGCTCTATATTAAGAAATACAGAAAAATGTTTTTTTTAAAAAGCAGAGGCTAAAAGCAGGTACTGAAATCTAGCTTAAGAAGATCAGTACAGGTGATGTCACTCTCTAGTATCTTCTTAAAAATACTCAATCATATGTGTTTTTATAAAGCATAGTGACACAAAAGATATATCTTGATTACACCACCCTATTAAATTTGGCCTGAACTAAAAAAAAAAAAAGTTTTACTATGATTCTGGAAACTTTAGAGATGATAAATGTGCCTAAGAAGTACTCTAAGAAATGTACCTTTCATCGTGAATTCTGAAAAATGTACCTTTTATCTTGAATTCTGAAAAATGTACTATTTGTCTCGAATTCCTCCTGAAACATAGCAGTGCTTTTCTTTAATGTAGGTGTGCTTGAAGGAGAGCTTCACCCAAAAGGGGAAGTTCCACTTTAAATCCTCCTCCCCCCTCCTCATTTGTAATGTAATGTAATTAGTTTTGACAGTTACACGCCTAGGCGATCTGAGCGGACATTCTCCTTTCCCCCTCCCTCTCCGCAGTCTTCTGGGACTTGTCACAGGTCCCAGAAGACTGCGGGACCATTCTCAAAGCGCAGCGTGGCTTATGCATGCGCACTGGGCTGCCGGCTGTGACACTGCAGGCAGCACAGTGGGCTGCCCCACAGTTAAGATGGATCCCTGGACAGGTAAGTGTCCTATTAAAAGTCATCAGCTACAAGATTTGTAGCTGCTGAATTTTATTTTTTTTTCCAGAGTGGAGAACCACTTTAAGCACTCATAGCTGTGTATTTGCAGTGTGAGATCTAAGGTACTACTGCTTCTTCTAGTCTCAGGGAATCTGGAGTGAGATTTGGTGATGTAACTACTCTGTTGCACACTGTTCCTCTTGCTGGAGGCTCTGACATGAGGAAGAAAAGCCCCGCCTTTACCAAAATGGTTACCTGCTCATAAAGACACAGTGCAGAACAAGCCATGGTAGGTCAATAATGGGAAAAGATCAGCTGCAGGGAGATCAAAAATAATAACTGGGACTAGACCTTTGCCCTCTAACTTTTTTTTAGGCACAGCAACCAGAGTTCAGTTCCCCTTTATGAGCAAAATATTTACAGCAAGGGTTCTATATATGTTGTAAAAGTGAAAAGAGTTATGCAAGCAAGTCATTTTCCCTGAGCTGTATACATTATTACCAGTATTACCATATCTTTTGCTGACAGTGTAAGTCAAATGTAACATTCAGCAATGTATATTTATAAAAACATGTACTGTACGTCTGTGATAGTAGAAAAAAAAGCAATAACAAAAGTATTATAGTGTAAAAGTAATTTTTATATAATGTCAAAATAAATCCTTTAAAAGGGGAACCCTGACAAATGAAAAACAAGGAAGCTGGTGTTATGGACCTTCCCTTTTGAAAATATTATTTGCATGGCTTTAGCCCTTTTGCTGCTGGAACCATTTTTCTATTTTTCAGACACATACTAAAAAACACAGTTTTTGGCCAGAAAATGACTTAAATATTGCATACTGTACTATATATTTTCTAACAGAAGAGAGGACCGGAAGAATAAAATAATGGCAGTTGCAAATTTATGACATGCAATGTTTGCACAACTGTTTAACAATCCCATAATTTCTATAAACAACACACTCAAATGAATTTTAGAGCATTCAAAAATCTCTGTTTTTGTCATATAGCTACTTCAGCTTCGGAAGGTTTCATGACTAGGTAAATTTTTGCTATTTAGCACTGTGTTACTGGTAATTGCGATGTCATGCAATGCTGTACCCAAAGGAAATTTATATTATTTTTTTTATACAAATAGAGCTTTCTTTTGGTGGTATTTGATTAAAAAAAAGGAAAAAAAGACTGAAAATTCTGAAAAAAAATATTTTTTACTTTCTGTTAGAAAACATATCCAATAAAAAAATTCTTCATAATTTTAGGCCAAAATATATTCTGCTACATGTCTAAGGTAAAAAAAAATCCTAATAAGTGTATATTGATTGGTTTGCGTGAACGTTATAGCATCTACAAACTATGATATATACTGTATGCTGGATTTTTTTTTCTTTTTTTATACTGCTAATGGTGGTTATCAGGGACTTAAAGCGGGACTGTGATTGTGCAGCGGGCAGTCTGACACTAACTGATGCTGGATTGGAACTGTTTAACTGACACTGACATCTCTAGGTGACACTAATGCAGTGATCAGTGATAATACTATACACAGTCAATGTACCACCAATGACACTGGCTGGGTTAACATTATTATTATTATTATGCAGGATTTATATAGTGCCAACAGTTTGCTCAGCACTTTACAATATAACGGGAGACAATACAGTAACAATACAGTTCAATACAAGAGGGATAGGAGGGCCCTGCTCCTTGGAGCTTACAATCTAGGAGGGAGGGGCTAGTGGTACAAAAAGTAGTAACTGTGGGGAATGGATTGGTTGGAAAAGTAGAAGATTCCAGTATTAGCTGAGGGCAGGATAGGCTTCCCTGAAGAGATAGATTTTCAGAGACCGCCTAAAAGTGAGCAGAGTAGGCGATAGTCTGATAAATTGGGGTAGAGACTTCCAGAGGATGGGGGAAGCTCTGGAGAAGTCCTAGAGATGAGCATGGGAGGAGGAAACAAGGGAGCTAGAGAGTAGGAGGTCTTGCGAGGAGCGAAGAGTACAGTTTGGGTGATATTTAGAGACAAGATCAGTGATGTAATTTAGGGCAGAGTTAAAAACATCATGGGTAATCAAAGGGTTATGTGTGTGCCTAACAAGTGTTAATTTAAATATCTCTCTGTTTCTTCTCCCTTTGCAGGGAGAAGAAACATAGAGATTGTCCCCTCTGTACATAGCCCTGTGTTGATTGTAAACACGTGGTTCAGGGCTGTGATTGAAGTGAATACAGCTGCTGGCCATGAATCATTGCCTGGGACCTGCTGACAAACACCCACTGAGTACAATCAAATCTGGAGTTAGCTGGCAGGCACGCGTGTGCATGCCCTGTACCCTGGAGAGGCCAGTGACGTACAGGTACGGCGCTGTGCCAATACGCGCCGCTCATTTGCAGTACAGTGCGGATGGTCCACAAGTGGATAATAAGATAACAAATATTTCAGGCTACAAAATTGTGTGCATCTGCTAAACCTCAAAAAAACTATGACACCAAACCTAGAATTATTCATCACCCTGTGGCGTGTGCAACAATACCTAAAATATATTATACGTAAAATGAGTGATAGGTGTTTATAGACCCACACAGCCTGACAGCCTGATAGGTAGCATATTCATAAGCACGTGTGCAATGAGGTGGGCAATGGCACCCTACATATTTTCCTATTACAGGCTTCCTTTAGAAGAGAAATGCACTTTTTCTCAATTTACTAATGCTGTGACAGTTACAAGACTTTTAGCGAGTATGTCAATGGCAATGTGGATTTGCAAGAGTCTGTCTGTTTAATTTTAGCTATTTGGTTACCAAATGTGGCTAGGTATAATGTCCCAGGACATGCCCCTAGACTATGGGAGAAAGACCGAGGGCTGTATCAAAATGGACCTCCATGGAACAGTATTCCGCCTGATACAGAAAGTGCATCTGCATCTTGTCCTGTTCTAGGAGCAGGGACAAAAACTTCCTCATTAGTCATGGTTGGTGAGTAATGGGAGCACGCATGCTGACTCTTGTAAAACTGCATTGATGGGCATATAAAAATATAAAATATTGTTTACAGATTTTCAGAGCTGCTGCAGAGCTGGTACTGTAATACAATGGGTATCTATTCTATGAAATTAAGTCTTCCTTGAAAAGTCTTTAAGTTCCATTTACCTTGAATCACATGGGGCTGCACTAGGTACAGGAGAGAGTGGTGCTTAACCACTTGACCTCCGGAAGGTTTTAACACCTTCATGACCAGGGCATTTTTTTGGTATTCAGCGCTGTGCTACTTTAACTGGCAATTGCATGGTCATGCAACACTGTACACAAATGAAATTTATATTTTTGTTTACACGAATAGAGATTTTTTTTATTGGTAGTTGATCACCACTGTGTTTTTTATTTTTATTATATAAACAAAAAAAAACCAAAACTTTTAAAAACGAAAGATATTTTTCTACCTTCAAACATATCCAATAAAAAAATTAAAAAATCTAATTTCTTCTTACATTTAAGCCAAAATGTATTCTGCTACATGTCTGTGGTAAAAAACAATCCCATTAAGTGTATACAGTATTAATTGATTTGTGTGAAAGTTATAGCGTCTACAGACTTTGATATATATGCGATATTTGAAAATTGATCAGTCCTGATGTAATAACGGCCTATCTCATTTCTTGAGGCCCCAAAATGCCAGGAGAGTACAAATGCCCCCAAAATTGCCCCTTTCTAGAAAGTAGACAGTCTGAGGTATTTAGTAAGAGGCGTGGCAACTTTTTTGAAGTAATTTTGTTGTTACAGTTTTTTTAAATGATTTAATTAAATAAAATGTGTTTTTTCACAATTTGTTTTTTTTTTTTTTGCATACTGTCACCAGTGCAGTACAGTGTCATAATATGACTGGTGTGGCGGTGATCAGGGATACTGACTGGTGACAGTATGATAAAAAAAATAATAATTTTTTTTACATTTATTTCTTTCTTTAACATTTGTTTTTTACATCTTGTCATCAGAGTAGCTCATTGTCACCATAGTGACAGCGTACTACTCGGGGGTGATCAGGGATTTTTGTATTACACTGTTATTGTATATACAGATAAGCAATAGTTTTAGCTGTCATGAATGGGTTTTCCATTCATGAACAGCTTGTTTATGGTTGTGATATGTTATTGGCTACAGCAATAACTTGGTACAAGTAGCCAGGTACCATGTGATTGCTGTAAGCCAATCACAGATCACAACAGTAAACAAGCTGTTCATGAATGGAAAGCCAGTCATGACAGGTTGTTTACAGTGTTATCATGTGATCACTAAGACCAATCAATGCAATCACATGATACCCAATTACCAGTAACAGTAATCCACTGTGGTTCACAGGAGTGGTGCGCTGCGCGCTCCTATCTCAGGACAGGCAGAATCACATATACTGTATATGTGACTGTGCCTGCAGCTGCTGCAGTAAATGTATTGCGGTGGGGCAGCAAGTGGTTAAAGCAAATATGCCACTAGCAAAAACTGTGCCAAAAAAGCAGCCTGCAAAGGAAAATGAATAATGCTAACCTGTCCCGCCAATCATTCTTGGGTTCTTCAATCTCTTTCATAGCTAAGTACTTCAGCAAAATTTTCTTATCCGACACATTTCTGGGAGTGTTGGATGCCTGGTTCCCCTCTGCACACTGAGGCTTCATCATCTGGTACCAGGGGCGGACTGACCATTTGGAAACTCGGGCACTGCCCGAGGGCCCGGGGTCAGTAGGGGGCCTCATGAGATGCCCCTGGTACCTTTTACATAGACCTTTTTCAGTTTGGGAAAGGTCACAGGGGCCCCATGATCCCCTATTGCCCGGGGGCCCCATGAGTTGTCAGTCCGCCCCTGTCTGGTACTCTAACCCAGTGTTTCTCAACTTTTTTTCATTCAAGGCACCCTTTAAAATTATGGACAGTCCCAATGCACCCTTTAAAATTATGGACAGTCTTGAGGCACCCTTTAAAATTATGGACAGTCCCGAGGCACCCTTTAAAATTATGGACAGTCTTGAGGCACCTCAGTCTAAAATGGGGTGCCTCAAGACTGTCGATAATTTTAAAAGGGCACCCCATTCTAAAATGTGAAAAACTATTCTAATAGTTTTATACAACGCAGCAACATCCACACATGTAGGACACCCAACATTAGAGGTGATTTATTCTTCCAAAGCAAATACACTTTTGCACACTGGTAATGACTAGTATTCCAATGTTTCTCTTCTCCCTCAGTTTTCTTACATCACTGAGCTAATATGACGCCAACACTGATAGAGGGGCAGGGGAGGATCAAACTAGGATGCTGTGCAGGCAGCGGACATCCTCCTTATCAACTGATGATGTCATTTGTTGTCAGGACACCAGTGGCAAGATGGTTGTAATGGTGCACAATTCAAACCTGTGGCAGGCTTGTTCCACCTGCTGGCTTGTATAGTCTTGGGCAATTTTTAGACATTTTGCCAAGGCACCCCTGAAGAAACCTCAAGTCACCCCAGGGAGCCTGGGCACCCTGGTTGAGAAAGACTGCTCTAAAACACTACTGTGTTCTGTTGTGACATAGGAGCCAGTGAAAATAACGACAGCACATGATAGAGGACTAGGTGTCCAGCAATCTCAGAAGTGTAAAGGGCACAAAAACTGTGGAAAACTAGTGAATGCCTGAACTTAGGCCCGCTCCATACTGGACCGGACTCCTGCAGGAGTCTGTTTGCTCAGCGGCGGGATCTATCCACTGATCCCCGCTGAGCAAGCAGATGGCTAGTCTGTGTTCATTACGCTTTTGCAGAGCGGACACAAACACAGCTTAACCTCCTCTATGGGATGTCGAATATAAACGGACGGCCTGTCCATTTACACCTGGCTGCCATCTGATCCACTAGTTGGATTGGGAACAGATCCCCATCCGTCTGTGTTTAATGGATCGGATTTTAGGTAGTCGGACATGTGTTGGTCCATAAAGGACAATGGAACATCCACCTGAAAAACTGACAGGCAGACCCGATCAGTCCGCTCATGTGAAAGGAGCCTTAGACTAATTGTGTTAGTCACTAACATATAGAATTACACAGAAAAACATATACACAGAGAAATCAAGATACAAAAGAAATGGGAATTCAAGGGGAAGGGACATCCAGGTGGAAATGTTAAACATCCAGGATGAAATTTGGAGAACATGGGGTTGACTGACTAAAGACAAACAGGCTGTTTATTTTGCAAGGGCATTTCCCCAGAGTTTAGTGAATGAGTTAGGCCTCATATACACCGGACACTTCTGAACGATGGAAACTGACTGCTGGAAAACATAGGTTAAAAAACGTATGTTTAGCCACGTTTGCATAACGCGTTTATGCACATTTTTTAAAGATAAACACAGGAGAACCTCCCAAATGCCCAGAATGCACTGAAAAGTGGTAAATTATTACCTATTTCAGACTGTTTCAGAGAAATACAGAGAGTAGAAGCAGAGACAGCAGTATGTGTTGAGATTACCTTAGGTGTGAGTTGCTCAGTAACATTTCTTTTGTTTCCAAGGGTGGGAAAGGTGTCTGGTGGAGCGAGTCATTAAGGTCACCTGGCAGGGGGTCTTCATGAGGAATTTGAGGTGTGAATGGTCATTAACATATCTTTTATTTCCAAGGGTGGGAAGGTCTGAGGTGTGAATTGGTCATTACAATGTGTGACAAGATTGGTGGGAACATCCTGTGTTAAGTGTTTTGTCCATCTGAGTACATTGAAAACGCTTTGCATGCATTTTTTCATGATTAAAAAAGGCTCTGGACAGCATCGGGAACTGGAAGAGTTGACAAAAAATTTTCAAAACGCAAAAGCTTTTAAACGCCATTTGCCGCATTTACAAGCGTTTTGCGTTTGAAACGCTGATAAAATCGACTGCTGAACACAAATTTCTGTGTTCAAAAAAACTACTGTAAACTCAAATGCCTGTAAACGACTGTAAATGAAGATGTGTACATGGACACAGGAAAACATTAGGATGAGTTCAGGGGCTGCTGAAATAAACACCTAAATGTGAGTTTATCAGCTGTAGTGTACATGAGCCCTTAAAGTTTAATTGTGCAAAGAATACCCAATAACATGCAAAACAATTACATAAAAAGAGCATTTTTGTTTGCACATGATTGGGTGATGGAAGTCAGCAGAGATTCACCTCATTAACTAAACTCTGATGGGAATTCCCTTGGCCAATACAACTTCCCTTGAAAAGCAAACAGTCTATTTGCTTTTTGTAAATCAACCCCAATCAGTACAGAGGGTGCCCCTGAAATTTTCATTTCCACGAGACATTTGACTGCAGTGAACTGCTAACAAAATCTCAATTTCTTAATAAGTCCAGAGTTCTCCTTTAAATGGCTTCACATTTTCCTCTATCTTCTCTATCTTTCCCTTGAAAGTAAATTATTCCCAGAAGGCTTTATTGAGCTCCGCCATTGGACTTTGGCACCTGCATATGTATTACGTTGATCCAGAGACAGAGAAAGCTCATTTATATTCCTCGGCAGTTTCCTACTGTGTTATAGAGCACTTGCATTTCTGCTGCCTTCTTCTGTTTTACTCTTATATTAAATGAGCTTGGGTTACATTTCACTGTGATGTTTTGTGCCTTTTCTAACTTGGAAGATGCCTAAGTGGGCTTTGCTTTTCTTTGAAGAAGCAGGCAGTAAATGAAACCTTGTATAATATTAAATTACATTTTTTCCCAGTTCTATTTTCTGGCAGGCAATGTGCATCATGTTTATGATCTGAAATTTGATGCAATTGTATTTATGAAAGAATGATGATATCCCTTAAAATGTAGACATCTTTGAATCTTATGCAAACGGTTTCATAAAAGGCTTTTTCAACAGATCTTTCGATATATGCTCTTAGAATATGTCCAAGTGAACACTTCTAAAACTCACAGAGCAATTTTTTTGCTATTTTTGGTGCACACTGATGGATAGAGCTTATATTAGTGCTCAATGATATATTTTCAAGTACAAACAGCAAACAGAAATGCAGACAAAAATGAAGTATGTAGCTTTTGTAATGGCTAAGGTGCCCATAAGAACCGAGAGCTCGGAACGCAAAGTACCCACACGTAAATGGATATCAATTGTTAAAGTGAATCTAGCATTAAAGTGTATGTAAACTCAAATCTATTTTCTGTATACTTGGCATCTATCAATATATATCATTTTCTTATTTAAATATTTTTTTGTAACTGTAAGCTTCTTACTTAGAGATCAGCACCTACTATTGCAGACTGACAATGCTAAGCCGCTGACTTGCAACTGGCCACTCAGCTGCCTACCTGGTCTATCAGATAATCAGCCCAATGGCCAACTGAAAAGATGGCCAGCGGACAACACTACTGCTAATTGCAAGGCAATGGCTTAGCACTGTCAGTCTGCATTGGGAGGTGCTATTACTATTGATACATCGGTAATTTGATGCAGACTAGCCTACCCCGTTGAAGCTTCTCATTTTGTGACTTGCTAAAAAGTTACAATGTAAAGTTTAATAACTGGGGAGAGGAGACTAAGGAATTGCCTCCACCTGTCTGCAGCAGACTGATGGCATCATCTTAGCATAAGTAAATCATTGTACTGCAGCATACACCTCATTTAAAGTGATACTAAACCCTGGACCTTGCATCCACTCTATGTGGTCTCCCACAGTACACAGAACATGGAAATGCAATTATTTTAGTAAATATAAACTGCTAAATACCATTTCTCATCAGCAGTTAGAGCAGTCTTGTGACTTCAGCAGAGCACCGGTTAAAGCTTGTAGGAGGATTTTTCTTTCTGCTCTAGGAGGATGTGAAACCACTGACCCTCTGTCTGGACAGTGCTGATTGACCCTCCCAAGAAAAAAAAAAAACCTTTCTAGAAATACACACCAAACTGAGTATGTGCATGTGACCACATGTTCAATCTGCATCAGGTGGTCATTTCAACAAGAGGAGGGTCAGAGAAGAAAGGATAAAACAGTCTTTTTACACAATGCAGAGGATTAACCCCTTAGGTTCCACAGTGAGTATAACAAGCATGCTTTACTGTATATACAGACTGATTTTACTGTTGTGGGTTTAGTAAAAACTTTAATGGTAAAACCATTTAATACAAACATGTAATATATCACAGCTTATCGGTCATTAGATGTGCTGGCTGCATTCCTTTTCTTTTTTTTTACCCTGTTTTTCTGTTATTTTCTCCTGGTAATTCTGCACTCCTAGGCGCCTTAACATTAAGCCTTTTTTTTGTATACCAGAGTTTGTTTAATGTTAGGTCTTCGTGGAGTGGGGGTCTTGCTGTTTAGTGCTGCCTTTTAATACAGTAAGGAGGAACAGCCATATATATTACACATGATGCAAGATTGAATGGTGGTTTATTTAGGCATGCTTCACTTTTTTCAGTTTGGATCTACATTGAGAACATTCTAATACAGAAGAAAGGTCAGGTTGACCTTTTACCCCTGGTTCACACATCCGTGTTCCTGCGGTCCGCGTTTTGCGCAGGCACGAGAGCCCATTCATTTGAATGGACTCCCGTGCCCCAGGACATGCAGGGAAGAAGTCCCTGCACTTCTGAAAACGCAGCCCGCATGGGAACCTCGGTTCCCAATACAGTTGCGATTTCCAGTGCGGGCAGCATGCCATTAGAATTAAAGGCACCCGCCCGTAGGTCCGCATTCTTCTGTGTGGGTGGTGCGGCTGCATGGATTTTTGTGCGGATCCGCAGCGGCACCACCCGCACAGATGTGAACCAAGCCTTAGGGTATGCAGCACATTTTCTGAATGCTGTAACCAAAAAATGTAGCACTTGGTGCCAATAAAGAAATGAGGGTAGCTGTACTAAGTAGTTGCCAGAATCACATGTGTATTCTTGTAGCAATGTCCATGTGCTTCTTGCAGCACCTTCCTCCAACCATGTCTTCTTATCTTCCTTTCTTAATAAGGAAAACAATTATTCCATTCAGCAAACTATGGTGTAGCAAGTGTTCTGCAAAAAGGTAAAAAGCTTTCAGTGTTTTCCGTTGAAAAAGCATTTTGCAAGAATTCCAATATTCCTGTTCCCAGCAATAGATGGAATCCCTGCGGGCGCACCACTAGTAATCCAGCACTGCAGTGGATGAACACCATCAATTACTACTTTTGCTTCTGTTGAGTCAATCAATTTAGTATCCATTCACAAATGTTTACATATGATGGGCAATATCCGGAGTTTCTCTCCATGAATGTAAGGATGTTGTTAAATGCCTTTTTTAGAGGCTTTCTTCTTAAAGCAACAAATTGGTTTGGTTTACTCCTTGCTAGAAGCCTGAATTATTATTGACTTATGGGGAGGTAAAGGTAGACTATGCTTTATGATTTTTTTTTTTTACAGTAGCTGGATTTTACAGGAAACAGGATGGTAGTAATTATGATAAATGAGTGCTGAAATTATATATGGATCAGGGGCGGACTGACCATTCGAGGCACTTGGGCACTACGCGAGGGCCCGGAGTCAGTAGGGGGCCCCATGAAATGCCCCTGGTACCTTTTTATAGGGTTTTTTTTGAGTGTGGACAAGGACACAGGGGCCCCATGATCCCTTATTGCCCGGGGCCCCATGAGTTGTCAGTCCGCCCCTGATATGGATGCAGCAACAACCATCCTGGATCCAGCTGGGTTATCAGTAAGATTTTTCATGTGGAAAGTGTAGTTACTTTACTGATATGTTTGAAAGAATGAATGGGTCCTATGTTGCAACCCTACTACACACCATCAAATGTGCATGTTTCCCACATGTGAATTCTGCACTTCGAAAATGTATTATGACTTTCATATGATACGTCCACAGCAGGGGCGGACTGACAACTCATGAGGCCTCCGGACAATTGGGGATCATTGGGCCCCTGTGTCCTTGCCCACACTCAAAACGCACCCAAAAAAGCCTATAAAAGGTACCAGGGGCATTTTATGGGGCTCCCTACTGACTCCGGGCCTTTGGGCAGTGCCTGAATGCTCGAATGGTCAGTCCGCCCCTGGTCCACAGGTTTTCTCAAACTTTATCCCAATGCTCATTTGAGATAAAATAAACAAAATATAAAACTCCATTTGATGGCATTTCAAACCTTCCAGCAGTCTCTTAGTGAAAGAACAGTCCCAATTCTGGAGATGGGTTGGCATTTGTAAGTATTGTTCATGATATTGCTTGGCTGATTATAAAAAGCCGCTTGTCCAAAAGCAAAGTTTGAATTTATGACATGATTAAAAAGAAGACTCTCCTCGACGCTGTTATCAGCATTTGTTTTTCTGCTCCTAGAAGCTAGATAGTATTACCATATGTGTTCATGCACACTGCTTTAAGTTTTTATCATTTTTTGAGCTTCAGGTCTAGGAGCAGAAAAAAATTGTTTTTGTAGAGTTTTTTGGAACATTTTTTCAACAAGAAAAAATGCTAAATGCTCTAAATGCTGCTAAACTCTACTAAAATGCCCCTAACAGCTATTTTCTAGCTTTTTAATTTTTTCCCTCTACATGTATTGTAAAAACACTAACGCTCCTGAACATTCCTAAATGCTTCTGAACGCTACTAAAATGCTACTATTACCAGCGCTTTTTATCTAGCATTTTTTTCCAGCATTTTTTGAGTTTAAAAAAATGTTAGTGTGCATGGGGCCTAATCTCTTCTCATGCACCCAGAGACCCCTGAAACCTAAGATGCTCTATTATGCCAACTTCCATCTTTCTGTAACAACATACATTCCAGTTAAAGTACTTTTTATTCCTGTTCCCCCTGCATGTTATGATTTGTGACAGATCTTTTCTGAGAATTTTTTTTTTTTTTACTCTGTAAAAATGCTGCTTCCTGGGCTCCATTTTTAGTACTCATAGTCGGCATAGCTAAGTAACAGCCTCTCCTCAGGTGTCTTTACAAACACTTGTATGACAGAGGAAGACCAAGTATTTTACAAAGTGCTGATTGTAGAGAGCACTTTGTCTACATCTGATGACTTTTAACTGCACAGGTATATTTAGAAAACCCACATAACTGCTGTAACCATAAAATAGAGGTAAAACTATGATAATTGAGGTTGTTAGCACAATGTCATTAGTAAGACCTCATCTGAAATATGCAGTTCAGTTTTGGGTACCAATTCACAAAAAGAACATTGGGGAACTGGAGAAAGTACAGAGAAGGGCAACTAAACTGATAAGAGGCATGGAGGAGCTCAGCTATGAGGAAAGATTAGAGGAACTGAATTTATTCTCTCTTGAGAAGAGGAGATTAAGGGGGATATGATCAACATGTATAAATACATCAGTGGTTCATATAGTGAACTCAGTGTAGAGTTATTCACCCTGAGGTTATCACAGAGGACAAGGGGGCACTCTTTACGTCTGGAGGAAAAGAGATTTAATCTCCAAACACGGAAAGGTTTCTTCACAGTGAGAGCTGTGAGAATGTGGAATAGACTCCCTCAAGATTTGGTTCTGGTAAGCTCAGTGGATTGCTTCAAAAAAGGCCTGGATTCTTTCTTAGATACACAGAATATAACTGGATACTAACATTTATAGGTAAAGTTGATCCAGGGAATATCCAATTGCCTCTTGGGGGATCAGGAAGGAATTTTTTTCTCCTGCAGGAGCAAATTGGATCATGCTTTGCTAGGTATTTTGACTTCTTCTGGATCAACTGTGGGTATAAGATTATAACTTTTTTTTTTTTAATGGTTGAGCTGGATGGACTTTTGTCTTTTTTCAGCTAGACGAACTATGTAACTATGTAATGTCTTTCTTTCATATGTGCTGTATCTCTAATACTTCAGTGGCATGGTTGAGAATAGCAGCATAGCATCCTAGACACATAATTTTCTACGTTGTCATATATTTAAATATCCTGACTTTCTGTGTGCTTTTCCAGGTCAACAGATCATCATAAGAGCCAGGCATGTAACATGTTCACAGATCATTAATAGTAGTCTACAAATGTTTTTCATAATGGGTTTCTTATAATGACCACTACATCCTTGGCAGACGACACCAGAAGTCTTAAAAGCCATAGCTGCACTCTTGAGCATCTGAGGTATGAAACTAAATCCCAGCATGACTTCACCAAGTATAAATATACCCTCCAAAATTACAATTCCTGTCTCCGCACTGCCAAACAGTCATATTTTATCACTGTATTACCGCCCTCTCATGCAGTCCCCATCAACTCTTTTTCTACTTCTACTCTCTACTTCAACCAAATAAATAAATCCTTCACTGTCTCCATGCACTAATTCATTCATAGCCAGGGGCGGACTGACCATTTGGAAACTCAGGCACTGCCCGAGGGCCTGGGGTCAGTAGGGGGCACCATGAGATGCCCCTGGTACCTTTTTCATAGGCTTTTTTGAGTTTGGGCAAGGCCACAGGGGCCCCATGATCCCCTATTGCCCGGGGGCCCCATGAGTTGTCAGTCCACTCCTGTTCATAGCCCTCAGCTCACCCCATCAGTCTCCTCGCGCATCACTAATTTACTAACAGACATATCAGTATGGATGGCACAACACTTTCTCAAACTCAATCTTTTCAAAACTGAGCTTATAATAAATGACCCCCCCCTCCCCTCACCCATGCTCCCTCCCCTAACTTCACCATCAAGATCAAGGGAGCAACTGTTATGCCCTCCCCGCATGTTAAGGTGCTAGGTGTAATCCTAGATGCTAAACTCTTCTTTCGGCCCCACATCCAATCACTGTCCAAATCTTGTTGCCTAAACCTTCGCAACATCTTCAAAATTTGTCCTTTTTTACCAACGACAGCAAAAAGCACCACTTCCTGATTATATGTTGACTTGACTCTTGCAACTCCCTCCTCATTGACTTACCTTTACATAGGCTATTTCCCCTATAGCCTATGTTACTCCTCTCTGCTAATTCCCTCCACTGGCTTTAACTCATTCAAAAAATTAAATTCTAAATACTAAGAACAACCTACAAAGCCATCCACAACTCTATCCCAGCTACATCAAAAACCTTGTCTCATAATATTATTATTATTATGATACAGTATTTATAAAGCGCCAATGGTTCGCTCAGCGCTGTACATTACAAAGGGGGACAGAACATGTGACAGAACAATAACAATACAATGCAAAACATGAGGGGATCGAGGGCCCTGCTCTTTCGAGCTTACAATCTAGGAGGGAGGGGATAGTGGTACAGGAAGAGATAGCTGTGGGGGATGGAGTGGTAGGAAGAGTGGAGGAGGTCGGCAAGTTAGCAGGGGGTGGGGTAGGCTTCCCTGAAGAGATGGGTTATCAGGGAGCGCCTAAAGGAGAGGAGAGTAGGTGATAATCTGATGGGTTGGGGCAGGGAGTTCCAGAGGATGGGTGACACCCTAGAGAAGTCCTGGAGGCGGGCATGGGAGGAGGAGACCAGGGAACTAGAGAGAAGGAGGTCTTGTGAGGAGCGGAGTGTGCGTGCTGGGCGGTACTTGGTAGACAGCTTTGTACGTCAGTGTTAGGATTTTGAATTTGATCCGTTGCGCAATCGGAAGCTAGTGGAGGGATTGGCAGAGGGGGGTGGCGGAGATTGAGCGGTTGGAAAGGTGAATGAGTCTGGCAGCCGTATTCAGGATCGACTGAAGCGGGGATAGCCAGCGGCGAGGCAGGCCAGTGAGGAGGGAGTTGCAGTAGTCGAGTCGTGATATGATGAGGGAGTGGATGAGCTGTTTAGTGGTTTCTGGGGTTAGGAACGTGCGTATTTTGGTGATGTTGCAGAAGTGGAGTCTGCACGAGTTTGTTAAAGATTGGACTTGGGGCTGGAAGGATAGGTTGGAGTCCAGAATGACACCAAGTACTCTGGCCTGCGGGGCGGGTTTGATGGTGGTGTTGTTGGATGTGACGGAGAAGTCAATGGGGGGTGGTGTCCGGGCTGGGGGGAAGACAACAAACTTGGTTTTGGAGAGGTTCAGTTTAAGGAAGTGGAGCGACATCCAGTCTGAGACCGAGGGGGTGAGGTGGGAGGTTGAGAGATAGATTTGTGTGTCGTCGGCATAGACGTGGTAGTTGAAGCCATGAGAGTGTATGAGTTGGCCAAGGGAGGAGGTGTAGATGGAGAAGAGAAGGGGCCCGAGGACAGAGCCTTGAGGGACCCCAACAGAGAGGGGGAGTGAGGGGGAGGTGGTAGCATTATAGGTAATGCTGAAAGATCGTTGTGACAGGTAGGATGAGAGCCAGGAGAGAGCAGAATCTCTGAGGCCGAGGGAGTGTAGTTTTTTGAGGAGGAGGGGGTGGTCCACTGTGTCGAAGGCCACAGAGAGGTCAAGGAGTAAGAGCACTGAATAGTGGCCATTAGCTTTGGCGGTTAGCAGGTCGTTGGAGAGTTTGAGTAAGGCAGTTTCGGTGGAGTGTAGGGGACAGAAGCCGGACTGTAGGGGATGGAGGAGGTTGTTGTCGTTGAGGTGAGAGCTTAGGCAGGTGTAGACTAGGCGCTCGAGGAGTTTAGATGTAAATGGGAGCAGGGAGATGGGTCTGAGGTTGTTCGGGTCATTGGGGTCCAGGGAGGGCTTTTTAATAATATCATAATAATATCAACCAAACCATTCTCTTTGCTCCTCCCATGATCTCCTGATGTCTAGTTCTCTTGTCACCGCCTTCCATCACCTCCAAGACTATTCCAAAGCCTCTCCCATCTGTCCAATTATCTCCTACCAGGGGTGGACTGACAACTCATGGGGCCCCCGGGCAATAGGGGATCATGGGGCCCCTGTGTCCTTGCCCAAACTCAAAAAAGCCTATGAAAAAGGTACCAGGGGCATCTCATGGGGCCAGCTACTGACCCCGGGCCCTCAGGCAGTGCCCGAGTTTCCAAATGGTCAGTCCACCCCTGTCTCCTACTCTATCTGCCTTTAGGCTATCCCTGAAATCCCATCTCTTCAGAGAGGCCTATCCTGCCTTTGACTAATAAGCTGTACTTTTAATTTCTCCATAATTCCACAGCTATTTATTGCTTTTTGTATAACTTGACCCTTTCTTTTAGATTGTAAGCTCTAATGAGTGGAGACCTCTGATCCCTCTTGTATTTAATTGTATTTTAACTATACTGTCTCTCTCCATTTGATAAATCACTGTTTGTGCTATATACCAACAAATCTTCTAAATAATCGAATATAATAAATAATAATAACCATAAATGGTTTTTACTTTACATGGGCCATGCTTGTGTGTACACTGTCTTCATCTATCACAGTTAAGGTACTTTTTTGCTGGTTGATTAGAAATAATATTTATAATGTATATGCAATGTCCAATGCTATAATTTTAATGGTTTTCTTGATTTCATAAAAAAAAATCAACAGTCTTTATTTGGGTTTGTCCTTGATTTGTTTTTTACCATGATCCTTTGCACAGCTGTAATTGGATGAAATGTACAAGTTTAATAAGTTGCCTGTAGTTTCATCACGCTCTTCCACGATATAATTCATCTTGCCAAGCGGTCCAATTGTGTTTGAATTACCTATATGAGCATAGACGCTGTCCAGGTTATCCCTCGTGCTTTGAGCTAATTTGTATTCAAAGACTGCTTTTACATCTGTTCTTCAATATTTGCATTTACTGCTAGCCTCTCGATTGCTTTAAAGGCCAAATGTGTTTTGACTCATTTTAGTCTCTTTTTAAAAAATATTTTTTTTCTGTACGTAGTTACAGCTGAGCATAAAGCATGTCATTTTGAGAAGGCAATTTTGCAATCCCCTTTTGATTCTTATACAGGGAAAAAATATGCAGTTAATTTTAAAGTGGCTCTATAGTAAAAAACACCCTACCCTGTCATTTCAATTCTCTGTAATTCATAGATATTAAAAGAAAGTCTGTACAGAGATCACATAATTAATGCCTAGGCATGGACAGGACCAACCACAGTGGGTGTTTGGCTATGAATAGTGTTTTTTGCAGGACAAGTAAATACCTGGGATCGCTTTTTAGCATTTCTGAATTTAAAACGGTTGTAAAAGCATTTTTTTTTCTCTAAATAAAAAAGGTTTATACTTACCTGCTCTGTGCAATAGTATTTGCACAGAGCAGTCCCTTAGTCTAGGTTCACACCTATGTGTTTTCTGCTGCGTTTTGCAGAAACGCAGAGCAGTCCATTTAACATGATTTCCTATGGGGAAGTTTCACATCTCCATGTTTTCACCTGGTGCGTTTTTTGGAAAGGGTCAGGGACTTTTTTAAACGCAAAACTTTGCATTTTTAGTTCTATAGGCTTCAATGGAGATGCTGCAGAAAAGCATGTAGTGTGTTTTTGTTGTATTTTTGGCTCGTTTTTGATGCATTTTGCGTTTTATTCTGCCAGGCAACAAATTGAAAAAAAAACGCAAAACGCATCAGAAACATAACAAATGCAAGTGCATAAAGCACTGCAGAAACGGATCAAACGCTAACTGCATAGGTGTAAACCTAGCCTTACCCCCTCTTCTAGCAATGGGGGCACACATGCGGGCGCTCTCGAAGCCAGGCTGTGTGTGTCCATAAATACACATAACGCAGCTCGCCCCTGCTAGATCGAGAAATGGCTCAGGTGTTTGTCCTCCAGGACTTCTCCCGAGCCTCTCTCACATCCTATGGAACTCCCTACCTCAATCTGTCCGACTATGTCCTACTCAATCTACTTTTTGATGATCCCTGACAACCTTTCTCTTCAGAGAGGCCTATCCTGCCCCTCCCCCCCAATAACTGTACTTTTACACCTCACCGACAACAACCTCCTTGATCCCCTACAACCTGGCTTCCGTCCCCTACACTCTACTGAAACCGCCCTACTCACCAACGACCTGCTAAGCGCCAAAGTCAATGGCCACTACTCAGTGCTACTACTCCTCGACCTCTCCGTGGCTTTCGACATGGTCAACCACCCCCTCCTCCTCAAAAAACAATACTCTTTTGGCCTCAGAGACTTTGCTCTCTCCTGGCTCTCTTCCTATCTATCTCAATGCTCCTTCAATGTTACCTATAACGCTGCCACCTCCCCCTCACTCCCCCTCCCTGTTGGGGTCCCCCAAGGCTCTGTCCTCGGGCCCCTTCTCTTCTCCATCTACACCTCCTCCCTTGGTCAACTGATACACTCCCACGGCTTCAACTACCATCTCTATGCCGATGACACTCAAATCTATCTCTCTACCCCTCGCCTCACTCCTTCAGTCTCCGCCAGAATCAACAGCCTTCAGAACGACATATCAGACTGGATGTCACTCCACTTCCTCAAATTAAACCTTGTCAAAACCGAACTCCTAGTTTTCCCCCCAGCCCGCAGTGTCATTCTAGACTCCAATCTGTCTTTCCAGCCCTAGATCCAATCGCTGACAAATTGATGCAGACTCCACCTCTGCAACATCTCCAAAATACGCACGTTCCTAACTCCATAAAGTACAAAGCAACTCATTCACTCCCTTATCATATCCCAACTTGACTACTGTAACTACCTCCTCGCTGGCCTACCCCAACACAAGCTATCCCCGCTTCAATCTATCCTGAATTCTGCGGCAGACTCATCCACCTTACTAACCGCTCCGTATCCGCCACCCCCTTCTGCCAATCGCTCCACTGGCTTCTGATTGCCCAACGCATAAAATTCAAAATATTAACATTGACGTACAAGGCTGTTCATAACACTGCCCCCAACTACATCACCAACCTGATATCCATCTACCACCCAAAACGCACTCTCTGCTCCTCACAAGACTTCCTACTCTCTAGTTCCCTGGTCTCCTTCTCCCATGCCCATCTCCAGGACTTCTCCAGGGCTTCCCCCATCCTCTGGAACTCACTACCCCAATCCATCAGACTGTCACCTTCCCTCCTCACCTTTAGGCGCACCCTGAAAACCCATCTCTTCAGAGAAGCCTACCCCGCCCTCACCTAATTGCTGATCTCCTCCGCTCTTCCCACCACTCCATCCCCCACAGCTATTTCCTCCTGTACCACTCTCCCCTCCCTCCTAGATTGTAAGCTCCAAGGAGCAGGGCCCTCGAACCCCATGTGTATTGTATTGTTACTGTACTGTCTCCCATTATAATGTACAGCGCTGAGCAAACCATTGGCGCTATATAAATTATGTAAATACTGTAAAATAATAATAATAACATGATCTGTTGGCAGTTTTTGGCAGCTGAAGTCATATACAGATCTCAACTTTTCCCTTCCACATTGTGAGCCTCCTAGTACTGTAATGTGATGGATGACCTCGATGATCAACAGCAAACCTTGAAATGTGGGACTGATCTGGGCTAGGCTCAACATTTACAGAAAAGAATATACATTTAGCTGCCTATAACTCTTGATCTACCAACTATTTGACATGCTGTTTTCACTAAAGGTAAACCTTTTTATCATATTATATAATATCATATCATTACTTTGAATTGTCCAGGTTTGAGATAGGTTTACTTAAAATCAGAATTTGGTCTATACAACACTATACAACACTAGCTAGATGGATTTCATGTGACTGCTTTATCACTTCTGTGGAATAATCAAGGTAAGTTACAATGTAGTAGATGCTTTAGTACACCAATCCAAAGCAATGTGTTTTCATTGTTGGTTAATGCAGATCTTTTTTATTATTAATACTCACTGGGTCAATGTATTTGTGTTATACTCTAGTATTTGTGTTTGAGTACTTAGAATATTTAAAGTTTTGGTATTTGTGTTATATAGAGACTTGGCCATGTCCAAAAATAGGATATAATGCTTTCAAATACAATTATTCATTTGTAACTTAAAGTGGTTGTAAATGTAAAAGGTTTTTTTTAATCTTAATGCATTCTCTGCATTACAGTAAAAAAACTTTCAATGTCGGCTTCCCCCAGCCCCCTCCAATACGTACCTGAGCCCGATCTCAATCCAGCACTATGAACAAAACCATTGCACAGAGCAGCTAAGTATGAAATATGATAGTTATTTTAGAACAATAAATATTCATCTTTAGAATCACTTTCAGGAACATGACAACGTCATTGATGATGAAATCCGTAGGGTGGAATTGGAGCGTATGACGTCATCACACACCGGAACGTGGTGGCCATCTTGTTGGTTGGAAACAAACTGCTAATGGATATGGTGACATGTTGTTTTTTTATAATTTATGATGTACGTGGTTTACTGCATTAGAGGCATTAAAAAATTCTCAAAATACTACACTATGAGGATTCCTCTCTGTTTTTGAATCGGATTATCATCTGTGAGGATAATATTTATTCTAGGTCCATCTCAAAGTTACTTTGCATTGAAGACCAGGAGTCCAAAAGTTCACAAATTCATTGTTCGCTTCTGGGAAGCACACAGCGTTTATTGACCTTTTCCTTAATTGGGGGTCAATATTATCTGGTAAGAAGCAGTGTGATTGGTGCTGGTGATGGAGTTTTTTCCTCTTGGTGACTTCTTGGAAATCTATAGGATTGCTATTGGGCCCTTGATTGATTCCGTGTTTCAAATCTTTTGGATTGGACTCTGATTGTCTATATTTATTGTTTTTGGAAGTTTAATTTAGCGCTGAACTTTTTTATTTATTTATTTTACTTTGTATTCTAACCTGCAATATTGTGTTTGTTGCTTTTGTGGATTATATCCACTCAAATTATTTAGATCATAGTGCAATTTAATCCATGAGCTATCAGAGGTATCATTAGTCCCATATACATATGTTTAGGGAATTGCGTGTACAGTTATAGTGCCTCTTGGGATGGAAGGACACAGTGTATACTGTGTATACTGTCCATCAATAAACTCGCAGAATGTTTGTGATGTAATTGGGGTGTGGCCTGTTCTTCTGCAGTTTTATTTTTCTAGTTTTGGCTAGAGTAGGAAAACTTTAGACCCTGTGCCAAGTTTATACTTCTATAAATAAAAGTGCAATGCCTAAAAAGTTACAAATGATCATAAGAAAACCATGAAAAAAATAGTCCATCCAAAAAGAAAAGAAAAGTCCCAGAGGCTGTGATGAAACAAAAGAAATCCAAGGACAGTTGTCGTGTCACCAACCACTACTACAGAAGGCTTACCAGAAAGGCATGACCTCCTGTTAAGAGTAGTCAATCGCGCTTTGTTAAGCAATCCAGAATGCCGGTCACTCGAATCCTCCTCCAGATCACCAAAGCAGCAGATAAGGATCTTCCAAACAATGGACCTTAATTAGGGTAGCTAAACCACTCAGGATAAGGCTTGGACTCATAGTGGAAAACATGCAAAGAAAGAGCGCTCCACATAGTGTAAAACCATATCACAACATTTATTGCCAAAAAAACCCCAAAATTTTCCAGTTTCCAAAATGGCAATCGGCTGTTCGGTGCTCCTGATGACGTTACCTGTGACGAAATGCGTAGAGTAGAGCCATGCACACACGATACGCATGCACGCACGGCTGGTGGCCATTTTGGAAACTGGAAAATTTAGATTTTTTTTTGCCAATCAATGCCTAATGATGTTTGTTTACATGTAAATGCAACCATACTTTAAATAAATGTTGTGATTATGGTTTTACACTGTGGAGCATTCTTTCTTTGCATGTTTTCCACTATAAATCCAAGCCTTATCCTGAATGGTTTAGCTACTCTAATTAAGGTCCATTGTTTGGAAGATCCTTATCTACTGTTTTGGTGCTCTGGAGGAGGATTCAAGTGGCCGGCTTTCTGGATTGTTTAACAAAGCACGATTGACCACTCTTAACAGGGGGTTCATGCCTTTCTGGTGAACCTTCTGCAGTAGTGGTTGGTGACACGACAACTGTCCTCGGATTTCTTTTGTTTCATCACAGCCTCTGGGACTTTTATTTTATTTTATTTTTGGATGGACTATTTTTTTTACACATTTTTCACTGTTTTCTTAGGATTATTTGTAGCTTTTTAAGTGCTGCACTTTTATTTATTTTTGATTGCCTAGTATCAGGGGTTTTGTGTGTAGCTGCTATATGTTTTTACACCTCATTTTTGATTATTGATTATCTATTGTGGTTCTTATTAGCGCAAGTTTTTTATATATATATATATATTTATCCAAGTTTATACTTCTGTCTGTGTACCCACTAGTAGATTTACCCCTCTGTTTGTCCCAATGACCACTGTCATCAAAACTGAAAGTAATAAGCAGGGCTTTTTTTCTCAGAGGAAAGGTGGTGGAACTCCCCCACCCAAACCTGGCCACGCCCCCATCAAACCCTAGGACCACCCCTTTAGAGAACAGGAATGCAAGTAAAATTTGGGAGGGGCTTCCGATGACATCATTTCCCGTACATACCATATAAGGGAAATGATGTCATCGGACCCCCGGCTGCCTCTTGCATGATCTGCATGAAACACATGCATAGATATAAAATGACTAATGTACTGACACCAGAAACACATGCATAGATATAAAATGACTAATGTACTGACACCAGAAACACATGCATAGATATAAAATGAATACCGTACTGACACCAGAAACACACGCATAGATATAAAATCAGTACCGTACTGACACCAGAAACACATGCATAGATATAAAATGACTAATGTACTGACACCAGAAACACATGCATAGATATAAAATCAGTACCGTACTGACACCAGAAACACACGCATAGATATAAAATCAGTACCGTACTGACACCAGAAACACATGCATAGATATAAAATCAGTACCGTACTGACACCAGAAACACACGCATAGATATAAAATCAGTACCGTACTGACACCAGGAACACATGCATAGATATAAAATCATGGCAGGCCGTTTGTAAACGTCCAGCATAGATATAAAATCAGTCTAGCATGCATGTGTACCCTGTCTGGTAGATGTGCCTGCTCCTACAGGCTCCCCTAGGGTTGCCACCTTTTCCTCCAAAAAATACCGTCCATCACTGAATTTATCTTTCCTGTTCCTCATGCACAGGAGGGGCGCTCTCGATCGGCGCCGCTGAGCGCTGAGCAATTGCGTTCTGAAATAGTTTAGGTGGGCTCAGGTGGGTGAGGATAGTTTAGGTGGGCTCAGATAGTTTAGGTGGGCACAGGTGGTTGGGATAGTTTAGGTGGGCACAGGCTGGGGAGAGAGTAAAAATTTAGAGCAATACATGATACTGCAGTCAGTGACAGGGAGCCGAGCGCAGCTTACCTACTCCAAGCTGTACGGCCCCTGCGTCCACGCTGTCACTGCCGTTGATGTCGCCGCGCCGCCCCCGATGTTTACACGCCGGCGGGGGGGGGCGGTGAAGCGTGCATAGTGTCCTCGCCCATCGTCCGCGCCCCCGATGTTTACACGCTGGCGGTAGAGGGGGGGGGGGTGAAGCGTGCATGTCCCCGCTCACCGGCTGTGAGCAGCGGCAGTGACAGGTGCCGGGCACGCGCAAGCATGACATAAACAAGCCGCGTCCGGCACCTGTCACTTTCGCTGCTCTGCATAGCTTGTCAGCTCTGCAGAGGCAGTCGGTGAGCGGGGACAAGAAGAAAAAGGTGGCGGAACGCAGTACCGCCGCGTTCCGGCAGAAAGAAAGCCCTGGTAATAAGAAATCCAACATTTTGGAGCTGTCATGAGAGCAAGAGGTGAGGAGAAATATTCCAGTGGTGACAACTTTTTGGGTGCCAGCTGTCATAAATGGGAATTACCCTCCAGTTAGGGAGATTTCTTCTAATTTCTTGTTGCACATCCAAAAGAGGAAATGAAGCGAGAATTTTCCCCAGTACTACACAGACAGCAAATAATAAACTAACAGAGGTTTTAATCCATCCCTTCTCGATTAAAAAAAAAAAGAGTTTTGGCTTTACATTCTTTTTAATCGTGTTTAAGACACTGGAGAATTTTGTAAACACAAATCAAACTGTTCAAAATATTTTTTTCATATTTTTATCTTAAGTGTTGCATCCCGTTAACACATTTGAGGATGTTTTTATTATAACGTATACTTTGTACATAGAGATCAAAAAGAAACATGTGCTTATGATGATTTTAACATGCACAGTGCTCCTCTTTTCTTCATATTTAACACTTGTAACTATGTTGTATCTCCCTCTAGTATAGCAGAACATCATTTAATCTCAACCCCTTGAAATCCTAATGTGATTTTTGAGCTATCCTTTTCCCCTTGAAGACAATGTTATTTCCTCCCCCTCCCCCCTTCTCATCTCTTTTTTCCTCCAAAACATCTTTTCTTCTCTCCTCATTTGCTCCTCTAAGGGACCTGGATATTGATGTTGCCTTTAATTGAAGTCAAGTTCTGCTGTGTTCATGCAAAAGGAGTCCATTAGGCCTAAGTGGCAAACAGATCAAGAGCGAAGGTATTTGGTTACCCAGGCATCAGCCTCTGAAACACGCTGTCAAAACTCATCACGGCTAAGAGGAATTACAGAATCATTATGTCGAACAGCAGATCCCTGGCTTGAGCTTAATGCAACAACCTTGACGGCTTTAGATCAGATTTCCTGCCCTCTGGTGACAGCAAGATCACCAGGGTATCTGGAATGGGAGAAGGACGCTGTTCATAACAGGGCCCATGAGGGAATAACACTGTGCTGGAATATTTCCATGTAATAGCAATGTTAATGGATATTTTTCTGTAACACCTTCTTCCCTTGAGGCTTTATCCTTCCTTTGCCTGTTTGGTCCTTTGACGTATATCCACAGAAGAGCAGATGTTGTAATCTGCCTAAAGGAGAACTCTGGACAAAGCAAATGCATGTAATAATATATAAGAATCATTACTTCCTACTGTTTGGAAGTAGAAAAAAGTTTTGGCTCCTATTTCAGCTCACAAAAGCCTACCTGTAAAAGATTTCTCTTGTATGGCCAGTGCTAGCCATTGAAGACTGTATGATTTGATCCAGCTAAAATAAGCTCTTAAATTTTAGCACCCATTTCTATTTTGACCAATGGCAACGTGTTTTACTGCACATTACTGCAATACATGTTAGTGTGTTCACCTCAGTCTTGGGCAAATGTGGAGGCAGGTATTTTGAATGGCATTTCAATGTGCTGGTACAGTAGAAGGAAACGTACCCGCACTGCAGAGCATCAGAATGCACATGTCATATGTTGCATTGCGTTGCACCTCTTTATTGAAGAAAGAGTCGGGTCTGATTTTAGGGCCATTGATGTGTGTTGGCAGCCCATTCATATGAAGCAATGTACTGTATGTTAGCAAGCAACATAATATTAATGCACTGCATCAGCTAAAATAAATGTGAATTGGCCTTTGAAGTATATCTACAGTCAAAACTTGTTTTAGGTTTTGGTTAGAACACAGCATGGTGAAACCCCTCTAAGTTTATTTTTCCTGCTACACAACAAATACTTATTGAAGGCAGTGTTGGCAATTGTCCTACCAAAAGTAGAAATATGGCCTCCTGTTAAAAATACGTGTTGCAACATTTTATTATAAATGCACCTGCATTTGCAGTTTTCTTAGTCCTCCTCCAAAGTCTCACAAGTACCTGTTGATCCTGCCAGTGAAGTCCACCTAATGTAGCTTCCTGCGATGGTATGGCAACAATGCTGCACTATTTCTGAATGCAGAGCAGAGTTGCAACTCTTATGTACAGTATATTGCGCTTGCTTGCACTGCACTGAAATGAACAAAATGTTATACGGGGGGTTATCCGGGGGTGGGGGTTGGGGGGCACTATCAGCATAGTCACTTTTGATTTGCAAGCCTTTAGCTTGTCAATGAGCATCTGGTCCTGCCCATTACTTTCTAGATTGACAGCACTGCCTTTGTTGCTTAAATTCTTTTATTGTGAGGTGCAGTGTATCAAACATAAATGAAGGAGGGTTCGGTTCACTCAGGGAAGGTAAAGGTTTTTTTTTTGTTTACTCCATGAGGTTTGCGTATCACATAGTAATTATATGTGGGACTTATTTAGACTATCATACAGGAGTCTTTACCTTTCATTCATGACATTATTGGTGTCAAAAGACTGATGAAAAACTGATATTTAACATATATAAAATTTGAAAATGACATTTTCGAAAGATTAGGAGAAAGCAGACCAGCATTATTTGTGTGAACAGTATTATTGAATGAAACATTTTATTTGCAAATCATTTTTCCATACAGCACCATACAGGGGGTAGCTGATGATGGACCTTCCTCCATGTTACCCATTAACTCGTTGGGTGCCATGTGTGGGTCATGTGCAAGGATTACCCCTGGGGTGGATTCTACTGGGCTACACTAGGCACCTGTAACAGAATCACTCTACTTCACACATATGGGGTACTTTTACTCTTGTGTTGCTTTCATCAATGCCCTGGGGCAAAGCTGAGGCCGCCATGGGGGAACACTCAAACTTAAGATGGGCCTCTGCTTTTGGAGATGAATGACAAAATGTACATTTGCACCAAACTGCTCTCCAGTTAACTCTCGGGTCCTCATATAAATGTGCATCTTCCCACCTGCAATTAGGTGGGCCGTTCCAAACACTGGCCACAGCCACCTGTCCAGTGTTTTTCACTACCAGTCCCAGTAGCACTTCACTTTAAGTCTTGAAACTCCATACCTCTGTACAGGATGGAGAGCTCTGCAATGCAATGCAGTTTCTGGCAGGTTGCTTGCTCTTGTACCTCCATTGCCTTTTGCAACCACTTGTAGAACTTGCACTAAGATGACTGTAGATGTGCTGAGTCTTCATACCCCATGTGCTATTGACCCAAACCATAGACCATAGGTGCCAGTTGCTTGCATTATACTCCTTTAAAGAACTTCAGATCAGGCAGACGGCAAAGTTTTAACACTTTACTGAATAAAGTGCAAAACGGTACAAAGTCCAACAAGAGAACAGTCTTTTTTCCTAAGTCCCTAATCCCTACTCCTAACTCAGGCTTAAGTGCTGCCCCGACATACCTGCAAAGGCAGAGTCCATGTGAATAAAGGTGCATTAGTGGCATTTCCCAGTGACTGGTGTCTTCGGGGCAAACCACAAGTTGGATGGCGTTCACATCTTTTGGGCTCCTAAGTGGCTGTACCCCTCACGGAACACGGCTGAAGAACCAGCAACAAAGCTCTCGGACTCCTATAGGGAGACTCCCTTCGGCCCCAGCCCCTATGTCCCACTGGAAACTATGTTGACCCCAGCCTTCCCATCTGGGGTAGCACCTAACTTGCTAATTTATAACCCGCTTACATATAGGACCTGATATGAGCACCCTGGGTGTCAGTAGACCTGGCACCTAGGTCACATGCTAGGGAACTCCTACTCAGTGTAATGGATCCAGTGACACCTAGATAAGTTTGATGTTCTATGCTATTGTTGGGAAATTAGGTCTATAACAAACTGGTAGATATTCAGTTGGTGTATACTGATATCATACGTTTGTGTAAAAAGATCACCCTACACAGGAGAAGTCAACTGACCAAAATCCTAAGGTTGGATAAAGAGAGCCGGGGTCATACTTCTCTCATTTATATGACATGAGAGGCCGCTGACCCTTAATCCTCCAAAGAACACTCGTCTCTGATTACAAAGTGCCGTCTTCAGGTTCAATCAGAATCAAAAAGAACACACAAACACACATGAGATTATAAATGTTAATTATCATTAAGAGCTAATAATTGACCCTCTCTAAAGTAGCTGATTGAGAAATCCTTGCTCAAGGAGGGTGCCACTTCATAATCAAGATATATGTGCCAGAAAAATAAAACCCTCTTAAAATGTTATATTAATACTCGCAGGAGCTCTTCATTTTTGGCAGGTTTGTGATCTTCAAATAATGCTTTATAGGGCACACAGTCATGAAAAGATCAGATACATTACAGTCGCAAGAATAGTAAATCTTACAAAAAAAAAATAAGACGCTGTGTTTAGCAAAAGTTCATATTCCAGTAATATTTTTTAAGTCCAGGTTAGACAGTGGATGTAAGAATATGGTTCAAGAAGAAATTTGGGTATGGCTTACACCAATAATACAGAGGTCCCCACAAGCCTCCAGGTCTCATGCCGAGCAGCTGCCCTGCTGCTTTCTGAATACAGGAGGTCTACCGCTTGGCACAGGTGCAATTTATTTTCTAAATGAATGTGAAGCATTCTCTGACTGGACAAATTGGAGAGGGGTGCTGTGACATCACACTCTCCACCTCATCCAATCAGAGAATACTTAGAATTCATTGAGAAAATGCAAAGCATTTTCTAAATCAGTGGTTCTCAACCTTCCTAATGCCGCGACCCTTTAATACAGTTCCTCATGTTGTGGTGACCCCAAACCATAAAATTATTTACACAGTAATTATAATTCATGAAGTGTTGTTTTACCTCCAATACTGCTGCTTTCAACACAGTAACTGCTTTCAACACAGTAGCTGCTTTCTACACAGTAGCTGCTCTTTACACATTGGAAATATGTGTTTTCTGATAGACTTAGGTGACCCCTGTGAAAGGGTCGTTCGACCCCCAAAGGGGTTGCGACCCACAGGTTGAGAACCACTGCTCTAAATGGTGCTTGTACTGAATGGCTAACCTCCTATGCTCACATACATATAGTGAAAGCACTTAAAGTTCTCCTGTACCCAGACTATAGAGATTAAATTATTTACATAATCCTATCAAGCAGTAAGAGTTTAAATTGTTATTAAACCTCCCTGGAGAAAAAGTATAAAAGTGTAACCGCATACTTTGATGATGATGCATTCAGTTACCTTTCTGTGTTCTGTCTCTGTTTGATGCATAATTCTCTCTGCAGTGCAGTGTAATTAATGTATGCTTCTATCTCCAGTGCCTTGTAAGAGTCCCTGAAGCTACTCTGATGTGTGTGCTACCAGCCAGGTCCTTCCCTTTCCATGTTGGCTCAACATAGGATGCACATGTGCAGTGTTCTCATTGCACAAACACAATTGCCAAAAAATTACCCAGTACAGATGAAGAGTTTAACATGTTGCTTTAAAAACAGTGGTTTTAATTGCATACATTTGCAAATATATGTGGAAGGTACACTACTGCACCAAGGCCTTTCTGTGTGGCCTCCAAACTCCAATACATTAGAGCCTCCATCTTGAAGCACACAAAAATGGATACATTTAGGGCAGGTATGAATGGAAGGAGCCCACTCCTCCTTATAGGTGCAGGGACAAGCCAGAAGCCTAGCACAACACAATGGCAGCTGATGACTCTTAGGCTGCATTCAGACTTGAGCGTATTGTAGCTTGAAGCTCCAAGCTCCAAAAAAGCTTAAACTTAAAAAATCAATTGTTCTCTACGGTGCCTGTTTCAGATGTGAACAGGCACCATAGAGAACAATTGATTTTTTAAGTTTGGGCTTTTTTGGAACTTCAAGCTTCAAACTACAAAACGCCCAAGTGTGAATGCAGCCTTAGGGGTTGATTTACTAAAACTGGAGAGTGCATAATCTGGTGCAGCTAGGTTGTGTATGTGATGCAGTCATACACTAAAACAGTTACTTAACTTGGAATTTTCTTTATGATGAAGTAATCTTCCACGATCTTCCAGACTGCTTCTTGTTTCTCCCAAAGTCTTCCAGCACACGGTTTATTCTTCCACGTCTCCGGAACAGCTTCTTCTCCAAATCCCCAGAGCAACTCTTGCTTCTTTTGTCTTCCAGAACAACTCTGTCTGTCTGTCATGGTTGTCCAAAAAAGTCCCAATCCCCTTCCCATTTGCTGTTACATCATATTCTCTAGCCTGACTTCACAAAAACTAAGCAAACTGATTCAGTAGCATATCAATAGGGTATGCTTAGCGCCTAAAACAGCACATGGTCTTAAAAATCTAACTGTTCACATATATCTGTGCTATAAAATCACCCACAAATATCCATAGCAACACAAGGTTCATCCTTATTATCGGTCTATGAGAACCCCCGTCTTGGAGCATATATAGCAATGAATAAATTGACAGCAGGAATGCCTGAAGAGAGCCCATTCCTGTTTATAGGCACAGGGCCACAACATAACCCCAACACAATGCAAACCCTAGTGTATTACCATATCCAGCAAGCTAAAAAATGACACAATTTATAACTAGCTTTTTAAAGTAAAGTCTTCAGTTTTCTCTGTGCTTGCTTGAACACCATGCACACCCTATGCCCTGTGCCCTTTGACAGGAGTCCTTGACATTATGCCAACCAGGAGCTCTGTTATGGACACACATGTTCAGGTTGACAGGAGGGCAAGTAATCATAGGGCATGTAGTCCCAAAGCAACATTCCATGCCAGTTGCACAGTGCACTCCAGCCAGGAAGATCAGGTGAAGCACAGCAGAGAAGGACACAGACTTTTGATCCTGTGAGGAAGAGGGTTTCACCCTTGAAATGCATAAGTTGTGCTCTGGTGGATGGACTTGCTCCTGGTGGCTTGTTGGACTTTTACATACAATATACCATTTATTTTTGTAAGTAGTTTGGCTTTTTTTTATCTATTAAAGTCCTATGTTAATGCACTAGGCTCAGGCCCAAACTGGCCATAGGGCACTCCGGGCATTTGACTGGTGGGCCGGGGCCACAGGGCTTCAGAAGAGCGGCCTGTTGATGACTGGGCCGCACAGCTGGAGGTAAGGGGCGACCTTGGTCTGGACAAGCCTAACACAGACCGCTGCTGCTGCTCACCTCCCACTGTGCGGCTATGTCCAAAGCAGGGCTGACAGGAGGAGTGGCAGTGACGGCTCCAGCGACAGGCAGAAAGCACTGCCGAGGACACACAAACACCTCCCTGGCCAGCCGCTGCACACAGCCACACTGAAGGAACAACGGACTCTCTCCTTCACCCGTCGACACACTGTTACAGCTCTGTGGTGGATTGGGCTGTCTCTTTGCTGGGTGAGCTGTCTCTTTGCTGAACGGGCTGTCTCTTTGCTGGATGGGCTGTCTCTTTGCTGGGTGAGCTGTCTCTTTGCTGAATGGGCTATCTCTTTGCTGGATGGGCTGTCTCTTTGCTGGGTGAGCTGTCTCTTTGCTGAACAGGCTGTCTCTTTGCTGGATGGGCTGTCTCTTTACTGGGCAGGATGTCTCTTTGCTGAACGGGCTGTCTCTTTGCTGAAAGGGTTGTCTCTTTGCTGGATGGGCTGTCTCTTTGCTGAAAAGTCTGTCTTTTTGCTGGACAGGATGTCTCTTTGCTGCATGGACTGTCTCTTTGCTGAATGGTCTCTTTGCTGGACAGGATGTCTCTTTGCTGAATGGGCTGTCTCTTTGTTGGATTGGCTCTTTTCTGGATGGGCTGTCTCTTTACTGGACAGGATGTCTCTTTTCTGAACGTACTGCCTCTTTGCTGGACAGGATGTCTCTTTGCTGCATGGGCTGTCTCTTTGCTGGATGAATGTCTCTTTGCTGAATGGGCTGTCTCTTTGCTGGATGGGCTGTCTCTTTGCTGAAAGGGCTGTCTCTTTGCTGGGCATGAGGTCTCTTTGCTGGACGGGCTGTCTCTTTACTGGATGGGCTGTCTCTTTACTGGTTGAGCTGTCTCTTTGCTGGATGGGTTATCTGTTTGCTGGATGGGCTGTCTCTTTACTGGTTGAGCTGTCTCTGCTGGATGGGCTGTGTCTTTGCTAGATGGGCTGTCACTGTGCTGGACGGACTGTCTCTTTGCTGTGCCGGCTGTCTCTTTGCTGGACGAGCTGTGTCTTTGCTGTATGAGCTGTGTCTTTGCTGGGCAAGATGTCTCTTTGCTGAATGGGCTGTATCTTTGCTGGATGAGCTGTCTCTTTGTTATATGGGGATGTCTGTTTGTTGGATTGGGATGTCTCTTTGCTGGATTGGGCCCTCTCATTGAATATATAGGGGGCACTGTGATTTTAGGGGCACTGTAATGTAAAGGGACACTATGATATAAAGGGGACTGTGCTGTAAAGATGTATTACAGTGCGCCTTTACAGTGCAATCCCCTTTATATCACAGTGCTCCTTTACATTACAGTGCGGAGGACCATCTCCATAAATATTCCATCACCAACTGCCCCGCGAACGCCCTTGCAAACGCCCCCTTCCCCCCGGAAAATATGGCTGCTCAGTCTAAAATTCCCAGGCCTATATTTTGTTCCAGTCCAGGCCTAACTAGGCTGGTGCTCTTTCTTCTTGTGTTTGTTTGTAGCATTGGCTTTTCCCTATATTGAAGAAAACATAAAGTCCTATTCAAGTACTGAAAATTTGAGTTGTTGTTGGTGACTATTTTTACAATGATTGCCTGACAAGACTGAAGTGGAACCTGCCCTGACTCTTGGTGTGGACTTTACATCTGGAGGGCTTGTTTTCCTGTACTGCAGACTTTTAATTCAATTTCTTTGGTATGGGTTTTTGAATCTGACTCAGCACCAGAGAACTGTATGCATCATATGCAGGATTTCTATGCAATTGTAAGAAAATCCATAAGTGACACAAGGGGTCAAAATATCTAGATATTTGAAATGCAAAGGTCCAAGGATGTTTTTTCAGTGTCATTTTGACAATTCAGGAGGTCAGGAAAGGAAGAATAAGGAAACATGGATTGAGAGAGTAAACAGGAGAGGGAGTAAGGATAGAGCTAGCGTTATGTGGGGTAAAGTCACATGGAAGGAAAAATAGACCTGAACCACAAACCACAATGTTCCGTTTACTAAGAACATCTTGTTACAACAAATAAAAGTGCACGCCTGCCTATAGGCATGAGGGCTCATGCTAGGGTTTTGAAGTCATTAGTGTCCACGTAGAAAATCCAGGGGACCCATTTGGTTTGAAAAGTATTGTATCTGTACTGTTGTTGGGCAATTAGTTCCTCCATCCTCATCATATGGCATTTCTCTAGCTGCTTTTAATTTGAACTTATTCATTCTCACAGAACCCCCTAAATGTCACAGCAAAGACTCTAGAGTAGGGTTTCATTCAATTTCTAACAGCTTAGAAATACCTGGTGGTTATTTACTTTACAGGGCTGACTGGTTGCCATGATTCTGTCTGATAGAAAAAATAGTGCCTGTGTTGTGAACTTTAAAAAATCATTTCTTCATAATGCTTATAGAAACAGAGATAATCGAGGGCTTTGTGCTTGTTAAGAATATTTTAATACTCTGCTGTGCATGATGTAGGCACAGGTTCACTTTAAAGAGTAAGAACGTAAAATGTTCTGCTATGTTATATGGAATATCTAGAATATTTATCGTGCCTAAGCATTACCCTGAAAAATATACTTCAGTCTGGAATTTCCCCTGAAAAATAGAGCGTGATTTTGCCTACAGCCTCATAGCTATATATCTATTGTTTGTTATCTCTGGCCCTACTACCTCTAGCTGCTGGTCTTATGAAATTTGGAATGCGATTTGGTGATGTCCTTACTGTGCTGCTTGCTGTTTTTCTTGCTCTGCTGATTTCCATCATATAATCCTGTGCAATCAAGAATGCTGTTTTTTTTATTTTCATTGCACCTGGGTATTCTCTACAAAGTGAAATGTAGCCAGGTGCTGGACTACAGAAACATGGAAAAGGAAACATTTCCCTCTTTACAATCAGTTTACTTTCATGTTCTGCTGTTATGTTGAATGTTGTGTTGCACTATCCCCTCAAATCAGCAGAGGGGAGAACTATAGCCAGAAAAGCCTATGGATTCCTATGCAGAGTGCTGAGGACCATAGGGTTTGAATGACCACACCATAAATCTTAAATGACGCAGTTGTGCGCTGGAGCGATTATGGCGCAAAACCAGATCCCCTCAAGCGTTCACCCTTTACAAATCCGCCTTCCTCACCTACACCTCCTCCCTCCACACCACCAAACAAGCCTACTTCGTAACCCTCATCAATGCCCTCTCCACCTGTCCTCGTCGGGTCTTCTCCACTTTCAACTCCCTACTCTCCCCCCCCCACCTCCACCCAGTACCTCACTCACCGCCCACGAGATTGCCAACCACTGCCATAACAAGATCAACGCAATGTAAGGACATCGCCAATGCTCAATCTACCTCCCCACCTAGCCTCCCTCCCACGATAACCCCCTCAACTCTCCCCTGCTCTGACCTCGCAACCGCCCTGACCCCCACCACACCTAACATCCCGCACACTAAAACCCCTCCAACACTCCATTCCTCCGGCCTTGCTACCACTGAAGAGGTCACTAAGGTCTTCTCGGAAGCCCGCCTCACCACTTGCCCCCTCGACCCTATCCCCACACAACTCCTCCGGTCACCCTCCTCCTCCATCCTACGCTGCCTCACCCACATCTTCAATCTCTCCCTCTCTACTGGTGCATTCCCCTCCCCCCTAAAGCACGCGCACATCACTCCCATACTCAAAATACCCTCCCTGGACCCCACCGACCTGAACAACCTTAGACCCATCTCCCTGCTGCCATTTGCATCCAAACTCCTTGAGAGCTTAGTCTATAATCGCCTAAGCTCCCACCTCAATGATAACAACCTCCTTGATCCCCTACAGTCTGGCTTCCATCCCCTACACTCCACCGAAACCGCCCTACTCAAAATCACCAACGACCTGCTAACCGCCAAAGCTAAAGGCCACTACTCAGTCCTCCTACTCCTTGACCTCTCCGCGGCCTTTGACACAGTTGACCACCCCCTCCCCCTTAATAAACTATACTCCGTTGGCATCAGAGACTCCGCTCTCTCCTAGCTCTTCTCCTATCTATCCCAGCACTCCTTCAGTGTTACCTATAACGCTGCCACCTCCCCCTCTCTCCCCCTCTCTGTTGGGGTCCCCCAAGGCTCTGCCCTCGGGCCCCTTCACTTCTCCATCTACACCTCCTCCCTTGGCCAATTGATACACTCCCACGGCTTTAACTACCACCTCTACGCTGATGACATGCAAATCTACCTCTCTACCCCTCGCCTCACCCCTTCAGTCTCCGCCCGAATCACCTGCCTACTGAACGACATATCAGACTGGATGTCACTCCATTTCCTCAAATTGAACCTTTCCAAAACCGAGCTGCTAGTTTTCCCCCTAGCCCGCCCCCCCATCCTCTCCATCACAACCAATAACGCCACCATCAGTCCCACCCCGTAAGCCAAAGTCCTAGGTGTCACTCTAGACTCAAACCTGTCCTTCCTACCCCAAGTCCAATTGCTGGCAAATTCATGCAGGCTCCACCTCCGCAACATCTCCAAAATACGTACATTCTTAACCCCATACACTACTAAACAACTCATTCACTCCCTTATTATCTCACGACTCGACTTCTGCAACTCCCTCCTCACCGGCCTACCTCATCACAGACTATCCCTGCTTAAGTCTACCCTGAACTCAGCGGCCAGACTCATCCACCTTACCAACCTCTGTCACCCCCCTCTGTCATTCCCTCCATTGGCTTCCGATTGCCCAACGCATAAAATTCAAACTTCTCACATTGACGTACAAAGCTATTCATAACAATGCTCCAAACTACCTCACCGACCTGATATCCAAATACCACCCAACCCGTACTCTTCGCTCCTCATAAGACCTCCTACTTTCTAGCTCCCTGGTCTCCTCCTCCCATGCCCGACTACAGGACTTTTCCAGGACTTCCCCCATCCTCTGGAACTCACTACCCCAATCCATCAGACTGTCACCTACCCTCCTCACCTTTAGGCGCACCCTGAAAACCCATCTCTTCAGGGAAGCCTACCCCACCCTCACCTAACAGCCGATCTCCTCCACTCCTCCTACTATTCCATCCCCCCACAGCCACTTCCTCCTGTACCACTATCCCCTCCCTCCTAGATTGTAAGCTCGAAAGAGCAGGGCCCTCGAACCCCTCGTGTATTGTTTTGTTACTGTATTGTCTCATATACTGTTCCCCCACTATATTGTACAGCGCTGAGAAAACTTTTTGGCGCTGTATAAATACTGCATAATAATAATAATTCCGGGAAGTAAATTATATTGTGGAGCTTAACCACTTCCCGTCCAACCGTTGTATATAAACGGCCAGACGGTGGCAGTGCAGGGGCGAGTGGCCGCTTAGAAACAGCCTCCCCGCCCCCTGCTTGTGCGCGCTCCCTGGGAGCTTGCAGCACCGCAATCTGGTGCCCGCTGTGTCCTCCGGACACAGTGGAACACCAATCATTGTACGGGACCTCTGTGCAAGGTCCTGATCATGTGATCACTGATCACTTCTGACATCATTGCTTTCTACGTGTTATATCTGTGAATGCTCACTGAGGTCACATGGTATAAGGCTATTCACAAGAGCTTTGTACCATGTGACAAGCTGTGACCAATCACAGCTCACACAGTATTTATCAATGGCTTCAAGAATGTAGCCAGAGAGAAGGAGAAATGATTGCTTTTACAGCCTTTATGGGTGTAAAAGCAATCAGTGTAAAAAAAAAAAAAATCTTCATAACCCCCCACAAGTAGTATAGTGTCACCATGGTGACACTGTATGCTAGGATCACAGTATGTAAAAAAAAAAAAACATAAATAATAACATAAATAAATAAAAACATTTTTTTTACTAAAAAGATAACTGAATAAATTTTGGCCAAGATTTATGAAGAAAGATTATTTATTTGCAAAATTGTATAAGAAAAACACTTTTTTCAAAAATTTTGGACTTTTTCATTTATGTAGCAAAAAAAAATAAAAATCCCAGTGGTGAATAAATACCACCAAAATAAAGCTTTATCTGTCTCAAAAAATGCTAAAAAATTAATATGGGTACAGTGTTGCATGGCCGCACAATTGTCATTCAAAATGTGATAGCGCTGAAAGCTGAAAATTGGCCTGGACAGGAAGGGGGTGAAAGTGTCCGGACTCTGCACTATAATTCCCGAGAGACACAGGGACAAGGAGGAGCAGTGAAGCTTCTTTTCTGAGACTGTCCAGCTAGGTTCTTCCTGGTTCCAAGGGAACCGATGAGAGCACATCTGCTGCATACTGACCAGACTGCTGAGTGGCCAAATCAGCGGAGACACCCAAGACAGCACAGACCACAGTGACCACATCTGCACCATTGCTGCAGGGAGATTGGAGCCTTCTCTCACCCTCTACTTCCCACCACTGAATCTCCAGAAGTATTCCTTGGAGAGACTGAGGGGGCCTCTTTTCTACAGCAAGAACTTGCAGCTGTTCTACAGGGATTGGTGAGAGGGCACTGGCCATGGTTCACACTTCTAGCAGGTACTGAGTTACTGGAGGCAGGGCATTAAGTATACCACACCTACACTGCATCTTTATCTCACCTTTACTAAATACTGGTTTGTTAAAACTGTCAAGTGCACTAATCCATCTTAAAGAGCCTCAAGGATAGTTGGCAGCAAAACAAAATAAAGGACTGCCCTTCCCATAAAACCATCCTGCAAGTCCCCTTTGTTCCCTTCTCCCATTGCCTTCATTTTTATGGATAGTGCACATCAAGTCAGTCTAGGCCTAGCATAGTCATCATCAATGCACTTTGGCAGTATAGTTCTTGAGTTCGGTAAATCAAGTTTGATCACTGCTAACTGCTGTACTTAAGGTGATCTTACTACTGTGTATGCTGGTCTGGATACCAAGTGTCCAGGGGCGGACTGATCATTCGAGCA